>NC_086098.1:232689739-233403073 GCF_963921235.1 Mobula hypostoma
ACCATGCTGAGTGTCTGCCCCTGGACTGAGAGGAGGAGCAAGGGCACAATCACCTTTATTCAGGAGTCTGTGGGAGGAGCCACAGGAGCAGTCAGCAGAGGGGCGTGTCCAGACGGGTAACCCAGTTACAACATATATATATATGGTTTACCACAATGTTGAAATGATCACCAGTGAACTCGGGAGTCAGCCTCTAGTCTGTTTCAAACTGACTGTGGCTATCTCATCTTCACACCTTTCTCTCAGATTCACTTCTCATTCCGCTGTTTATCGTTCATAGAAACAAAGAAACATAGAAAATAGGTGCAGGAGTAGGCCATTCGGCCCTTCAAGCCTGCACCGCCATTCAGTATGATCATGGCTGATCATCCAACTCAGAGCCTTCTTCCCATACCCACTGATCCCTTTAGCCACAAGGGACATATCTAACTCCTTCTTAAATATAGCCAATGAACTGGCCTCAACTGTTTCCTGTGGCAGAGAATTCCACAGGTTCACCACTCTCTGTGTGAAGAAGTTTTTCCTAATCTCAATCCTAAAAGGCTTCCCCTTTATCCTCAAACTGTGACCCCTTGTTCTGGACTTCCCCACCATCGGGAACAATCTTCCTGCATCTAGCCTGTCCAATCCCTTTAGGATTTTATATATTTCAATAAGATCCCCCCTGAATCTTCTAAATTCCAATGAGTATAAGCCTAGTCGATCCAGTCTTTCATCATATGAAAGTCCTGCCATCCCAGGAATCAATCTGGTGAACCTTCTTTGTACTCCCTCTATGGCAGGGATGTCTTTCCTCAGATTAGGGGACCAAAACTGCACACAATACTCCAGGTGTGGTCTCACCAAGGCCTTGTACAACTGCAGTAGTACCTCCCTGCTCCTGTACTCGAATCCTCTTGCTATGAATGCCAGCATACGATTCGCCTTTAATGCCACAAAGAGACTAAATTCAGATGGGAGGAACAGTACCTATCTTCCGTCTGGGTAGCCTTCAATGTGATGGAATGAACATCAATTCCTCTAACTTCTGGTATTACTCACCGTTTATAATCCTCTTCTTCACCTATTCTTTTTCCATTCCCCATTCCAGTTACCCTCTCACCCCTTCTCTTTTGCTCCCCCACACTCATGATCTGCCTACCATTTCTCTTTGGTTCCCCAGCTATTTCTCTTTATTCTATTGTGCATTGTCCTCATCCTCACCTATTTTATTCTTTCTTCTTCAGCCCTTTACCTCTTCCACCTATCACCTTCCAGATCATTACATTGTCCTTCCCCCCTTACCCACACACCTTACCCCTCGTCTGATCTCACCTATCACATGCTAGTGTGTACTCCTTCCCCTCCCCCTGCCTTCCTATTCTGGCTTCAGCCCCCTTCCTTTCCCATCCCGATGAAGAGCCTCGCTCTGAAATATCTACTGTGTATTCCTGTCCATAGATTCTGTTTTACCAGCTGAGCTCACGTGGACTACCTCCCTTTTTTTTCCTCTTTTAGTGGTTTTTTTTGCACTACTTATGTAATTTAATGTTTAATATATATTTCTTACTATATTTATAGTTTTTTATTATTATGCATTACAAATGTATTACTGCCACAAAACAACAACTTTCATGACATATGCCAGTGATATTAAACTTCATTCTGACTCGCCTCCAGCATTTTGTGTGTATTGCTCATTACTTAGAGGATCTGCAGTATTAGTGCCGACACTAATCCCAATCTGTTTCTTCCACATTCCCATCAATCCTCCTCAGATTCTATCACTTACGTAGGCATTAGGAACTATTGAAAATGTTCAACTAACGTACCAACCAGTATGTCTTTGGGATGTGGGAGGACCAAAGAAAACCCATGTTGTCACAGGGAGAACATGCAAACTCCACATAGAGAGCACAGGAGGTTGGGATTGAACCCAGTCTGTCAGAGCTGTGAGGCATAAACTGTCCAATCTGTGCTACTCTGCACCCTATCCTCAATGATGGCTGAATTATCACAATGTTCTGTTCATGTTGTGCTTGAATAGTTTACCATGAACACAGACAGAGAAATCTTGGGATCCCAGTCCATTGTTCCTTGAAGGAGACCTCGCAAGGGCGGTTTGGAAGACATATAGAAAGCTTGTCTCTCATTGGTTGAAGCACTGAGTACTGTATAACAGTAAGTCATGTTGCAGTAAGACAAAACTTTGGTTAGGCTGTACTACAATTGCAGTTGTAGTCATTCCATTGCAGGCCAGATATAGAGGCTTTGGAGAGAGTGCAGAAGAGGCTTATCAAGATACTATCTGGATCAGAGGGTATGAGCTACAAGGAATGTTTGAACAAACTTGGCTGACTTCTCTGGAGTGTCAGAGGCTGAAGGATGACCTGATAGAAGTTCATAAAATTATAAGAGGTGTAGATAGGGAAGGATGGAGAGACAAAATAATTTTCCCAGGATAGAAATCTCAGATATGCATATATTTAAGATGAGAACAGAAATTTTTAAAGGAGTTATGCAAGGCAGAACTTTTATAAGGGCAAATAAGGTACTTCGAATGGGCTGCTGGGGCAAGTGGTGGGGCTAGATATGTTGGTTCTGTTTAGGAGGCTGTTAGACAGATGAATATGCATGAAATGGAGGGACTATGCATCATGTGTGGACAGAAGTACTTTGGCATTGTGTTCAACACAGACATTGTGGACTAAAAGGCCTGTACCTGAGCTGTATTGTTTGAAAGTTCCAACCCGGCATCAAATTCAAGAAATTTATCTGCCCGGTGTGATCGTAGATTCTGTTATCTGATTGGTGTCTGCTGAGTCGTGAACAAACCAAGAACTTTTGCAATTAAATGTCAGGCAAAACCTAACAGTGCACAGAAGAGGGAAATGTTCAACAGATAAAGGTACATGTGTGGCGACCCACTTTCTAGCACACACGAACCGGCTCACAACAGCGCGCGCAGGCAGAGGGCCGGCACCAGAAAGGGCGCCAGGCCATCTTCACCAGCAGGGGGAAAATCCCGCGCGCGGAAAGGGTCTGGGAATATGCATTCCCCACAGCAATCCCGCCCAGGGAGGGCGGGAACGGGAAGGCTTTAAAAGCAGGCCGCGAAGTTTGAATAAATCTCTTTCATCGCAACTCTAACTCACCGACTCCGTGTGGTTATTCTAGCGCTGTGTGTAGCACACCACTACAATTGGTGACCCCGACGGCCCAAACGATATTTGGACCAGAGATGACCGACGCCGCATCTGTTCACGCAGTTTCGTTAAAACTGCCAAGCTTTTGGCTGCGGAAACCCCGTCTGTGGTTGGAACAAGCAGAAGCACAATTCCACATTCGGCAGATAACCTCAGAGTCCACTCGCTACTACTACATGCTGAGCTCCCTCGACCAGGAGACAGCTGCACAAGTTGAGGAGTTTATACAGTCGCCTCCGGAGAACAGCAAATACACAGCATTCAAAGCCCTGCTCATAAGGACTTCTGGACTCTCACGGCACGAACGAACTGCCCGCTTAATGCACCTGGATGGTTTGGGAGACAGGCCGCCGTCAGCATTAATGAACAAAATGCTGGCCCTGGCTGAAGGACACAAACCCTGCCTCATGTTTGAGCAGGCGTTCCTAGAGCAACTGCCTGAGGACATATGCCTGCTGTTGTCCGACGCAGATTTCAGCAACCCCCGGGAGGTGGCGGCCTGAGCAGATGTACTGTGGAATGCCAAGAAGGAGAGAGGGGCATCCGTCGCACAGATCACCAAGCCGCGTGCCCAACAACAGACCAGACCAGGCCTGGCAGCAGAGCCCAACGAACAATGGTGCTTCTACCACCAGCGGTGGGGCACAGAGGCCCGCCGCTGCAGACCGCCCTGCAAATTCCCGGGAAACGCCAGGGCCAGCCGCCGCTGATGGCTACGGCGGCTGGCCATCAGGACAGCCTCCTGTACGTCTGGGACAAGCAGTCGGGACGCCGATTTTTGGTCGACACCGGAGTGGAGATCAGCGTTTTACCTCCAACGAGTTACGACACCCGCAACAGAGAACCGGGACCCACCCTGAGGGCCGCAAATGGCAGCACAATACGAACCTACGGCACCCGCACGGTGCGGCTACAGTTCAGCTCCAGCCGGTTCACGTGGGACTTCACACTGGCCGCCGTGGCCCAACCACTCCTGGGGGCGGATTTTCTGCGAGCCCACAGCCTGCTGGTGGACCTGCAAGGGAAGCGACTCGTCCACGCCAAGACTTTTCAAACGTTCTCCCTGGGTGAAGCAAAGTTGCCAGCCCCACACCTGGACTCCATCACACTGTCCAACGATGAATTCACCAGGGTCCTGGCGGATTTCCCATCAGTACTGACACCGCAGTTCACGGCAGCCATGCCCAGACACGGAGTACAGCACCACATCCCGACCCAGGGACCACCCCTCCACGCCCGTGCTCGAAGGCTTCCCCCGGACAAGCTCCGACTGGCGAAGGAGGAGTTCAAGAAGATGGAGGAATTGGGGATCATACGACGGTCCGACAGCCCATGGGCCTCCCCCCTGCACATGGTGCCCAAGGCAACGGGGGGGGGGCTGGAGACCATGCGGTGACTACCGCAGACTGAACGAGGCTACAACGCCAGACCACTACCCTATGCCACACATTCAAGACTTCGCAGCAAACCTACATGACGCAAGGATCTTTTCCAAGGTAGACCTCATCCAGGGATACCATCAAATCCCTGTACATCCGGACGACATCCCCAAAACAGCACTTATCACCCCGTTTGGACTTTTCGAATTCCTCCGAATGCCGTTTGGTCTAAAGAATGCCGCACAGACTTTCCAGTGGCTAATGGACGCGGTGGGACGCGACCTGGACTTTGCATTCATCTATTTGGACGACATCCTCATAGCCAGCAGTAGTCGGCAGGAGCATCTGTCCCACCTCCGCCAGCTCTACTCCCGCCTGAGCGAATTCGGCCTTACAATCAACCCAGCCAAATGCCAGTTCGGACTCGACACCATCGACTTCCTGGGCCACAGGATTACTAAAGACGGGGCAACCCCGCAGCCAGCCAAGGTAGACGCAGTCCGCAACTTCCCCCGACCCAACACAATCAAAGGCTTGCAGGAATTCGTGGGTATGGTGAATTTCTACCACCGTTTCCTCCCCTCAGCAGCCCGAACCATGCGCCCCCTGTTCACTCTAATGTCGGGTAAGGGCAAGGACATTACCTGGAACGAAGAGGCCACAACCGCTTTCGTTAAAACCAAAGAAGCCTTGGCAAACGCCGCGATGCTAGTGCACCCCAGAACGGACGTTCCTCCTGCCCTCACGGTGGAGGCATCCAACACAGCAGTCAGTGGAGTGCTGGAACAACTCATCGAGGGCCGCTGGCAACCCCTGGCGTTCTTCAGCAAACACCTACGACCACCGGAACTCAAATACAGTGCTTTCGACCTGGAGCTATTGGCACTATACCTGGCAATCCGGCATTTCAGGTACTTCTTAGAAGGTAGGCCCTTCACCGCGTTCACAGACCACAAACCGCTTACCTTTGCGTTCACTAAGGTGTCCGACCCCTGGTCGTCCCGCCAGCAGCGACATCTGTCCTACATCTCCGAGTACACGACGGACATCCAGCATGTCTCTGGAAAGAACAACGTTGTGGCGGACGCACTTTCCAGACCTACCATACAGGTCCTGTCCCAGGGGGTGGACTATGCAGCGCTGGCAGAGGCACAGCAGGCAGACGCTGAGATCCCCAGTTACAGGACTGCAGTCTCCGGTTTACAGTTCCAAGACCTCCCCACAGGCCCAGGTGAGGGGACCCTACTATGTGACGTCGCTACCGGCCAACCCCGCCCCGTCGTCCCAGCAGCCTGACGCTGGCGGGTTTTCGAGTCCATTCACAACTTAGCGCACCCCTCCATCAGGACAACCATCCGGCTGGTCTCCAACAGGTTCGTGTGGCATGGACTGCGTAAACAGGTCAGTGAATGGGCCAAAACGTGCATGCAGTGCCAAACGGCCAAGGTGCAGCGGCACACCAAGGCTCCGCCGCAGCGGTTCGAACCCACCCGCCGGAGGTTCAACCACATCCATGTGGATATCGTGGGGCCCCTGCCAGTGTCGCGAGGAGCGCGGTATCTCCTAACTATGATAGACCGGTTAACCAGATGGCCAGAGGCAGTCCCGCTCACCGACATCACCTCCGAATCCTGCGCTCGAGCACTGATCGCAACCTGGGTAGCCTGCTTCGGGGTACCGGCCCACATTACCTCCGACAGGGGTGCCCAGTTCACCTCCAGCCTGTGGTCGGCTATGGCCAACCTTTTAGGAACACAGCTACACCACACAACTGCCTACCACCCACAGTCAAACGGACTAGTGGAGCATTTCCACCGTCACCTGAAATCGGCTCTCATGGCCCACCTGGAGGGGCCTAACTGGGTGGACGAACTTCCCTGGGTCCTGCTCGGAATCCGCACGGCGCCCAAAGAGGATCTGCACACCTCGTCGGCCGAGTTGGTGTACGGCGCACCCCTGGTCGTCCCAGGAGAGTTCATACCAGCCCCAAGAGGGCAAGAGGAAGAACCCACAGCAGTCCTGGACAGACTACGGGAGAGGCTCAGTAACCTGGCCCCCATCCCCACTTCACAGCACGGACAGAGCCCCACCTGCGTACCCAAAGACCTGCAGAACTGTTAAGTTTCTTTTTGTACGACGGGGCGGACACCGGGCACCGCTACAGCGGCCCTACGAGGGGCCGTTTAAGGTGATCAGGAACAACGGGTCCACGTTCGTGCTGGACATTGGGGGGAGAGAGGAGGTTTTCACGGTGGACCGACTCAAACCGGCCCATGTGGACTTGGCGCAGCCGGTCCAGGCTCAGGCACCGCGGCGCAGAGGCAGACCTCCCAAACAGAGGCCGATCCAGACTGTGGACATTGGGGGAGGTATCGCCGGTTCTTGGGGGGGGGGGGTTATGTGGCGACGCACTTTCTAGCACCCACGAACCGGCTCACAACAGCGTGCGTAGGCAGAGGGCTGGCACCAGAAAGGGCGCCAGGCCATCTTCACCAGCAGGGGGAAAATCCCGCGTGCGGAAAGGGTCTGGGAATATGCATTCCCCACAGCAGTCCCGCCCCAGGGAGGGCGGGAACGGGAAGGCTTTAAAAGCAGGCCGCGAAGTTTGAATAAATCTCTTTCATCGCAACTCTAACTCACCGACTCCGTATGGTTATTCTAGTGCTGTGTGTAGCACACTGCTACACATGCAGAGATTACAAATTGAATAAATCATTTCTCAGATATCTTTTTTTCTCTAATTTCTTGCTTACTTCTCTTATCAGCTCCATAGCACTGCCAAGACACTTGGTCTGCATGTGATGGCTTATGCTTAACATCTCTTGCCCATTTCTGTCATGTTGGCTTCAAAATTTAACCTGCTCATCTCCTGAAGACTATCCAATTTCCTTAATGCCTGTCTGTCTGATGCAGATGTCAGACATTCAGTTCTTTGCACATTCTTTGATGCCATGATGATTATCGTTTTATTCCATGTGTCTCATTTGTGGATTCCAGCTGATAATTTTCTATTATATCAAAAAACCCACCCCACCCCAGATATTGTCTCTTCTCCACCTACTCCCCAATCAGGCAAAAGACTAAAAAATTGACTGAAAGTTTGTGACACCAGGCTCAAGGACAGCTTCCGTCTTGCTGTTATAAGATAGACTCTTGACTTCATAATTCCCCTTACATTTGCCTTGCACCTTAATTACCTGCACTGCATTCTCTTTGTAATTGTAAGTTTATTCTGTAACAGCTTTTCCTTCTACCACCTCAGTGTTGTGAAGTTTGTATGGATGGCCTGCAAGACAGTATTTTCACTGTAGCTCAGTACATTTGACAACAATAAACCAATTATAGGTTACCAATTTAAATAGTTCCTTTTTTAAAAGCACTTTATTTTGTAGTTAACAATTTTTTGCCAAATGTATTGAAATAGGGATATTTGTAGAACATCATTAAGTTAGTTCAATTCTCCATGCCTATCCCTTCTTCCTGTAGGCTTGAACCTTGGATTGCTTCTAAGCTGGTTTAGTGGATTCTGTGATGTGATTACACTAAAGTGGGAACCATAGACTTTCACACAGTTGGGGCAGGAGTGGCTCAGGGGACAGGCAGCTGGCTAGGCTTTGGGCCGGGGGTGTCTCATTTCCATGTGGAATATCTTGACCAGTTTGACTGATCATAGGTGAGGAAATCCGAAGATTCACTAGAAAGGTTGCACCTCTTTCAGGAGTGTTTGAGCACACACTTGAAACTCTTTGTTGGCCCACCTGCTAATCTTTTCCCATGGTAGCAGACAGAGTAGTAAGTCTGCTTTGGGTGTGGAGTGCTGGGAAAGTGATTGGCATATCCTGCAAGCTTTAAGTTCCTCGGGGTCAATATCACAAATGACCTGACTTGGTCCAACCAAGCACAGTCCACTGCCAAGAAGGCCCACCAGCACCTTTACTTCCTGAGAAAACTAAAGAAATTTGGCCTGTCCTGTAAAACCCTCACTAATTTTTATAGATGCACCACAGAAAGCATTCTTCTAGGGTGCATCACAACCTGGTATGGAAGCTGTCCAGTCAAAGACCGGAAGAAGCTGCAGAAGATCATGAACACAGCCCAGCACATCACACAAACCAATCTTCTGTCCTCGGACTCACTTTACACTGCACGCTGTCGGAGCAGTGCTGCCAGGATAATCAAGGACATCACCCACCCAGCCAACACACTTTTCGTCCCTCTTCCCTCCGGGAGAAGGCTCAGGAGCTTGAAAACTCATACGGCCAGATTTGGGAACAGCTTCTTTCCAACTGTGATAAAACTGCTGAACGGATCCTGACCCGGATCTGGACCGTACCCTCCAAATATCCGGACCTGCCTCTCGGATTTTTTTGCATTACCTTACTTTCCCTTTTCTATTTTCTATTTATGATTTATAATTTTAATTTTTAATATTTACTATAGATTTGTAATCCATGGAGCGTGAAGTGCAGAACCAAATATCGCTGTGATGATTGTACGCTCTAGTATCAATTGGCTGGCGACAATAAAGTAAAGTAACAGACAGAGACGAGAGCCTCAGCAGTAGACAAGGACCCTGAATTTGCTTTGCCTCACTTGTGAGTGGACTAGGAAGATTGTGTGGAGATGGTATTGGTAGTATTTGTCCAACATCTTGAGGTACCTTGTGTTGGCAACTCAGAAGCATACAGAAGAGCAGGATCACTGCAACTGTGAGTACTGTTCCATTTCTTACACCTTGACATCATCATCAGGGCACTGAGTATAAAATCTGGGGTGTGTTGTTGTGAGACCGCATTTGGAATATTGTATTCAGTTTTGGTCACCCTGCTGTAGGAAAGATGCCAGTAAGCTGCAGTGCAGAGAAGATGCGGAACCAAAGGAAATGGGGGAGATCTTAAGTAGGTTTTTGCGTCTGTATTTACTAAGGAAACTGGCATGAAGTCTATGGAATTAAGGGAAACAAGTAGTGAGATCATGGAAACTGTACAGATCGAAAAGGAGGAGGTCCTTGCTGTCTTGAGGAAAATTAAAGTGGATAAATCCCCGGGACCTGACAAGGTGTTCCCTCGGACCTTGAAGGAGACTGGTGTTGAAATTGCAGGGGCCCTGGCAGAAATATTTAAAATGTCGCTGTCTACAGGTGAGGTGCCGGAGGATTGGAGAGTGGCTCATGTTGTTCCGTTGTTTAAAAAAGGATCAAAAAGTAATCCGGGAAATTATAGGCCAGTAAGTTTAATGTCAGTAGTAGGTAAGTTATTGGAGGGAGTACTAAGAGACAGGATCTACAAGCATTTGGATAGACAGGGACTTATTAGGGAGAGTCAACATGGCTTTGTGCGTGGTAGGTCATGTTGGACCAATCTATTGGAGTTTTTCGAGGAGGTTACCAGGAAAGTGGATGAAGGGAAGGCAGTGGATATTGTCTACATGGACTTCAGTAAGGCCTTTGACAAGGTCCCACATGGGAGGTTAGTTAGGAAAATTCAGTCGCTAGGTATACATGGAGAGGTGATAAATTGGATTAGACATTGGCTCAATGGAAGAAGCCAAAGACTGGTAGTAAAAGAATTGCTTCTCTGAGTGGAGGCCTGTGACTAGTGGTGTGCCACAGGGATCAGTGCTGGGTCCATTGTTATTAGTCATCTTTATCAATGATCTGGATGATAATGTGGTAAATTGGATCAGCAAATTTGCTGATGATACAAAGATTGGAGGTGTAGTAGATAGTGAGGAAGGTTTTCAGAGCCTGCAGAGGGACTTGGACCAGCTGGAAAAATGGGCTGAAAAATGGCAGATGGAGTTTAATACAGACAAGTGTGAGGTATTGCACGTTAGAAGGACAAACCAAGGTAGAACATACAGGGTAAATGGTAAGGCACTGAGGAGTGCAGTGGAACAGAGGGATCTGGGAATACAGATACAAAATTCCCTAAAAGTGGCGTCACGGGTAGATAGGGTCGTAAAGAGAGCTTTTGGTACATTGGCCTTTATTAATCAAAGTATTGAGTATAAGAGCTGGAATGTTATGATGAGGTTGTATAAGGCATTGGTGAGGCCGAATCTGGAGTATTGTGTTCAGTTTTGGTCACCAAATTACAGGAAGGATATAAATAAGGTTGAAAGAGTGCAGAGAAGGCTTACAAGGATGTTGCCGGGACTTGAGAAATTCAGTTACAGAGAAAGAAAGGTTGAATAGGTTAGGACTTTATTCCCTGGAGTGTAGAAGAATGAGGGGAGATTTGATAGAGGTATATAAAATTATAATGGGTATTGATAGAGTGAATGCAAGCAGGCTTTTTCCACTGAGGCAAGGGGAGAAAAAAAACAGAGGACCTGGGTTAAGGGTGAGGGGGGAAAAGTTTAAAGGGAACATTAGGGGGGGCTTCTTCACACAGAGAGTGGTGGGAGTATGGAATGAGCTGCCAGACGAGGTGGTAAATGCAGGTTCTTTTTTAACATTTAAGAATAAATTGGACAGATACATGGATGGGAGGTGTATGGAGGGATATAGTCCATGTGCAGGTCAGTGGGACTAGGCAGAAAATGGTTCGGCACAGCCAAGAAGGGCCAAAAGGCCTGTTTGTGCTGTAGTTTCTATGGTTTCTATGTTTGAGGATGCTAGGACTAGAGAAAGCATGTTCTGAGAGAGGATGAGAGAGTTAGGATTTTTTTTATCAGAGCATAAAAGAATGAGAGGTGTATAGAAACATGACAGGCATAAACAGGGAGAATGCACTCAGTGTTCTTGCTAGGGTCTGCCTTTTCGGAAAGGTTATTCCTCAGTGCTGGGAAGTAATTCTGGGAAATGTCAAGCAGGCAAAATTATCCCTGTAGGTTATGATATGGACTTTTATCGTTAGGAAGCACTGAACTGCAGTGAGGACAGATGGACGAATGTTTCTTTCTTGACATTGTATGTAAGGCCAAAAACTTCATATGCTCCATTGAACATGTCCATTATGGTGACACAATATCATGACTATATTAACTATTGTTCTTTGCTGGAAAATTTAAAAGCAATGTTGGAAGGGAGGGTTCGGGGAAAATTCAGGAGAGAGTGCAGCAAATGAACTCCAGTGGGTCGAACTGAGGGAGAGGAGTTGTCAATGCTTTAAGTTGAAACCTGGCTGCAGGAGTGAGAGTGGAGAGACAATACGACCAGTATAAAGTTAAGTTAGGATACATGGCTGTAGTTGAGATTCTTCGTAAGAACATGGTCAAAAAAATGAGATAGCGCTAATAACTGGTGGCTAACCAGGGGTGGGAAGGGGTGTAGGATGGGGGACTATTCTTCAAAGTCAAAGTATTGTAGTTAATGGACCCCCTTGACATTAGGGTCAAATTTTCCTTTGGATGAAGAAATTCCTTGGTGAAATGTTCCAGCACCCACAGGATGAATTAACTTGAGACCCAGTGGGTAACCAGAGATTACCCAGAAGTAGGAGAGCTGGTGAATCTTTTCCTGAGGTTCCTGAAAGGGGCCTAACTGACTGGGGAATCTGGGTGGTATGGTTGATGGGTAGGGTGGGAAAGAAGATGGGGGAAGGTAACTGGGGAGTGACCCCTGAAGAGGAGGAGCCACAGCGATTGGTGGGCAGCTTCAGTTTGAGAGAGAGTGGAAAACTGGTATCTGGAGATTGGCGAACAGTAATGACAGAAAGGAGATGTTAGGTCCTGGAGTCATAGAACATGGAAACAGGCCACTCAACCCATCATGTCCTCACTGACCAGTGGACACCGATTCTTCTCAATGCCATCTTCCAGCACTTAGTCCATAACCTTCTCTGTCTAGGTGAATGTGGCACTTGTCCAGACACTTCTTAAATGTTGTCAGTACCTCTTTTTTTACCAGTCTTCCAGGAAGAGTTTTCCAAATACTCACCAATCTTTGGGTGAAAATGATTCATCTCAGATTCCCTCCGAACCCTTTCCTCCTTACCCTTTATCTGTTTTCTCTAGTTTTAGTCACCTATGATAAGGGGAAACTTTCTTGCCGTCTGCCTTATCCATAACCCTCCTTATTTTGTAAACCTCAACCATGTCCACTCCTCACTTTCTACTTGGCCACATCCTGGAGAATATCCCCTACAGCCTCTCCATCAAATGAAAAGAGAATGGGCTAACCAGGGAGAGAAAGGTGACAGAGATAGTGAGACACAAGGAAGGCTGAGGGCATCGAAGTGAAAGATTTAATAGGAACTCTTAGGGCAACTTTTGGGTTTAGGACATATACATTTAGCAATTGACTTTGGCTACCAGTCTTCACATCTGAAAATGTACTGTAGATTTAACTTGGAATACAACTCTGAACAATAGGTTCCTAAAAGCAGGGAATCCCAGTCCAGACAATGCTGATTAAAATTCACTTGAATGTCTGAGTTGTGGATGCAAATCAGGAAGTGTGAAGTTTGTATGTAGTTTCAAAGAAAGCATGGTCTATGCATTGCAAATATGGATTTTGTCCTTTGATATTTGGGACATAAAATATTGAGCCGTACTTTGGGCCAGTAGACCTTTCGACCAAAGTCTTCTCCACATGATTCCTGTTGTGCCTTGTTTTGATGAATAAAGAAGCAGCTTTGTATCTACCAGTAATTTTCTCATGTGACTTCATTCATGCAGGAACCTGAGGAGCAACTTTTTTCATACTGAGGGTGCTCAGTTTATGGAATGAGCTGTGAAAGAAAATGGCTGAAGCAGCTACATTAATAACATTTAAAAAGGCACTTTGACAGGGACATGGATAGGAGGGATTTAGAGGGGTAGTGGACAAATGCATAGTGTGGTGGGCAGTATGGTTAGCATGGACAAGTTGGCTGAAGAGGTTGTTTTCATGCCATTTGACTCAAAAACTTTGCACTACCTTACTTTCCATTTTTCTATTTTCTATTTATGATTTATAATTTAAATTTTTAATATTTACAATTTTTTACTATTTTTAATATTTTTAATATTTAATATTTGTAATCCAGGGAGTGGGGAGCACAGAATCAAATATTGCTGTGACGTTTGTACTTTCTAGTATCAGTTGTTTGGTGACAATAAAGTATAAAGTATAAACTCTAAGATAAGTTGATCTATTGACTAGCTGAAAAGTTTTTTTATTATTGTACCTGACCCATGCTGAACTTGTGCACCAGAATAGAACTGCAATGAAGATTGTGGATGACCTGCAATTGAGATCAAAATTACCTGACCACTCCAAGGACAGAGTTTTGGCAGCTCTGTGACCAAATGCAGATACAGTGATGAGATGTTTCCCACAGCCTCTGTAATGTTGTGTGTTTTGTCCGTGTGTACAGCTTCCTACAATAAAATCTTTGTGCTTTGAACCCGAATTCCTGGCAGAGAGGCAACAGCACTGGGCTGATTTCTCCAGCATTATTAATCGAGACATGACAACCTCAGGTCCACTTTGCCTTATTTACTGCTGCAGCCACTGATAATAGCAGACAATTTCAACAATCTTTTCTCCAATGCCCATAAATCCTCTGCTGATGCTGCATCTGGTGCAGTAATACATTTCAGTTTACAATCCTCGTATTTTTTCTCCCTCTTTAGCCTCATCAGCTTGGTCTCATTGACACTGAATTTCATTTGTTATTTATCAGCCAAACTGCCCCATTTAATTCAATCTTCCTGCTCTGACTGGCATGCTCCTCATTATCAACCCTTCTTCCTCTCACATATCTATATCCTCAGGAGATGTGGAAAAGTATCTCTATCCATTCTCATTTCCAAAGTACTGATGCACAGCTTGCTGAGTACTGATCCATGGGTCACCGAATGGTCACCTCGCAGATCCACTACACCACTCCATGAATCTTCCCGCACTTCCTGTTAATATAATTAGTTACCATCTGCTTCCAAGGTTGCCCCTGAGCCACTTGGAAATATCAATCAAGCTCCAAGCTAGCGGGATATAAATTAATCCTTTGTGTTTGCCTTGTATCATTAAATAGTTAAAAGGCCCACAGGAGGTTTAGAAGAGAATCCCAAAGTGTGCAGGCAGCAGAAACATTGGCCAACAGTGCAACAATTAGAACCAGACCAACAGGTTCCGGGACAGCTTCTTCCACCAGGCCATCAGATTGATTAATTCACACTGATACAATTGTATTTCTATGCTATATTGACTGTCCTGTTGTACATACTAATTACTACTACTATTTATTACAAGTTACTATAAATTGTACATTGCACATTTGGACAGAGATGTAACATAAAGATTTTTACCCCTCATGTCTGTGAAGGATGTAAGAAATAAAGTCAATTCAAAGGTAGAGAAGCAGAGAAATCTCAAATACATTTAAGACCAGAGAAGACTGCTTCGAATTAGTAAATAGGCTATTGATTTGCTGTTGTCACATCACCAAGGTACAACGAAAATAAAACTTTGCTTTGCATGCATACAGATCATTTCAAGACAACATTAAATGCAGAATAAAGTGATACAGCTATAGTTGAAGTGCAGTGCAGGCAGACAAAAAGATGCAAAACCGTGATGTGGTAGGTTACGAGGTCAAGTCCATCTTATTGCACAAGAGGTCCATTCGAATGTCTTAGAACAGTGGGGTAGTAGCTGTCCCTCAGACTGGATTGTACATGCTTACAGGCTTTGGTATTTTCTCCAATAGGAGGAGGAGAAGAGAAAAGGTCCAGGGAGGGAGGACCTAGGTGGTATGTTGCCCCCCTGGTGTCAAGACCAGGATGTCTTGGATCGGGTCCATGGCATTCTCAAGTTCGAGGGTGAGCAGCCAGAAGTCTTGGTACATATTGGCACCAATAACATAGTTAGACAAGGTGAGGAGGTTCTGGAGAGGTAGGAAGATGAGAAACAGGACCTCCTGGACTGCTGCCTGTGTCATATACTAGTGAGGGTAAGTAGGATGATTTGGATGGCGAATGTGAGGCTGAGGAACTGGTGCAGGGGCAGTGTTTCAGATTTCTGCATCATTGGGATGTGTTCTGGGGAAGGTGCAACCTGTAAAAAAGGAACAGGTTGCAGCTGAACCCTTGGGGCTTCCATATCCTTGCAGGTAGGTTGGCTAGAGTTGTTCAGGAGGGTTTTAGCTAATTTGACAGGGGGATGGGAACCAGAGTGATAGTGCTGAAGATGAGGTCATTGGTTTGCAAACAGAGGCAAAGTGTAGTGAAACTCCTAGCAAGGAGAGGCTGATGAAAGGGCCAAAATACTGTCAACAGGATGAGTTGTCGTGTAAAAGCTGGACAAAATCAAAAGGGGAGAATAAAGGAATAAAGGTGTTATATTTGAATGTGCACATAGCACGGAATAAGGAAGATGAACTTGTAGCACATTTGCAGATTGGCATGTATGGTTGGATTGAATTGAATTGACTTTATTACTTACATCTTTCATATACATAAGGAGTAAAAATTTTTACGTTATGTCTCATGTGCGCTGTGCAATTTATAGTCACTTATAATAAATAATATGTACAACAATATAACATAGAAATATAGTTGTGTCAGCATGAATTAATCAGTCTGATGGCCTGGTGGAAGAAGCTGTCCCGGAGCTGGTTGGTCCTGGCCTTTATGCTGCGTTACCATTTCCCGGATGGTAGTAACTGGAACAGTTTATGGTTGGGGTGACTCGGGTCCCCAATGATCCTTCGGGCTCCTTTTATACACCTGTCTTTGTAAATGTCCTGAATAGTGGGAAGTTCACATCTACAGATGCACTGGGCTGTCCGCACTACTTTCTGCAGAGTGCTGTGATTGAGGGAAGTACAGTTCCCATACCAGGCACTGACACAGCCAGTCAGAATGCTGTCAATTGTGTCCCTGTAAAAAGTCCTTAGAATTTAGTCATAGTCATACTTTATTGATCCCGGGGGAAATTGGTTAGGGGCCCATATCAAACTTCTCCAACCACCTGAGGTGAAAGAGGCACTGTTGTGCTTTTTTCACCACACATCTGGGATGTACAGACCACATTACATCCTTGGTGCTGTGTATGCCAAGGAACTTAAAGCTGTTCACCCCGTCAACCCCAGATCCATTGATGTCAATAGGGGTTAGCCTGTCTCCCTTCCTCTTGTAGTCCTTTTTTGTTGCAACTTTGAGGGAGAGGTTGTTTTCTTGACACCACTGTGTCAGGATGATGACTTCTCTGTAGGCTGCTTCATTATTATTTGAGATAAGGCCAATCAATGTAGTATCGTCAGCATATTTAATTAGTAGATTGGAGCTGTAGGTGGCAACACAGTCATAGGTATACAGGGAGTAAAGGAGGGGGCTTAGGACATAGCTCTGAAGGGCTCCTCTGTTGAGAGTCAGAGGAGGAGAGGTGAGGGACCCTACTCTTACCACCTGCCAGCGATCTGACAGAATGTCCAAGATCCAGCTACACAAGGCAGGGTGAAGACCAAGATCTCTGAGCTTCCTGTTGAGCCTGGAGGGAATTATAGTGTTGAATGCTGAACTGCATTTTCACATAAACATCCTTCTTCTCCAGATGTGTAAGGATGGTGTGTAGAGCTGTGGCTATTGCATCATCTGTCAATCAGTTATGTCTGTAGAAGCAAGCTGGAGATGTAATCCTTGACCAGCCCCTCAAAGTATTTCCTTATTATTGAGGTGATTGTGACACCTTTTGGGGCAACTGATCACAATATGATCACATTTACCCTGAAATTTGAGAAGGAAAAGCTAAAGTCAGATGTATCTGTATTACAGTAAAGTAAAGGGAATTGCAAAAGCATGAGAGGAGTTTCCCGGAATCAGTTGGAAGAGAACACTGGTAGGGATGACGCCAGACCATCAATAGCTAGAATTTCTGGATGCGATTCAGAAGGCACAGAATAGATAAATCTCAAAGAGGAAGTAGTACTCTAAAGGCAAGAAGTCAAAACCATAGATAACAAGAGAAGTCAAAGCCAAAATAACAGCTACTGTAAACAGAAAGGTGTAGATGGAATCTGGAAGTAGGCTAGACAATATTAAAGAGGATACTAAAAGTTTCTTCAAGTACATAAAGTGTAAAAGAGAGGCGAAACTGGATATTGGAGTGTTGGAAAACAATGCTGGAAAGGTAGGAATGGGGGACAGGGAAATGGCAGATGAACTGAATAAGTATTTTGCATCAGTCTTTACCGTGAAGGCGCTAGAAGTATGGTGGAAGTTCTAGGTATAAGGGGTCATGAAGTGTGAGGAAACCATTATGAGGGAGAAGGTTCTTGGGTAACTGAAAGGTCTGAAAGTAAGTCACCTGGACCAGATGGGGTACACCCCAGGGTTCTGAAAATGGTGGCTGAAGTGATTGTGGAGGCATTAGTAATAATCTTTCCAGAATCACTAGATTCTGGAATGGTTCTGGAAGACTAGAAAATTGCAAATGTCACTCCACACTTCAAGAAGGGGGAGTGGCAGAAGAAGGAAATTATTGGTCAGTTAGTCTGACCTCAGTACTTGGGAAAACGTTAGAGTCGATTGTTAATGATGTGGTTTCAGGGTACTTGGAGACACATGATAAAGTAGGCCACAGTCAGCCTGGTTTCCTCAAAGGAAAATCTTGCCTGACAAATCTGTTGGAATTCTTTGAAGAAATAACAAGCAGGATAGACAAAGGAGAATCAGTTGATCTTATGCACTTGGACTTTCATAAGACCTTCGACAAGGTGCCATACATGGGGCTGCTTAACAAGCTACAAGCCCATGGTATTACAAGAAAGATTCTAGCATAGATTAAGCAGTGGCTGATTGGCAGGAGGCAAAGAGTGGGAATAAAGGGAATCTTTTCTGGTTGGCTGTCATTGACTAGTGGTGTTCCACAGGGATCTGTGTTTGGACTGATTCTCTTTTATGTTATATGTCAATGATTTGGACATGGGATAGATAGCTTGGTTGCAACTTATGAAGACCATACCAAGATATGTGGAGGGGCAGGTAGTTTTGATAAAGTAGAGAGGCTACAGAGGACTTGGATAGATCAGGAAAATGGGAAAGATGTGGCAGATGGAATACAGTGTCGGGAAGTATATGGTCATGCACATTGGTAGAAGAAATAAAAGGGTGACTATTTTCTAAATGGAGAGCAAAAACTAAAAACTGACGCAAAGTGATTTGGGAATCTTTGTGCAGGATTTCCTATAGGTTAATTTGTAGGCTGAGTCTGTGGTGAGCAAGGCAAATGTGATGTTAGAATTCACTTAATGTGGACTCAAATATTAAAGCAAGGAAGTTGAGACTTTATAAAGCACTGGAGAGCCCTCACCTGGAGTATTGTGAGCATTTTTGAGCCTTTTGTCTGAGAAAGGATGTGCTTAAACTAGCGAGGATTCAAAGGAGGTTCCAGGTTTGAGCAGCTTGCCATATGAAGAGTGCTTAAGGCTGTGGGCCTGTATCCACTAGAATTCTGAAGAATGAGAGTTACCTAATTGAAACCTATCGAATGGTGAGAGGCCTTAATGGAGTAGGTATGGAGAGGATGTTTCCTATGATGGGAGATCCTAAGACTGGAGGATACAGCCTCAGAATAGAGGAGTGTCTTTTAGTATGGATATGAGGAGGAATTTCTTTAGCCAGAGAGTGGCGAATCCATGGAATTTGTTTCCACAGGCAGCTGTGGAGGCCAAGTCTTCATGTATATTTAAGGCAGACAATGATAGTTTCTTGATTGGTCAGGGATTGATGGGATGTGGGGAGAGGACAAGTGATTGAGGCTGAGAGGTAAAATGGATCAACCATGATGAAATGGCACAGCAGAGTTGATGGGCCAAATGCCTAATTCTGCTCCAATATCTTGTGGTCTTATGGAACCTTTGATTGAGATGAATCCTTTTCCAAGGAAATGAGAAGTGTAGAGAGAATCCATTGTGGGGAAGCCGGTCTTTGTGATGTTCTTACCTGTGTCCATGATGATCAGTGAGAACATGGGTAGGGGAAGGGTGGGAAACAACTGATCTATGATAAGGCTTCACAGCAACATCCAAGGGTCATGTGGAGCTTGTGGGATGCCTTGGGTGGATCATGCACTGTGGATCATGGGAGACTTTTGATGTGGGAGCAGGAGAATGCATTTGAGAAAGGATTTGATTTGCCTATCTAAAGCTCTAGATAACCACAAACCATTCAGATCACAAACAAGAGGAAATCGGCAGATGCTGGAAATCCGAGCAACACACACAAAATGCTGGAGGAACTCAGCAGGCCAGGCAGCATCTGTGGAAAAAATAACAATCGACCAGTCTGTATAGTCATTGACTCATTTCTTCCATAGATGTTGCTTGACTTGCTGAGTTCCTCCAGCATTTTGTGTGTGTTGCTACCATTTACATCATCAGATTGAAGATGATCTACTCATTTCTGAACAGCTGTGGAAAATCACATCCTCTGAGGAGGAACTCATTATGTGTGTTATATCAGTAGGGAGGGAGCATAGAGTTGCTGTTAGGGGGACATTTGATAACTCTTTGCTGTGATCTGCCTATGAGCTTATCTTAATGGCCCACTTCTGCTGGTCCAGTGTCCACTGCCCACTGCATTCCTCCGCCTGCACAGTCTCACAGAGCAATGCACTCCAGTCTGGGTTCAATCACAACCACTGGGGTAATCTGTGTGGGGAGTAGGCACATTCTCTCTGTGACTGTGTGGATTTCCTCCAGGCACTCCAGCTTCCTCCCGCACTCAAAGATGTGCAGGTTAATTGCCCCGATGTGTAGCTGAGTGGTAGAATCTAGGAAGTGGATTGAAATGCAGGGAGAATACAGTACATTGAGACTGGGTAGGATTCGATTAAGAGGATGGTTGATTGGTGGAATAGACAGCGGGTCAAAGGGCCTTTGTCAGAGCGATGTTAATCCATGATGTGTTTGACCCACAATGATGTTTTATGGATGGGATTTCAGTGACTGGGTATTGCTATTTATGTTCAAAGCACTGTTCATAAGAGAACTGATATATTCGCAGCTGTGTGCATTGTTCTATGTTCGCTGGTGCCAATCTCAGTAAGGAATGTAGATATTGAGGTTAGTACAAGCCTTTGCCATGGCATTACAGTTTGAACAATTGAAATAATGTTGATTTCACATTACCCCCCCCCCACCGCCTTCACCCTGAAGTTGGCACACAGCAAAGTAACATCTACTAGAGATCATAGAATCATAAAGAAACACCATGTCCATGCTGACCAAATACCCATCTGTACTAATCCCACTGACTAGATGTTGGCTTTTAACCAGCCGTGCATTGCAATTCAAATGCTTGTGTGGATGCTTATGGCAGTCCATGCTTCCACCATCCCTTCAGACATTGCACTTCAGGTTCCACCCATTCACTTGGCTAAAAAATGAGCACCCACTCAGATCTCCATTGAATCTCTTCTTCTTAACCTAAAGCCATGCACTCTAGTTATGAACATAAAACTATAAAAACCCATAAGATATAGGAGCAGAATTAGGTCATTTGGCCCATTGAGTCTGCTCCGCCATTTCACCATGGTTGATCCAATTTTCCTCTTAGCCCTAATCTCCCGCCTTCTCCCGTATCCCATCATGTCCCAACCAGTCAAGAATCTATCAACCTCGGCCTTAAATATACATAAAGGTTTGGTCTTCTCAGCTCCCTGAGGCAAAGAATTCCACAGATACTTCTCTCTGTGGCTAAAGAAATTCCATTGTTGGTAGAATCTCAGATGGAGATGACAGGGTATAGATGAGCAAGATATACCAGATAGTTGAGTGGTGTCATAGCAACTATCTTGTACTCAACATCAGTAAGACAATGGAGCTGACTGTGGACTTCAGGAAGTGTAAGATGAGGGAACACGAACCAATCCTCAAAGAGTGATCTGAATTGGAGAGAGTGAACAATTTCAAGTTCCTGGGTGTCAAGATCTCTGAGGGTCTAACCTGGTCTAAACATATCAATGCAGCTATAAACGGCTCACAACACTCCAAGTGAGGCCTCACCAGTGCTTTATAAAGTCTCAACATTACATCCTTGCTTATATATTCTCAACCTATTGAAATGAATGCTAACGTCACATTTGCCTACCTCACCACAGACTTAACCTGCAAATTAACCTTTAGGGAATCCTGCACAAGGACTCCCAAGTCCCTTTGCAACTCAGATTTTTGTATGTTTCTCTATTTAGAAAATAGCCAACCCTTCCATTTCTTCTACCAAAGTGTATGACCATACGCTTCCCGATACTGTATTCCACCTGCCATTTTTTGCCCCTTCTCCTAATCTGTCTAAATCCTTCTGTAACCTCTCTACTTCATCAAAACTACCTGCTCCTCCACCTATCTTCATATTGTATGGAAACATTGCATCAAAGCCATCAATTCCATCATTCAAATCATTGATGTATAACTTTAAAAGAACTAGTCCCAACACAGACCCCTGTGGAACACCGCTAGTCACTGGCAGCCAACCAGAAAAGGCTCCCTTTATTCCCACTCTTTGCCTCCTACCAATCAGCCACTGCTTTATCCATTGTAGAATCTTCCCTGTAACACCATGGGCTTGTAGTTTGTTAAGCAGCATCATGTGTGGCACCTTGTCAAAGATCTTTTGAAAATACAAGTACACAACATTAACCAATTCTCCTTTGTCTATTCTACTTGTTATTTCTTCAAAATTCCAATCGATTTGTCAGGCAAGATTTTCCCGTGCAGAAATCATGCTGACAACGGCCTATTTTATCATGTGTCTCCAAGTACCCTGAGACATCATCCTTAATAATCAACTCCAAAATCTTCCCAACCACGAGGTCAGACTAACTGGCCTATAGTTTCCTTTATTCTGCTTCTTGAAGCGTGGAGTGACATTTGCAATTTTCCGGTCTTCCGGAACTGAAACGGAAGATATATTTGTAATGAGGAAACATTTCTCACCATGTACTCTGTCTATGGCCCTTATAATTTTGTGTATCTCTGTCAGCTACTCCCTTCAAGGAAAATAAGCCACCCTCTCCAGTCTTTCGATACCACCTTAGTGACTGTGTTCTGCACTCTTTCGAGTGAAATCATGTATTACTCCTTATGAAATGACTAGGACTGAACAGTGTTTCAGCTATGTTAGACAACTACATCTTAACCTCCCTGCTCTTATATTGAATGCCTCAGCTAATGAAGCCAAGCGTTCTACATACCTTAAACATCATCCTGTCTACCAGTGCTATCATCTTCAATGGTGGTTGGACTTGCCAACCTGAATCTTAGTACGTTTCTTAATCTCAATGCAGAGAATCAAAGGATGAGTATCCTAGCACTATCTTTCTTGCATTATGTTCTGCCTTTGCAGAGCCATAGAGCACGGGAGCAACTCCTTCAGCCCACCACTCCCGTAACGTCCATCATTTACTTCTACTCCAATCCCAATTACCAGACCAGTGTGCTTTGGCAAGTTATGAGTGCCCATCCAGACCCTTCTTAAATGTCTCTTTCCATCTCCCTTTTCAGGCAGTGTGTTCTGGATTCCAAACACAGTCTGAATTCCCCTGCAGCTCAGCTTAAACTCATATTCTCTGATTTTGAGTAAACATTGAGGAAAACATTTCTCACTGCCCACACAATTTATGCCTCTCTTAATTCTGTACACTTTTTTGAAATTCTACCCCCAATCCCATTCACCAACCTCCTTTGCTCCAAAGGAATAACACTGACTTACAAGAGGCTGCCTTGTCAAGAAGGGCCAAGACTTAAACTCATTGGAACACAGGATGCGAGTTTTAAGAGCAGGATTTTAGTGGACATCATTGTGCCTTTATTAGAGTCGTAGAGCCATAGAGTTGTACAGTAGAGAAACAGGCTCCATTCCAACTTATCTATGCCAACCAGGTTGTCTGCCTGAGAAAATCCCACTTCCCTGTGATTGGTAACATCTTCCTCAATCTTTCTCATCTACATACTTTTAGACATTGTAATTATCCCCATTTCTACCACCACCTCTGTTAACTCATTCGATATATCCATTTCCTTTTGTACGAAAATAATGCCCCTCGTTTCCCCTTTAAATTTTGTTCCCTTGCTCTTCACCTATACCCTCTAGTTATGGACTCCGCAGCTCTGGGAAAAAGGTTGGGATCATTCACCTTGTCTATGTCTCTCTTGATTTTATTATACAGCTCAGGTCACCTCTCAGCCTATCTAACCCACCCTGTCTTTCAAACTCAAACCGTGTAGTTCTGGTAACTTCCTTGTGTTACCATGAAGACTGAGAGGAAAATTAACCACAATATTGCAATTTAATTCTTATCACTGAACAAACGTAGAGCCCAAGTATCTGGAAATGCTGAAGGACAGGAAGTTGCGGCAGTGGTTTGGGGGTCCAAAGATTTTGGGCACTGGAATCTGGGGTTTAGAGGAGGAAGGTTAACTGGCACGGGGTTGGTGTATTGAAATGGAAAGTTGGAAGAGAATGGGGAGCAGATGGTCAAAGGTTTTTTGCTGCTTCCAGATCGTGTGCTCTTGTCGATGGATGACTTCCTACAGGCAAGCATTCTCTGTTGGGTCTATCGCTGCTTCGCTCATCCTGTCAGGAAATGTCGAGGAGGCTTGCGCAAGAGCAAAGCAACCGAGATGATGTAGGTGAAAACTATACTTTGCAAAATAACCATATAATCATATAACAATTACAGCATGGAAACAGGCCATCTCGGCCCTTCTAGTCCGTGCCAAACAAGCCACAAGGGGCCAGGAAACGAGAGATCAGATAGTTAACATAAAAAGACAACAAGGTAACTGAAGGTTGCAGCATCTTATTGAGGCTGGCTAGTTCGAATGAGTGAACAAGGATTGTAGACGAGAGCTGGGTTTAAATAAGCTGCTGATGATTTGCTAACGAGTGGCAGGTGATTCCTAAGCTGCTTGGAGCCAGGAGAGATGCCCGACTGTGCAGGCCTGACAATAGGAGCAGAATTAGGGCATTTGAACTATCAAATTTGCTCCACCATTTAATCACGGTTGATTTATTATCCCTCTCAACTCCATTCTCCTGCCTTATCCCCTGAAACCTTTGATGCCTTTACTATTCGAAAACCTATTAACTTCTGCTTTAAATATACCCAATAACTTGGAATCCACAGCCATCTGTAGCAATAAATTCCACAGAGTCATCACCATCTGGCTAAATAAATTCCTCCTCATCCCTGTTCTAAAGGTATGTCCTTGTAATCTGATGCTGTACCCACTGGTCCTGGATTTTCCCTTTATTAGAAACAACATCTCCACATCCATATATACAGATCTTTCAATATTTGACAGATTCCAATGAGATCTCCCCTCATTCTTCTAAACTCCAGTGACTAAATGTCCAGAGCTATCAAAAGCTCCTCATACTTTAACCCTTTGATTCCTGGGATAACTCTCGTGAACCGCCTCTGGACCATTCCCAAATCCAGGCACATGCTGCTTAGGTAAGCAGACCAAACCTGCCCATAATACTCTGACCAAGTGCAGTCCAACCAAGGACTTATAAAGCCTTAACACTACATCCCTGCTTTTATATTCTAGTCCACTCCAAATGAACATTAACATTGCATTTGCATTCCTTACCTTCGACTCAACCTGCGTTAACCTCGAGGGAAACCTTTATTAGGACTCCCAAGTCTATTTTCACCTCTGATTTCTAAACTGGCTGTCCATTTAGAAAATAGTTTACACCTTTATTCTTTCTAACCAAGCTGCATGAAAGTACACTTTCCTACACTGTATTCCATCTTCCACTTCTTTGCAGATTCTCCAAATCTGTACAAGTTGTTCTGTAGATTCGTTGCCCTGCTGCCTATCTTTGTATTGCCCACAAACCCAGCCACAAAGCAATCAATTCCTTCATCCAGTGTATTGACACATAACATGAAAAGAGGTGATCACAATACCACTAGTCACTGACAGCTAACAGAAAAAGGCCCAGTTTATTCCCACTGCCTCCTGCCAGTCAGCCAATCTTCTGTCAATGCTAGTATCTTTCCTATAACGCTATGAGCTCTTAACTTCTTTAGCAGCCTCATGTGCTGCAACTTCTCAAAAAAAACCAAAACACCCAAGAATGGAAATGCCAACAAGAAGTGATGGATGCAGCACACATCAATCACCGACAAAGCCCTCCCCACTATTTAGCACATCTATAAGTAACACTGCCACAAGAAAGCAGCTCCCATCAGCAAGTAGCCATACCGTCCATGTCATTCACTCTTCTTGCTATTGACAGCAGTAAGGTAGTACAGGATCCTTAGGTCTCACACCACCTGTCAGGAGCCGTTATCTTCCTTCAAACATCAGGATGCTGAACTAGCATGGATAACTTCACCTACCTGAACACAGAACTGATTCCAGAAACTTTAGGCTCATTTTCAAGGACTTTACAACTCATGTTCTCAGTGTTATTAATTAATTAACAAACTCTACCCCATCTAAATCCCTCACTCAAGGGAGATGACAAACAATATTTGGGAAATTAAAATCAGCCACCACAACAACCCTGTTATTATTACTCCTTTCCAGAATCTGTCTCCTTATCTGCTCCTCAATGTCCCTGTTACTATAAGATGGTCTACAAAAAAACACCCAGCTGAGTTATTGACCCCTTCCTATTCCTAACTTCCATCCACAGAGACTCTGCAGACAACCGCTCCATGACTTCCTCCTTTTCTGCAGCCGTGACCCTATCTCTGATCAACAGTGCCACGTCCCCACCTCTTTTGCCTCCCTCCCTGTCCTTTCTGAAACATCTGAAGCCTGGCGCTTGAAGTAGCCATTCCTGCCCCTGCACCATCCAAGTCTCTGTAATGGCCACATCTTAGCTCCAAGTGCTGATCCACGCTCTAAGCTCATCCGCTTTATCCGTGATACTCCTCGCATTAAAATAGATACATCTCAAACCATTGGACTGAGCGCATTCCTACTCTATTGTCTATCCTCCCTTTTGCACTGTCTCCAAGCTTTCTCTATTTGTGAGCCAACCTCCCTTTCCTCTGTCACTTCAGTTCCGTTCCTATACCCCAGCAATTCTAGTTTAAGCTCTCCCCAGTAGCCTTAGAAAACCTTCCCACCAGGATATTGGTCCCCCTCGGATTTAAGTGCAACCAGTCCTTTTTGTAGAGGTCCCCTGCCTCAGAAGAGGTCCCAATGATCCAGAAATCTGAACTCCTGCCCCCTGCTAGTAAACGAAACCAGGGCCACATATGGTGACATATAAATACCCTGATAAATTTACTTTGAAATCTGAACTTTGAAAATGCATGTAAAGAACATTCACTGATTATCCTTTTTCCCATCCTGCCTGTATTTCCTCAAAAATTCCACTGGCTTTGTCAGGTAAGGTTTTTCCTTAAGAAAACCATGCAGACTTTGGCCTATGTAATCATGTGCTTCCAAGTACCCCAAACTCATACTTAATAATAGACTCTAACGTCTTGCCAACCACTGAAGTCAGGTTAACTGCCCTGTAACTCCATGACTCTTGCCTCTCTCCTTGCTTGAAATGTTGAGTGACATTTGCAATTTATATTTGCAAATTTGTGATTCTAGAAAGATTACTACTAATGCATCCACAATCTCTTCAGCTGACTCTTGGAGAACTATGAAGTGTATTCCATTTGTAACAGGTGACTTATCTACCGTCAGACCTTCAGACATTTCAGCTTCCCAACCACCACTCCTTAGAGATAGCGACTGCATTAATTTCCACCCCCAGAAAAATAATAATTAAGATGTTGGCCATTAAGTATCAAGAAATGAACTGCAATAGCGTCAAAAATAGAGGTGTTCATAGCTGAGATTAATTCACACCTGGAGTACTGTGAGCATTTCTGGGCAACAACCCCCTACCCCTGATGGATTACATTGGAAAACATTTTTTTTCTAGAGTGTTGCTTCCTCAAACTTTTTCTGTGTATGATAGACTGCTTGAAGCTGAACACTAATATAATTTCAGACTACTTGTATCATGTAGGAATTTGGAGAAACAAGAAATTAACTTTTATTGAATATAATGTGTTTCATTGCATAATGGTGCTGACACCTTGCAATAGTTCAACTTAGCTAAAAATGTTTTGTTGATGATTTTCATTTGCACTCAGTGTCTGAGGCTTCTCGCTTAAGTGTCCAACAATAATCAGCCATCGTTGATGGATTCCAGTTCTCCTGATACTGTTTCTCCTTAACTGTTAAGTCCTGGTGAAACTTTTCACGATGCTCATCACTGATAGTGCCAATATTTTACAAGGAAGAATTCTAAATGCAGAAAATGAATCTTCAGCGACATGTTGCACTGGTTTAGTATGCTTGAAGCATGTTCTCAACCAGCTGCACGTAGTTTGGTGTTCTGTAGCTGCGCAGAAAACTTTCAACAACATCCCTGAATGCCATCCATTTGATTTTCTCCAGTCCCACTAGAATTTCTTCGAATTGTTTGTCATTGGTGATTTGCTTGATTTGTGGACCAACAAAAATTATTTCCTTAATCTTGGCATCAGGTATTCTGACTTGAATTATGAATTGAAATAACAAACATAGACAATTTCAAAAACATGATGTGATGTGTGATAGGGAAATTTCAAGGTGATTTTAATTATCAGCAACCCAGAATCTATAAAATGCACCCAAAAGTATTCAGGAAGCAAAATCTTTGTTTTCCAGTGTTACATAAGAGACAATATTCTTTTATGCCAAGGGATAACAATGAGATATCACTATAAGGGTTATATCCTGTGATACTGAAGAGTAACAGGAATGCAGTAAAGTTTTTAAGAACTGCATGGGAATAGAAAGTGTGGTTAGTGAGAAACTGCTTCTACTAACTGGAAACATTAGAGCCTTAAAATTAAAAATAGATTTTTCAGGATTTGTTTGAAAACTGTCTGCAAACAAGTGATAGACATTTGAAATTCCTTTTGATAATTGAACATAGAACAGAGAACATAGAATAGTACAGCACATTACAGGCCCTTCGGCCCACAATGTTGTGCTGACCCTCAAACCCTGCCTCCGATATAACCCCCCCACCTTAAATTCCTCCAGATACCTGTCTAGTAGTCTCTTAAACTTCACTAGTGTATCTGCCTCCAGCACTGACTCAGGCAGTGCATTCAATGCACCAACCGCTCTCTGAGTAAAAAAACAGCTTCCCCTAATATACCCCTTGAACTTCCCACCCCTTACCTTAAAGCCATGTCCTCTTGTATTGAGCAGAGGTGCCCTGGGGAAGAGGCGCCGTCTATCCACTTTATCTATTCCTCTTAATATCTTGTACACCTCTGTCATGTCTCCTCTCATCCTCCTTCTCTCCAAAGAGTAAAGCCCTAGCTCCCTTAATATCTGATCATAATGCATACTCTTTAAACCAGGCAGCATACTGGTAAATCTCCTCTGTACCCTTTCCAATGCTTCCGCATCCCTCCTATAGTGAGGCGACCAGAACTGGACACAGTACTCCAAGTGTGGCCTAACCAGTGTTTTATAGAGCTGCATCATTACATCGCGACTCTTAAACTCTATCCCTCGACTTATGAAAGCTAACACCCCATAAGCTTTCTTAACTACCCTATCTACCTGTGAGGCAACTTTCAGGGATCTGTGGACAAGTACCCCAGATCCCTCTGCTCCTCCACACTACCAAGTATCCTGCCATTTACTTTGTACTCTGCCTTGGAGTTTGTCCTTCCAAAGTGTACCACCTCACAGTTCTCCAGGTTGAACTCCATCTGCCACTTCTCAGCCCACTTCTGCATCCTGTCAATGTCTCTCTGCAATCTTCGACAATCCTCTACACTATCTACAACACCACCAACCTTTGTGTCATCTGCAAACTTGCCAACCCACCCTTCTACCCCCACATCCAGGTCGCTAATAAAAATCACGAAAATTAGAGGTCCCAGAACAGATCCTTGTGGGACACCACTAGTCACAACCCTCCAATCTGAATGTACTCCCTCCACCACGACCCTCTGCCTACTGCAGGCAAGCCAATTCTGAATCCACCTGGCCAAACTTCCCTGAATCCCATGCCTTCTGACTTTCTGAATAAACCTACCGAGTGGAACCTTGTCAAATGCCTTACTAAAATCCATGTAGATCACAACCACTGCACTACCCTCATCTATATGCCTGGTCACCTTCTCAAAGAACTCTATCAGGCTTGTTAGATATGATCTGCCCTTCACAAAGCCACGCTGACTGTCCCTGATCAGACCATGATTCTCTAAATGCCCAGAGATCCTATCTCTAAGAATCTTTTCCAACAGTTTTCCCACCCACAGACGTAAGGACCACTGGTCTATAATTACCCGGACTATCCCTACTACCTTTTTTGAACAAGAGAATGTTCATTTGAGAATGACAATTGATCAGAAGTTAATTCTGAATTTGATTTTGTAATTGACTGAAAGCATTTTGTTTACTAAAACTACTTAGGGAGAATTGCGTCTGTGAAAATAGGTTACAGTGTAGCCATACACTATAAGGTGGCCACTTTATGAGGTAACTCCTATACCTACTGAAGTGGCCACTGAGTGTTTGTTCATGGTCTTTGTTATGCTTTGAAACTCCAAAACATAAAACTAATTGAAAGAAAAAGGAGATGGAGCTGGGAGATAATGTGTCTAGATTCTGTCTTACTTTAGCAAGACACACACTTATGATGTGGTGACATGACGACGTATGCCATTCACATACCTCTACATGTAACTCAATGAATTATTTACATGAACAAGAATGATTAATTAAACAATATGTTTACAATATTAACTTGTATTGTTCACGCGTCTATCTCTCTCAAGGTGGACTATCTGGCCCTTGATGCCATGCCATCCCAGCAAACTCACAGCCCTGATTAACCTTGACCTAATCACAGGACAATTTACAATGACCAGTTAACCTATGTAGTACATCTTTGGACTAGGCTTTCCAAGGGGAGGATGTTCTGCATCTCACAGTTTCAACATTGTAATACAGATCAGATCTCATGGGGACATCTTTCAAACAGGGGACATTTTAAAGTTGAGGGAATAGATGTAGGTTAGCAATGTAGGCCATAGCATTTTGAAAGGAAACTGGATAGAAGAGGGGATTGTTGACCAGAAGCAATAGACATACAGACAAGGATTCCAGAAGTACTACTAGAGATTAACGATGTTATGGAAGTGAAATTGGCAGTTATAGTGAAGGGACAGGTAGGTAATGCTGATTCAGTTTCAGGAAAGTCTCTGTTTCTCAGGTGTAGGGATTGAAGACAATGGCATTAGTCTTCCCTTTATTTAGATAGAGAAAATGACCACACCTACACTAAGTGTTCACTGCTCAAAGAACTCAGGCTCCAAGTTGATGACAAACTTGCTGGAGTTCTGGGGAAAAGGCAGGTAGGTGGAGATGAATCCATGGCCAGATCAGCCATGATCTGATTGAATGGCAGAGCAGGCCCAACGGGCCAGATATCCTACTCCTGCTCCTATTTTTTATGTTCTTATGGTCCGGAGTCTGATTTTCGAACACTGTGAGGCATCATGATGGGGAGAGTTACTTGGACACTGTGTTTCAGGAGGCACTCATGCCATTTGGCAATACTTCAAGTTCGGTCTGTAGCCAGGGACAGGAGGGCATCACTGCGAATGAGGCAGCTAGGGGAATCCAAGAGTTAGAGCTGGAGTTGACTCCTCTTTTGAGGTTGCCCAACAGGTCCAAGAATGTGGCATCCTGTGAGGAATGAGTGGTGGTGGGCATAGAGAGGATGAACAATCAAAGTCTGGTACCATGGTTCAGGGAACCATTCAATAGGTGGGTGAGAAGAGAGATGTAATTGTAATTAGGGATGGAAGAGTCAGAGGTATAGATACAACTCTCTTTCACAAGGATTGAGTGTCCTGAAGACTGAATTCTCCACCTGGTGTCCATGTTCAGGACATCTCATCAGACTTATACTGGAATTAGAAGTAGGAGGGGAAAAATCCAGTTCTTGTGATCCATGTGGGTACTTATTTCATAGGAAGACAAGGAAAGGGGTTCTGCTGATGAATTATCAGCAGTTAGAGACTAAATTAAAACAGAATCAAAAAGGTAATAATGTTTGGATTGTTATCTGAGCCACATGCAAATTGGCACAGGATTGATAAGATAAGAGAGATAAATGCATGGTTCAAAATAGGTGTGAGAGAATTGGGTTTGAAGTTGTGGGCATTAGGATCAGTATTGGTGAAGGAGGGAGGTGTTCTGACGGGAAAGACTCCTCCTGAACCATTCAGGGGACTAAGGTCCTGGGGTATCACACATCTGGGGCTGTGGATACGTTTCAAACTGAATAATGGGGCTGGATTCCACATCTTGGAAAAGTATGGATAAAGTAAAATGGGAGAGTGCAGAAGAGGCTACTGGTATCACCAGAATAAAGAACAAGGCAAAAAGTTTAGAAAAGGATAAGGCTTTAAATTCAGGGAACATAGTGATAAAATTGGCTGGTGAATCCATGACTGAAAGTGCTATATTTGAACGTACACAGTGCACACAATAAGACAGATGATTTTGCAGTTCAGCTCTGATATTTTGGGCATCACTGAGTTATAGCTGAAGGAATATCACAGTTGGGAGCTTAACATTCAAGGATACATATCGTATCTAAAGGATAGGAAGGAGAGCAGAAGAGAAGTGTGGATTTATTGGTAACAAATGAAATAAAATCTTCAAGAAGAATTGACATTGACATAGGATCAGAAGATGCAGAATCTTTGTAGGTAGGTTTGAGAAACTGCAAGGATAAAATACCCTCCTGACAGATTTACACAAGCCAATAAACAGCAAGCAAGATGTGGAGTACAAATTGCAACTGAAGATCAAAATAGTATACAGAAAGAGTAATATTGCAGTGACCATGGGGGGATTTCAATATGCAGGTAGATTGTGAAAATCAGGTTTCTGCTGGATCACAAGTGTAGGAACTTGTAAAATACCAAAGAGATGGCTTTATAGAGTAGCTTGTGGTTGAGCCCACAAGGGAAAAGGTAATTCCAATTGGGTGTTGTGTAATGAACCAGTTTGGTTTAGGGAGTTTATGATAAAAGAACCCTTAACGATCATAAGACTGCTAAGCAATTTTTTTCAAAAGTGTTGCTGCCTCAGAATTTTTTTTTGTTCTTGATAGACCACTTGAAGATGAACATAGACATAATTTCAGACTACTTCTATCATGTAGGAACTTGGAGAAATGAGAAATTAACTTTTATTGAATATAATGTGTTAAATGCATAATAGTGCTGACATTTTGCAATAGTTCAATCAAGCTGAAAATGTTTTGTTGATGACTTTCATTTGTACTCAATGTCTGAAGCTTCTAGTTTAATAATCAGCCAGCCTTGATCAATTCCAGTTGCCCAGATACCATTTCTCCATGATGCAATGTCCTGGTGAAACCTTTTTTTTAATTAAGTGCAATCGTGAACAATACCCAGATCAGAAATGCTGATCAAGTCAGCTAGTTCCTAAAGGGAACTCTGGTAGGCCTATCAGATGGTTCACTGCTGCTCAGCGATAGAACACAAAAAAAATCATATGTCAAGTACATAGAACAGGCACAAGGGTCGCTAGCCCCTGTACCCCAGAAACATACCTGAGCAGTGCTTCGGAGGTATGTGCTATGCATGACCTGGTCTGAAAGCATCATGTTGACTCATAACAGATCGTGTTCACAGTGGAACAGCTTAGTCAAGGATGGGGTGATCAGCACAGATGGACAAAATATACCTTCACTACCCCGAACCTTTCACCCTACTCATCACTGAGAACACCACGATTTGAAGGGAAGAAGTCTAAATTGGAATGCAGAAAATAAACCTTTAGTGACATGTTGCACTTCATGGTTTTGTATGGTTGAAGCATGTTGTTCTATAGTTGCCAAGAAAATTTTCAACAACATCCTTGAATGCCTTTCATTTTCTCCAGTCCCACTAGAAGTTCTTTGAATTGCCTGTCATTGAGGAATTGTTTGAATTGTGTACCAACAAAAATGCTTTCTTTAATCTAGGTGTCAGTTATTCTGGGAAACATCTGTCTCAAATATCAAAATTCTTCAGTGAAATTTTTGTGCCTGGTACAGTAGATTCCATCCTTGCAATCTTGAGCCCAGTAATTCTGCTTTTGTCTTTGACAAACCCAAGTCTCTGACTAGGTCATTTAACTCGGATTGAGGTATCAGGTGAGGCTCGCTCAACATCAAGGATTCAAAGTCTGTATCAGTATCAGGGTCATTTTCCATTCCTGGCTCATGCATCATGGCATCTTCGTCTGACTCCTCTAGACTCCATGTCTCTAGTGGCTTTGGTAATGGAAGACTATTGTCATGCGGCACAGGTCTCATGGCTGGAGAGGGAGAAACGAAAGATGAAAAAATGACAGATGAACTGAGTAATTTGTGTCAGTCCTCACTGTGGAAATCACCATCAGGATGCCAGAAATTCAAGGGTGTCAGGGGGTCGAAATGAATGTCGTCACTGTTACTAAAGAGAAGATAGGTACTTGGGAAGCTGAAAGGTCTGAAAGTAGATAAGTCACCTGGATCAGATATATGACACCACATGGTTCTGAGAGAGATAGTCGAAGATATTGTGGAGGCATTCGTAGTAATCTTCCATTAATTCAGGAATGGTTCCAGGGAAGTAAAAAATCACAAATGTCATTCCACTCTTTACGAAGTGAGAGTAAGTGGTAGGAAATGACAGGTTAATTAGTCTGTTATCAGTGGTTGGCAAGATGTTCGAGGCCATTATTATGGATGAGATTTCAGGGTACATGGAGGCACACAAAAATAAGGCTGAAGTTGGTATGGTTTCCCTAATGGGAAATTCATGGTTATTTACAGGAAAGTTAGAAGATTGGCTGACTGGCAGGAGGCAAAGAATGGGAATAAAAAGGGCCTTTCTGAGTGCTGGATTCTAGTAGTCTTCTGCGGAGGTCAGTGTCGGGTCCACTATTTTTCATGTTATTTCTACAAATGTTTTCATTTGTAGAAGTTTTTGAGTGTTTAGGTGACAAACTAAATCTCCTTGAACTCCTGATGAAATATAACCACTGTCTTGTCTTCGTTATAGCTGCATCAATATGTTGCGACCAGGTTAGATCCTCAGAGATATTGACACCCAGGATCTTGAAGTTGCTCACTCTCTCCACTTCCGATCCCTCTATGAGAATTGGTTTGTGTTCAATTGTCTTACCCTTTCTGCACTCAATAAGCAGCTCTTGGTCTTACTGATGTTGAGTGCAAGGTTGTTGCTACATCACGCCACAACTAGCTGTTATATCTCGCCCTCTCATCCTGATGATGGAATTAATGTCTTTATGCCAAAGTTTGCGGATAATACAAAGATATATGAAGAGGCAGATAATGCTGAGCAAACAGTGAGTCTCAGAAGGACTTAGATGGATTCGGAAAATGGGTAGAGAAGTGGCAGATGGAATGCTGTGTACGGAAGAGAATGAACATGCACAATTGTAGAAGGAATAAAGATGTGGACTATTTTCTAAACTGGAGCAAATTCAGAAATCAGAGGGGCAAATGGACATGGGAATCCTAGTGTAGAATTTCCTAAAGTTAGTTCAGTCTATAAGGAAGGCAAATGCAATGATGGCATTCATTATAAAAGGGCTAGAATGTAAAAATAAGGATGTAATGTTGGGACTCTATAAGCCATTGTGAGCGGTACTACTCTAAGAAAGGATGTACTGGCATTAGAGAGGGTCCGGAGGAGGTTTGTGAGAATGATTCAGGGAATGAAAGAGTTAATATACTGTATTTTGTAGCCTGGGGAAAAGTACACACTCAGGACAACAAATACTTCTCTGGGTTTTAATTCCTTTATCTGTCTTAGATGTGTAAGTGCCAGAAGAGGGTTGCAAAACATAACGAACGAATTTACAACCAGTTCTTGCCATTACAATCTCAGTTTAACTTTTGATCCACACCCTTGTGTATGGACAGAATTGTGTATGCAGTATAAAAAACCAGAACTAATACGGTACTAATACGGTAGTAGCAATCCTACTTGCATGGTGAGGAACTTTGTATAAGCCACGCTACCCAGCATCGATTTCTTCACTCATGGAAATCTTTCCTCACCATGTCCATCCTCGGGAGGAGCCCAATTCCAACGCCCTACCACGTGTTCAGCAGAAAAGAAAATGGTCTCCCCACTATCCCGGGCATGCGTAATGACATCACAGTCTCCCTTAAAGGCACAGACAACTATTCTAGCATTACCCAGATGGTTGCCTAAGTACACTTTTAACGATACTGAATAAGATCCGATGATCACCCGATTACATGTATAAGGAGTGTTTGATAGCTTTAGTTTTGTACTTGCTGAAGATCAGAAGAATGAGGAAGGATCTCATTGAAACCTATCAAATGTTGAAAGGCCTAGGTAGAATGAATTAATTTCTTTAGCTAGAAGGTGGTGAAATCCATTGTCACAGATTGTTGTATAGGCCAGTGGTTCCCATATTTTTTGGGGTTAATGCCCCCTTGGCTCCCAGACTACGTCGCTAGTGCCCCCTTCTATCTTTCTGGCCATTACATAAAAACTATAAAGAATTTTGATTTACAATGCACAGTGAAAGAAAATAGGAACTGCAAATTTGAAGCAGTGACAAATAATTGCAAAAGCTATTCAAGTCTACTTAAAGCTACAATTGAAATGACTTAATTATTTGATTATAGTGTAACAACTGTAGAGTGTACATTAGTAGCTCAACTGTTCACTACTTCATTGCTTTTTGACCTTTCAATGAGATGGGTGGGCTTGGTGCAGTGATATCAACTTCTCAACATCAGGCTGATTGTCACTCAGGAGTCTCAGATCCCCACATTCAGTAATTTTCAGTCTGTTTCATTGCTTTGAAAGGAGTTGGGTGACTGCCCTGAAACCACGCTCCACTAAATATGATGTTGGAAAGGCAATAGAGAACATCTTGACCTTTTTCCATGGTGCAGGATAGCATTCAGAGATTTATTTCTGCAACCAAAAGTCTTGATATGAGTTTTTGAACTTTGGCTTCAGCTCAACAACATTTTGTAGTGAAACAGTTCTTCCTCCATCCTCCTTGTTAATCCTTATTATCAGTGTTCAGGAATGAATTTATTACCCAATCCGGAACTTTGATCAAGAAAAGATCCTGAAATCTCTCTGACAGGTCTTGATGCAGCTCACTCTGGTGGATGCAGTAAATTTGAAGATCATCATCTGGTATTCTTTCTTTCTCTTCCAACTTAAGGCTTTGAAATTGGAAAATGCCGTGGCAGCCATTGTTCCACTTAAATCATGTTAACTTGGACAGAAGTATGGTGATGACTGATTTGACTGTGATAAGATTCACATAAATTTCCTTGCAATTGAATATTGATTTCATTAAACTTTGTGTAGAATTCTGAAAAGTAAGCAATGCCATGCCTAATATTCTTTAGTTGATTACTGAATGAAGTATTTGAGTCTTCAAAGAATTTTACCATAGTTTCTAAAACTTTATAAAAGCATCTCAAACATATTTAAGAGACTACTAGGCAGGTATATGGAAGAATTTAAGGTGGGGGCTTATATGGGAGGCAGGGTTTGAGGGTCGGCACAACATTGTGGGCCGAAGGGCCTGTACTGAGCTGTACTGTTCTATGTTCTATGTATTTCCTTTTGAGAGCCATCTGACCTCTGTATTGAAGCATTCAATCCATTCATTATTCTCAAAACAAAGTTCTGATCACTGATGTTTCTTGCAACAAGATGTTCTCTGTGAATTATACCGTGAATGGTAAATATGTTAGGTATAGCTTTTTTCAAGAAAGTAATAACCCCAGGGTGGTGTCCGGTCATTAATGGTGCCCCATCTGTGGCACAAGCAAGAATGTTGGTGAGCGGAATGTCATTCTTTTTATAAAAAAAATGTTCAGCAACCCAAAATATTGACTCCCCTTTCATATCTGATTCTAGTCCCTTGAAAATAGCAACCCTTGAGCCATGCTTTCAAAGGGGCAAAGATTATCAAGGGGCAAATGTTCATTGCTGGCAAAGTTAACTCATTCAACTGCAGAGCAATTTCTGTTGTCCGAAATATGTTGCACGAAGTGCCTTCTATATTCTCAGACATTTCATCTGTTCATTCTAGAACAGAGTTGTTGCTGAGTGGAATTGCTTTAATTAATTGTGCTGGTGGCTTATGCAAAGCTGTACTCAGAACTTCCCTTACTGCTGGCAGAATCAGTTCTTCTCCATTTGTATTGGGCTTTCCAGATTTGGCAATGAGTAATGAAAAATTGTATGAAGCACGCAAGCTGTCACTGTTTTGTTGTGAAGTGCTTGCAAACAGGTTTTGAAGTATTTTCCATTTCTGAAAGTTTTCATGAAGTGACTGAAAATAAGCCAAGTTCTTGTTTGCAACATCAGAGTGTATTCTCTTCAAATGTTCAAGGACCCTTCATGGTTTAATTCTCATCTGAAATAACTTTTTCGCAAAAAGACACATTGGCTACAGTTAGTTGCTTGGTGCTGGTATAAATCCATATTTCAAATACTCCACACTATACTGTCTGCTCTTCATTTTGTCCAACCTCAAGTGCTGCGATCAACAAAGGGGAAAGTTATAATGTTATATTAGCTCAGGCAAAACCTGATATCTCAGTTGGGCCATTGACGAGAGAAATGCTGTCAAGACCATTCAAAAGGTCAGACTCTGAACTTTCGCCCATTGTATGGCATACCGTAATTCACAGGAATTGTGCCATTCTAGCGTATGGAAATCGCACTAGCTAACACTGTACTACAGTGACATATAGTAATAATGTTTCCTGGGCTGGGAGATATCACACAACTACACTGTATGTTTACATCAGAAGTTACATTGATGTTTAAGTTTGAGGGTTGCACTGTAGAGTAGTCATTAGCGCAGTGCTTTACAGCACCTGAGATCACTGACCGGGGCTCAATTCCTGCCACTACTTTATAGTTTCTACATTCTCCCTGTGACCACGTGGGCTTCCTTTGGGGTTCTCCAATATTCTTCCTCATTCCGATGACATAGGGGTTAGGGCTAGTAAGTTGTGGGCATGCTATGGCAGAAATGTGGTGATATTTGCTGTCCACCCCCAGAACATCCTCAAACTGTGTTGGTCGTTGACACAAATGACACATTCCACTGATGTTTTGATGCCTAAGTGACAAATAAAGCTAATGTAAGGCAAACAAATCAGATTCCAATGGTGTTCTAAGCTATCATTCATCTGCCACTGGAAGCCAACAAGTGATACAGTGGTATATTTCTGAGTACTGGGTGTCAGACTATTTGCTGGATCATGGCATCCAACTCTAACACTTGGTAACTCATTTGCTTTATTGCTCCAATATGAACATTGGCTGGTAGCTTGTATTTATGGCTTTTTCTTTCACAGAAAATTAATTCCAGTGTGCAATGTTGTTTCTGTTCCCCAAACACCATGATAACTGTACAGATTGTATCCCTTGGCTGTTACATGAATCATGGAATCAGAGAATTATAAAGGCAGAAAGAAGACATTCAGACCATCATGTGCTTGTGTAGCTCTTTGAATGGACAATTCAGTTGCATTTGTTCCTTCTCTATAGCTCTACAAAATTTGCTCTCAAGTATTTATTTATTCCTGTTTTGAAGGTATTGTAGATTTTGCTTCTATCATCTGTTCCGATATTGTATTCCTGATCATTTGTTTTTAAGTAATAAGGTCCCTCACCTTGTTTCAGGTTGTTTTGTTTTTGGTTGCACGAGCCTCTGTCTTGCTGCTGATCATGTTGTCACTGGGAACAGTTTCTTACTATTTATCTGTGAAACCCTATGTGAATTTGATGTCTATGTCACTTTCCCCTTGTTCTTTTATCTGTTCTATGAAGAATAAAACCAGTTTATCTACGTACAAGGCTGAAGCCTCACATCTATAACACTGTCTCCAAAACCTTGACGTCCTTTGTAATGTCCAGAATTGAAACTAACTAGCGTTTTATAAGACATAGGTTTCAAAGTTTTTACAAGGAATTAATCACATAACACCTCACAGTATGAAATTTCATCTGCTATCAGTCAATATCATTTTGTTCTGTTTCAAGCTTCATTACTTCTTGTAGTTTGCATTGTCTACAGATAGAATATACATAGAACAGTGCAGCACATAAACAGGCCATTCGGCCTACATTGTTGTGCTGAACCAGCTACAAAGCAACTCAAAAACACCCAAACACTAATCTCTCCTACCTACACCATGTCCATATCCCTCCATCTTCCTTACATCCACGTGCATATCCAAACGTCTCTTAAAGGCTTCTAATATATTTGACTCTACTATCATACCAGGTAGTGCATTCCAGGCATCCATGACTGTCTGAGTAAAAAAACATAACCCTCACATCCCCTTTGAAACTACCCCCTCTCACCTTCAATGCCCAACCTCTGGTTTTAAAGATTTCAGCCAAGGGAAACAGATACTCTCTGTCCACTCTTTCTACACATGCCTCTCATAATCTTGTAAACATCTATCAGATCTTTCCTCAGCCTCTGGCGTTCCAGGGAAAACAACCCAAGATTATCCAGATCTCTTGTGCCCTCTAAACTAGGCAAAATCCTGGTAAACCTGTTGTGCATCCTCTCCAAAGCCTCAACATTCTTCCTGTAGGGGCGAACAGAACTGTACGCCAGGGGTCCCCAACCTTTGTTGCACCGCGGACTGGTTTAATATTGTCAATATTCTTGCGGACCGGCCGACCGGGGGTGGGGGCGGTGTTCAAGTAGGGTTAAACTCACCTTAACATATCTTTTACAGTTAGGGTTGCCAACTTTCTCACTCCTAAATAAGGGACAAAAGTAGCAGTCAAATCCCAGGACACTTTGCCCCAGGAGACTACCATGAACATGAAGCCTTGCGTGGGCAGCTGTGTGCACATGCGTGACGTGCACATGTGATATGCGCGTACATGCCAATTTTTTTCTCCCCACCAATCAGTTTTGCCTTCATCTTCCCGACTACACTGCACATACATTATTTCTACTTTATAGAGGCTGTGTATTTATAATATCATTCCTGCTTTTACTATATGTTAGTGTTATTTATTTTCGGTTTTATGTGTACTTTGGTATGATTTGTTAGGTTATTTTTTGGGTCTGGGAATGCTCAAAAATTTTTCCCATATAAATTAATGGTAATGGCTTCTTTGCTTCATGCCATTTTGGCACGAAAGGTTTCACAGGAACACTCTACCTTAGTGGGGAAAATACGGGACATGGGCCATCCTGTATGGGACAAACCAATTTAGCCCAATATACGGGATGTCCCAGCAAATACAGGACAGTTGGTAACCCTATGTTCAAGTTCAACAGTGCGTGACAAGGAATGGGGAAAGGTGCAGCTGACTCATATCGTTTCCTCGCGGCCTGGTAGCACATGCTGGGGACCGCTGCTGTATGCAATACTCCAGATGTGGCCTAACCAGAGTTTTATAAAGTTACAACATAACCTCTTGACTTTTGAACTCAGTTCCTCGACTAATAAAAGCAAAGATTTCATAGGCTACCTTAACCAACTTATTGGCCTATGTAGCCACTTTCAACCAACTATGAACTTGCATTCCAAGATCTCTCTGCTCATCAACACTGTTAAGGACCTTATTCTTAACAGTGTACTTCCTCCTTGCATTTGCCCTACAAGGTGCAACACCTCACATTTAGAAGCATAGAAGCATAGAAAACATACAGCACAATACAGGCCTTTCGACCCACAATGCTGTGCCAAACATGTCCCTAACTTAGAACTACCTAGGCTTTACCCATAGCTCTCTATTTTCCTAAGATCCATGCACCAATCCAGGAATCTCTTAAAAGACCCAATCATTTCCGCCTCCATCACCGCCGCTGGCAGCCCATTCCACGCACTCACCACTCTCCGTGTAAAAAACTTACACCTATTATCTCCTCTGTACCTACTTCCAAGCACCTTAAAACGATGCCCTCTCATGCTAGCCATTTCAGCCCTGGGGAAAAGTCTCTGACTATCCACATGATCAATGCCTCTCATTATCTTGTTCACCTCTATCAAGTCACCTCTCATCCTCTGTCGCTCCAAGGAGAAAAGTCCAAGTTCACTCAACACCAAGGAGATAATGCCGAGTTCACTCAACTCCAAGGAGAAAAGGGCGAGTTCACTCAACTCCAAGGAGAAAATGCCGAGTTCACTCAACTCCAAGCAGAAAAGGCCGAGTTCATTCATTTGTCTGGGTTAAACTCCATCTGCCATTTCTCAACCCATATCTGCAACTGATCTATATTGCAATGTATTCTTTGGCAGTCTTCTACACTAACTACAACTCCACCAATCTTGGTATCATCCTTGAATTTACTAACCTACCTATCTGCATTTTCATCCAGCTCAGTTATATACATCACTAACAGCAGAGGTCTCAGCACAGATCCCTGCAGAACTCCACTAATTACAGACCTCAAATAAGTCCCTTCGATCACTACTCCCTGTCTTCTCTGTGCAAGGCAGTTCTGAATCCAAACAGCCAATCCATCATGGACTCCATGCATCTCAGTCTTCTGGATTAGCCTCCCATAAGGGACTTTGTCAAACGGTTTCATAAAATTCATGTAGAATCATCCACTGCCCTATCCTCATCAATCTCTCTTGTCACCTTGTCAAAGAATTCAATCAAGTTAGTCAGGCATGACTTGCCATGCTGGCTTTCCCGATTTAGGTCATGGGTTTCCAAATGCTCATATATCCTACCCCGAAGAATTTTCTCCAGCACTTTCCCTACAACTGACATGAGACTCACTGGTCTATAGTTCCCATGATTTTCCTTTGTTCACAAATCTTGAAATTCACTCTGTGTACATAACACAGCTGGAGTTTGGTAGCCACACTATATAGGAAGGACATGACTGCATGACAGAGTTTACAGAGGGGGAAGCACCTGACTGAGATGCACAAATTATGAGAGACTGGAAAAGTAATAAGAAACTTTGCCCATGGAGAGTTGTCTATGACCAGAAGGCAAGGATTTAATGCAAAGGATACAAGACTTAGAAGGAAATTGAGACAGCAGTTTTCACTCTGTGTTGATTAAAATCTAGAACACTCTGCCAGAGGGAATTGTAGAGGCATATTTAAGAAATATTGATGCAAAATATCTATCATGAATTGCCAAGGTGCAGAAGATTAAAGTCTAAGTGCTGGAAATTGTAATTGGTAGAGGTAGCAATGACATAGCGGCAGAAGGAATTGTTTCTGTATGATTCTGTAATTCTATTACTTTAACACTCGTTAAACAGTTCAAAGGACCAAATACCGATCTCTGGCATCAGGACCATAAATTTTGCTTCATATTATCTAAATACTGTTCTATGTTCTAAATGTTTCCTCACCTTTCAGACAATCTAGGATCTCCCCAGTCACTTAACTATTCACCCCACAGACTTCAATTGTGATAACAAACCTATTATTTATTACTTCAGCAAATGCTCTTTGCATGTTCATATCTATTAAAATATATATTACCTTTATCACACCTTTCTGGTGCCTCCTCAAAACATTCAGCACATTTATTCACTCATTTCCTTTTAACAATTCCATCCTGACATTCACGTATTGATTCTCACCCCATTCACTTTTTTTTAACTAAAAGTCAGCTCACTACATGCATCAGATGAGAGGTTGGTACCTTTGGGTTCATACTGCACATTCCTTTAGAAAAATAACTTTAAATATTTATTCTGTAGTCTGTTGCCACTCTCTGTTAATGGGGGAAGATTAAGTTGTATCCTCCACAATTCCGAGCTCCCTTCCCTCTGTATTTGGGCACTTTGTCTTTCAAATTTTTATTGCTCACTTTTATTTTAATATATGCCTGTTTCCTTTTACAACATTTTATGTTACTAGGACACGTATTTTGGAAGTATCCATTGAATATTTCAATAATGCCTTTTGTTTCCACAAGAAGATATTCTTTTCATCTCCATTTCATATTCTAGTTGATTAACCCTTGAATATTTATATCTTCGTAGAACACATTTGAATCATTTCATTTATTCCTTCTCCCACTACTCTCCCTCCCTAACACAATCATTTTCTTTTGTCATAGGGTTATATAGCATGGGAACAGTCTCTTCAGTCTAACTCAGCCATGCCAAACAAGATGACTTTCCAAGCTGGTCCTATATTACTCTATACTTTTCCTATCCATTGACCTATTTAAAATTCTTTAGAATATTGTAATTGCTTCCACCTCTAAATTTCCCCTAGTGGGTAATTCCATCTACCCAGCACCGTCTGCATTGAGAGGTTTCTTCACAAGTCACTTCTATTTTTCTCGCTCTAATAACATCTAGTTTTAGACTTTTCCACCCATAGACGATGATTGTGACCTTTCACCTTTCTTAAGTTGCTCCTGATGTTGCAAACATTTGTTTTATTCTGCACAGGGCAATGGGCCCAAATCTATCAGAAAGCCCTTCCATTTTGGTTTCATCTGCAAACGTTTAGTCACCCCAAAAGCTCAAGCTTTGGAAGCCCTCATGTGAAAGTACTTGTTCTCTGCTCAGAGTATTACCGCTGGAATGTTTATTGATTGTTTCAACTCAGTGTCTTTGATTTTAATCTGGCTGCTCCAAATCTAGCTTCAAAAGCCTGAAACTATTTCTACTCTGCCTGAGTGTTCACACCTTCCTAATTGTTCCAAAAACAGGTACGACTCTATGTATTATTCCCTAGATGCTTGTGCATTGGACTGTCAGTAGTTACTCTATATCAGTCTCCAGAGCCTACTTCAGCTGTGCATATTTCATTATAGAGTTGTAAATACTATGATCAGACCGCTCCTCTTTATATTTGATATAATGATTTGAAAAAGTTCCTTTTCTTTGCCCCTCTACACTGTTATTTTTCCATTCTGTATCAGAATAACTGAAGTGTTTGTTTCCAAAGTTTTGTTGTTAGGTCAATGCAACTGTAGTCAAAGTGTAATGTTTAAAACATAGTCCTCAAACTCCTAGTGAAGTATAGCTGCTGGTGTGCCTTTTTAGTAATTATATCAATATGTTGCCCCCCGCCCCCCAGGATAGATCCTCTGAAATGCTGATTCCCAGGAACTTGACACTGTTCTCCTTCACTACCGCAGATCCCTCAATGAGGTCTGATGTGTGCTCACCTGACTTCCCCTTCCTGAAGACCTGAAGACCACAATCAATTCCTTGGTCTTAATGACACTGAGCGCAAGGCTGTTGCAACATCACTCAACTAGGTGATCATTCTTGCTCCCACATGCTCCTTGTCACCATTTGAGATTCTGCCAGCAACAGCGGTGTCATCAGTGAATTTATGGAGTGTATTTGAATTCTACTTTGCCACACAATCGTGATTGTGGAGAAGGTAGAGTAATGCATCCTCGAGGTGGACCCGTGTTCATTATCTGTGTGGAAGATATATTAACATCAATCTGCACTGACAGTGGTCTCCCAATGATGAAGTCAAGGATCCAGTTGCAGAGAGAGGTACAGAAGCTTGTTGATTAATACCATGGGAACGATGCTGTTAAAGATTGAGCTGCAATTGACAAACCACATCCTGATGCCTGATTTAGGTACTACTATTGCAGGTCGAATGAGATTTTGTCTGCCAGTGACCTGTTGTGGTAGTCGGCAAATTGCAGTGGGTCCTGGTCCTTGCTCAGGCAGAAGATTAATTGTAGCCTTGTCCAACCTCTCAAAGTACCTTATCATAGTACATATGATTGCTACTAGGCAATGGTCGTTGAGACAGTTCACACTGCTCTTCTTGGGCACCAGTATGATTGATGCCTTTTTGAAGCAGTTGAGAAACTCTGACTGTAGCAGTATGAAGTTGAAGAGATCCCTGAGCACTCTACCCGCTTCAACAGCACAGGTTTTCTGTATGCTGCCAGTACAATCGAAGTATGGAATTGTATTTTGAGGAAAGACTTGCACCTACTGGAGTTTAGAAGAGATATGAGGTGTTGTGACAAGGTGGATGTGGAGAGGACATTTCGTCTTCCAGGAAAAATATTAATCTAGGGGTTATTGTTAAAAATGTGGGTGATGGAATCAAGAACAACTCTTGAGAAGGTGGTGGTAGTGAGCTTCTCATGTGGAAAATGTACTTGGATAGGCAGTACGAGAATGTAGAAGGAATAGTCTAATTAAAGTGCTGTATGCATTAGAGGGGGTTGTTTTGTTCCTGTGCTCCTGACATTGCAGTGCTGCCAGATAGTGAAGATTGCTGGTTTAATGAGTGCTATTTTAGAAGGCTTGTAAGTGTGCCATGTGGAGACTGTGCAGCAGTCATTGTGCACAGTCGAGAGAAGATAACCTGCTGATCAGGGACTATTTTCTCCATGTTGGTTGGAATAATTTCTAGATGCTGATTATTAATTTTTGAAGTATAAATATTTAACACTTTGGAGTGATACAAGAGATCATCTCAATCAGTCTGAAAGCCTGAATGAAGCAAGGATATATCATTAGGGCTAGAGCAATCATTTTATTAAATCATGGAAGTTGCACATCTTGCTGGCAATCTCTATGGCAGCAATGTTCTTTACTGAACTCAAATGAAGATCTCAATTTCATGATTCTTGACCTACAACTAGACCTTCATAGTGGAATTTTGAAACTTGCTTGTTTAATGATGTTTGATTCTGATGAAATAGTAATTGTCACTCATCACTGATGACATCAAATGGCCTCTTTAGAAAGGGGCAAATTTAGCTTCTCCAGCAATAGCAAAACATTAGTGAACTTGATGGCAAATCTGATCAATCTGCTGTTAAATCACCTCTGTAATGACTGCTGCTTGCATTAATTCAGACAATCTTACAACCATATAAAGAGTCAGATTTCAACTAAATGCACCTTTCCTGATGAAATATAACACATTTGTAAAATTATTGAGATTGGATAAAGACATTGAATTAATTAAAAGCCTCTTCAATTGTTTCAATTAGATTATTGATTTCAAGAAATATAAAATTAAGGTGAGACAGTAAATTAACATGACATTGCCTGTAATGTCTAACCTTCCACTGTTCAGACATTGGGTTTATGGATTAGGTTTTAAAAGGTTGGTATATTCACTGGCAGTGAATTTTGGGCATTGAATTTTATGTCATTTTCAGAGATTAATTTTATTGTATTGAACTTTCTGTCAGTCGCTTTGCACTTCCAATCAAGGCCATTAACCTCTGTGGATCATATTATCTGCAGGGGCTGGCTAATAGCCTTTGAATATGCTGACTTTGCAACCAATGTCACAGTTTCTCTGGCAACAGATGGTACAAGTATAGCAGAACAAGAGGATCGAAGCAGCACTAGTTAATTAACAATAAATGAAAATGGAAAATCATTTGTTCCAGAAGTAATCCACTGTCCGATTCCTCAGGCTGAAGGACAACTGGATAACTTGCTACACCAGATCAGACTAGATTCTTTCCGCATAGTCACTTCTCACCTGTAAAATGTTCCAATGTGAGTGCGTACAGGGAATATATTTCACCCACTCTTGCAGAACCAGTCTCCTTTCATCTCCCACACCTGTACTGAAGTGGCTGAAACGTGCGGGGCCAACCTTGTGGGACTGAGACACTCTAGACTCCAGTAGTGAAACCTGTAAGTATGGAGAGGATATCTGACCCTGAGCTACTCTGGAAGCTTAGACTGATTTCAAAGCCCCAGGCAGAATTACCAGCAATAAAAGCTCTGAGTCATGCTTTCCATCATCTTGACGTTCAATTAAAATTGAAGTAACCTTTCCAAATAATTCAAAAATTATTTGCTAATTTTTTTAAGTTTATTTATTAATTATTAATGGCTCCGTCTGTCTAAGTAAACAATGGATGCGCCCGTCGGAGTGACCTCTCGGGGGCACAGACCTGGGTGATGAATATAGAGATCCTGGGCTGGCCAGACATCAAGATCCCCCTCTCAGCCTCGCGGATGTGGTCCAAAGGAATGCGATGCAGTACATTTGGCATCAGCTTGGCTGCAGGAGCTGCCGGGAGGTGACGTGATACATCATCCAACCGCCTTAGGGGCTCTACTCCAGATTTGTGTAGGGTTTACTCCTTAGTCTTCTCTTCTCCCGAAGATACCCACAAGGCAGTGGGATCCGTAACCCTGGATAGGGGCCCATACCAGGTACAGTCAGCCAGAGCCAGCTGAGCCCAAGACTTGTGTAAGGCAGGGTCGTCACACCCTGTAGTAGTGACATATGCAGCCACTACCGACTACCCATTTTCAGTTTGTTTGTAAAATCATGGGGAGGTACATTCAACGTTCCATAAATTCAAAACTTTCCCAGGGAGCATGATGGGCACCTCAGTGTCTAAAGATATTTACCCTGCCACGGTTCAGCAACTGATAGGTCTTTGTTTCCACTGAGGCAAGAACAGGATGGGAAAAGCTTCATACCTCAGCACAATCTCAATCCTAACCACCTCCCCACCCCCACTCCACCCAACTTCTCAATCAGAGTTATGCTTGCTGACAACCATTAATGAATGGCTGTTCCCCAACAGCAGAGACACAGCACAATATGGAGACACAAGAGACTGCAGATGCTGGAATCTGCAGCAACAAGCAATCTGCTGGAGGAGCTCAGCAGGTTGAACTGAACTGTGGGTGGAAAGGAATTTGACATTTTGGGTTACAAACTTGCATCGAGTTCTGGGTTTCAATCTGAAACACTGACAATTCATTTCCTCTCCCAGATGCTGCTTGACTCACTGAGTTCTTCAGCAGATTGTTATGTGCCCCAATAATATTATCACTGGGAAGTTGGTCACCCAGAGGCGGTGATGACAACAACCCTCTCTGATTCATCATTTGAATATCTGATTTTGTGAGAATCAAAAGAACCTTTTGATTCTCAAGAGAATAGCATTATAACCATATAATATATAGCCATATAACAAATACAGCACAGAAACAGGCCATCTCGGCCCTTCTAGTCCGTGCCAAACTCTTACTCTCACCTAGTCCCACCGACCTGCCCTCAGCCCATAACCCTCCATTCCTTTCCTGTCCATATATCTATCCAATTTAACTTTAAATGACAACATCGAACTTGCCTCAACCACTTCTGCTGGAAGCTCGCTCCACACAGCTACCACTCTCTGAGTAAAGAAGATCCCCCCCATGTTACCCCTAAACTTTTTCCCTTTAACTCTCAGCTCATGTCCTCTTGTTTGAATCTCCCCCGCTCTCAATGGAAAAAAGCCTATCCACGTCAACTCTATCTATCCCCCTCATAATTTTAAAAACCTTTATCAAGTCCCCCCTCAACCTTCTACGCTCCAAAGAATAAAGACCCAACTTGTTCAACATTTCTCTGTAATTTAGGAGATGAAACCCTGGCAACATTTTAGTAAACCTCCTCTGTTCTCTCTCGTACAAGTATTCTTCCAATGATTTTGCATGTTGTGCATTTGCAGCTGCCCCATACTGAAGATTCAGCTGTCCCCAGGAGGCTCATTCAGGTCTGGAGCTGCTCTTGACCATCTGACAAGGTCAGCTAATCACTGCCCCTGAAAGTAAACAGTCCTTCTACAGCCTGTCTGTTCTCAACATGAGTGGCAGCAAGAGGCAAACACTACATAATGGAAGGAGGATGCTCAGCAAGGCATGTTCGGTGTTACCACTCAGAGAAATCACAAGAGTGATAGTTCTGTGGGATTCACACTTAATTAATTGCAATGCTCAAAGATATATGGTAATTGCAGTGTTTCAGAAATTTTATTCTAGTCTAAACCTTCAGTTTCATGATGGGCCCACTTGGAACACACTGATGAGATAGAGTATTGGATGGTGAGTGGACACAGTGTGGTTGATCTTTAATCTATGGAAAGTTGGTAAGACTGGAGTCACTGCAGATGTGATTTTGTGTGCAGTGTGTGCTTTGCAATAAGGTCCTTGGAATTATACTTCCACAGTGAGAGACTGATCCGGTGCAGGGGACAAGTTGTATCTCTGACAGGTGTGACTTTGAAATTGCTGTGACCACATGTTATACCAATGTGGTTGTTAATCAAACAGAGCCGATGGTGTTTGATCCCCTCGGAGAATGCCAATACTTCAGGGATTTCCCTTGTGTCCATGTGATGAGTGAAGAAATACAGGGAAATCACACAAAGGTAACAACGTCAAGGAGTGCTCAAAGTACATAAAAGTTTCCTGATGGCAGCACCGTTAACTACTTTTGGTATGGATCACTGAGGCAGAATAGGCATGAAAGTTACTCTTGTTCAAACGTTCGTTTTGCTAAATTGCTGTAAATTATAACAATGTAATTAAGTTGTCAGAATTCTTGAGAGTCACTGTTGGTATTGTGATGCTTAATCGTGCAGAGCTAGCAATTCATCGAGATTACACTGTACTTTGATGCAAGACAACAACGTTCCCTCAGGGTAGCTATTGGGGTGTTCATGATCTGTATTCCTTGCAATGATGAGGCTTTAGGCATTGGCCACCTGGCATCACAGTGCCCAAGTATTTGATGCAGAGACATTGATTTGTCTCATTTGGAACACATTTTTATGTTTAGGGACTCCTCGGGAATCAGTCCTGCTCACATATGGAAGCATCTTGCAGCTGCTGAGTCTGAATTAATGACTAATGTCACTTGCCAGTCCCAATGTTGCTACTCTGTTTATCAAAATTCTCTCCAGGGAACTTTCTTCAAACCAATTGATTATGCTTAATGATCCATTAGGGATTACTGAGAAATTCCTTGGGTGTAGTTATTGCTGATAAAGATATCTTCCTATTACCATTCATAAACCCAGAACCCCTGGTACCGTTTGGAAGCTTAACAAAACAAATCTTCAGCAAAGTGAGGATGAAATGATCTCTGTTCAAAAGGCATTTAAGGAAGGGTTAGTCCTTCACTGGGATCTATTCAACTGCTGTAGGCAGCTTAGGTCAACTTGGTCACACTTTTACCCTATCTGTTGCATGTCTTCCAGGGAGCTGTGTTGGGAGCCTGCTGCAGATGGAAAATTATAATCCAAGTTAAATAGTAAGCTTTTACCACGGGACCCCTGCGAGTCGGGGATCAAGACGGGGCGATACTACCACAGTCGTTTTTTCTTTGCCTGGACTTTTTGATAAGCTCAATGCTGCTGATGTCACCTGTCCTTTCATTTTGCTGTTTAGTGGCACATTCAGCCTCTCTTCCTTCCCAATGGAGGGCATCCAGTGAAGATGCAGTAGATGACAATAAAATATGTAGTTCTCTCCAGGGAGTGGAGCCAGGTGACTTTCATAAAAATGGGAATCTTGAGCACTGGATTCCTGAAGATCTTTGACAATACCATACTATTATCGTACTTTCTGCTGAAGATTAGTTTCCCCCTAACTTCGATCGATGATGTATTTTATTGATGACTGTGCATTTTCAGGCTCTTTGCTGCTGTTTTCCTTTCACTCTCTCACACAAGCATGATCCTAGCACTGTTCCCTTAACAAACAATAAGCACTTTTTTCCGTTTGCAAAACCAAATCCACAGTATACACAGAATGGTGGAAGAACTCAGCTGATCAGGCAGCATATATAGAAAAGAGTAAACAACCAAACATTTCAGGCCAAGGCCCTTCTTCAGGACTGAGAAGGAACGTCTGAAGAATGTCTTGAAGATGCCTGAATAAAAAAGTTGGGGGGGGAGGGGAAAGAGGCTAGTTAGAAGGTGATAGGTGAAGATAGGAGGGTGGGAAAGAACATGGATTGGAGAAGAAAGAATCTGATAGGAGAAGAGACTAGACAATAAGATAGAGGGAAAGAAGAGGGGACCCACGGGAAGTTATAGGCAGGTGAGAAGAAGTGTAAGATCAGAGTGGGGAATAGAGGAAGGAGGGGTGATTTTTTCACCAGAAGGAAACATCGATCTTCATGAAGTTGGATGGAATGTAAGGTGTTGCTCCTCCATTCTGAGGGTGTCCTCATCTTGTTGCAAGAGGAGGCCATGGATCAACACGTTGGAATAAGAATGGCGTTTGGAATTAAAATGTCTGGCCTCCAGGAAATCCTGCCTGTGGCAAATGGTGTGGAGGCGCTCAATGAAGTGGTCCCTCAATTTAAGACAGTTCTGATCAATGTAGAAAAGGCCACTGTCTGGGTAGCCTCCAACCTAATGGCAGAAATATCAATTTCCCCTTCTGATGAACAAGTTTTCACTACCCCTGTTCCATCAAATTCATTCTTCTCCAGCCATTGACCTTTCCCACCCACCTAGGTTTCACCTATCACCTTCCAGCTAGTCTCTTTTCCCTCCCCCAACATTTTTAGGCATCTTCCCCCTTCCTTCTCAGTCTTGAAGATGGGTCTCAGCCCGAAACACTGACTGTTTATACCTTTCCATCAATGCTGAGTTCCTCCAGTATTTTGTGTGTGTTGCTTTGGATTTCCTGCATCTGCACTTTCTTGTGTAATGATAGTTAAGATGTTTACTGCTGAAGCTGTAGGGTATTTCATTTACTAGTTTTCTGTAGAAGCAGTGTGTCCTGCTGATAGCATGTTTGGGTTTTGGGTAAAGGTAAGGCACTGTGATTTTCAACTTAGGAATGTTGTGCCAACCAATCAGGATGGTTGCATTGGGAGAAGATTCTAGAGAAAGCTGAGTGGAGAGGAGATTTTGTGATGGATGCTAGTGGCGTCCATGGTCTTTTTGGCAGGAGCTGCAGAGAGGACAGGAGGGAAGATGGCTGAGGATCCCGTTGCATAAGATGCTTTGTGCAGATGAATTGGGCTCCAAGGAGGAAGGTCCAATACTCCAGAGAGATTGCCCGTTTGTTCGAGATGGATTTGAAGCGATGTTCAGGATGTGGAATGTGCTTTCACGTAGGCCAGTGATCCAGCACACGAGTTAAAGATGACTCCAGTATGAACTTCAACTTTATCTGTACAATTGGACTGGGTGAACCAAAATATGCCCTTTTATTTTCCTTTTCTTTTTCCTACTGTTTGATAAAGCTGAAATTCATAAATATACTTTAAAAAAAATTTTATGGGTATACAATCTGTAATTTTGTGCCAGCCGGCGATTGTATATGGGCAGTATTTACATAGTCTTAGCTCAAGTCGAGGTATCTTTAATCGGAACATCACGACGTTCCTGTGTGGCTGAACCCCAAATCGTATTGACGCTAGATGTATAATGTTTAAGAAATGTGGCCTTCTCACCACTGAGTCTCGAGGCTGCTGGTGGGGCCGACAACAAGCCAAGTTTTCATATGAGTCTGGTGGGGGGCTTAATTATCTTAGACTTTCCTTCTCAAACATCAGGGAGAATTCAAACCTACTATGATCACTTTCCTCTAAGGGTTCTTTTACCTTAAGCTCTCTAATCGATTCCACTCATTGCTCAACACCCAGTCCATTATAGATGATCCTCTAGTGAGCTCCATCATGAGTTGCTCTAAAAAGCTATCTCATAGGCATTCTAGAAATTCCCCCTGTTGGAGTCCAGCACCGATCTAATTTTCCCAATCTATCTGCATATTGAAGTCCTCCATGACTAGAGTAACATTGCCCTTTTGTCATGCATTATCTATCTCCCGTTGTAATTTGTAGAACACATCCTTATTACTGTTTGCGGATCTTGCGACCCCATCAGGGTCTTTTTACCCTTGCAGTTCTTTAGCTCTATACACAATATTTCAACACCTTCCGACACTATGTCATCTTTTTCTAATGATTTGATTCCACTTTTTACCAACAGAGCAATGCCACTCATTCTGCCTTACTAACTGTCCTTTTGATACAATGTGTATCGTCGGATATTAAGCTCCCAGCTATAATCTTCTTTCAGCCAGGATTCAGTGATGTCTGCAACATCATAACTGCCAATCTGCAACTGTGCTACAAATCCATCTTCCTTATTCCGTCTCCTGTGCTCATTCAAATATGACACCTTTAGTTCTGTATTCACTCTTTTCGATTTTGTCCACCTTTTATGTTGCAACTAATCCTGTCGAATGCAATTTTGCCCTATCAGCAGCCTCTCCACACTGCACATTGCCTCTGTTAGTAAACCAGCTACTTCATCTTCAGCACTATAATCTGCCTTTCTTACTTATTGCATTGAAATATAGACAGCTCAGAGCACTAGTTGCACCAGGCTCAACCTTTTGATTTCTAACATAGAGGTCTTACCAACATCTGGCTGCACAACCTCTCCACTAACTGCTCTGGTACTCTGCTTACCATCCCCCTGCAACTCCAGCTTAAACCCCACTGTGCAACATTAACAAACCTTCCCTCTAGGATGTTAGTCTCTGTTCAGTTCAGGTGAAAGCCATCCCTCTATACAGGTCCCACCTGCCCTGGAAGAGAGCCCAATGATCCAAAAATCTTATGCTCTCCCTCCTGCATGAACTCCACAGCCACATATTGAATTGTATAGTCTTCCTAGTTTTGGCCTCAGAAGCACGTGGTATGGGTAGAAATCCTGAGCCCACTATCCTAGTGTTCCTGCCCTTTAACATAGCACCTAATTCCCTGAACTCCCTGTGCAGAACTATGTCACTGTCCTACACATATCATTGATACCTACATGGACCACAACCTCTGTCTGCTTGCCCTCTCACTTAAGAATGCTGAGGACTCAGTTTGAGACATCCTGGACCCCGGTAGCTGGCAGGCAACATACCATACAGGCATCTCCTTCTCACCCATAGAATCTCCTGTCCGTTCCCTTAACTAACAAATCCCCTATCACTACAGCATGCCTTTTCTCTCCCCTTCTCTTCTGAGTCACAGAGGCAGACTCAGTACCAGAGACCCAAACACTGTGACTTTCCTCTGTTAGGTCATTTCCCCTCGACTGTATCCAATCTGTTGTTGAGGGGGATGGCCACAGGTGTACTCTGCACTGGCTCCTGAACCCCATTTCCCTTCTTGACTGTCACCCAGCTTCCTGTGATTCAGTGATAATTACCATTCTATAAGTCATATCCATCACCCCTTCAGCCTTCCGAATCACCTGGAGTTCATTCATTTCCAGCTACAAATCCTTCACATGGTTTGTTAGAAGCTGCAGCTGGATGCATTTCTCGCAGTTGTAGTCATCACTGGAGGGCTCCCTGCCTTCCCACATCCCACAAGAGGAGCATTCAGCTATTCTGCCTGGCATTCTGCTGTCCTAGCTGAGCAGATATAAAGAAGGGAAGGGAAAAAAAAGACTTAATCCGAATTTCTCTCTTTTTTGCCTTCTCTGACTGAAGCATCTCTTTGCTAAATCCTCAAATAGCTGAAACCTGAAGGTCACCACTCTGACTGTGTCCACTGTAATGATGGCCACTGCACTAGCCCCTGCCATCTTTCAATTTGCTCTTGTTTATCAATTGCAAACGCCGATCGGCCAATGGTCAAAGTTCTTCATCGCTATACCGACAGCTGCTGCCTTTTCTACTTGGGCGGTGGGCCTGATTGAAGTACCCTCCTCTCAAAACCATGTCTGGATTAGCCACTGGTTAAAGCTCTTTATGCGAACTTTATGTCAACTTCCTTTTTCTTCTGGAATAAATTAACCATATCTCTTAACATTCCCCTGTTCCTTTACCTTGCCACTCTTGTCCTTCCTTCTTACTGGAACATACTGTACCTGTTCAGTACTCTTTGCACATGGTCTTTAAACACTCTACACATGTCAGGTATGGATCTGCCACAAAACAGCTATTCTTAATTAACACTTTTAGTTCCTGGCTGATGCCCTCACGATTTCACCAGCTCCAGATTGACACTCTTCTGCAAAATCTATAACTGTTCCCTAGCTGTTCCTAAAAGGTCAAGTCCATTTGGCAGAGTTCATTTCCCAACATCAAGTTCAGCATAACTCCTCCTCCACGGACTGCCACGTGGCCTTCTTTGCAATGTAGCTACAGTGATCCTGATTCTTCAGAGCAAGATGTTGTCAGCATCAGCTGTGTTTCTCTCTCCATTGAATGTTGACTTGGATCACCTTTAAATCTTATTCTTCTCACCTTAAACTCGCGACTTCCTGTTTTTGAAACTCCTATCGGTGACATGGTAGTGGGCAGCAGGATAGCCTAACAGTTGGTGCAATGCTATTACAGTGCCTGTGATCTAGGTTCAATTCTGCTGCTATCCGTAAGGATTTTGTATGTTCTCCTCGTGACCATGTGGGTTTCCTCTGCATGGTCCCATTTTCTCCCACATTCCAAAGTTGTATGAGTTAATAGGTTCATTGATCATATGGGTGTAGACTGTAGAAATATACAGCACCATACACGATGTTGTGCTGACCTTTTAACCTTTTCCAAGATCAATCTATCTCTTCCCTCCTGCATAGCCTTCAGTCTCTTTGTTTTGACCCTCAGCAACAATGGGTTAGGAAAACGGATTATCATTGTTTCTGTTCCCAGTTGCTGAAAGGTGATCCCTGCAGAAAATTGCCCATGCAGGTTCCAGCTTGAAAATAGGGTTGCAATGGACATTCAATTAACAGCCTATGCTGTGACCAGGGTCCGGGGGATTGGGGGGCGGAGAGGGAAGATTTCTTGACATAATTGTTAGATAATGGCACAAGTTAATAATATGGTGGTTTGCAATGATCTGCCCTGTTGAGGAGTGAGATGAGCTGTGGAGAATATGAAAAAAAAATTACTCTTGAAAAGGCCTCACTGAACAATCTGTGTACTGTGAGGAGAACAGCTCGAGTATTTTGATCTTATGATGATATTATTGCCGGGGGTGTCAGAAATGCACCAACTGCATAGGTGAAGAAGCAGACAGCGATAATTTTCCACAAGTGCCAGTGTATCTAGTATATTTCCCCAATCTCACTAAAAGACTAAATGACATTTACAAATGGATTTCACACTTTTCTATATCATCGTTACATTGATTTCTCCAACTTCCGGTTATTTTTCCCCTCCACCCTTCTCTCTTCTTAATTTCCTTACTCTGGCCTCTGACCTCTCCTCATCAGCTGCCTATCACCTCCGCCTAGGTCCCCTCTTCCCTTTCTCCTATGGTCCACTCTCCTCTCCTGCTCTTTACCTTTCCAATCCACCTGGCTTCACCTATCACCTTCTATAAGACCATAAGACATCGACGCAGAATTAGACCATTTGGCCCGAGTCTGCTCTGCACTTCGTCATGGCTAATCCAATTTTGCTCTCAGCTCCCATCTCCTGCCTTTTCCCCTTATCCCTTCATGCCCTGACCAATCAAGAATCTAGCTATCATTCATCCCCACCCCCATCTTTTTATTCTGGCATCTTCCCCCGTCCTTTCTAGTCCTGAAGAAGGGTCTCGGCCTGACACTTTGTCTGTTTGTTCATGTTTATGGATGCTGCCTGGCCTGCTGAGTACCTCCAGAATTTTGTGTATACTGCTTCGGTTTTCCAGCATGTGCGGAATTTCTTGTGTTTATAACCTGAATTGTTTTCTCAGGAGCAGCAGAAGCTGAAGGGAAGTTTATAAAATTATGAGAGGCATAAATAGACAGCAGGTATCTTTTCCCCAGTATAAAAATGTTTAATACTGGAAGGAATGCATTTTAGGTGAGAAGGGGAAATATTGAAGAGAGATATGCAGGGCAAGAATATTTGCTTACGTAAGTGAGAGAAATGCACCATCATGAGGAGCAGTGGAGGCAAATATGATGGAGGCATTTAAGAAGCACTTAGAGAGGCACACAAATGTGCAGGGAATGGAGGGATATGGACGTTGTTTAAGTAGAATGTGTTAGTTTAGTGAGGCATTTCATTATTAGTTTAAATGGTTTGGCACAGCACTGTGAGCCAAAAGGCTGGTTGCAGTGCTGTATTAATAATCTCTGTAGTTGGGTATGTTCTAACTTTAGAAAACTTTGGTCAGACTTCAGCTGGAATACTGTGTGGTGTTCGGATCAGCACTCTGTAAGAAGGGCGACTGCGCTGAAGAAGATGCAGAGTAGATTCTCCAAGATGTTACTTGAGATGGTGCGTTTTGGTTCTGAGGAGAGACTGGGTCTGTTTACCTTGGAACAGAGAAGGTTATGACAAGCCATTATTGAGCTTTATAAAATTGAGAACAGATCAGATTGATTGCAGTAACTTCTGCCCATTATTAGAAGTGAATAAAACTCGAGGTTGAGGGTGAGGAGTACAGGATTTAGAGAGCATTTCAATTTCAGATTTTCACCATGAGATCGATGAGTACCCGAAACACACTGCGTGAGAGAGCGGTGGAATCAAATTCGCTGATAACATTTAAGAAGTGTCTGGATGGCCCTCAGTCATTCTTCATCATTGCGGGTCTGTTTGTGCAGTGAGAGTGACTCCAGGGGCGGTGTTATGTGCTTTATGTGAAATGTGGGAAGTCTGGGAGTCCTCCAGACTCCCAGATAACCACGACTGCACCAAATTCACCAAGCAGCAGCTGCTCAGAAACAGGTGAAGGAATTGGAGCTGCAGATTTGGCTCAAGAGGGAAAATAGGAGGGGGAGACCCTAAGTTGCCGGAGGCAGGTACCTGTGAGACAGTCAGGAAAAGGAAAGGAAATGGGCAGCCAGTGCAGCGTAATCTTGTGGTTGTTCCCCTCAATAATAAGTATACTACTTCAGATACTGTTGAGGGGTGACCCACCAGAGGGAATCTGCTGTGACTAGGTCACTAACACTGACTCTGTGTGTGGCTCAGAAGGGTAGGGGGAGAAGAGGACTGCAGTAGTGATAGAGGATTCCATAGCTAAAGGAGTAGACAAGGGATTCTGTGGGCTTGAAAAAAGATACACTAATGGTATGATGCCTCCAAGGTGCCAGGGTCAGGGTCGTCTCAGATCATGTCTATGGCATTCTAAAGGGGGAGAGTGAGCAGCCAGAAATCTTGGTACATATTGGCATCAATGACATAGGAAGGGAGGAGGTCCTGAAGAGAGAATTTAGGGAGTTAGGTAGAAAGCTGAAAAGTGGTTCTTCCAAGGTAATAATCTTTGGATTGCTACTTGTGCCACACATCAGTGAGGGTAAGGATAGGATGATTCAGCAGCTGAATGCATGGCTGAGGAACCAGTACATGGGGCAGGGTTTCAGATTTGTGGATCACTGGGATCTCTTCCGGGGAAGGTATGACCTGTACAAAAGGGACAGGTTACACCTGAACACAATATCATTGCAGAAAGGTTTGCTACAGCTATTGGGTGTGGTTTAAAATCATTTATCAAAGGAATAGGAACCAGAGTGATTGGGCTGGGAAAGGGGAAGATGGTATACAAGCAGATGCAGTGTGTGTTGAGGATGGACAAGCAGATGACAAGGCAAACTTGCAGTCAGTTGGATGAGCTCCAGTGTGACATATGGACACAATTGAAAAGGGTGATGAATACAGGACTGAAGGTTTTATATTTTAAGGCACTCAGCAAACCGAATAAGGTAGATGATCTTGTAGCCCAGTTTGAGACTGGCAGGTATGAGGTTGTGGGCATCACTGATTTGTGGCTGAAAGAAAATCATAGTTGGGAGCTTAACATTCAAGGATGCACATTGTATCAAAAGGACAGGCAGGTAGGCAAAGGGGTTGAAATAGCTCTGTTGGTAAAAAGAAAATCAAATCCTCAGAAAGAGGTGACACACTGTAGTACTGGAAGATGTAAAACCCTTGTGGATAGAATTAATAAAATGCAAGGGAAAAAAGCCCTGATGGGAGTTATGTACAGGCCTCCAAGTAGTAGCCAGGATGTGGGCTACAAATTATAATCAGGAATACAAAAAGCTTGTCAAGAGGGCAATGTTATAGACATGGGGGATTTCAATATGTAGATAGATTAGGAAAATCGGATTGGTGCTGGATCCAAGAGAGAGAAATTGTAGAGTGCTTACAAGATGAAGTTTTAGATTAGCTTGTGGTTGAGCCCAGGAGGAAAACAGCAATTTTAGAGTGTGTTGTGTAATGAACTGGATTTGACTAGGGAGCTTAAGGTAAAGGAACCCTTAGGAAGCAATGATCATAATTTGATAGAATTCACCCTGCAATTTGAAAGGGAGAAGTTAAAGTCAGATGCATCAATATTACAGTAAAATAATGGGAATTACAAAGGCACAAGAGAGGACCTGTTCAAAGTTGATTTGAAGGAGCCACTAACAGGAATGGCGGTAGAATAGCAATGGCTGGAGTTTCTGAGAGCAACTTTGAAGGTGAAGAATGGATCCATCACAAAGAAGTATTCTAAAGGCAGGACATCACAGCCATGGCTGACAAGGGATGTCAAAGACAGCATAAAAGCAAAAGAGAGGACATATAATACAGCAAAAATTAATGGGAAGTCATAGGATTAAGAAGCTTTTAAAAATCAACAGAAGGTAACAAAAAAGCTATAAGTAGGATGAGTGAGGTGAAATATGAAGGTAAACTAGTCAATAATATCAAAGAAGATACCGAAAGTGTTTCCAGATATATAAAGAGTAAAAAAGAGGCGAGAGTAGAAATTGGACTGCTGGAAAATTACCCTGGAAATGTAATAGTGGGGGACAAGGAAATGGCAGACAAACAGAATAAGTATTTTGCATCAGTATTCACTGTGGAAGACTCCAGTAGTATACTGGAATTTCAAGAATGTCAGGGAACGGAAGTGAATGCAGTTGCTTTTACTAGGGAGATGATGCTTGAGAAGCTGAAATGTTTGAAGTACACAGGTCACCTGGACAGATGAACTACACCTGAGGGTTCTGAAAAAGGTAGCTGAAGAGATTGTGGAGGCATTAGTAATGACCTTTCAAGAATCTAGATTCTGGTATGGTTCCAAAGGACTGGAAAATTGCACATGTCACTCTGTTGTTAGAGAAGGGAGGGAAGCAGAAGAAAGAAAATTATAGGCCAGTCAGACTGACTTTAGTGGTTGGGAAGATGTCGGAGTCAATTGTTAGATATGAGTTCTCAGGGTACTTGGAGGCACATGATAAGATAGGCCAAAGTCAACATGATTTCCTTAAGGGAAAATCTTGCCTGGGAAATCTATTGGAATTCTTTGAGGGACCAAAGAAAATCCGAGTATGTCATGTACTTGGATTTTCAGAAGGCCTTTGACAAGATGCCACACATGAGACTGCTTAACAAAATAAGAGCCCATGGTTTTACAGGAAGGATACTCACCTGGATAGAGCATTGGCTGATTGGCAAGGGGCAAAGAGTGAGAATAAAGGGGTTTTTTTATGGTTGGCTGCATGTGACTAGGCCAGTGATGTTGTGGGGAAGGAACTGGACTCTCTCACGGTGGTGTCTGAAAAGAGGATGCTGTCTAAGTTGCATGCCATCTTGGTCAATGTCTCCCATCCACTACATAATGTACTGGGTGGGCACAGGAGTACATTCAGCCAGAGACTCATTCCACCGAGATGCAACACAGAGCTTCATAGGAAATCATTCTTGCCTATGGCCATCAAACTTTACAACTCCTCCCTTGGAGGGTCAGACACCCTGTGCCGATAGGCTGGTCCTGGACTTATTTCATAATTTACTGGCATAATTTGCATATTACTACTTAACTATTTATAGTTCTATTACTATTTATTATTTATCGTGCAACTGTAACGAAAACCAATTTCCCCCTGGGATTAATAAAGTATGACTATGACTATGACTAGAAGGCTATGAGTCAAGTTTTGGCCAATGGGATAAATACTGAAGGGAGTCACTGGCCAGCATGGACTTGGTGGGCCAAATGGCCTATTTGCAAGCTGCATGATTCATTTAACTCTTCATTCCTGTCAAATCCTTCTCTCTCCCCATCTGAGACCTCAGTCCACCCGACCACTCCACGTGATCCACAGTGACAAGGCTGGCAGGAGAATCACCTTGTGCACAATTGAACTTCAGTACAAGGGTTGGGGGTGTGCGCACATGGAGCTGGTGAAGGTACTTCAGTCAGCACACCTCTGCCTCTTGTTTCTGTCACAGATTTATTAACCCTGTTCAAAAGGTCACTAGTGCAGTTCTTAAGTAAAAATGGAGAAAAATTATATAGAAGCCAAAGTAACCTCTGTCCATCTGGAGAGGCCTTCAGATTCCGATGGGATTTGAAGATTATTTTAATAGTTGAAAAGCTGCCTTTGGCCTTTTCTCACAGACCTGAGAGAGACATCCTGTTTCAGCTGAATGTGCAACAAATGAAAAAGACTGAGGCTTGGCAACATGACTTATGACAAGAAGCTGCAACGCCAACACATCCACAATGTACCTGGGAATACAAATCAGTTCATCTGCAAGTTGTTGTACTGATTAGCAAACTGTGGACCATGAAGAGCAGGATAAAGTGCATCTGCAGTGTCTTGTCTCTCCTTGTTCATAATCACCGAAATTTACTCACAATCACACAGGACCCCGTTCCCCATTTGTGTGGTGTTCCACATTTCCCATATGCCACCTCAAAGCTTTAGTCCATCTCCTGACGGGTGGACGGAAAAAGAACAAACGCAATCAATGAAACAGCACCTCTTATTCCCCTCTTATTCCAGATGTGTAGGCTAAAATCTGACAGCTCTGAATTCTGCAGTTTAGCTAAACCAATTTCCTTCTGTCCCTTTTATTTTTCCTCCTGATCTACCCAGTTCCTCCTCCACACACCCACTGTTCCAGTCCCCATCTTGTCTCTTCTCCCCACCCCACCACCCTTTCTACTCCACCACTCCACCTGCTCAGCATACCTCCATTATTTAGTCCAATCTCCGCCTTCCTTTCCTATCATAATCCATCACCATTAGACCTTTGTCACCTCCACCTATCACCATCCAACCCTTGTCATTACTTCTCTTCCTTTCACCATTTGCTTATCATTCCTCCTCATCTGGATCCACCTGTCACCTGCCAGCTCTTGCAACACCACCCTCGCCTCCTTATACCAGCTATCACCGCTCTATCCTGCAGTCCAGATGAAGGGTCACATCCAGAAAAGCCATATCCCTCTCACCGATGCTGCGCAACCAACTCAGTTCCACCGGCAATTTGATTTTTTTTACTCCAAATTCCAGCATCTGCAGACTTTACAGATGATCTGTCCTGGAACCAGCATGAATGCGTCATTACAAAGAAGGCATGGAAGCTCATATACCTTCTTAGAAGTTTATGCATATCACCAAATACTTTGACAAACTCCTATAGATGCACAGTGGAGAGATTCCTGACTAGTTGCATGGAAACACCAATAACTATGAATGGGAAAGCCTACAAAATATAGAGAATACAACCCAATCCCTCGCAGGGAAAACCTTCTCATCACTGAGCACATCTACAAGGAATGCCACCACAAGAAAGCAGCATCTATCATCAAGGACACCCATCTTCCAGGCCATACCTTTTTCTCACTACTACCGTCAGGCAGGAAGTAAAGGAGACTTAGGTCCCACACCACCAGGTTCAGGGGCAGTTTTTATCCTTTGGCCACCAGATTCCTGAACCAGCGTGGATAACTACACTCACCCCAAAAATAACTGCTCCACAATCTTTCAACTCACTTACAACATATGTACTCAATATTATTTATTTATTATTACGCACGTTGGTTTCTTGTCACCTTTGTGTGTAGTTTTTCATTGATTCTACTGTTTTTTTATATCCACAGTGAATGCCCACCAGAAAATTAATCTCAGGGTAGTATTTGGATATATATATACACACATTTTTTGATAATAAATACACTCCGATCTTCGCACTTGCTCTACAGTGACGGGACTTGCTGCAGAAATGCCTAGCGCACAATAAGGCTTCAGTGCCGTGTGTGATGGCTGGGAGTGTGCTCACACAGAATTGGTGCAGCCCCTTCACTCAGCAAACCTGTGTCTCATTTCTGTCACAGGTTTATTACTCCTGTAGAATAGTTCTCTACTGCAGTTCTTAAGTAAAAAAACTGGGTAAATTTATATGGAAGGCAAAGTAACTGCATCCAAGTGAGGCCTTTGGATTTAGATGGGATTTGAAGTATATTTTAATGATTGCAAAGCTGTCTTTGGTCTTTTCCCACAGACCTGAGAGAGACGTCCTGCTTCAGGTTTGGCAATATGACTTCTGACAAGAAGCTACAAAGCCAACGCATCCACAATGTACTTGGGAATACAGATCAGTTCATCTGCAAGCCACCATGCGGATTAGCAAACTGTGGAGCATGAAGAGCAGGATAAACTATATCTGCAGTTCCTCGTCTCTCCTCCTTCATAATCACAGAACTTCACTCACAATGGCACAGGAACCATCCCCCATTTGTATAGTGTTCCACATTTCCCATATGCCACCTCAAAGCCTTAGTCCTGCTCTTGGCAAGCAGTTTGACAAAGAACAAATACAGCTCTTTTTATTCCATGTGTAGCCTACAATCCAATATAATGAACACTAAATTCTCCAATTTCAGATAAACTACACTCCTTCTGTCCCTCTTCTGTCTCCTCCTGTTTTACCAAGTTCCTCCTCCACACACCCTCTGCCTCAGTCCACATCGTCCCCCTCCACCCTCTCCATCTGTCGCTCACCCACACACTTTTTCTACTGGGTCAACTCCACCTTCTATTCCTACCTTCCCAGCCCATGTCACTTATTCAGTTCCAAGCTCCACCTCCCTTCCTATCATAATCCATCACCTGCAGACCTTTGTCATGGCCATCTATCTCTATCCAATCCTTGTCACTCTTTCCCCACCTTTTTCCACCATTTGCCTATCACCCCTCCTCACCTCGATCCACCTATCACTTGCCAACTCTTGTGCCCACCCCACTTCTTCAGACCAGCTCCATCTTGAAGTCTAGATGAAGGGTCTCAACCAGAAATGTGAAATAGCTAATTCCCCCCACGTTGATGCTGCTCAACTTGCAATGAATATTTACTATCTGGACCAGAGGGGTTTTCATCTTGGCCAGGCACAACTTCGTCAACAGAGCAGATGCCACTTTTAACGTTGTTTTTCAGTAAGTTAAACTTGCAAACAATATTCTTTGTTTAGCTTCTTATAGTAAACGCGAGCCAGACTTTGGATCTTTATGTAAATGACAAGCAATGGTCAGTTTGAAGTTGAAAGGACAGGTTTGCAAACAGATAGACTGTCTATTGAACGCAGGATGCTGGTTCCTGGCACTTAAGCTGACTTCTCAAGAGTTACAGTGTGAGACAATGGGGCAATTTAATTGGGCTTGTTTCAAATCAGGCAAACAGTCTGTGATTTAGTTGAATGAAACATACAGACCAAATTGATAATATTACTTAGCATTTCAAATGGCTGATCTGTTAATAGATGGAAAGTTTGTATGCTCAAAGAGTTAGCTTCACAGCATTATTTGTGGGAATCTGGAAACTGTCTCAAAGCAGCTTTTCAATCATTTGTATAAAAAGTGTGCCTTGAAAAATATCATATACCGTACAATGTGAAGTAACCCAAATGGCAGAAAAACAGTACACATGCGGAGAGCAGTTCAGGCTTATTAGAAATGATTAAAGAACATCAAGCAGAAAGACAGAAAGACGGGGTGAGTAGAATCTATTCCTCTGCCTTTGAATTCTGCAACAGATGATTCATTCATCTGCATTGTTGGTATGTCTTCATATCTTAGGAACTGTATCTGTGTTTTGGCAGTCCTTTGTGTTTTAAAAACTGTTTGTAATTTGGAAAGGTTTAAAAAATGAAAATCCTCTAAGGTTTAAATGTGCTTTAAGAGTTTTGTCCAGATTTAAATGCGTATCACAGAAAAATGAAATGTGTTTAAACTACTTTGGTAGCTGGAACTATCTCCTCTTTGGTGGGGAGGGGGAGATACACACCTCAAATAAAGGGTTTTGGCAGCTAAACTCACCATGGAAGATAAACAGGGAAGTGAACGAGTTTTGAAGAATAGGCAATTACAGTATAATCTCCCTTTTGTGAGCATACCCATAGCTATATCATGGAGGGCTTAATACCTTCACTTGAGTTTAGAACTTCATAGTCAGCAAACCCAACATCACCACAAACCCACTCATTCCACCATCAGTTTTTTTTTGCTCTAGTCTCCAACATCTCAGACTCTTGTGTCTCTGATGAAAATGAACTGTTGACGAGTTTCATTCTGTACACAAGTTTGTGTGTAAACCATAACACCTTCATGATATTGTGAATGAAGTCACAGAAGAGACTGAGTTAAATCTATGAATGCTACTATATCATCCAGGTGATTTCCTTTCATTCATTGTTTCACATTTCAAACTGGGTGATCCGCAGTTGAAATCTGAAAATCTGGATTCATTTTCTGTTCAAATTCTTTATATTAATTTTATGACCCTGTCAGAATCAGGTTGGATATCACTGACATACAGTATATCATGGTGTGCCATACAGTATATCATGGTGTGACATTCATTGCTTTGTGTCAGTACTACGGTGCAATACAAAAATAAATATACATATAAATTGAATAACTGGAGAAAAAAAGAGAGTAAAAATAGTGATGAAGTATATAGGAAAATAAGATATAGGAGCAGAATTAGGCCATTTGGCCCATTGAGTCTGCTGATCCAGTTTTCCTCTCTGCCCCAATCTCCTGCCGTCGTCCTGTATCTATTCGCGCCCTGACCAATCAAGAATCTATCAGCCTCTGCATTAAATATACATAAAGACATGGCCTCCACAGCTTCATGTGGCAAAGAATTCCATAGATTCTCCACTCTCTGTCGAAAGAAATTCCTCTTTATCTCCACTCCAAAAGGACTCCCTTCTATTCTGAAGATGTGTCCTCCCTCTGGTCTTAGACTCGCCCACCATAGGAAACATCATCTCCACATCCACTTAAGGCCTTTCATCATTTGATAGATTTCAAGCAGGTCACCTCCTCATTCTTCTGAATTTCAGTGAATACAGGCCTGGAGTCAACAAATGCTCTTCATATGACAAGCCATTCAATCCTGGAATCATTTTTGTGAACCTCCTCTGAACCCTCTCCAGTTTCAGCACATCCCTTCTAAGATAAGGAGCCAAAAAATGCTCACAATACTCCAAGTGAGGTCTCAACAGTGTTTTATTAAGTTTCAATATTATACCCTTGCTTTTGTATTCTAGTCTTCTTGAAATGAAAGCTAAAATTACATTTGCCTTCCTCACCACAGACTCAACCTGCAAATTAACCATTAGGGAATCCTGCACAAGAAATCCCCAATTCCCATTGCACCTTCATTTTTTCTCCATTTAGAAAGTAGACAACACTTTCATTTCTTCTACCAAAGTGCATGACGGTATATTTTCCAACACTGTGTTCCAACAGCCATTTCTTTGCCCATTCTCCTAATATGTCTAAGTCTTTCTGTAGCCTCCCTACTTCCTCGGAACTACGTGCCCCTCCATCTATCTTCGTATCAGCTGCAAACTTTGCAACAAAGCCATCAATTCCATCATCCAAATCATTGATACATAACATAAAAAGAATTGGTCCCAACGCTGTACCAACACACTGCTGCCATTTATCCTCAGGCCGTGGACCTCATTGAAGTCACCTCTTCTCAAAGGTTCAGTTGTCCAGACTGGCCGCTGGTCAAAGCTCTTTTTCCCTATTGTCTGCTCAGAAATGTGATGGTGGAGGAAAAGAATCTGTTCCTAAAGCATTGAGTTTATGTCTTCAGACTCCTGTACCTCCTCCCTGATGGTAGCAATGAAAACAGCGCATGACCTGGGTGATGGGGGTCCTTAATGATGGATGCCACCTTTCTGAGGCATCACCATATTGCAGATGAAGTACCGATGCCCAAAACTAATAACTTATAAAGGTAAGAAGCACATTTTATAAAAAGATATTTAGTGACGTTTTGGCAAGCAACTTGATAATGTTCACCTTTTCAGTTCTCACCTGTTGCTGTGTACACAGTGAGCTTACATCATGGAGATTGCTAACAGTCACATATTACTGAGCAGAGAGTGCAGCTCCATTTCTCTGCAAGTGCACAAGGCCCCAGGGCTTCCATGAAAAGGCAGCTGAGCCAGCAGCGCACACACTAGTGTAACAGCATTCAAGACAGAATATCACAGACCTCGATGACATGTGTGGTGCAATGTGCTGTAATTTAGGGAAACACAGCCAATGAGATCACAATAAATCCCTGTAAACAGCAATGTGGAAATGATATTGCTGATGTTGTTTCAGAAACAAAATACTTGTCAGTGTAAAATGAAAATAACTGAGTTCTGGCCAAGGGGTCTTGGACTTTAAATGTTAACTCAATTCCTCCCTCCAAAGATGATATATGACCTGCCAAGCGTTTACGCATTTTGTTAAATGTCAAAATTACAAAAATTGTTTTTTTCTACACTTTCATGAAAACTCATGGATCTTCTCTGAAAATAGTGTTTGGCATTCATCTCAGGCCAACCATCTCCAAATGCATTATGCCAGTCAATACCAAACTCTTATCAGTTTCACACCAAGCCCTGGGATGATAGAGAGGGTGTTTTTAAACACTGATCCCAGAAAGCACAGGTCTAAAACCAATACATGCACCCTGCTTTCTCTCCTAAATGGCTCCTCTTCATTCTTTTGCCTAGTATACAGCCATGTTCAAATATTGTTTTCCTGCATCAACGTAAACAGATTTTTCATACCTCATATCTCACCTCCATTACTTTCCTCTCATTCCCTGTATGTGACTCCTCCCACCTGTCTATCAGATCTTTTTCACTCCATTTGCCATTAACCCATGTTAAGGGCTAAATTAGAGTGGTCAAATAATACCCCAAGCCTGCATTTCTTTGGGTTGTGGGAGGAAACTGGATCATCCAAGGAACCCACACGGTTATAGCAAATCTTCGCACGGGCAGCAACTCCGCAAAAGGGTTATCGAAAAACACAAGTCAGGAGATGGATACAAGAAAATTTCTAGGTCACTGAATATCCATTGGATTCCAGTTAAGTTAATCGTCAAGAAATGGAAAGAATATGACACAGCTGGAAATCTGCCTAGAGTAGGCCGTCCTCAAAACCTGAGAGGCAGTGCAAGAAGTGGACTGGTGAGGGAGGCCACCAAGAGACCTAAGATAACTCTGGAAGAGTTACAAGATTCAGTGGCTGAGATCAGAGAGACTGCGCGTGCAACAGCTGTTGCCCAGCTGCTTTACCAGTTGCAGGTTTATGGGAGAGTGGTAAAGAGAAAGCCACTGTTGAAAAAAACTCATGAAATCTCTGCTAGATTTTGCCAGAAGGCATGTGGGGGACTCTGAAATCAGATGGAAGTAGCCTGATGAAAACAAAATTGAGTTTTTGACTATCAGATTAAACATTATGTTTAGCATAAGCCAAACACTGAACATGATCAAAAACACCATTCCAACTGTGAAGCATGGTGGAGGCTGCATCATGCTGTGGGGATGCTTCACCCTAGTAGTCCTTGGAAGGCTTGTGAAGGCAGAGGGTAAAATGAATGCAACAAAAGACAGGGAAATCCTGGAGAAAAACCTGATACACTCTGCAAGAGGACTGCAACTTGAGAGAAGATTTGTTTTCCAGCAAGACTATGACCCCAAGCATAAAGCCAAAACTACACAGGACCAGCTTAAAAACAACAAAGTTAATGCCCTGGAATGGCCAAGTTAGAGTCCAGACCTCAATCCAATTGAGAATTTGTGGCTGGACTTGAAAGGAGCTGTTCACTCACAATCTCCAAGCAATCTTTTGAGCAGTTTTGTATAGAAGAGTGGGAAAAATTACAGTGCCCAGATGTGCAAAGCTGATTGAGACCTATCCACACAGACTTAAGTCTGTAATTGCTGCCAAAGGTGCATCTAATAAATACAGATGAAAGGGGTGAGTAATTATGCAGTCAATTATTCTGAGTTTAATAATTATAATAAATTTAGACCAATTTTTAGAAATTTGTTTTCACTTTGACACAGAAGAGTCTTTTCTGTTGATCAATGTTAAAAAAAGCCAGATTAAATCCATCGTGATTCAATGTTGTAAAACAATAAAACATGAAAACTTCCAAGGGAGGGTGAATACTTTTTATAGGCACTGTACTAATGGGAATATCCTCTTCATATCCCCTCTATACAAACCTTTCAGAATGAAGTGTCCTTCTCTGGGATTCCCTCTCATCCTTCTAATCCAGTACAGACTCAGAGACATCAAATTTTCCAGACCTTCGTCAAAAGAGTGAGTTCTTGAAATGGAGGGCGGAGCTTAGGATGATGGCACCTAATGGTGACTCCTTCGCTTGCATTTTTGGAAACAGCTTTATTTCTATCTTTATCATCTCTTTTTTTTTTACCTTTTCAGGGTTCTTTTGAAGACCCTGACCTGGAGTTACATGCTGACTTTGGTTCTTCGCGGAAATGGGACCTGATCTCAAGGCCTCAGAACCGGCCACTTTTCGATATGCCAAGGACGCAGCCTGAAAGACGAATGTGTCTTCAAGGTGCCGGATTTCCATAGCTCTTGAGTCGGGCTGATTCGCTGTTGGTGCCGCTGCCTGATGATTCATGGAAGTACACGGAAGATCGAAAGCAGCGAACTGGCTGCTGGCTGTGTGCTCAGAGACCCGAGTTCCTTGGGCACAGAGCTCAGGAAAAGCGATGCTACCAACTTTTAACATCTTAAATCGGCAAATTGTTTTGTTATGTCTCCCCTCACGTTGTGAAATGGGGACACCTCTTTTTCCCTTATTCGGGAGAGAGAGAGCCTGTGGAACGTTGAATTACCAGGTGAACGAGTAGTCTTTGGGGTACTGCAAGTCGGTGCTATAATTGATGCTTTGTTGCACGCTTGAGAGCTCGCTGGAGGGTGTAGATGCTTTTTTGCTTTTGGGGGGTGGAGGAGGTCATTGCCTTGCTGTTGTTTATGCATGGGAGGGGGATGCTAGGGGGCTTAATAAGTAACTGTCATTCATTCTTTGGGGCACTCCGCTGTTTTTTGTGGATGTTTGTGAAGAAAAAGAAGTTAGGATGTATATTGTACACATTTATCTGACAATAAATGTACCTATTGAAACTTATTGAAATGTAATATAAGGTTACAAGGAGCAGGATAATCCAGACATCTCTTGCCTCTGTTCAATCATTCCATAACATCATCGCTGATTCACCTCAGCAGCTCTTTCCCGCACTGACCTCATGTGATTTAATTCCCTTAAATTGGATTCTTAACCTGACAATCTCTTGTTTACCTGCACTTTACATTATCTGCAGCTGTTTGTCACTTTATTCTGCATTGTTATTGTTTCACCTTGTGCTGTGTAATGATCTGATTTCTATGAACAGTATGTAAGATCAGTGTTTACTGTATCTCAGAATATGTGACAATAATAAACTCATTCCATTTCCACTTCCAAGAATCTATCTCATCATGGCCTTGCACCTTCTACTTGCACTGCACTTTGTAACTGTAACACTTTATTCTACAGTCTGTTATTAATTTACCTTTGTACTACCTTCATATACTCATGTGATTGATGCAAAATTAAGTTTTATAGTATTTAGGTACATGTGACAATAAGAAAACCATCTTAAGTTGGGCATTGGAGAGATGGATCTGAGGAAGTTGAGGGGAATGCCACTTGACCTTAGGGTCATTGGTTCTGCTGGATGAAGAAGTTGACTAGATGCAATGTTCCCGCTTCCACAAATGAATCTACTCCTATCAAATGGAAGATCTAACCCTGCAACCTAGTGGGAGGCCACAACCACCCACATGAGGCAGCCTGAGGAGAGCACGTGAAGGTTCTCCTGAGGTTACCTAGGAGGGGGCTGAGGACTGGTGGCTCTGGGTGGTACAATGGCTGAGATTGGATCGGAATGAGGGAAGGGGAAGGCAATTGAAGAGTGACTCCTGAAGATGAACAGCCACAACAATTGGCAGGCAGCTTCATTTCTGAGAGAGAAAGACTGTGAAGTATATGGAGATTGAGTAGTGAGAGGGACAGAGTGCAGGTGTTCAAACCTACAAGGGAAGGAAGAGAGAATGGACTAACTGGGAAGGAAGTGAGGGAAGGGTGAGGGACAGGACCAAGGGAGTGAGGAAACTGAAGGCGACAATGATAGGAGAATTATCAGAGGTAGTGAGAGAAGAGAGAGGGATCAGGGTGGGGGGTGAGTTAGGGAAAGAAGCTGAGGAGAAGTGTATGGGTGACTATGTTTCTGTGCTTACAGAGTGATGGGTCAGATTATGTCTGTATAATTCAGAGTATGTGTATGCCCATATGCAAGTATGTATGTGTGTACATGTGATGTGCTTCTGTAAGACTTCAGTCTTCAAGCACTATAGCAGCTGGGGTTGCAATGGCCACCTTACTTCCAAGATATCTCAGACAAGCACCTCCCAATCCTCGGTAGAGGCAAGGCATTGGCCACACTAAGGTCTCTCCCAATGATCCGATCCCGATACCTGGGTAAGGTTCAGCAGCGTGTAAGTACTCAGCTGAATATTTAGTTTTTGTTCATGTGATTCAAATCTGCACAGTCCAAAATCAATAGTCTGCAGGGACTATAAATCTGAAACAAAAACAGCAAATGCTTGAGAGAAAATCTGAGCTAATGTTTCAGCTCTGTTATTTCAGTCGAGCCGTTTCTTTTCATTGCCTCTGGCGGCATACTGGAGGTCTCTTTCTCCAGAAAATAGTTCCATAACTCTTACATTTTTTTACAATCTTTCCCTTTAAACTCAAGGCTTCATTTGTGCACTTTGTCATGTCAATAACACTGTGACTTGAAGTCCATGTTGTTGTCCTGAACAGGTTCTAATGCACCGTGGGAAAGGTTATTTGATTAATGCATATTTGTATTGTTCATTGTTTGCTGTTTATTGATGGTGAACAAATCACACCTCGCAGTCCAAAATAAGATAATGCATAAATTCAAGAGATTTTACAAATGCTGAAAATTCAGAGCAACGCATCAAAAATGCTGGAAGAATTCAGAAGTCAGACAGCGTCAATGGAGGGGAATAAACAGTTGATGTTTTGAGTCAAGACCCTTCATCAAGATAATGCAGATGCTGGAAGTCTGATTTAAAGTTTATAATGGACAGCATAATGAGTTAGGCGAGGAAGATGGAAATTGGCAGGACAAGGAAATTGGTTTGATTCAATCCAATTCAAAGCACTAAAAATATATATTTTAATTGCACTAACAATAATAGAAATACATTAGAAAGTTTTGGAGTTTTAGGGAGAAATTGACAGGTGACAAACAGTATGTTCTTCACTGCTTGTTTATGCTCCTGTTGTGCTTGCACAGGGGCACAGTCAGGTGAGCTGCTGCCTTGTAGTTCCAGCCACCCAAGTTCAATACTAACCTTTTGAGCAATCTGTGTGGAGATTGCAATTTCTGTCTTTGAACCATGTGACTTTCCTTGAGGTTGCTCCAATTTTCTTTTTTCTACACCCTAAGGTGAGTTTATAAGTCACTGGCTTTTCAAGGTTGCCCCTAGTGAGGGTGGATGACAAGAGGAATTAATGGTCATGAGAGATAGTACCTTACAGGGAAATAAGTGAGGACTGGTGGGATTACTCTGAGATTTGGCATGGATTTAATGGGCCAAATGGCCTCCCACATCAGAAGAGAAAAGTAAATTTAAGCTAATTGGTTTACAATTTTTTTTTTCTTAACAATTTAGTTCCAGATTTCAGAGAGCCCACCGGGCAGAAAGAGTCTATTCCTATAATCACTGCAGTGCAATAGTGGAAGACTTCTTTCACAGCCACAAGGGCTTTTGAGGGCTTCATAGTTTAAGAAGAGTCTGAAGTCATAGTCACACAGCATGGAACCAAGCTCTTTGACCTAACTGGTCCCTACCAACCAGAATGACCCATTTGCCTGCATTTGGCCCTCAGCTATCGAAACCTATCCAATCCATGTACAGTAACCGTCTGAAAGTCTTTTAAAGTTATTATTGCAGCTACCTCAACTATTTCTTCTCACAGCTCATTCCACATAGATGACACCTTTTGTGTAGAAATGTTGCCTCTTAGGTTCCAATTAAATATTTTTGCTCTCACCTTAAATCTATGCCCTAAACCTAAAGCGTAATCTAGGGTTTTGGCCTGAAATATTGAAAGTACTCTTTTCTTATATGCTGCCTGACCTGCTGAGTTCCTCCAGCATTTTGTGTGTTGTTGCCCTGTAGTTCTTGATCCTTCAACCCTGGGGAAAAAGGCTGAGTGCATCCAGGCTATTTGCTCCCCTCAAGTATTAGTCACTGCTGTAAAGCTGAAAACAGACATAAACATGAACTAATAGAGGATTATCTTGCTTTACTGATATTCAGGGATAGACCCCAGTAGGGAGACATGGAGCACTATCATCATTTCTTCCTCAATTAGAACACTGATTATAATCTAAAGATCCTTAAATTATTGTCAAAGGCAATGCATAAAGTAAACATTTTTCAAATAAATCTATGAGATTCTTTAAGTTCACTTGTGCTTTGGAGTCCTCACTGAACAATGGTGGTCATCTGAGAGGGCAGTACTCCTAGAGTGTATAAATTGGGACATGAACGTACAAACTTTGACCTAACTCAGAGGCAAATATGGTCCATTGAGCAAACGGTGGGACATGTGTTTACCATTTCATGGGAGGATATTGAATGTGTTACAAAGCCCAGATCAGTCCCGGTGAAGTATTATGATCTGTCCTGGAACATGAAGAGCAATGGAAGAACCATAGTATTAAAGAACATTTTGACTTTTGTGTAACAAATATTGGGCCAGGATTTGGTGCAGGAACAGGACCTTCTGCCCACAATGTCTATGCTATGCACAATACCAAATTAAACCTTAGAGTCCAAAGATACACAATGTTTTGAAAGGGCAGGCAAGAAGGCAAAGTGGATGGTGTGGCTTTGTTGGTAAAAAATGAAATCAAATCACTAGAAAGAGGTAACGTAGGGTTGGAAGGTACTGAATCATTGTGGATGGAGCTAATGAACCGCAAGGGTAAAAAGGCCCTGATGGGAGTTCAATACAAATCCCCAAGCAGTAGAAAAGATGTGATCCACAAGTTACAATAGGAGATAGAACATGTATGCGAAAAGGGCAATGTTACAATCGTCAAGGGGAATTTCACTATGCAGATAGATTGGGAAAATCATGTTGGTGTGGGATTCCAAGAGGGGGATTTTCTTGAATGCCTATGAGATGGCTTTTCAGAGCAGCTCACGGTTGAGCCCACTAAGTGATCAGCTATTCTGGATTGGGTGTTGTGCAATGAAGCAGAATTGATTAGCAAACTTAAGGTAAAAGAACTCTTAGGGCGAAGTGATCATAATATAATCGAATACACTTTGAAATTTGAGAAGGAAAAGCTAAAGTCATATGTATCAGTATTACAATTGATTAAAGGAAATTACAGAGGCGTGAGATAGGAGCTTGTCAGAATTTATTGGGAAAGACCATTAGTAGCGATTACGGCAGAGCAGTAACGGCTGGAATTTCTGGAAGCACCTTGGAAGGCACAGGATATGTACATAACAAAGTGGAAGAAGTATTCTAAAGGCAAGATGAAAAAACTATGGCTAACAAAAGAAGTCAAAGCCAACAGAAAAGCCAAAGTGAAAGCATATAATAGAACAAAACATTAGTGGGAAGTTAGAGGATTACGAAGCTTTCAAATACCAGTGGAAAGCAACTAAAAAAGACATTAAGAAGGTAATGGTGGAATAAGAAAGTAGGCTAGCCAATAATATTTAAGAAGATACCAGAAGTTCCTTCAGATACATAAAGTGTAAAAGAGAGGCGAGAGTTAATATCGATGCTAGAGAGGTAGTAAGGTGCCACACATGAGGCTACTTAACAAGCTATGAGTCCATGGTATTACAGGAAAGGTGATAGCATGGATAAAGCAGTGGCTGGTTGTCAGGAGGCAAAGAATGGGAATAAAGGAAGCTTTTCCTGGTTGGCTGCTAGAGACTGGTGGTGTTCCATAGGGGTCTGTGTGGGGACCGATTCCTTTCAGGTTGTATGTCAATGACTTGAATGATGGAATTAATAGCTGTATTGCAAAGCTTGCAGATGATATGAAGATAGATGGAGTTTTGCAGAAATAGAGAGGTTACAGAAGGATTTAAATGGATTAGAAGAATGGGCAAGGAAGTGGCAGATGGAATACAGTGGAAGTGGACGGTCATAAACTTTGCTAGAAAAAATTAAATGGTTGACTATTTTCTAAGTGGAGAGAAAATACAAAAATCTGAGGTGCAAAGGGACTTGAGAGTCCTTGTGTGGATTCCCTAAAGGTTAATTTGCAGGATGAGTCTGTAGTGAGGAAGGCAAATGCAATATTAGCATTAATTTAAAGTGGACTCAGATATAAAAGCAAAGCTGTAAGGTTGAGACTTTATAAAGCACTGATGAGGCCTTACGTGGAGTATTGTGAGCAGTTTTCGGCCCCTTATCTTAGAAAGGATGTGCAGAAACTGGAGAAGATTGAAAAGAGGATCATGAAAATGATTCCACGATTAAGTGGCTTGTCATATGAAGGATGTTTGATGGCTCAGGGCCTGAGAGAGACTTGAGTAGAGCACCAACACAGAAGCTGTGTACAAGAAGGCCCAGAGTTACCTCTACTTCCTGAGGAGACTAAGGTCCTTTGAAGTATGCAGGCCTCTCCTTCATATGTTCTACCAGCCTCTTGTCGACAGTACAATCTTCTATGCGGTGGTGTGCTGGGGCAATGGCATCAACATGGGTGAAGCCAACAGGCTCAATAAACTGATTAGAAGGCTGGCTCTGTTATAGGAGGTAAACTGGACACACTGGAAGCTGTGGTAGAACAATGGACCCTATAGAAAATCTTGGGCAATTCTGGACAATTTTTCTTACCCTCTGTATGCCTTGACTGAACAGAGGAACACTTTTATTAATAGACTAGGACAACTGCACTGGTCCAAAGACCCTCGGCCATGAGGCTCTATAATGAGTCAACCTATAGCTGGGGAACTGATGACCCCCGCCCTCCTGTTCGACTGTTTAACGTAACTTTTTTTAAAAACTTATTTTTCTTACTTATCTTCTAATATAGTATATCTGTAAACTTGTAATGCTACTGTGACACAGTAATTTCCTTTGGGATCAATAAAGTATCTATCAATCTACTAAGTGGAGTTCAGAAGAATGAAGGGTGACCTCACTGAAACTTACCGAATGATGAAATACCTTGATAGAGTGGATGTGGAGAGGTCGTTTCCTATGGTGGGAGAGTCTAACACTAGAGGGGACAGTGTCAAAGTAGAAGAGTGTCCTTTTAGAACAGAGATGAGGAGGAATTTCTTGAGCCAGGGAGGAGTGAATCTGTGAAATTCATTGTCAAGTCTATATTTAAGGCGGAGCTTGATAGATTCTTGATTAGTCAGAGCCTGAAAGGATACAGGAGGAGGGGGGAAGCAGGAGACTGAGGCTGAGAGGAAAAATGGATCAAATGGTGAAATGGTGGAGCAGACTCAACGGGCCGAATGGCCTAATTCTGCTCCTATATCTTATGGTTTATGGTCTAAATCTCTTCTGTCTATACATGATGTATATCCTCCCAACCCTGTATATTCATGTGTCTAACATCCTCTTAAACACCACTACTGCATCTATTTCCACAACTACGTGTAGCAGCCCACTCCAAGCACTTGCTGAGAAACTGCCCCACATTTTCTTCAGACTTTTCCCCTCTGTCCTCAAATGCATGTTCTCCAGTATCTGACATTTCCACTTTGCACTGATATAAGTTTCTGTACTTAAGATATATCTGTTAAGATGCGGTAAAAGGGAGAGAATAAGCTAGGTCTAAAGCATGAAAGAGGATAAAGAATGGATTTGATGATTAACTAAAAGTAGATTTGGAAGAGGTGAAGACGGAGAAACAGAAGAACGAGTGGAAATTCCAACAGTAAAAACTGTTAATTTTGTTGATTTAAAACAAAGTATGTTGATAATTCACAATTGTTGAATGCAACTGCAGCTCCTCAGGCTTATGTTAAACAGATATAAGGAGAGGGAGGTTAAGTTACCTCTATTTCAAACATTGATTCATCCACCATTGGAGAAGTGCATACAGATCTGATCATTGCTCTGCAGAAAGGAAGGGGTTACGCTGGATAGGGTGCAGAATGAGATTCAGTAGGATGTTGCCTACTGAAGAAATATTACTCCTATGACAAGAGATTGGATAGGATGAGTCTGTTTTTTCTTGGAACTGAGGATACTTTGTGGAGGTATACAATATTATTAGGGCAAATGATAGAGCTGATGTAGATCTCCACCTTGCTGACAGTCAACACTGATGCACATCAGGGGTGTGTGCATAGCCCACTGCTCTACTCTCACTACACCCATAACAGTGTGGCTAGGCACAGCTCAAGTGTCATCTATACATTTGCTGATGATACAACTATTGTTGGCAGAAATTCAGATGATGATGTAAGGGTGTACAGGAGTGAGATATATCAGCTAGTTGAGCGGTGCCGCAGGAACAAACCTGCACTTAGCATCAGTAAGACCAAAGAGCTGATTGTGGCTTCAGAAAGGGTAAGGTGAGGGAACACACACCAGTCCTCATAGAGGGATCAGAAATGGAAAGAGTGAGCAATTTTAAGTTCCTGGATGTCAGTATCTCTGAGTATTTAACCTGGACCCAGCATATTGACGCAGCTACAAAGAAGGCATGACAGCAGCTATATTTCATTAGGAAATTGAGGAGATTTGGCATGTCACCAAAAGCACTTGCAAATTTCTACAGATGTACTGTGGCGAGCATTCTAACTGGTTGCATCTCCATCTGTTATTGGGGTGGTGGGGGGCTACTGCACAGGATCGAAGTAGGCTGCAGAGAACTATAAACTTAGTCAGCTCCATCATGGGCACTAGCCTCCGTAGTATCCAGGACATCTTTAACAAACCTCAAAAAGGTGGCATCCACCATTAAAGATGCACATCACCCTGGTCATGCCTTGTTCTCATTGCTACCATCAAGAAGGAGGTACAGAAGTCTGAAAGCACACACTCAACAAATCAGGAACAACTTCTTCCCCTCTGCCATCCAATTTCCCAATAGATTTTGAATCCATGGACACTAGCTCACAACCTTTTAATTTCTATTTTTGCACTACTTATTTAACCATTTAATATGTATACTTTAATTCACAGTTTTTTTTCATTATTATCAATTACATTGTACTGCTGTTGCAAAGACAACAAATTTCATGACATATGCTCGTGATATTAATATGGTGGCATTGGGGTTCAGAGGAAAAATGGATCAGCCATGATGAAATATGAAATAACACAGTGCATTAGATGGGGCAACTAGCCTAATTCTGCTCATATATCTTATGGTCTTATGCATATTAAACCTGATTCTGAAATCTTGTCCTCAGGGTAAAATTCCTTACATAAGGAGTAGGAGATCTTGAGAGAAGTTGAGGAAGAACATTTTAAGCCAGAACACAAAATTATCTGCGGATGCTGGGGTCAAAGCAACACACAAAGGGTTCCGGCCTGAAACGTCGACTGATCTTTTCCATGGATGCTGCCCGACCTGCTGAGTTCCTCCAGCGTGCTGTGAGTGTTATTTTAAGCTGGAAGTTGTTTGGAATTTGCTTAGGTATATGCTGAAGCCAGGTATTCTCACAACATTTGAGAAGTACCTAACTGAACACTTGAAACATGATATATGATGCTGGCAATGAGACAGTAAATCAAAAGGTCTGTATCTGTGCTGTATGACTTTATGATTAATTGGGAAGCTGAAGACAAATGGTTCAGAATGGAAGTAGGCTGGATAAAATGGCAATTGTCCATAAACTGGGGTGACACTTATGGACTGAATGCTGGTGCCCTGCGAGGCAGTCATCCAATTTGCATTTGGCTTCTCCAATGTAGCACCAACCACATTGTGAACACCAAATGTAGCACGGTAACTTGGAAGTGAATCATGATCCCGCCTGGAAGGCACTTTGATCTCTGGAAAATGGAGGGTAGGTGGTCAAAGGGAAGAGGTTGCATCCCTTGTACTTCTGCAAGTACGTGCTGGAGGAAGGGGAATGAGTGTTAATGGAAAGTGTTCTGGAGGGAGCAATCATTTCAGAAAAACGGAAGGGGTAAAGAAAATATGACAAACACATGAGATGCTGCAATGCAATAACTAAGAACAGTCAGAGATAAAGAAGACAAACGAACAAATGGAAGCTGCGTACTCCAGGTATCTGAGAGAGACAATGGGGCAGTGGTGGATGCAGAGATTGTATGCCTCTCCCACAATGAAAATAGCAAAAGGAAGAGACCAAATGACAAATGAGCAGAATTAGGCCATTTGCTTCATCAAGTCTGCTCCACAAGAGCATAAGACCATGAGACAGGAGCAGAATTAGGCCATTCAGCCCATCGAGTCTGCTCCACCATTCCATCATGGCTGATCCTGGATCCCAGTCAACCCATAACACTTGCCTTCTCAAATGTGAATGTCGGGAAGTGGAAAAAAAGCATGTGAAAATGAAAAATAACAAGAAAGGTAATGAAACTCTCCGTTCTCAGTGAGAGGAGAAAAATCTGAAAGGTTATTTCATCCCTGACTTTTCTCTGTTCCAGTGAAAGATCATTAACCTGAAACATTAACCCTATTGCTGCTAGTTCTGTTGTATCTCAGTTTTCCGACAACTGCAGATTATTTTATGCACAAGCTTGAGGATATTTAAAACTTGGATTTTTCAAAGGTTATTGTTTTCAAAAGGCGACAGACTGACACAGCAATTACACTGACCGAGGTTCAATCCTAACTTCAGATACTGTCTGTGTGGAGTTTGCACTTTCTCATTGTGACAGTATGTGTTTTCCTGTATCTCTCATTTCTTCCCACATCACACTACTGTGTTGATATGTTAATCGACAACTATAAATTACCCTTCAGTGTATGTTAATGGCTGAAACTACCCAGGAGAGTTGATGGGCATGTGTGGGAGAGGGAATAAGTTGCAGGATTTCACAGGATTTCAGAGAAATAAGGGGAGGAGTGATTATGATGAATGAGGGGACAACAGGGACTTGATAGGACAAATGGTTGTTCTATAAGATGTGATTGATCTGACAGCAGAATCTTATGGAGGAACCTGCTCTTTTGTGGAATTGGTGGCTGTCTCCCTACTCACGACAGTGCGCATACAATCTCCACCATGACATCAGGACAAGGCACTGTTCAGATTTAGGCTATGGCAAGCCCAAAGGAGATATAAAGCAATGAACAAGAACATAACTTAAAACAGGTACAGAAGCCTGAAGTACATACCACTAGCTTGTGCGTGAGAAGGGAGTGGGGGACTTTAGGGTTCTAATGTTTTTACTGTCACTCTTTCTTTGGGGGGCTCTTGTTTTCATGGATGTCTGCGAAGAAGAAGAAATATTTCTCTGATATTAAATGGAATTATTGAACTATTGAAATAAAGACATTTTTGTTCTGTGTTCTTTCTTGCAAAAATTGTGTTTAATTTATATTTTAATTATGAATTATGTGTATCTGATGTTTTGTTCCTTTGTGCTGCTTTAAGTAAGCCTTTCACTAAGCCTGTAGATAATTGTCTTTGAACAACGAACGCAACTTTATCTTGGATCTGCTGTGGGTAGTTCAAACTATGAGATGTGGTCAGGTAGTCTGAAAATTTGCATTCATTGCGAATACTACTTCACCTGCATATGTGACTGAAATGAGAAGAAATGTCATCTAATAGTATGTGGTGTAGTGTAGGGCAACAAGGGCAGGTCCAACATTAGGGCATTAACATCTGCTGGGAGATGCTATTAAAAGGATGTTCTTCCATTCACTGCTAGTCTCATTCAGAACTTCCATCACTATGTCACAAACTGCATGTGCCCAACCTCTGTCCCCAGCCCAAGCCAGTTATAGCTTCCACCTGCAATGCTCCATTTCAATCATCAATCCTTATTTTCTTGTTTTCCAACTCTGCCAACACCACAGAACCTCACAGGTCTGTCGCCAGTCAACTCTGTGATCAGAAGCCTACCTCAGCAAGTGCATCATACACACAGAGGACCTTGAATCAGGTATCCAATCATGTGCAGCATTATTTTTCTGGTTAAATTTTACTGGTGTGGCGCGTGTCCAAGTGGCTAAGGCATTGGACTAGCAATCTGAAGGTCGTGAGTTCGAGCCCCAGCTGAGGCACCGTGTTGTGTCCTTGAGCACGGCACTTAACCACACACTGCTCCAGTTCACCCAGCTGAAAATGAGTACCGGCAAAATGCTGGGGATTAACCTCGTGTTAGACTGGCGTCCATTCGGTGAGGAGTCTCGTACTGTCAGTCGCTTCATGCCACAGAAACCGGCATAAGCACTGGCCTGATGAGCCTATAAGGCTCGGGACAGACTTTAACTTTAACTTAAATTCTACTGCATGGGATGCATAGTTGTTACATAACAGAATTACAATGCCTCTATCTTTTCTTCCAAAGAAATTACAGCATATACAATTAAATTTTAAACAAGACTATTCTCTTAATTTGTTTCTAATCTTCAGCTCCAATAACTGCACACTTTAGAATAAGCTTGGAGCTGAGATCTTGCAATTGTTTTCCATGTGCCAGATGTATTTGTTTATGGAAGACTTTATTACAGCTGTGTTAATTTGGGTTACGCTCTTTTAATTACTCCACAGAGGAAAAGAGCCCAGTGAAATCATCTCAATCAGCATCGACTTGCCAACAAGAGTTCACCTTGAGTAGAAAGCAATGCTCCTGGGGACGGAAAACATCTGATTAATTTGCGAATATCAATTATGCCCACAGGATTTGACCTAACATTGTTGCTGTTTCTCTTTACATGCCTGATTTGAAAATCACAATGTTGAAGTTGTCATCAGTGACATTTCAATCCTGCAAGCAGCCTGAAGACGTATGCAACATATGAAATAAGCACAATCCCCATCTGCCCCTCAAATCTGTTCCGTTCTTCTGCCTCTACTCTCGATCCTGATCCATCTCCATGTTCAAAAATCAGTTTCTAATCTGAATGAACTCAACAACTGAGCCTCATCAATCCCCCAAGTGTTCACCACTCTCTGAGTGAAAAGAGGTCACTTTGTGTCAGTCCATCACAGTGGTCTCGACCATGTGTGATGCCAGATCCAGCAACTTGGACAGCAGAACTGCACTGTGAGGTGGTTTGACAATCCACAGGATGCAAGAACAATAAATTCTGTTCTTGCCAGCAAGAAACACATGGTGCATATGAAGATGAATCATCCTAATCTACATCAGGCATCGCGCATCTCTAATGGTGATTTTCTCAGCTGGTTCCCAAGATAAATAAATCTACTCAGCTTTGTTGTTTGCCCTGCCCTGCACTAAGCTGGAGTCCATTATTAATAAGGCTACAAGGTCATAAGACATAAATGCTGAATTAGACTATTTGGCTCATAGAGTTTGCTCCACCATTCAATCATGGCTGTTTTTTTTAAAAACTCATTCTCCTACCTTTTCACTGTAACGCTTTACCCAAAACCAATCAAGAACCTATCAATATCTGCCTTAAGCACAGAGAATGGCTTGGCCTCCACCAACTTCACCACCTTCTGACTGAAGAAATCTCTCCTTATTTCAGTTTTAAAGGGATATCCCTTTATTCTGAAGCTGCCCTCAGATCTTAAACTCTCCCGCCAATGGAAACATCCTCTCCATGTCTCTTCTACCCAAGTCTTTCAGTATTTGCTGGTGGACACAGCAGGCCTGGCAGCATCTCTGGGAAGAAGTACAGTCGACGTTTCGGGCTGAGACCCTTCGTCAGGACTAACTGACGAAGGGTCTCGGCCCGAAACGTCGACTGTACCTCTTCCTAGAGATACTGCCTGGCCTGTGATGTGCGTTGCTTGAATTTCCAGCATCTGCAGAATTCCTCGTGTTTACCTTTCAGTATTTGGTAAGTTTTAATGAGATGCCCTTTCATTTGTCTGAACAACATTGAGTCTTTCAGGCCTGCACTCATTCATGTGAACCACCGCTGGGCATTTTCCAGGGCCTGCACATCTCTCCTGAGACAAAGGGCCCAAATTGTTCACAATACTCCAAATGCGGTCTGACCAATGTGTCATACAGCCTCATCAGTACATCCCTGCTTTTATATTCTAGCCTTCTTGAAATGAATGCTATCCTTGAAGATCTGGATGTATTTCAATTATTCTTTTATTTTATTATTATTTAGAGATACAGCATGGTAACTGTCCCTTCTGGCCCAAACACAGTGGTGGGGATTGAACCAGGTTGCTGGCTCTGTAACCACTATGCTACTGAGTGCCCCATTCCTAATCTTCCACCATTCATGCCAGGATGTGGTATACAGCAGTGTCTCTAAGTGGGCTCATCACAGCTGTCTATTGCTTCCTTCAGCGGTGATACTCCCACAGTCCCTTCAGCTGCAAATGCCTTTGCAAAATGGAGCTTCAAGTCCGATTTAATAGGGTGATTGAATTGATCTCAATGGATGCATTATTACTGCTTGGTGTAGTTGTGGATTCCACCTCCACCATCTGTCACATGCAATTACATTTTGTAATTTGAACAACAGGTTATGAATTCTCTCACAGACTCATGGGACCACAATGCTCCATGAATATGATGAGTGAATCGTGTTAATGGCAACTCTCCCATTTTACATGGTATGAACTGTAATTCATTTCATGAGATGTACTTTTGACCTTACAGTGTGACACTAAGCATCATCTAAAAATCAGGCTTATGCTTCTGAACATTGACATTGCAAAAAGTCCTTGAAAGAAGAAATGACCATTTTAGAAATAGCAAAGTATGACTGAGTCATCAAACTAGGAGATTAAAGAACACTATCCAATTGTTTTTGTATGATTGAGTCTCAATGAGATGATAATGAGAAAATTGTTAACTTGCAGATTAGCCTTTTCCATTACCCATCTCCAAACACCTTGATTGCTCATTTATAAACCTGAACAAATGAAATGATTGGTGTAAAATAATTATTCTGCTATAGCATTGTGTTGTTGCCAACAGTAGATCATACAGATTACCTACAAGAGGAAAGAAGTCTGGAGCACAGAGAAAAATGCAGAGATTTACAATGACACCTATAGTTGTCCAATTTGCACTTAAACATTCTGTGCCGTCCAACACACTAATTTGTAAAATTTATTCTTTGAGTTTTCATGAAGTATATGGCAACTACAGTTTTAAGAATAATTCAATAGAACATAGAACAGTACAGCACAAGAACAGACCCTTCAGCCCTTAATGTTGTGCTGAATCAATTAAATTAATAGTGGCCAATTGAACTAATCCTCTCTGCCTACACAATGTCCATATCGTTCCATTTTTCTCACATTCCTGTGCTTATCTAAATGTCTCTTAAAAGTCTCTAATGTATCTGCTTCTACTACCACTCCAGACAGTGCATTCTATGCACCCACCACTCTCGGTGTAAAAACCTTGCTCTCACATCTCATTTGAACTTAGCCTCTCTCATCTTAAATTCATGCCCTCTGATATTAGACATTTCAACCCTGGGTAAAAGATAATGCTGTCTGCTTCATCTATACCTCTCATAATCTCGTAAACCTCTATCAGCCTTCACCAGTCCAGAGAAAACAACCCAAGTTTTTCCAATCTATTATTTAAGCACATGCCATCTAATTCAGGCAGCATCCTGATAAACTCTTCTGCACCGTCTCCAAAGCCTCGACATCCTTCCTACAATTGTGTGACCAAAACTGTATGCAACATTCGAGATGAGGCATAACTAAAGTTTTATAAAGCCTGAACTTATCTTTCTGACTTTTAAACACAGTCCCTCAGCTAATATAGACAAGCATTCCATATGCCTTCTTAACCCTGTGATCAACCTGTGTAGCCACTTCCAGGGTCCTGCCTAGAGACTGTACTGTCTCTTCAAATTTGATCTACCAAGGAGCAACACTTCACATTTGGCCAGGTTAAACTCCATCTTCTATTTCTTTACTCATATCTGCAACTGATCTCTATCCCATTGTTTTAGTTGGCAGTCATCTACGCGAAACACAACACGACTAATAGTCATATCATCTGCAAGCTTACTAACCTATCCAGCTCCATTTTCATCCAAGTTATTTATATACATCACAAGCAGGGAACATCACTAATCACAGACCTCCAGCTAGAATAAGTCCCACCTCAGTTTTCTAAGGACAAACCAGCTCTGAATCCAAATGGCCAATTCACATGCATCTTAATATTCTGGATGAGCCTTCCTTGAGAGACCTTGTCAAACATTTACTAAAATCCATTAGACAACATCCACAGCACTGCCCTTGTCAATCACCCTCGTCATCTCATCAAAAAACACAACCAAGTTAGTAAGATATGACTTGCCCCACACAAGGTCATGTTGGCTCTCCTTAATAAGGCCATGGTTTTCTAAATGCTCATAACTCCTGTCCCTGAGAATTTTCTTGAGTAACCTCCCTACCACTGATGTGAGACTCACCAGTCTATAGTTTCCAGGATTATCCCTGGTTATATTCTTGAATAATGGAACAACAATAGCTACTCACCAGTCCTCCAGGACCTCACCTGTGGGTAGAGAGGACACAAACGTGTTGTTCATGGACTCAGCAATCTCTTCACTTGCCTCTCTCAATAACCTGGGGTATATACCATCAGGCCCTGGAGACATATCCACCTTAATGCTCTTTAAGGGACCCAGCACTCCTTCCTCCTCTACTCACTTTATATTTATGACTGTGAGGCTAAGCACAGCTCCAATGCCATATTTAAGTTAATTGATGACACCACTGTCGTAGGCCAAATCAAAGGTGATGATAAATCAGTATATAGGAGGGAGGCTGGAAATCTGGCTGAGTGGTGCCACAACAACAGCCACTCAGCAGGACCAAGGAGCTGATTATTGAGTGCAGAAGGACAAGACTGGAGGTCCGTGAGCCAATTCTCATCAGGGTCAACAATTTAAAATTCTTTGGTATTATCATTCCAGAGGACCTGGCCTGGGCCTAGCAAATAATAGCAACTATGAAGAAAACATGGCAGCACTTACTTAGATTTTTGCAAAAACTTGGCATGACATCTAAAACTTTGACAAACTTATATAGATGTGTGGTGAAAAATATATTGATGGGCTGCATTAAAGCCTGGTATGGAATAACTAATGCACTTGAATGGGAAATCCTACAAAAAGTAATGGATCCGCCTCTGTCCATCATGGTAAAGCCCTCCCCACCTTTCAGCACATCTACACTGAGCAGTGTCACAGAACGCAGATCCACCATCAGGGACCCCCATCACCAAGGACATGCTCTGTTCTCACTGCTGCCATCGAGAAGAAGGTACAGGAGCCCCAGGACTCATACCATCAAGTTCTGGAACAGTTATTTCACCCCAAACATCAGGCTCTTGAGCCAGAGGGGATAACTTCACTCAGCTTCACTTGCTCCATCCCTAAACTGCTCGTACAACCTATGGGCTCAGTTTCATGGACTCTTCCTCTCATGTTCTCATATTTATTGCTTATGTATTTTTTTCTCTCAGCTCTAGCTGGTAACACCCGAGGTATAGGCATAGCCAAGTGTACTTACTCCTTAATTGCTAGGAATTTTTGGACTATTCTAGTGGTGTTTAGTATTGTGGCTTTCTGAAGATTTACATTGATATTACTGTGTACCCTAATTATTTAATGCTGTTGTGTAGTGCCTTTGGGATGATACCAGTTGTAGATATTACTATTGGAACAATGTTCCTATTCATGTTCTTGTTCCAAAGTCTTTCAATTCCCTCCTTTAATTCGCATATTTCTGGTGTTTTTCATGTATTGATTTCTGGAAGTTACAGTGGCATGCAAAAGTTTGGGCACCCCGGTCAAAATTTACTGTGAATAGTTAAGTGTGTAGAAGATGAATTGATCTCCAAAGGTCATAAAGTTAAAGATGAAACATCCTTTTCAAAATTTTAAGCAAGATTAGTGTATTATTTTTGTGTTGTACAACTTAGAGTGAAAAAAAGGAAAGGAGCACCATGCAGAAGTTTGGGCACCCCAAGAGATTTGAGCTCTCTGATAACTTTTACGAAGGTCTCAGACCTTAATTAGCTTGTTATGGCTGTGGCTTGTTCACAGTCATCGTTAGGAAAGGCCAGGTGATGCAAATTTCAAAGCTTTATAAATACCCTGACTCCTCAAACCTTGTCTGAACAATCAGCAGCCATGGGCTCCTTTAAGTAGCTGCCTAGCACTCTGAAAATTAAAATAAATTATACCACAAAGCAGGAGAAGGCTATAAGAAGACAGCAAAGTATTTTCAGGTAGCTGTTTCCTCTGTTTGTAATGTAATTAAGAAATGGTAGTTAACAGGAATGGTGGAGATCAAGTTGAGGTCTGGAAGACCAAGAAAACTTTCTGAGAGAACTGCTCATAGGATTGTTAAAAAGGCAAATCAAAACCCCTGTTTGACTGCAAAAGACCTTCAAGAAGCTTTAACAGACTGGAGTGATGGTGCACTGTTCTACTGTGCAATGACATCTGCACAGATATGACCTTCATGGAAGAGTCATCAGAAAAAAACCTCTCCTGCATCCTCACCTCAAAATTCAGCAATAGAAGTTTGCAAAGGAACATCTAAATAAGCCTGATGCATTTTGGAAACAAGTCCTGTGGACTGATGAAGTTCAAATAGAACTTTTTGGCCACAATAAGCAAAGGTATGTTTGGAGAAAAGAGGGTGCAGAATTTCATGAAAAGAACATCTCTCCAACTGTTAAACATGGGGGTGGATCGATCATGCTTTAACTTTATGCTTTTTGGAAATCGGGTCATATTTTGCTCGTTTAGCTGTTCACAGTGACAGAAATTTTGACCAGGGTGACCAAACTTTTGCATGCCACTGTATGTGTATTTGGAATAGCTATATAGATAAAATAAGTTGTTTTTGCTTGTTTATCCAGTTATGGATTGTCCTTCAGTAATTACTAATCAGTCATCATATAATGTGGCATTCTGACTCTAAAACTGGATCAGAATTGTATTCATAGTAAGGTGTGATTTCAATTATGAGTTTGTACTTTAAAGCAAGATTTTGACGAATGACATTTGCCACTTGATTGTGCCTGTGTAAGTAATCAGATTGAGTTAAATTGTTACAGGATCTGTAGTGTGTTGGATTGTTTCTGGCTTTTCTCAGCATTTTCTACATTTATCATCTTGAATCTGTTGGTCTTTTATTATGTATTTTTAATGATTTTTGTGTTAAACACCTGGTCCTGTATTGCCACAAGGAATCTCTCTGTTTCTGGAAAGTTGTCTCCAACTCTGAGCCAGGCGTTTGTTGCTTCCTTGTCGTCATCTAGTCTGCTCAGGTCATGGGGATGTCTTCCATGGAGGATCATGCTCTTCCATTGGTTAACTTTTTCTTCAATAGTGTTAATGTCTTCATTTTTCTGGGTTGTACTCTCATTTAAGTTTACTGGTGTGTACTTCTTATTGGAATTGCATACAATTGCGTGGAGTGCTGATTTCTGTTTTCGTTGATGAAAGTATAACCATAGAAGTTTTATCTGACTGTTGTGTAGATTTTTAATGCCTGCTATTCCTCTACCCCCTTCTGTCCTAGATAGTGTTAATCGAACCGCACTCAAATGTACATAACGTTTTCTGAAATTTGTCATTTCAGTTGTTATTTTTCTTTGTAAATTTTCCAGATCAGTTTCAGACCAAGATATTACACAAAAAAATTACATAAATGTAGGTATAGCCAAGTGTGTATTGCCTTTGTTATGTTTACTGTTAAGCTCTGTTTCACAGATTTTCTTAAGCCTTGAAATAAATTCTGTCAAAAGTTCTTTCATTTATCGCACAATGAACTATTTTCTTTCCTTGTCAATATCCCAGATACTTAGATATTTCATATTTGTCCATCGGTTGTATCGTATCCTGCTGTCACCTTGGAAAATGTCTTGGGTTATTTTGATAATGGTGTTGTTCTTTTTTGGTTGTTAATAGATAGGCTGACTTCAGTACGCCAGTTTATTTATTATTATTATTTTTATTTGCACAGTCTGTTGCATTTTGCACACTGGTTATCAACCCTGTTGGTGCCATCTTCCTTGATTCTATTATGGTTATTGGATTTATTGAGTATGATCATAAGAAAATAAATCTCAGGAATGTATGTCATGACATATGTATTTTGATAATAGATTTACTTTCAACTTTTCAATTTCCAAGCATATTAATACTTTTGGCACTGATTTCCCGATCTTCCACACCCTTCTCTTTGGTAAATACTGATGTAAGGTACCCATTATGGACATCACCCTCATCCTCTACATCTAGGCTAATGTTTCCAACTTTTTTCTTGAGTGGTCCTACTCTCTCTCTTGTTACCCTCTTGCCCCTGATATAGAATACCTTGGGATTCTCTTTAATGCTATTTGCCAAGGACTTTTCATGGTCCCTTCTGGCTTTTCTAATTCACTTCTTGAGGCCTTTTCTGACTTCATTATAATCCTCAAGGGCTCTGATTCATTCCAGCTTCCTAAGATTTACATATTTTTCCTTTTTGCTTCTTAACTAAATTTTTCACCTCCCTCAACATTTAAGGTTCTCTTACCTTGCCAACTTTGTCTTTACTTCTGACTGGAACATTTCTGTTCTGTTCTCTGTGCAGACGGTCCTTAAACACCCTCCACATGTCGTATGTAGGCTTGCCCAAAAACAGGCATGCTCAAGTAACTCCCCCTGGTTCCAGCCTAATGGTGTGATAATTTGCCCTGCTCCAATCTAATACGCTCCCACAAATTCTACACTCATCCTTATCTATAGTTAACTTAAAACCTAAGGAGCTGCAGTCACTGTTTCCTAACTGTTCATCCACTGAAAGGTCAGTCACCTGTCCAGTTTCATGAGTCAACACCAGTTCCAGTACAGTCCTTGCTCTTGATGAACTATCTACATATTGATTTAAGAAGCTCTCCTGGATACACCTAAGAAATTCTGTCCCATCTAAACCTCTTGCACTAAGAAAGTCCCATTTTATATTAGAGACATTGAAGTCCTCAATGACATCAACCCTCCTGTTTTTACACCTTTCCTTAATCAGCCTGCGTATCTGTTTCTCAATTATCTCCATGGCTATTGGAGGGGGGGGGCAGCGGCATCTGTAGTACAATTCCATCAGAGTGATAGCACTGACTTCTTACTCCCCTTACTGCTCCTGTTGGTCACCCATCTACTACCTGGAGCCTGCACTCTGGGTGTGACCACCTCAGTAAAAGGTTTACAGCCTCTCAAATGGTCCTGAGCACATCCAGCTCCAGCTCCTTTCCCTTATCAGTCAGGAACTAAAATTGGGTGCACTTCCTGCAGATGGAGTCATCAAGGAGACTGTCAGCTACGCTGAAATCCCAAACTCTTTAGCCAGAGTGTGGTGAATCTGTGGAATTTGTTGTCATAGGTGGTTGTGGAGGTCAAGTCGTTGGGTATACTTAAGGCACAAGTTGATAGATTCTTAATTAGTCAGGGCTTGAAAGGATATGGAGAAAAGGCAGGAGATTGGGGCTGAGAGAGGAAATGGATCAGCCATGATGAAATTGGCTGAACAGACTCAATGGGCCAAATGGCCTAATTCTGCTCCAACATCTTATGGTCTTATTTCACAGGAGAAGCATTCCTCTACCTTGGCCATCCTACCTATTCTGGACTACAGATTTGCAGATAATAAAGTAGCTTACCTGTTCTTACTTGTGCCTTTGCTCTGAAACCTTTGAGTTTCACATTCACCTCACCTGTTGAGCCAAAGTCTGACCACCCTAATACTGGCTCACTCCTACAATGGCCACTCTGCTTACACTTCCCTTCTTTTTATTGGCTCAAATAAGATTCACTCTCGCTGTGACTTTCTGTTTTCAAATGCCTGCTGCCCTGCAAGATATTGCTCTTTTACTCTCTATTTCAAAGAATGACTCGTTCCCGGCAAGCCAAGGCTTGCTGTTTTCAAATGGCTCCTACTCCGCAAGAAGTCACTCTCTCACTGTTCGCATAATTCTTGTGGGGGGGGGGCAAGCACATGTCTTGTGCAATAATAAAAATGATTGTAGCGAATTCTCCTCTGTATGTCTGCTTCTATCCCCAACCCTCTTTCAGAGTTGCCACGGTTTATATATACTTCAAAATTTGAAGCTTCCCTGCAACCAAGAATAGATTATTTATATTCCTATTTCTCTATTCCTCTCGAAGTTATTGCATCCCTGAAGGTTCACTTCCCATTCCTACTCTCAATTACCCCAGTTTCTGTTGCTTTGAGCACACCATTGCCATCATGTGATCCAATGCAACTAGAGAATTTAAAATTCCAGCTAATTACATAAACCTGGAGCTTTTTAAAAGCTAACCACAGATACAGTAATTACAAACTCCACCATCATTAGAATCACAACTACTTCACTAATATCTGTTGTGGAAGAGAATTTGCTGTTCTGACCTGTATATGACTCTGGGCTCATCAATCTGAAGAGCCTCCTCAGCTCAAGGGCAAGTAGTCATAAAGCACAGAAACAGGACCTTCAGCCCACTGAATCCATGTCAATCACCACCTGCCCATTTACACTAATCATGATTAGAGACGGACAATTCAGAATAAATGTCAACATCGCTGGTAATGTCCATGTGTCCTGAACAAAAAGATTAAAAATAAACACCTTGTCAGTGTTACAATCACTAAAATAAACATTTCAGCACTTTGTTAATCAGCTTTTGTTTATTCATCAACCTAATTTCTGGCTCCTTCTGTTTCTTCCATTTGATCCATTTCTATTTGCTGCCAGTATATATATATACATCCATTGTGGTATCAGCTTCTCCACAATCTTAACAGAAGCACTGCTTGGCTCTTTTAAGTTGGCTGAACTAGTTTTTTCCCATTTCCTTCCTTCCATCCATCCATCCATCCATCCATCCATCCATCCATCCATCCATCCATCCATCCATCCATCCATCCATCCATCCATCCATCCATCCATCCATCCATCCATCCCACTCACTCACTCACTCACTCACTCACTCACTCGGTCCCCTGTCAGTTGTGGTATCAGCTTCTCCACAATCTTAACAGAAGCACTGTTCAGTATGGAAACTGTTTTGTGCTTGGCTCTTTTAAGTTGGCTGAACTAGTTTTTTCCCATTTTTTGGAAATTTTATCTGAAGTTTATTGTATATGTTTTCAATTTAAAACTGCATACTGTCTTAAAAGGCACACTATTTCTTCAAATAGACCATCAAGCCATAAGACATAGGAGCAGAATTATGCAATTTGGCCCACCAAGTCTTCTGCTGGGGTGTTGAAATCAGTCGGTGCATTATTATATAGCAACATTATTAGTCAGGATTTCATTCAGTTGCTGAGAGGCAGAGTGCACCTGTAATGCCGCAATCTGATAACTTCCCACCAGATGAGAGATGAGGTCAAAAAAAATTTAATTGAAGTTTAACAACAGAACTTCAGAGATTAGATTTGTTGTACCTTTAGTCTGTATGTCAGATTTCTGATGAAATGACTGACTAACGCCACGGTAGTGTAGTGGTTAGCATGGCACTCTTCCAGCTCAGGGCATTCCAGTGTTTAGAGTTCAATTCGGGGGCCATCTCTAAGGACTAGGTACATTCTCCCCGTGAACTCAGTGTGTTTCCTCCGGGTGTTCTGGTTTCCTCCCACTGTCCAAAGACCGACTGGTTAGTAGGTTAATTGGTCATTGTAAATTATTCTGTGATGAGACTAGTGTTAAATAAGTACAGTCTTAAACACATATACAGTATTTAGCTAGGGGGCCAAAGATTTTTGCACAGTACTGTGGTAATTTTATGTATTGCACTGTACTGCTGCCACAAAAAAAGACAAATTTTATGACATATCTGAGTGATGATCCTGATTCTGATATGGATCTGTATTGTGAACTGAAAATGGGAAGGGGGCAGGGAGAGGGGAATCTTGGTTGGAAAAAGGGGAAGGGAGATGGGAGGGAGCGCAAAGCACCAGAGAGACATTCTGTAATGATCAATAAACCAGTTGGTTGGAATCCAGTGATCTTGCCTGGTGTTTCAGGGCTGGATGTGTTGGCTCCCATGCCTTCCTCCACCCCAACTCTCTTTCTCTGTCACCTGTCCCACAGCACTCTGCCCTCACCATTCCCAATCCCTTTACTCCTGCTAGATTTACAAAATCACTCTCCGCTCCACGTTGACAAACACAGTACTGCGCAAAAGTCTTAGACACCCTAGCTAAGTACACGTGTCTAAGAATTTCGCACAGCACTATAGTTTGCTGGGTGGTGCAGCTTGTTGAGCTCGAAGGTCTTGTTCTGCTGTGTCTCTAAGTAAATAAATAACATTTATACTCTTCCCAGTTTTGTACCTGGATGCTGACAGTTGCACATCACATGCAAGGTTGTCCTTGGTGATGAGAAATACCATGTACAAAAAATCAGGAGTAATCTTGTCAATATTAGTATTTAGCAGTGGGATTCCACAAGTATCAAAGTACTTACAGCTGTGGGATTGGGGGATTATGTGGCCTACATACAAATGTATAGACTGAGAAATTCTTCACCATGTCTCAGTCAAAATTCAGTAATTCACAACTGCTCATGGCACTACCCACCTCCCCTAGAAATTCAGCGGATTACCATTTCCTCCTACTTTCTCTAGACATGGGAAGTAGCCATGGGCATCAGCTATGCCTGCTTGTTCGTTGACTATGGAAAACATCCATGTTTCCAGTTTTCTTCAGTAATGCTCCCCAAATCATCCTCTGGAGACAAGCAGTCAGCTGACATCTTTTATAAACCTACTGACTCCCATGGTTATCTCAATGATGCGTCTTTTCACCCTCTCTCCTATAAAAAATGCTGTTCCCTTTTCTCAGTTCCTTAGGTCTCTGCTACAGCTGTTCCCAGGATGTGGCTTCCTTTCCAGGACATCAGAGATGTCCTCCTTCAAAGAACCGGGTTTTCCTTCCTCCACCATTAATGATTCCCTCACCCACATCTCCATTTCCAGAATATCTGCGCTCACCCCATCTTCCCGCTGCCTTATAAGTGAGAGATTTTCTTTCGTCCTGACCTAACACCCCATCAGCTTCCACATACAACATTCTCCATGACTTCCACCATCTCTGATGCAATCCTATCACCAAGTACATCATTACCTCTCCCCCCTACTTCCTGCAGGATTTGCTTCTTCTGTGAATACCTGTTCACTTGTCCCTTCACACTAATCCCCCTCCTGGCACTTATGTCTGCAAGCGACCAGGGTACTACAACTGCCCTTTCAATTCCTCCCTCTCCTCCACTGCGGGCCCCAAACAGCCCCTCCAGGTGAGACAACACATCACCTGTGAATCTGTGGGGACGTTTGTAGTATCTGGTGCTCCTGTGCAGCCTCCTGTATATGGGGGGAAACTTGTTGGAAATTGGGGGACGCCTTTGTCAAGATTCCTCCGCTCCATCTGCCAAAAGTGGAACTTCCCAGTGTCCCTATCCCATTCCAACATGTCAGTCCATGCTCCCCTCTTGTGCCACCCTCAGGGTGGAGGAGCAACATCTTGTATTCTGTCTGGGTAACTTCCAACCTGATGGCATGAATATTAATTTTTGCTTCTGGTAAAAAAAATCCCTCCCTGCTCTCCTTTTCTTCTATTCCCCTTTCTGACCTCTTACCTCTTCTCATCTTGGGTCCCCTCCTCCTTTCCTTTCTCTTATGGTCCAATCTCTTCTCCTACCAGATTCTTTTCTCTCTGGCTTTTTACTTTCTCTACCACACCCCCACCTGCGGCTTCACCAATCACCTACTAGCTATCCCACTTCCCCTCTCTCCACCATTTTATTCTGATGTTTTCCCACTTCCTTTCCAGTCCTGAAGAATGATCTCGGCCTGATATGTCATTTCCATGGGTGCTGCCTGACCTGCTGAGTTCCTCCAGCATTTTGTGTGTGTTGCAGTGGGCTACCGCAGTTGAGTAATGTCATCAATCCTCATTGGCAAGAAAGCTTGTATCATAGGGCTCAAGGAGCACGTATCACGGGGCTTAAGGATAGCTTCTATTCCGCTGTTATAAGACTAGTCAATAGTCATCTTGTACAATAAGATGGAACTTTGCAATGTCAAGAGTGTATCTTATTGTACCAAAGGTTGATCAACGGTGTTATAACAATAGGACATAAAAAGCCCTTGAGTTTGCTGGTATGTGCTTTCAGGTTCTTGAATGCTCTTCCCATTGGGTTGGGAGAGAAGAGGGAATATATAGAGTGGCGTAGAGCTTTGATTATGCTAGCTGTTTTTCTGAGCCAGCGAGAAATGTAGAAAGGGTGGGAGGCTGGTTTCCATGATGTGCTGAGCTGAGGCTACAACTTCTTGGAAATATATTGCTGGTTCTTTATTATTATTGAGTCCAGATCCTGGAACTCCCTCCCTAACAGTGCCACAGACATTCCTTTGGCAGCTGATTGCTGCAGTTGAGAAAGCCAACTCACTACAACATTATCAACACCAACTGGGCTTGGCCTTCTGAGATATGAAAATGAATATGAACCCATCCATTGGATGTTTCCTTCTCCTTTCTTTGGAGTGTGGGAACGAGAAAGAAACATCCAGCTCTGGACTGAGTTTCATTCAGAGCTTGGGATGGGACTAAGGATCCATGTCTGGATACAGGGCTCTTAGGGTTGGTGGAACTCATGTCCCGCTTCTGGAAACTGGGAGGGGCTGGATGTAGTCAGTGGATGGACTGTATGGAGTGAGGTCAGTGCAGGCGAGAGTGGCGAGAGACAACAATACAAAGTAAGATAGAAGAGCTTCAGTGCATCCATCTAGTGTGTGCTGGGACTCACTTCACAAAGTCCACTGATATTAGAAGCATAACATGTGCTCTGTTGCAGGAGTGACCATAGCCTTTCTCTGTCTTCTGGACCTTAACACAATGCTCCCCAGCTGCTGGTCCATTCTGTTTGCATAATTCAAGGTAAGGCTCTGAGTTTGTTTAAGGGTTTATATAATGAAGATAAGCACTTGAACAATGATTAGCAAATAACAATGTTTGGCAGAAAACTTCTGCTTACAAAATAACTTCATCTTGGAAACCAGATAACCTAAACTGTTCTGGGTGTTCAGTTTCTTTGGACACTGAGGCAAGGTATTTCCACAAATTAGAAAGGTATAAATATTCCTCAGTACTGAGTAAGGGAATATCAGGGATTATATTGTGGCCTAGAAATTCAGTCAGTTTATGCCATGCATCTGAAAACACGAGAGATAGCAGATGCTGAAGTCTGGAAGAACATACAAGATGCTGGAGGGACATAATGGGTCAGGCAGTATCTGGTCCAGATGAAACATTGATTATAAGCTTCAAATATTCAGTTCCCTCCATAAATACTGCCTGACCCACTGAGTTCCTCCAGCATCTTCTGTCTTGTTCCAAATCTTTGAAAACTACTTTATTTCAGAATAGAATATGCTTGCATTAATTGCCCAATCTAAACAGGCTACTCTGAAAGTACGATCATGCATTTGCATTTGCAGATCCCCTCAATATAGATGACACATTTACTGTGAGGGTCAATAATGAGCACAGGCAGCTCACTGCTTCAAGCAACTTCTGTCCAATAGTGTCAAGGTTAAATCTGTCAATTAGGTCAGCAGCTGAACACTGAGTGGAGGATAGAAATCGTTCTTGCCTATACAAGTGAACACATAGCCACTACATTTATTATATTTCAGATTTTCAGTAAGTTGGTACTTTCACCGAAAAAAAAACAAAGAAAGGAAATTTAGCTGAAAGGGTTAAGTTTGTATGTTACCCCGATAGCAGTCTGTTCAAAGGTGATTATATGCTGTAAACCAGAGATTTAATGTCTGTCTCCAAATCCAAGAGGGAGATTATAGGATATTTTACCTGGCATGCTCACTAAAAATAGATCCCTTAATATGCAAGATGGAAGGATTAGGAGAGTGAACATTCAGCACTGACTTCAATAAAGATGCTTACACTATCCCAGGAGAGGTTACTGCCTCTTGAAACCCTTTCTGCAGAAATCTACTCGTGTCTGTGCATTAGTCTTGCACTTTGCCCCCATAGTTCAGTAAACTTCTAGCTGCTGTCCAATTTTCTTTTCTGGTTTGAGAGTCACTACTTAGTCCATTTGTATCACCCTTCCAAGGTGTGCTACCAGCTCATAACAATATTTACATCCCCCCAAAAAAATCCTTTCTCACCCTTGCTTTGGTTATTAATTTCTCCCTGGATAAAAGAAAATTGCACACCATCAAAGTGAATGTTCAGTGATATCAAATGTCTCAGAGTGCAAAGACAAACACATTGCTAAAATATAGACTCAGGTTCAGAGTAACCAAAAGCGCACTTAGCTACTGTGTAAGTACCATTGTCCCCATGGATCAATGCCTAATACAACTGATGAAGGTGTTACAAATGCAAAACGACTAACATCCCCTTACCTACAGGTGACAACTCAGGGACACTGCCAACATACGGTCCATCGAGGAACTTGGGTTCACTGTCATTAATATCCTGGACCTTGATAATAAATTCCGATTCTGGTTCCAGGGGCCTGTCAGTCAGTTTGTCACGGGCCTGAGCACGGAGAGTGTAGTAGGTCTTCTTTTCACGATCCAGGCGTTCTGTGGCGTGGATATCCCCAGTAATTTCATCAATAATGAAAACCGTCCCAGCACCTTCTCCTGATATGGTGTATTTTATGGAGCCATCACCTTTGTCTGAATCTGAGTGTATCTAAAAAAAGAAAAAAAAACATTCATGGTCAATTTGCCAAGTTAGACATTTGAAAGATGTCTCTGTCTTTATTTATACTCAATCCAAAGGCAAATTCTTAACTTTTGACTAATCATAGAGTCAAAGAACAATTCCACATGGATACATGCACCAGCCCAAAGAGTCCATATTAACCACAGTGCCCACCCAGCTTCTCCCAATTTTCTTCATTCAGCCCTGGGGCCTTTAAGTCTCACCTCTCCAAGATTTCCTTAAATAATACTATTGTACAATCCTCAACCAATCCCTCCAGCAGCTCATTCTATATATTCACCATCCTCTGTATGAAAGTGTTGCCTTTCAAATCCCTTCTAAATGTCTCCCCTCTTAACCTAAATCTATGCCCCTGTTACCATCCAATTTACCTGTGCCTATCAAAATATTAAACATTTCAGTAAGGTCACTCCTCATTCTCCTATCTTCCACAGAATAAAGACCAAGCTTAGCCAATCTTTCCCTTTGACTGTGCCCTCTAGTCCTGGTAACATTCTTGTAAACCATTTCCACACTCATTCGGTTTAACCACATTTTTTGCTATAACAATATTACCAAAGTTATACATAATAATCCAAACATGGTCTCACCAATGAGATATACGACTGTAACATGATATCCCAACTACTATTCATAAAGGTAAGATGAGCATCTTTTTCACCAATGTGTCTACCAGTGACATCATTTTCAACAAACGATTCACTTGTACTTCTAGCTGTTTCTGTTCCAGTAAAATCCCTCATGCCCTACCATATTTTGTCTGGGTTCTATGCTGATTTGATTTGCCAAAATGCATCACATCAAACTTTTCATAATTGAAATTCATTTGCCACTCCTTGGCCACTTTCTAAACTGATAAACGTTCTCCTGTAATCTATAATCCCCTTCATTAAAAGGTCAGAGAACCATAGAGAAATACCACACAAAAATGGACCTTTCAGTCTATGTTGCCCACCTAAACTTTCCAATCCATGTCCTGATCTGAATGTCTGTTCCTTCCTCACACACTTCCTCTGGTAGTTCATTCCAAAATCTTCTGTGTTATGAAGTTGCTCTTTAGGCCCAATTCAAATATTTCCCCTCTCACCCTAAACCTATGCTCTGTAACTTTTGGTTCTCTCTGCATGTGAGAAGGTGAAAATGCCATTTTCTAAAAGTTTCATGGAAGTAATAAGATTGCGAATGACCCGTCATGATTTTATATACCTCCATAAAATCAACCCTTCCTACTTGCTAAGGAATTAATTTTGCCAAACCACTCCCAGTAACCCAGGCCCTCAGCTCCTGTAACTTAGGTTTTCAAGTGACTTCCTGAACCACTAAGTCCTCTTGGAAAAGGAGTTCCAGAATTTAGATCCAACAATAATGAAAAAGAGATGATATACTCCCAGGTCAATATCACATATGGCTGATAGCGCTCTTGAGCTGCCTGGTTTGGAGAGTGCTCTCTGAGTGGCCTGGGTGAGTAACTGCAGTGCAGTTCAAAGATGGGATATATTGCAAACACTGTTCAACAGGCCAGTGTTACATACCTCAAGGAGATCTTGTGACATTCTTGTGACAATGATGTAATGGTCTTCTGGAGGTCACCTGATGTAATTTTCCCGCCGGTGAGGTCATGTGATGATATGTTCACCACGGGTATAAAAGGGATGATCCCTGGTGACGCAGTTAGTTTTCCAGTTAGAACGTCAATGAGACGCTGTGTATTTGCATTATGACGCAGTTTTGATTTTAAACGGTGTTTTTATGTTCTAACGTAAGGTACAGAAATTTGAGCCAGCAGATTGACCAATTGCTGCCAGGTTTGTTAATGTATCTTTTCAGTAACATTGGAGAGTTAAGATGGGACCCTGAAGGAGACGTTCGATGGGTTTGGAAAGGATCGACCATTATTGAATTTGTTCAAGAAAGTGATCTGCATGAGATGGCCTCTGCTAAAAGTGGCAGAAAGGCTGTGCAGTATCTATTCTACGGAGGAGGAAGGTCAGTGCTTTTAAATCCATTTTATTTCCATTGTAGTGAATCCTGTGGACGAGGCAGGATCTGAGTGGGAGTGGCAGTGAAGTCGTGTCTTCAAGAAATATGATACTTCATGAAAGTCTCTCCTAATTGACTTTAAAGTCCAAGAGATTTATATAATTTACCATTCGAAGAACTGTGTTTGAATTTATCGCTTTAAGAACTAGAACTGAGTAGCGGTTTACTGAATGGCCACATAGCCGTTTACTTTCGGTTAGGGTTTTCATTTTTTTTCATTGTTTATCGGGGTTTAATAAACGTTTGTTTATGAATCCTGACTCGATATATTCATTGTTGCCGATCATGTGACACCAGTGATAATAAAGCACAAAGAGGATTAAAGGAAGAGAAGAATATGCCGGTGGAATTTGATGAGGATTGGCTAGAACAAGTGGAATATGGGTGTGAATGCCTTACTCCCTTGTCCTCACAGTCCAAAGTAATCAAAGAATAGATAGGACCTTTGTATTACATGATCATATTCAGGGTTCTTTTGCCTATACGTATATTACAGATCAGAGCAGAGACTGCTTTCAATGGAAATATTGCTGATTTTCATTAGTATGGGGCACTGTGTTAATAGATATAGTGAACCTATACATGGAAGTGACTCTTCAGTATAATGTCATTCCTTGTGATACATGGACTTGACTTATTAATATTAGATTGCAAAACACTTTCTTTTCCTGTGAGCACTAAACTGGTCTGAACATTTGTTTCAGTACAATCAGATTAACAAATATTTAGTGTGTTTGCAAAATCTGCAACTTGTTCTTTGGATGGGGGCAGAATGTAACCATGGAGAGCGCACATTTCCTCTTTATGGAGTGCGGACTTAGAAGGTTCTTTCATCAATATGTTTACAAACATCTGGTGCATTTAGATGTTGTTTTCTCTAAGTTTCATGGAAGTGCTAAAATTGTGAATGGTATAATTCCCAAGGTACAAGCTCTGCCAAATAGAAAAGTGATTGGAATAATGCTTACTTTTTACGTTATGGTTTCCAGATTCATTGTAGTCAATGTATTCAATTAATTCCGTCCATATATATTGATGACTGCAAGTGATCACGGTGATGGAAAATGCTGAGATCAAGATGAGGGACTGTCCTGTGGGGATGTGCCTTAGTCTGATTGTTGAAAGTTGCTTTTATTGTGATTGGTTAGTTTAGAAGCTGCAGCTGCTTTTCCCATTGGGTAGATGCCTGGTTCCAGTTTCAAATATCCTGGGTATATAAAATTGCATGTGAAAGGGACCTCCTCTTTTCTTCCTTGGTTTTAGGCAAAGATGATGATTGAGAAGGTATACTCTAGGTGAACTTTCAATTAAGAATGTTTGTTGAATGTATGTTTGCAGCATCTGTGACTTGTGGAATATGAATGTTTGGTCAATTTTTTACTGTTGGTAAATAAATGATTAATATACCTCTTCGAAGTCATTGCATTTCCTGTCCCACATGCCGGACCCATGAGTCTGATTCAACTTTACAGGGACTACAATAGATTGCATCAGTGATCATCAAGAGACAACAGTAGTGAGAACATGCTAGCATTAACGAGGAGGAGGTGCTCAATTTCTCGGAGTACATAATGGTGGATAGATACTGAAGCTCTGAAGGGATCTATCCCATGTTGTTATGGGAGGCAAGGGAAGAAATTGCCCCCTTCATTTCCAGTCCTGATGAAGAGTCTTGCCCCAAAATACCAACTGATTATTTTTCTCCATAGAATCTGCCTGATTTGCAGAGACCTTCAGACATTTGATGTGTGTCTGCAAGGGACTGATGGTGTCCAGATAGAAATTTTACCTGTAAAGTTGCCACATGTGAGGTTCAAGAAGACTAGGGGACATAAATGTGATGGCTAAGAAAGAGACCAAAGATAAACCAATTAATTACATTCCAATGAGCCTGACATCAATGGTAGGAATGTTGTTGGGGAAAAATAAAACTTCTAAGAGATAGCATATACTGATATTTGATACTGGGGTTGGAAAATGAACAAAAATTACAGGTGCCTGAATCTGAAACAGAAATATGGAAAGAACTCAGACAGTCAGGTTGTATCTGTAGAATAAAAAAAAGGTTGACATTTTGTTCAAACACATTTCCTCAAATTGGGGAAAAGACAAGGGTTTTAGTTTTCTGAAGTTAGTTTGAGGAAAGAGTGAGTTGAGACTAAAGACATTAATGTAATGAGGAGCGCTTGTTGTCTCTAGATCTGAACTCGATGGAGTTCAGAGAAATGGGGGGGGGCGGTTGGAATCTTAATGATACCTACCTAATATAGACAGATATGGATAGAATGGACATGGAGAGGATGTTTCCAATAATGGAAGAGTTTAGGATTTGAAGATATAACCTCAAAATAGAGGGACATCACATTAAAACTGAAATGTTTTCAAAGTTCAAAGTAAAATTTATTATCAGAGTATATACATGTCACCAAATACAGCCCTGAAATTCTTTTTCTGTGTGTATATTTTGCAAATCTACAGAACAGTGCTTCTCAAATTTTTTACCACGGAGGAACTCTTGAGATAATTTTCAGGTCTCAGAGAAACCCTGCATAAAAATTATTATATCTACAGCTCACGGAACGTTAGTGTGATCAGTAATTTGTAGATATAATGCACCTTTGAGTAGAGAATAAATTTTTAGCCAAGCTTTCTTGAGAAAAAAAAACAGGCGGTTAAGCTTAGCTTACCTTCTTGAAATTAATCTTTCTTTCCCTTTCATAAATTTTTAAAACTCTTAAGGCAAAAGTAATAAATTTCTGTTAAAGAACTGGCTTAAGCCAAAATGGGATTTAATTTTTCAAAAGGTAGGCTCATTAGATGTAATTTAAATTAACGTTGTAAATTGATTTTAGTTAATGTTGTTTACAACATGAAAAATTATTTGCAATGTTGAAGTAGTGTGTTGTGACAACACCAGGATTCTTTTTACAGGAGAAACAAAACCTCTCATCGAGCCAACCGTTGATGGGGCACAATCAGTACAGACACCAACACAGTTCCTCCAAGACAGGACTTTTGTTTCCAAACATTAAATATATCTTGTCTCTTGCTTGTTTTGGGTAGCCCTTTGCAACAGAAAAATTTGTTTTAAATTTCACCATTATTAACAAATCTTACAAATGTTACAAAATGTTTATTGTTGAAATCTGTTGACTCATCAATCTGGATAGAGAAGCTGTTGTTTTTCAATTTATCACACAAAACCTATTCAGCATCATGTGACATGTCATTAATACATCGACTTATTTACTATTTAGAGTGAAGCCTTTTCAATTTCTTGTACTGCATCTTGTCATAGCATTTTACCCACTATATTTTTACATGCTGACATTATTAGATTCTCACCAACTGTGTGACTTTTCTTTTTCTGAGTAATAAGTTATCCTACTGAATAACTGACTTCCTGAATCTTTTCACTGACTGTGACTTTATTAACAAAAGCTATTCTCTGTTTGTTTTGAGATTCCAATAGACATTTAGAATAATCAGCACAATAACGTGTCATATGGCTGTGATTTATAGTTGTCTTTTCAATTTTGCTGGAGACATTGCTGCCTTTGTGAGTTGTTTGCCACAGACTAGGCACGACAGAATAGGACAACTTGGATCACCAGTCCATGTAAAACCCATTGATAAGTAGCTTTCATTGTAAAGACAGACTGTATAAGAAGAACGCCATAATAAGTAACTAATTGAGAAAACCCACAAAAATTACAAACTTCACAATACAATTCACTTCAAACCTACACAATCCACCTTTTGCAACATTTACAACAGCAAAACGGCAAGGAAGGTTCTGAATTGAGGCACATAAAAATTCCTTCTTTAGAATGAAAATTTGCCTCCATTTTTCTACTACACCGGTAGAGTTTGTTTGCTCCCATAAGTCAGTCGGTGACGCATAAGGGGAAGCTGGGGGAGGTAACTTGGGAGGGAGAGACTGACATCACAGTCCAAGTTGAGCCTGTCTATTCAATACTCAGAAAACATACTTCAAGCTCTTCATCAGCCTACCGTCCTCCCCTCTGTGCAATACACTGCTCATTAAATACCTACGGCCTCCCCATCTCACATCAAAAACTAAGAATGGACTCAACCAAATAAACACGGTCTTACTGCCCACTACCATACTGGACTGAGAGAGAGAGAGACCTCTAATGAGATCTCTAATGGAGCTGCTTGGTCACTACCCACCACTGCGAGGGCTGGCACCATGCATTGCACAAAGTTCAAAAAGCAATGTTTATTTTTTTATCACGATCTTTCGCAGATCCCCTTGCAACCACTCATGGAACCCTAGGAATCCACGGAACGCGAGTTGAGAATCCCTGCTGTGGAACAATAACTGTAAACTGTAACCACCAGGAACTGTAAACTGTAAACAAGCTGTGCAAATGCAGGTATAAATAAATAGCAATTAAAACCAAGCATGAACTAACTATATAACAGAGTCCTTAAATGAGTGTAGCTATCCACTTTTTTCAAGAGCCTGATGGTTGAGGGGTAGTAACTCTTCTTGAAAATGGTGGTGTAAGTCCTGAGACACCTGAACCTTCTACCCATTGGCAGCAGCAAGAAATGAGCATAGCCTGGGCAATGAGGATCATTGATGATGGATGTTGCTTTTTTTATGGGAATGTTTCATGGAGGTGCGCTCAATGGTTGGGAAGGTTTTACCCATGATGTACTGGGCTGAATTCACTATTTTTCATAGGATTTTCCACTCAAAAGCATTGGTATTCTCATACCAGGCTGTAATGCAGCCAGTCGGTACACTTTCCACCACACATCTATAAAAGTTTGTGAAGGTTTTTGATGACGTGCTGAACCTCCGCAGACTCCTGAGGAAGAAGAGGCACTGTCGCACTTTCTTCGCAATAAGCATCTTGCAGCAGTTCTTGATCCCCAGACTTGAATGCCTCTGATCTAGCTCTCAGCAGGTTCCAGATTTCATTGTTCATCCAGGGTTTCTGACTGGGGAAAACTCTAAATGATTTGGTGAGGGGGATACTCATTCACACCTGTTTTAATGAAGTCTGTACTAACCCTGTTGTAATTATTCAGCTGCTCAAATGTGTTCTTAAACACGGCCCAGTCCACTGACTCAAGGCAATCCTGTAACCATTCCTCATCCTCCTGCGACCACCACTTAGTTGTTTTGATCTCTGGAGCCTTGCTCTGTAGGATCTATCTGTATGCAGGTAGCAGGAAAACAGCCAAGTGATCCAACTTGCTAAAATGGGGCCTCGGGAAGGAATGATAGGCATTCTTTATCATAGTGTAGCAATGGTTTAGTGTGTTGGGGCCTCTGGTGTAACAGGTTACATGCTGGTGATAAATGGGTGGGGTTTTCTTCCAACAGGCCTGGTTAAAGTCATGACTATAATTTGAAGTGTGTCTGAATGGGCCATTTCCTCTTTGTGCATTTTTGCGAGTGCTTACTTATAGGCTGCTGGCAGTATGCAAACTACAATCAGGATCACGGATGAGAACTCTCAAGGCTAATAGGATTGTCTGCATACATTTAATCATTAGTTGTCTAAGTCAGTGGAATAATAAGTCAACATCACCCCAATGTCCGTGTGCCAATGAGAATTGACTAAAAAGCTGCCACTTCTTTTCTTATCAGAATTCCAGGTTTGATCCAGGTTCTGAAAATCATAAAACCTTCTGGTCGAATAGCTGCACCCAGCGTGCTCACTGTTAACAAAATCTCAATGCAACAAACAATTGAGAACTCCCTCATTTGCATGTGATACCGCAGCCTTGCAGTGAGGTCGTCAATCTCGGGGATTGACAATCTCAGGGCATTCTGAGGAATTTCTCCAGCCAGACGGTGGTGGAGCTGTGGAAGATGTTGCTACGGAGGGTGTGAAGGCCAAGTCAGTGGTTGAGATTGATAGGTACTTGATTGGAATGGGGGTTAAGGAGTATGTGAGAATGTGGGCGAATGGGATTTGAAAAATCAGCCATGATTGAATAGTGTAGCAGACTCAATGGGCCAAATGGCCAATTTTGCTCTTGTATCTTCTGATTTTTTTGTTTTTCTATGGGGATTGGACAAGATAGATAAAGTTCTCTGTAAAACTGCATTTGGTTTCTCTAATATAGAGGAGGTCACTTTATGAACACTGAATGAATGCCGTACACTCAATGGGAAGAAAGCCTAGTAATATCTAAGGTAGGGACATGTTTGGCACAACTTTGTGGGCCGAAGGGCCTGTATTGGGCTGTAGGATTTCTATGTTCCTATGTTTCTAAACACAAGTGAGTCGCTATTTCATCTGAAATGATTGTTTGGGCTCCGAGATGGTGGGAAGAGAATGGACAAGTGTTGCACCCACAAGGGTGATCCTGAGCTTCCTGTTGCAAGCCATTTTACTTCTCAATCCCAGTCCTGTTCCAACATGGCTGTTTGTAGCATACTCATGATCTGGACTTGTGTGAGAAGGCATAGGCTCTGAAGCTTTCAGATAACACAACATTTGGAGCCTCAGTGGACTGCGAGGATAGTGACGAATGTCAAACGGCTGTTGGAATGCATGGATAGGTGACATATGGAATTTTAGATTGAGAAATGTGACGTCTCAGAAAGAAGACTGATTAGGGCACTGAAATAAAAAGGGGCACAACAGTGATAGAAAAGAAAACAGGAGGTTAGAGAAAGCAACTTGACTGTGTACGCCTGCTCCACTGTTCCACCCAATCCTAGCTCATCATCTCAGTTCTCTGTTTCCACCTTCTCCCCACATACCTTGACCCCTTTAACCTGAAGAATTCTATCTTTCAACTTCTTTAACGTATTTAATGACTTGGCCTCCACTCTTCAGTAGGGAATTCCAGAGTATCTGCCTTTGTGATCTGGAAATGATGTGCATTGTTCAGTGGAAGAGGCAGAAATGAAATAGGCAAAGACATTATAGGGGATGCTGGTAATTATGTGAAGAAGCTGTAAGTACAGGCAGAGGAAGGAGGTCAGAATGAACCTGAATAAAACCTTGCTTTGGGCACAACTGGAATATCGTGTCCAGTTTGGGGCACTACTCTTCAAAGAAAAATGCCCATAGTAATTGAGGCATGGAGTTCAAGGGTTAGAAAGGTACCGTACATTGCAGATTTACAGAACTCTGGTGAGGCTACATTTAGAGTATTAATGGAAAAATATGTAAGCTTTGGAGGAGGCACAGAAGAAGTTTGCCAGGATGCTGCTTGGTCAGAGGGCATGTGCAATAGGGAGAGATTGTATAAACTAGCCCTATTTCCTCTGGAGTAATGGAGGCTGAGCGGAGATCTTATAGATGTTTATAATATTTTGAGGGAAATATAGAGTAGGCAACCAATGATTTTTTTCAAATCTCAGGATCAAAATGAGGGCAAAAGATTTTTATAAAAATAATTCCAGGAATAAGGGATTGTACTGATGAACCATGGGGTTATGCAGCACATTTACAGGTCCACCTGAAATGCTGGAGAAACTCAGCAGGATAGGCAGCATCGATGGAGATGAATAAACAATCATTCCAATTTGACACTTCCTGTAAACGGTCTTGGCTCAAGTCATCGGCTGTTTATTTCTCTCTATAGATGCTGCCTGACCTGGAGAGTTTCTGCAGCATTTTGTGTGTGTTGCTCTGGATTTCCAGCATCTGAAAAATCTCTTGTGTTTACATAAGTAGGTGCATTCGCCCACCAGTCTGTGAAGATCATCACATACCCAAACACACTTATCCCATGTCATTCTCCCCATCAACTCTCCCCAGATTCTGCAACTTATTCACATATTAGAGGTGATTTACAGTGGACAATTAACCCACCCACCCACATGTAGTCAGAGGGAAGCCAGCACACCTGGTCGAAACCAAGGTTGACATATGCAGGACATACAAACATCTCACAGACAGGACTGGAGGTCGGGACTGAACCCGGGTTGTTCAAGCTGTAACTCCCCGTGCTACAACTAAAGAAGAATGGGAGAAGATAAGGTTGTTCACCTGAGAACAAAGGAGGATATGGCATCTGACAGGTATATAAAATCATGTATCCAAACTTCCTACAGAGAAGGGCTATTTCTAGTGGCAAAGGCTGCAAGTGGCCATTGAATGGAGCTGGGACTGGCCAAAGAACTAAACAAGCTGTCAAGGAAATACAGTATGTTACATGCAGAATTGTTTAGATGTGGATGTCATAGTCATAGCCATACTTTATTGATCCTGGGGAAAATTGGTTTTCGTTAGTTGAACCATAAATAATTAAATAGTAATAAAACCATAAATAATTAAATAGTAATATGTAAATTATGCTAGGAAATAAGTCCAGGACCAGCCTATTGGCTCAGGGTGTCTGACCCTCCAAGGGAGGAGTTGTAAAGTTTGATGGCCACAGGCAGGAATGACTTCCTATGACGCTCTGTGCTGCATCTCGGTGGGATGAGTCCCTGGCTGAATGTACTCCTGTGCCCCCCCCAGTACATTATGTAGTGGATGGGAGACATTGTCCAAGATGGCTGCAACTTGGACAGCATCCTCTTTTCAGACACCACCGTCAGAGAGTCCAGTTCCATCCCCACAACATCACTGGCCTTACGAATGAGTTTGTTGATTCTGTTGGTGTCTGCTACCCTCAGCCTGCTGCCCCGGCACACAACAGCAAACATGATCGCACTGGCCACCACAGACTTGTAGAACATCCTCAGCATCGTCTGGCAGATGTTAAAGGACCTCAGTCTCCTCAGGAAATAGAGACGGCTCTGACCGTTCTTGTAGACAGCCTCAGTGTTCTTTGACCAGTCCAATTTATTGTCAATTCGTATCTCCAGGTATTTGTAATCCTCCACCATGTCCAAACTGACCCCCTGGATGGAAACAGGGGTCACCGGTACCTTAGCTCTCCTCAGGTCTACCACCAGCTCCTTAGTCTTTTTCACATTAAGCTGCAGATAATTCTGCTCACACCATGTGACAAAGTTTCCTACTGTAGCCCTGTACTCAGCCTCATCTCCCCTGCTGATGCATCCAACTATAGCAGAGTCATCAGAAAACTTGCAGATGTAGATGCAACTGTGGAGTTCAAGGGGAAGTATCTGAAAGGGAAAGGATGTGCGGATCTCTGGAGAGTGTGACTGGCTGGTTCATTGCAATGAACTAGACTTGCTAAATATCCTCCTTCCATAGTGTAAGCACAATGAACCTGATTCATCAGAATGAGAGGTATTCAGTCTTAAACGTTAACTCTGTTTCTCTCGGCACTGAATATTGCCTGACTTGCTGAGTACTTCCAATATTTTCTGTATTTATTTCAGGATTTCAGCATTTCTGATATTTTAATTTTGTAAAGAGGGTCATAAATTTCTCTTGTCACATTTTAAGAATTGGCAGGACCAGCAATATAAACTCAGCTGTTCCCAAATTATATCCGTGATTTCAGCTACTAATGACTGAGAAATCTGCCTTTAAATCATTACACATTTAGGTCATTAACTTTCACCTCATACAAAGGGACCTTGTTTCATAATATATGTGGTGTTTGAAATTTGCCCTAATATAACATAAATTATGGCCTATGTAATGATGGTACAGGAAAGCATGAAATCTATCTTTAAAGGTCATCCAGCCTTTTAGTGTGATTGGAGAAATATACCAGATACACTGGCACTTGTGGGAAGTTATTTCTGCCTGCTTCTTCACCTCTGCTGGTGGTACATTCTTACCACCTCTGTCAATGATGTCATCGTAAGATCATGTCCAAACTCTTCTCTTCACACTATGGAGAACGTTCAGCAAGGCCTTTTCAGGAGTAAAATTTTCATCTGAGGAAAGACTTGTTGAACATGTTTAATGGCCTTTCTCCATCCTGTATAAAGGGGCAATGTGGATTTAATATTTAAAATTTTCTCAGATTCAAATTCAGATTCACCTATGTACATTGAAACGTACAGAGAGAGGTGATCGTTGTGTGAGCAACCAACACAACCTCAAGATATGCTCCTTCATCTACACACAGATTTGTGCGACAGAGGATGGGGATTCCAGATGTACCTGTGCAGGGAACCTCCCTTTAACTAAGACCAATTGTCAAACTCGAAGCATTTTATGGATGTGATAGCAGTACAGAAGATCAAAAGCTCGAAACCTGATCAGTCACCATCCAAGGGAAATCAACATAGAAATTGTTAAACTACTTCCAATTTGATAATGGCTTTAAGTGTGTGAAATCCTTACAAGGAATTGACCAGCACATCCATGCTCACCATCAATACCTATTGACCTGTTGCTGTGTTTTGTGACTCTATCTGGCTCCAAAACTCAAGTGAGCGTATGATTGAGACATAGAGATATAGAGCATGGAGCTATACCCTTTGGTCCATCTGTACCATGCCAACCAAAGTGCGATCTATTCTCATTTGCTCACATTTGGTCCATATTCCTCTAAAAATTTCCTATCCATGTACCTGTTTAAGTGCCTTTTAATTTTTTGTTTATTCTTTTATGGGATGTGAACGTCACCAGGTAGGCTGAGAAGGTGGTGCTGAGCTGCCTCCTTGAACCGCTGCAGTCCCTGATGTGTAGTTACACCCACGGTGTGATTGGGAGGGAAGTCCATGATTTTGACCCAGCAACGACATCAAGTCCGCTGATGACACGACCGTGGTGGGTCTCATCAGCAAGAACGATGAGTCAGCATACAGAGAGGAGATGCAGCAGCTAACGGACTGGTGCAGAGCCAACAACCTGTCTCTGAATGTGAACAAAACAAAAGAGATGGTTGTTGAATTCAGGAGGACACGGAGCGACCACTCTCCGTTGAACATCGACTACTCCTCCATAGAGATCGTGAAGAGCACCAAATTACTTGGTGTTCACCTGGCAGAGAACCTCACCTGGTCCCTCAACACCAGCTCCATAGCAAAGAAAGCCCAGCAGTGTCTCCACTTTCTGCGAAGGCTGAGAAAAGTCCATCTCCCACCCCTCCATCCTCACCACATTCTACAGAGGTTGTATTGAGAGCATCCTGAGCAGCTGCATCACTGCCTGGTTCGGAAATTACACCATCTCGGATCGCAGGACCCTGCAGCAGATAGTGAGGTCAGTTGAGAAGATCATCAGGGTCCCTCTTCCCGGCATTAGAGGCATTTACACCACACGCTGCATCCGTAAAGCAAACAGCATTATGAAGGACCCCACGCACCCCTTGTACAAACTATTCTCGCTGCTGCCATCTGGCAAAAGGCACCGAAGCATTTGGGCTCTCACAACCAGACTATGTAACAGTTTCTTCCCCCAAGTCATCAGACTCCTCAATACCTAGAGTCTGGACTGACACCAAACTACTGTCCTATACTGTGCCTATTGTCTTGTTTATTATTTATTGTAATGCCTGCACTGTTTTGTGCACTTTATGCAGTCCTGGGTAGGTCTGTAGTCTAGTATAGTTTTGTGTTTTTTTTTGTGTAGTTCAGTGTAATTTTTGCATTGTTCATGTAGCACCATGGTCCTGAAAAACGTTGTCTTGTTTTTAATGTGTACTGTACCAGCAGTTATGGTCGAAATGACAATAAAAGTGACCTGACTTGACAACTATGAAGAAATGGCAATATGTTTCCAAGTCAGGATGGTGAGTGACTTGGAGGGGTATTTCCAAGTGGTGGTGTTCCCAAGTATCTGCTGTTCTCATCCTTCTGGACGGTATGTGGTCGTGGGACTGGATGGTGCTGCCTTAGGAACTTTGATAGGTTGTTGTAGTGCATCTTGTAGATTGTACACACTGCTGCAACTGCTCGTCGAGAGATTGGATGCTTGTGGAAGGGGTACTAATCAAATGGGCTGCCGCGTACTGGATGGTGTCGAGCTTCTTGAGTACTGATGGAGCTGCATTTATCTAGTTGAATGGTGAGTATTCCATTACACTCCTGAGCTGAGCCTTGTAGATGGTGGACAGGCTTTGGGGAGTCAGGAGGTGAGTTACACGCCATAGGATTCCTAGCCTTTGACCTGCTGTGGTAGCCATGGTGTTTATATGGCTAGACCAGGTCAGTTTCCTGTCAATTGTAATCTCCAGGATGTTGATAGTAAGAGATTCAGTGATGGTGATGCCACTGAATGTCAAGGAACAATGGTTAAAGCCTGTCTTGTTGGAGATGGTCATTGCCTGGCACTTGCATGGCTCGACTGTTACTTGCCACTTGTCAGCCCAAGCCTGGATATTGTCCAGGTCCTGCTGCATTTGGGTATGAACTGTTTCACTATCTGAGTGACAAATGATACAGATCATTGTGTAGTCACCTGCGAACATCCCCATTTCTGACCTTATGACGGAAGAAAAGTCAGTGATGAAGCAGCTGAAGCTAGTTGTCCTAGGACACTTCCCTGAGGATCTCCTGCAGTGATGTCCTGAGGATGAGATGACTGACCTCCAACCACCACAACCATCTTCCTTTGTGCTGGATATGATTCCGACCGGTGGAGCGTTTCCCCCTTTATTCCCATTGACTCCATTTTAGCTAGGGCACCATGATGCCATACTTGGTCAAATGCTGCCTTGATGTTGAGGGCTATCACTCTACCTCACCTCTGACATTTAGATCTTTGGTTCATGTTTGGACCAAGGAGGAGATGAGGTCAAGAGCTGAGTGGTCTTGATGGAACCCACACTGGGCTTCCATAAGCAGGTTATTTTCAAGTAGGTGCTGCTTGATAGCACAGTTGGTGACTCCTTCCATTACTTTGCTGATGATTGAGAGTAGGCTGATAGGACGGTAATTGGCTGTGTTGGACTGGTCCTGTTTCTTGTGTACAGAACAAACCTGTGAAAATTTCCACATTGCCGGGTAGATGCTGATGTTATAGCCGTACTGGATCAGCTTGGCTAGTAGTGTGGCAAGTTCTCTTCAGGACTTTTGCTGGGATTTTGTCTGGGCCCATCACCTTTTCGGTATCCAGTGCTTTCAGCTGTTTCTTAATATCATGTGGAGTGAATCAGATTGGCTGCATACTGACATCTGGGATGCTGGGGATTTCTGGGGGAGGCCGAGCTGGATCATCGACTCGGCACTTCTGACTGAAGATTGTTGCAAATATTTCAGCCTTAGCTTTTGCACAGGTGTGCTGGGCTCCTATCTTTGAGGATGGGAATATTTGTGGAGCCTTCTCATCCAGTGAGTTGTTTGATTGTCCACCACCATTCATGGCTGAATGTGGCAGGACTACAGAGCTTAGATCTGACCCGTCGGTTGTGGGACCACTCAGCTCTATCTATTATTGCTGCTTACGGTGTTTGGCTTCACCAGGGTGATGCCTCATATTGAGATATGCCTGGTGTAGTTCATGGCATGCCCTCGTGCACACTTCATTGAACCAGGGCTTTTCCCCTGGCCTGGTGGAAATGTTAGAGTGGAGGATATGCCGGGCCATGAGATTACAGTTTGTAGTTGAGTACAGTTCTGGTGCTGCTGATGGCCCACAGCACCTCCATAAATGGCCAGTTTTGGGCTGCTAGATCTGATTGAAGTAAATCCCATTTAGCACGGTGGTAGTGCTGCACAACGCGTTGGAGGATTTCTTCAATGTGGAGATGGCATTTAGCCTCCACAAATACTGTAATTGTTGTTGATAAATCTTTCTCAGTTCTTCCTTCAGACAGTTCATTAGACATACTAACCATTCTTTGAGTTAAAATTTGTCCCTCAGGTTAATATTAAAGCTCTTCCCTCTCCCAAACCCTGGGAAAGAAAGACTCTATGACCCTATGTGAATGCCCTTCATTATTTTGTACAGATAAGCTTATAGATCAGCTCTCATTGTCTGACATTCGTTTGTACATTATGTGCATGGGTGATCATGGTCTTCCCATGACCATGATTGTTCTTGGCAATTTGAAAGTGTTGTTCTTTAGAACATTAGAACGTTTTTAACGAGAACAGACCATTTGGCCCTACAAAGCTCGCCAAATTCCTATGCATATAGTGTGTTGAAATAACTATTGAGATTAGATTTGAAAGTCTCTAAGGTACTACCCTCAACTACACAACTAGGTAGTTTGTTCCATGTATCCACAACTCACTGTGTAAAGAAGTGCTTCCCAATGTTAATCTGAAATCTCTCCTTAACCGGTCTTCACCTATGGCCCCGTGTACTTGGTGATGGATTAATTTTGAAAGTAGCAGCTGGCATCCACAAACGTACTTTACTTCTACCCTTAATGATTTTGAACACTTCTATCATGTCTCCTCTTATTCTACATCTACCTAGGGTAAAAAGATTTAATTCTTTCAATCTTTCTTCATAGTTCATACTCTGCAGACCAGGAATGAGTCTCGGAGGTGGTATGCCAATCCCTTCTTTTGGGAATGGCAAACCACTTCAATGTGTTTACAAGACAGGTGACCCCAGTCATTGTCAATACACTTCAGTGACTGTCTACCTGCTTTCAATGGTCACATAACCAGGACTTGTGGTATGCACCAGCTGCTCACACGACCATCCACCACCTGCTCCCATGGCTTCATGTGACCCTGATTAGGGTCTAAGCGCGTGCTACATCTTGCCCAAGGGTAACCTGCAGTCTAGCAGAGGGAAGGATTGCTTTACAACTCCTTTGTAGAGACATACTTCCACCCCACCACCAACATTCTCCTACTTTACAGTAAAAAAAATGTCCCAGCCTGCTGAACCACTCCAGAAGTCTGTCCCTGAAGCCACAGCAACATCCTTGTAAATCCAGCAAGATGACATTTTTCAAATATATTTATTATCAAAGTACATATATATCACCATATACAACCCTGAGATTCGTTCTCTTGCAGAATATGTAGTAAATCCAAGAAACACAATAGAATCAAAGAAAGAGCACACCCAGCAGGGTGGACAAACAACCAGATGTGCCAAAGACAACAAATTGCAAATACAAATGAGTAAAATATAATAATAAATAAGTAAGAAACAAATATTGAGAACATGAGTTGAAGAATCCTTGAAAGTGAGTCCATAGGTTGTGGGAAAAGCTCAGTGATAGGGCCAGTGAAGTTGAGTGAAGTTATCCCGTCAGGTTCAAGAGCCTGATGGTTGAGGGATAATAACTCTTCCTAAAATATCCTTGTTTCAGGCATGGTGTTGCAGAAAGGTCAGTCAGAGTGAGATTTTAAAGTAGGTGGTAGAAAGACAGAAGGGTTCAGGGAGGAAAAAGCTGGTGTCTGGGACCTTGGTCTTCAGTTCAGGAGAGAAACAGGATCGACTAGACTTGTTTTTAGTGAAGTGAAGGATCCTGAGGCATGATCTGATATAATTATGTGAGGTTATGGGTGGCTTAGAGAGGGTGGGCTTAGTAGGTCCTCAAATCTTTATCCCATGGTATTTATTTTTTATTTTGTAGAGATACAGCATGGTCAGAGGCCCTTCTGACTCAATGAGCCACACTGCCCATTTACACTCATCTGACCATTTAACCTACTAAACTGCATAACTTTGGAATGTGAGAGGAAACTGTACACCCAAAGGAAACCCATGCAGAAACAGGAAGAATGTAGAAACTCAATATAGACAGCAATAGAATTTAACCCAGGTTGTTGCTGCTGTAACAGCTGTCACAAACATGGATTCAGCAGTGCAACAGATATGGCAATCACACTCATGAATATGCATGTGTCAGCTAATTATTATTTCATTGTGATAGTATTTAACTCCATTCTTTTTGTCATAGTGCTTGTTGAGACTTGAGGAAAGCACAGGGACGTTTCGCTGCCTGCTTGCACTCGGCCTTGCCTGCGAAATTGGACTGTCAAGTCAACTGACTTCTCGCAATTCCTCCGTCTCCACCGCATCTGCTCTCAGGATGAGGCTTTTCATTCTAGGACGAGGGGGATGTCTTCCTTTTTTAAAGAAAGGGGCTTCCCTTCCTCCACTATCAACTTTGCTCTTAAACGCATCTCCCCCATTTCACGTACATCTGCTCTCACTCCATCCTCCCACCACCCCACTAGGAATAGGGTTCCCCTGGTCCTCACCTACCACCCCACCAGCCTCCAGGTCCAACATATTATTCTCCGTAACTTCTGCCACCTCCAACGGGATCCCACCACTAAGCACATCTTTCCCTCTCCCCCTCTCTCTGCATTCTGCAGGGATCGCTCCCTACGCAACTCCCTTGTCCATTCGTCCCCCCCATCCCTCCCCACTGATCTCCCTCCTGGCACTTATCCGTGCAAGTGCTACACATGCCCTTACACTTCCTCCCTTACCACCATTCAGGGCCCCAAACAGTCCTTCCAGGTGAGGCAACACTTCACCTGTGAGTCGACTGGGGTGATATACTGCGTCCGGTGCTCCCGAGGTGGCCTTTTATATATTGGCGAGACCCGACGCAGACTGGGAGACCGCTTTGCTGAACATCTACGCTCTGTCCGCCAGAGAAAGCAGGATCTCCCAGTGGCCACACATTTTAATTCCACATCCCATTCCCATTCTGACATGTCTATCCACGGCCTCCTCTACTGTAAAGATGAAGCCACACTCAGGTTGGAGGAACAACACCTTATATTCCGTCTGGGTAGCCTCCAACCTGATGGCATGAACATCGACTTCTCTAACTTCCGTTAAGGCCCTACCTCCCCCTCGTACCCCATCTGTTACTTATTTTTATGCACACATTCTTTCTCTCACTCTCCTTTTTCTCCCTCTGTCCCTCTGAATATACCTCTTGCCCATCCTCTGGGTTCCCCCCCCACCCCCCGTCTTTCTTCCTGGACCTCCTGTCCCATGATCCTCTCGTATCCCCTTTTGCCTATCACCTGTCCAGCTCTTGGCTCCATCCCTCCCCCTCCTGTCTTCTCCTATCATTTTGGATCTCCCCTTCCCCCTCCCACTTTCAAATCCCTTACTCACTCTTCCTTCAGTTAGTCCTGACGAAGGGTCTCGGCCTGAAACGTCGACTGCACCTCTTCCTAGAGATGCTGCCTGGCCTGCTGCGTTCACCAGCAACTTTGATGTGTGACTCTGAAGACTGGTGGTATTCATTTTATATATAGTTTTTCCTTTCAGCCGCAGTGTTGGCTTCATTTTCCATTTGGGAGTTTTAGTTAACAGACCTTTTCGGCCCAGCATTTATTGTTTTCTTTTCCCGCTAACCCTGTTCGCATTAAAGTCTGTGAACTATTGGCCCACTTCAGTGTCTCTCACTCTGGGCCATATCCGAACATAGTGACAGCAGGAATTATTGTAGATGGGTAAAATGGTCTGCATAGACACGGTGAGCTAAAGGACTTGTTTCTGTGCTGTCTCTGTTAGCTGTTGGCATCACTCCTGATGATGACATACAAGGAGATGTCAGGGATAGGAGTTAGGAAATGGGGAAGTGGGAATCATTTTGTAGACCAGTTGAGATAAGGTCAGTATGATTTATTCAAGACATGAACAATTTTAAATTTGAAATTTTAAATTCACTCTGGAACCAGCCTGTGAAGATTGGCTGATAAATGAAAGAACAAGGCTGTAGTTGGTGAAATGAAACAATCAGATGTGTATAAATCATTCTGAACATTCCTTACAACTTGTAGCTCATAAATAAAACAAGAAGTTATGGCATGGAAGTGAACATTGAGCTTATCGAATCAAACCCCTTCTGTGTTACATTTTCAAGGTGTTGTCATAATCATAAAATTGCCAAACAAGATTAATCATTGAATGAAGTAAATCTTGCATAAAGGCAACATGATGAATAAAGTTAAGATATTATTCCATGTACTGAGTAACTTAAAACATAAATTACGTTTCGTAAGTGCTCAGTCATCTTGGCCTACGTCTATCCTGCAGGATAGACTTTGAAAAGAACAAACCTCATCGGAAGAGAGCCATAATTTGAATTGGTGAGAATGAGAGAGTGTTAGAGGGTTAGAGAAAGAGAGAGACGGGGGGGGGGGAGAGAGAGAGAGAGAGAGAAAGAGATGTCATTGCAATGTGGGTGCCATTTGAAAAGAACAAGACTTATCAGGAATGAGATTTATTTGAGCCAATAAAAAAAGGAAGTTATAAGCAGAGAGGCCATTGCTGGAGCAGCATTTTTGGGGTGGCCAGAGTTGGAGCGGGAAGTTTTGGCTCAGCAGGCTTGGGTAAGCACAGGAGGAGTTTCCAAGTAAGTTTCAGTGAGTATTTTTTTCTTTCTCTTTGTCTATTTGTGTATAGCTAGTGCACTGAGAATGGGTTAAGCGTTAGTAATATGCTCTTTGTGTAAAAATGTAAGAACTCAAGGAGACCTCAAGTCTCCCTGTTAATTACAGTTGCATGAAGTGCATCAAGATGCAGCTCCTTAGGGACTGTGTTAACAAATTGGAGCTGCAGCCCGATGACCTTCAGCTCATGCGGGAGAATGACGAGGTGATAAATAAGAACTACAGGGAGGTAGTCACCACTGAGTTGTAGGAGATAGTACCTGGTGACTCTCGGGAGAGGGAAAAGGAATAGTAAGCCAGTGCAGAGTACACTGTGGCAGTTCCCTCAATGATACTATTGGGAATAGCCTACCGGGGGAAGCTGCACTGACTGGGTCTCTAGTGCTGATTCTGGTTTGGTGGCTCAGAAAGGAACAGAGGAGTAGTGGAGTGCAGTAGTGAGAGCAGATTCTATAGTCAGAGGAGCAGGCAGGAGATTCTGTGGACATGAAAAAGAAACCTGGATAGTATTTTGCCTCCTAGGTACCAAGGCCAGGAATATCTCGGATCAGGTTCACATCACTCTAAGGGAAAGGGTAAACGGCTAGAAGTCATGGTACATATTGACACCAACGACATAGGTAGGAAAGGGAGGAGGTCCCGAAGAGGGAATATAGGAAGTTAGGTAAAAAACTGAAAATACAGACTACCAGGGTAGTAATCTCTGGACTGCAACTTGTGCCACGCACCAGTGAGGGTAAGAATTGGATGACTTGGCAGGTGAATGTGTAGGTAAGGACTTGGTGCAGGTACAGTCTGTACAAAAAGGATAGCTTACACCTGAATCCAAGGGAGAGCAGTATCCTTGCAGGGAGGGTTGCAAGAGTCCTTGTGGAGGGTTTAATCTTAGTAAGGGGATGGGAACCGGAGTTCGGAGGATGGGGAAGTTGGTATACATGTAGATGAAGTGTGTGGTGAGCATTCATTTCAAGAGGACTAGAATATAAAAGCAAAGATGTAATGTTGAGACTTTATAAAGCACTGGTGAGGTCTCATTTGGATTTTTTTTTTGAACAGTTTTGAGCTCCTTATCTTAGAAAGGATGTGCTGAAACTGGAGAGGGTTTAAAGGAGGTTCACAAAAAACTATTCCAGGATTAAATGACTTGTCACATGAAGAGCGTTTGACAGCTCTGGGCCTGTGTTGACTGGAATTCAGAAGAATGAGGCATGATCTAATTGAAATCTATTGAATGGTGAAAGGTCTTGGTGGAGAGAATGTGTCCTTGGGTACGAGTGTCTAAGACCAGAGGACAGAGATGAGAGGAATTTCCTTGGCCAGAGAGTGGTGAATCTCTGAATACGGGAGGAATGCCGGAGGGCTAAGAGGAAAAGTAGATCAGCCATGATGAAATGGTGGAGCAGACTCAATTGGCCAAATTTGCCTAATTCTGCTCCTGTATCTTATGGTCTTATGGTGAGACTGTGAGGCAGATGACAGGGCAACATTGCTGTCAGTAGGGTGAGTTAAAATGTAACATGAGAGCTAAATCAAAAAGGGTGATGAATACAGGACTGAAGGTGTTATATTTGAACGCATACTGTAAACAGAATAAGGTAAGTGATCCTGTAGCGCAGTTAGAGATTGGCAGGTATGACGTTGTAGGCATCACTGCATCATGGCTGAAAGAAGATGACAATTGGCAGCTTAACTTCCAAGGATACACATCTTATCAAAAGGACTGGCTGATAGACAGAGGGGGTGGCATGACTCCACTGGTGAGAAATGTAATCAAATCCTTAGAAAGAGGTGATATAACATCAGAAGAATTTTTTTGTTTAGGATTAAGAAATTGCAAGGGTGAAAAGACCCCGATGAGAGTTATATACCAGGCTTTAAATAGCAGACAGGATCTGGGATACAAAGGAAGATAGAAAAGGCATGTAAAAAGGACAATATTATGATAGTGAGGGGGGATTTCAATATGCAGATGGATTGGGAAAATTTGATTGGTGCTAGACCCCAAGTAGGGAATATGCAAAATACTTACAAGATGTCTTTTCTGAGCAGCTCATGGTTGAGCTCACTAGTGGAAAGGCAATTCTATATTGGCTGTTGTGTAATGAACCAGATTTGATTAGGGAGCTTAAGGTAAACGAACTCTTGATAGGCAGTGATCATAATATGCTAGAATTCGCCCTGCAGTTTGAGAGGGAGAAGATAAAGTCAGATATATCTGTATTCCAGAGGAGTAAAGGGAATTACAGAAGCACAAGAGAGAAGCTGGCAGAAGTTGACTGGATGGGCATACCAGCAGGGGTGACAGCAGAACAGCAATGGCTGAAGTTTATCGGGACAACTCAGAAGGTGCAGGATAGATACATCCCAAAGATGAAGAGGTATTCTAAAGGGTTCTAAAAGCAACCATGTCTGACAAAGACAGCATAAAAGCAGAAGAGGGGGCATATAATATGGCAAAAATTAGTGGGATATTTGAGGATTGGGAAGCTTTGAAAAGCTAACAGAAGGCAACTAAAAAGTCATAAGGAGACAGAAAATAAAATATGAAGGTAAGCTAGCCAATAATATAAAAGACGATACCAAAAGCTTTTTACAGATATATAAAGATTAAAAGAAAGGTGAGCGTGGATATTTGACCACTGGAAAATGATGCCGGAGAGGTAGTAATGGCTGATAAACATTCACTGTAAAAGATACTAGCAATACGGTGGTTCATAAGTCAGAGGTGTAAAGGAACTTGGAGTCTTCATTTAGTATTCCCTAAAGGCTAACGTGCAGGTTGGATCAGTGGTAAGGAAGGCAAATGGAATGTCAGCATTCATTTCGAGAGGATAAGAGCAAAGATCTAATGCTGTTTTATAATGTATTGGTCAAACTGCACTTGGATTACTGCGAGCAGTTTTGGACCCCTTATCTAAGTAAAGATGTGCTGATACTGGGGATGATCCAGAAGATGTTCAAAAGAATGATCCCAGGAAGGGTTACTATATGTGAAGTGTTTGCTGGCTCTGGCTTGTATCCACTGGAGTTTAAATGAATGAGGAAGGGGGATCTCATTGAAAGCTATTGAATATTGAACAGCATTGACAGAGTGGATGTAGGGAGAATAACTGCTATTGTAGGCGAGTCTACTACTAGAGGGTACAACCTCAGAACAGAATGAAGTCCACTTAGAATAGAGATGAGGAAAAACTTCTTTAACCAGAGGGTGGTGAATCTGTGGAATGCATTGCCACAGGAGGCAGTGCGGGCCAAATTATTGGGTATATTGAAGGTGGAGGTTGGTAGGTTATTGATTAATCAAGGTATCAAAGGTTACACGGAGAAGGCAACAGAATGGGGTTGTAAGGTATAATAGATCATGATGGAATGCTGGGGAAGATTCAGATGAACTGAATGGTCTTATTCTGCTCCTGTTTATGGTCTTGTGATCTTATCCATGTATCCTACTCCCACACTTTAGTTAATGGTTTTTCTGTGTAGAATCAGGATGAGTTTCTGTTTCAGCTGATGAAACTACATTTCCTATGTTCATTGTTAGTCCTAAAATTGGCTTTACTGTGTTATTTCAGCTTCTGAAGAGGTATGACTCATTTGATTAAGTTATTTACAGTCCCATGGGCATTTAGCCTCATCATTTCTAGTCTGATGGGCATATCTATAACCTGTGAATAAAATTCTTTTTTGTGCTATGCCTTCATGAGTTTTATTTATTGGACTTGAATTCCAGCTGTTTTATTGTAACTGAGTGGCTTACTGGCCTTTTGATTGACAGTTATGAGTCAGCCACACTGCTGTGCATCTGGTGTCACACAGAGTTGGCAAATTTCTTCCCCCTCACACTTTGCATTGGGTATGCATATTATCTATCCAATAATAATAGGACTGTCCCATTCATTTTTTGTCATGGGCCGAGTCCTATGAGATAGGTGATTATGGTCCCTCCATGACCATGACTGTTCTTGGTAAATTTTTCTACAGAAGTGATTTGCCATTACTTTCTCCTGGGCAGTGTCTTTACAAGCTGAATGACTCCAGCCATTATCAATATTCTTCAGAGATTGTCTGCCTGGTGTCAGTGGTTACATAACCAGGACTTGTGCTATGCACCAGCTGCTCATACAACCATTCACCATCTGTTCCATTGCTTCGCGTGACCCTGAATGGGGTGCTAAGCAGGTGCTACACCTTGCCTGAGGGTGATCTGAAGGTTAGTGGAGGGAAGGAGCGTCTTACACCAACTTTGGTAGAAACATGTACCGTTGCCTTCCCTAAATTAGATAAACAAAGAAAATGGGTAGAAAAGAGACTCCTCAACCATCGCACAACATCCTTCAGTGTTCTCCCAAACAATGGCACCAGCTGCAGGGAAATGATGAACAATTAGCTCTTATTAAACAAGAACTCGATGATGATAGATTAGATTTCACTGAACACAGAACTAAATAGCCAATCTATTAATCTATGGTCAGTCTATCCCTTCCTTCACGCACATCATTCTATTTTTCTATGATCCATGCGCATATCTAAGAATTTCTTAAATGCTCCCAAATATATCTGCTGTGAACACCATCTCTGGCAGGGGTTTCATGCACTTAACACTCTCTGTGTAAAGACTTATCTCTGACATCCCTCCTATATTTTCCTCCAATCAGTTTAAAATTATGCCTCACACACAAAATGCTGGAAGAACTCAGCAGCCCAGGCAGCATCTATGTTTCAGGCTGAGACCCTTTGGTAGGACTTTCAGCATCTGCAGACTTTTCCTTGTTTAAGATTATGCCCCATTGTGTTTGCTATTACATCTTGATAAAAAGTCTCTGACTATCCACTCAATCTATATGTACACCTTTATATCTCCCCCATAATTTATCTTGAATTTAGGTGAGTGATGGAGAATTTCGGAGGGGGGTAATAAATGGGGAAGTGGGATTGATGGTGTGTGTGTGTGTAGTATTTCAATAATATTTTGAGTAATATTGTAAATGTCATTTTTAAGCACTTGTTTGTTTATATAATTCATTATGGTTTATACGCAAGAAGTATATGAATGGCATATGTCATTATGGCACCATGTCAAATCTGAGCACCTCACTGAAGTAAAAATGAAGTGGGTACTTTTTTCCTGGGCTCCCATGTTTTTCTTTCCATTAATTTCAGGAGTTATGAAACATAAAAGTGGTGAAGCGGTAGTTTTGAAACTGACCTGAGGCAGCTACCAATCTGTTGAAATTCTGGCTCCCCCATTTTTACCAGTACTGGAATGAACTTGCATTGGATGGGGAATTGTCTTAGGTGGGGATTGAGAGTTGTTGTACCATCCAAGCTGAGAGCTAAAGTGTTGGGGGTGCAACACGCCAATCATCTAGGCATGGTCAAAATGAAAACATTTGACTGGTGGCCAGGAATAGATCAACAGATCAAGCAGTTTGCCATGCACTAGTTTGGGATTCCCACACATCCAGAGATGCAAAGAGCAGAGCCTCTCCATTCCTGGGAATGATGGGCATTGTTCTGGCAGAGGATTCATGTGGATTTTCCTGGACACAAGTTTCTTGGTAGTAGTGGATGCAACTACAACGTGACCAGAAATGTTCCCAATAACCACCACTACAAGTTCGCACACTGTTAATGTGTTGAGATGATTCTTCTCAAGGACTGGTATTCCAGAACATGTAGTCAGTGACAATGGACCACAGTCTGTTTCAGAACAGTTTCAGTCATTCCTGAAAATGAATGGAATAAGACGTATTCCATCTGCACTGCACCACCCAGTTACAAAAGGTTTGTCCAGAGTCAAAAGAAGGCGCTGCGAATAATAACTGAATACATCACACTTTTGGAATTTATTGCTAAGCTGGTAGGAGTGTAGCATATTTAATACTTCAGTAATATTTGAGAAATATTGTAAATATATTGTTTGTTTAGATGATTCATTATAGGTTATATGTAAAAAGTATGTGAATGGCACACATCATTATGTCATCACATCATATTTGAGAGCCAAGCTGATAAAAACAAAGTAGCAATGTTTTCCTGAGGTTCTGTGTTTTTCTTTCCATTTATGAAACATAACAAATGGAATAGTTCTACATGCTGGTGTGAAATGAATGATCTCTTTCTATGTCAAAGGAAAATAAAAGATATGGATTCAAACTGTTTTGCTGATCCTCAAGAGATCTGACTGAACTCCTCTTTCAGGAAGATGTAAAACATTTTCTTGTTAAAGTTCAAAGTACAAACCTCAGATTAAATTTAATATCAAAGCACAAATATGTCACCATGTCACCATATATATGTCACCATACCCTGAGATTCATTTTCTTGTGAGCATTCACAGTAAATACAAAGAAACAATAGAATCAATGAAAATCCACACACAAGTCAGACAACCAATGTGCAAAAGACAACACACTGTTCTAATACAAAATGGAAAAAAATAATAACAATAAATAAATGAGCAATAAATATCAAGAACATAAGATGAAGAGTCCTTGAACGTGTGGCCATAGGTTGTTGGAACAGTTTGGTATGTGTATTGGGATAATTGAAATTGAATGAAGTTATTCTCTCTGGTTTAAGAGCCCGATCGTTCAGGAGTAATAACTGTTCCTAAACCTAGTGGTATAGGTCCTGAGGCTCCTGTACCTCCTTCCTGATGGCAGCAGTGAGAAGAGAGTATGGCCTGGATGGTGTGGATCCTTGACCATTGATGCTGGTTTCCTGTGACAGTGCTCAGTGGTGGGGATGGCTTTAGCTGTGATAGATTCATTACTGTTAGTGAGCTTTTCTATTCAATGACATTGGTGCTTCCATGCCAGGCTGTGATGCACCCAGTCAGTACACTCTTCCAACACACATCTATAGAAGTTTGTCAAAGATTTATGTGACATACCAAGTCTTCACAAACTTTTAAGAAAGTAGAGGTACTGCAGTGTTTTCTTTGTAATGGCACTTAAATGCTGGACCCAGGACAGATCCTCTGAAATGATAACACTGTGGAATTCAAAGTTGCTGAGTCTCTGCACCTCTGACTCCCAGATGAGGATTAGCTCATAGCCCTCTGGTTTCCTAATTGTGTAGTCAATAATCAGCCTTTTGGTTTTGTTGACATTGAGTGAGAGATTGTTATTATGGCACCATTCTACCAGATTTTCAATCTCCCTCCGAAATTTCAGGATGTATATTGTATACATTTCTCTGATTAAATGTACCTATTGAAACCTATTGAAATGCTGATTCGAGACCATCTTTGATTTGGACAACAACAGTGGTGCCGTCACTAAAGTTAAATATGGCATTGGAGCAAACTAATAACTAATCTCCTAGTCCTCAATATCTTCTTGTGTGACTAGATCCACGATTTCCGCATTTGCAGACCCCAGTCAGTTCAGACTGGCAACAACATCTCCACAATCACCACCAGCACAGGTGCACCACAAGGCTCTGTGCTTAGCCCCCTGCTCTACTCACTTTATACTTAAAACTGTGAGTCTAAGCATAGCTCCAGTTCTTTGTGTACAGTCTACAATATATCCTCCACTGTTAGTTCACTTCATGCATGTAGCAATCCTCTCTCTGAAGGTGAAAAGTCAATGGTAGCTACTCAGACCCACATTATCACAAAAATTCTCCTTCCTCAGCAATTCTTCAGATGTACAATGAATTGCTTCCACTCTAGTTCAGAGAGTTTGAAGAAGGTTGGAATAGGACCACATGTGAACTACAGGTTTATCAACATATGAGGCTGGAGGTGTTTGGCAATACAGGCCTTCCATGCACTCCCAATGTATGGATTTGAGGTCTTCAGCACCATCGCGAATAATCTTTCCCCACTTTGAGTGGTAAGAGCCATGGATTCCTAAGAGCTGTTGGGGATATTGCATTCCTTTAAGAAAATCCTTGAATCTTTTCCAGTCTGACTGGTAATGTTTGCCTGTGGTACAGCTTAGGATAAATTGCCCATTTTGGGAATCTAATGCCAGGCATATAAATGATATGCCTCACTCTATTGAGCCAACTGCATTTAATTACAGCCTCCATGCCTGGAATGTTGGCCCGGGAGTTGACACTGCCTTTGCAGATTAAACTGGATATCAAATTCCCTAAAGATTTATTCTTGGGCCAACATACTAATGCAATTGTGAGGAAGGCACACCCGCGACTTTATGTTGTGAGGAGTTTGAGGAGTATCAGTATGTCACCAAACAATCCAGCAAATTTTTACAGATGTACCGTGGAGAGCATTCTAACTGATCGCATCACTGCGTAGTATGGAGGGGATAAAGCACGTGATCAGGAAAAGGAGAGGAGGTTATAAACTCAGCCACCTCTGTCATGGGTGCTAGCCTCCCCACCATCAGGGATATCTTCAAAAGGTGATGCATCAAATGCGGCATCTATCATTAAGGACACCCACTACCTAGGACATGTCACCTTCTCATTACTAACATCAGTCAGGAGGTACAGAAGCCAAAAGACACACACTCAATGTTTTAGAAATGGTTTCTTCCCCTCCACCATTGGATTTCTGAATAGTCCATGAATCCATGAGCACTAACCTACTGTCTTGCTCCCTTTTTGCACTAGTTTTTTTTTAAATTGCGTATTGTACCTTATAGTATATTTTTATGTACTGCACTATACTGCTGCTGCAAAACAACAAATCCCACCGCATATCTGAGACAATAAACCTGATTCTGAATTCTGAATTCATATGACATAACTTCAACCCACAATGTTGCGCCAAGCTGATTAAGCTGATGACGCCTCATCCCTTCAGTCTGCAAATGGTCCATATCCCTTCATTCTCTGCATATTGATATGGCTAACTAAGAGACTCTTAAGCACATCTATCATATCTGCCTTCACTAACACCCCTGACAGCACACTCCAGGAACCACTCTCTGTAAAAAATCTCTTCTGATGGAAGAATTGCAGTAAATGTTCACCAGAATGAATGTCTGGAATGGTGGGTTTGTTCCGTAAGAAGAGATTCAGCAGATTGGACCTTGACTGTCTGAGGTAACATCCAATTGAAATGTATAAATATGCTTCTGCGAACACAGAAGACACTGCAGACGTTGGCTTATGGAGTAACAAACACAATGTTACAGAAATTCAGCAGGTCAGACAGCAGCTATGGACTGAAATGCACTGATGAAGGGTCTCAACCCAAAACATCCACTGCCCATTTCCCTCACAGATGCTGCCTTATCCGCTGAGTTCCTCCAGCAGTTTGTATATTGTGTATTGCATTCGATAGTATAGAAGTGTAATTGATGTTTTTTATTGGCTGGAATGTCTGGAGCTACGGATTACAGCCTCAGAATAGTAGGTTCATCTTTCAGTACGGAAAGTGTCAGCAGAAAGTGGTGAACCTATGGAATCTGCTCTCTAAGAGGGGTCTCAGTCACTGTATTTATAGATTTTAGGGAATTTTAGGAAATTTAAAGGATAGTACAGGAAATAGCACTGAAGCATAAAACCAACCATAATCTCACTGAATGGCAGAGCAGCTATGAGGTTACTTCTCCTTCTTGCATTATGTTGATTTGTGTAATGCATTCCAAGATTTGATCAGTATATGTATAAACAAAGAAGCTAAAAGCATCTCAAAGCATTTCTATTTAATAATTATATATACTATGACGTTCTGAAAAGCAACCAAGTGCCTTCCCAGCACATATGATGAATAAACTTTCCTCGAGCTTCCATCCAGGTACAGCTACCTATTTTAATTGATGTTTCAATGACAAACTCTGCCATCTTCATCAGGGATGATGCCTAGGGATGTCTATTCTGGTGGTCTATATACCCCCATCGCCCAACCCCCTTGATTGATTAGTCCTCATCCAATCAGGTTTCTGCTGTCCCACCTTGTTTACAATCAAATTCCGGTTCTTACTTAGAGTGAGATCTTCATCTTTGTTAAAATTCTATTCCTCGAGTTTTATTTCAATGGCTTCTTTCACCAGGCGGTCCGAAGAGCCATTGGCGTGGAACGGTTTTTTTGTGCCATCGAAGTCAATTCCATGGCTTTGCAAATGCAGTGTTCTGTTACTGCTGATTTCTCCTGGTTACCCAAATGGTTACACCTCCTGTGCTCCTTGATGCACCTTGCCTCCTATCTGGCCAATCCCTGCTCTGCATTCACAGGGAATGCCAGCCATCCTGAATCCCAGGTCATCTTTGACCCGCATAAGCTATGATTTGAGCTTCCTTATGGGTTTGTGGATGATAGTAATCCAGTATTTCTTCAGGATCCTGGCTATCCTTCCAGAAACAAAGGAAACATAGGGAAGAAGGCATTAGCAATGGGTTCCTCCTCCTTGTTAAGTTCCCAGTTTTCCCATTGGCCCTTTAAGGGCCCAATTTATATCCTTCACCTTATAGTCATTCTGCAGGAACATTGTGAGTAAGTGTCTTATTTCCTCATGAAGACTCTCCGAGTCCAAGATATTTTTTTACACGGTTGTTCAAAGTAAAAAGAACTGCTCTACATTGGGAGGCATGATGGTGGCTGTTATTGTTCAGGTATAAATCTGCATGAGTGGGTTTCCGATAGGTGCCATGCCTGAGGCTACCATTTGGTTTCTGTCGTATTAGAATGTCCAGGAACAGGAGGCAACCATTCTTCTCCATCTCCACCATAAATTCAATGTTTGTATGTATACTGTTCAGATAGTCGTGGAACTTTTGGAGCGCCTGGAGTCCATAAGGCCACATTACAAAGGTATCATCGACATATCAGAAGAATCATTTGGGGCATAAAGGTGATGAACTCAGAGGCCTCTCCTCAAAGTCCTCCATGTAGAAACTGGCAATTGCCAGTGACAAGGGCGATCCCATGGTCACTCCGTCCGTTTATTCAGAGTAGATCCCCTTATAGAGGAAGTACATTGATGTAAGGGTGTGTTCAAAAAGGTCAATGGTACCCTTATCAAACCTTCTTCAGATACATCGATAGCAGTGAGTTAGAAACTCTCCCGGAGCCTGATGGGACCTGCTTTCAAGCTTTTGTATCTTCTGTCCAATGGGATTGAAGAGAAGAGAGAATGACCAGGGTGAATGAGGTCAAGAAATTTGGCAGATTCTGGAAATCCAAAACAACAGGCATGAAATGCTGGAGGAACTTAGCAGATCAGGCACTACCCATGGGAATGAACAAACAGTCAATTTTTCTGGCCAGGAACCCATCTTCAGGACTGGAAAGGAAGGAGGAAGACACCAGAATAAAGAGGTAAGGGGACGGGAAGCAGGACAGTTGGTAGGTAATTGGTAAAACCATGTAGGTGAGAAAGGTAAAGGTCTGGACAAGATGGAATCTGATAGGAGAGGAGAGTGGACATTAGGAGAAAGGGAAGGAGGAGGGGACCCAGGGGGATGTGATAGGCAGTGAGAAGAGGTAAGAGGACAGAGAGGGGAAAAGAAAAAGAGAGAAGAGGGAGGGAAACATTTTTTATACTAGAAAGAGAGATTGATATTCATGCCATCAGGTTGCAGGCTACCCAGACAAAATAGAAGGTGTTGTGCCTCCTCCGTGAAGGTTGCCTTATCATGGCACAAGAGGAGGCCATGATCTGACATGATGGAACAGGAATGGGAATCAGAATGAAAATTAAAATTAAAATATTTTGTAATTAGGAAGATCTGCTTTTGGAGCCGAGGTGCTCAATGAAGCGGTCTGTGACAAGAGTCCTTAACGAGGACAAGTATCCGAGTCGAGGACTGAGACACAATATCAAACTGGATCGAGAACTGAGCACAAAACAAATGCTAGATGATATCACTAGGAGGGCTTACAATTCAGCATCAATCCTCAGATCAGGTGCTCTTCATGTACTCAATTCTTGGCACCCAAAACATGATTGACAATTCGTGGGACTGTCCTGAACACTTAAAGGGGCCGCACAAGCTAACCATACTCAGGAGAATTTCAACATCTAAATCCAAAAAGATGGAGTGGTAGGGAGTGGCTAATATCAGGATTCCCTCCCCTACAGCCGACTCCTGGTAGGCCTGGCTGTTGGGAAAGGTGGTGATGGTAGGTGTGAATGAGAGTTGGGTCTAAAATTTCTCTTTCAAACAACCAGCACCTCTTCTCGGGTCCAAATCCTTCCCAGTCCATAAGGCATTGCCGGACACCCCAAACAATTTGTGCATCCAAAAGTCTTCTCGCCGTGAAGACCTGTTCCCCATCAATAAACCTGGACAGCAATGGGGCTGGTAGTGGTGGGGTTAAGGGGCTGGTGCAGACATGTTTTAATTTAGATATGAGGAAGCTGAGATTGATCGTTAGGGCCTTGGGGAGATGCAAGGTGTAAGACACCAGTTTTAATTTCCTCGGGATTTTGAAGGGTCCAGTGTACTTGAGCGCCAATTTTCTAGATTCCACTTGAAGAAGTAAATCATGAGTGGACAGCCAAACCTGTTGCCCAGGCTTCAAAGTGGGTCCTTGTCTTCTCCTTTGGTTTGCTTTGGTTACCGCCCTCTGCGTAGAGGTCTGCAAAATCTCTCTTGTCCTAATCTATTTCCATTCATCACCTTCCCATAAACAAACCAGATTGTATGCACACCATAGGTCCAGTTTTGTAAATTCTCTTGCCCCTTGGAGCATCTCGATACCGTATGAGTGGAAGGGATAGAGATCCTTGGTTGTTATGCATTTTAATCCCTTATAACCATACACGACCACAGGCTCCTAGCTTTGCTTTGTACTAAGAAGAAGCCTATGCCAGCAGGTGAGGTGGAGGGCCAAATGAAGCCCATGGCAAGAGTTTATATACTCCTTCATTGTACTTCCCTCTGGGCCTGAGAGCACATAAAATTGACCCGCAGGGGACAAGTACTGGCAGCAGGTCTATAGCCCAGCCATGTGTCGGTGCTTGGGTTCGAGGCCTTTCCTTGCTGAAGACCTCCTCCAACTCCTTGTGGATGGATGTGATTTTGACTGGTTTGTGTGTTGCTCTCCCTTCTGGACCTTCCTTTGAGGATGACTGCTGAGGCTTCTTAGGTGTCAGGGGTGATTCGACAGAACCCGAGTCTTCTCCCTAGGCTCACAAAGCTCATTTGTAGAAATAGTGGTCAAATCCCAATCTATACCCACGTCCATATCCTCAGGTGACTGCAGTGAGGCATTACAAATGGTCCTTAACACCCCCCCCCCCCCAAGAATAGACTTCAAGGATCAGCGTAACAGAGTCTTTCCTTTCCTTGAGACCTGGCAAATGGATCCCTTAAGCTTAGCTTCAAGTTTTCCGGACTACTTGAGCATCTCCTGAACTAGCGATTCCTTCTCTCTAGTTCCCAGGTGGTCCAGACTAGACAGTGTCAGCACTCACACAGTCCCGTTGGCTGGAAATAGCTTGTCTATCCTTGAGGGCAGGACTAGGTCTCCAGAAGTTCTCAGGTTCCCTTGCACTGAAGGCTGCCCCCTTATTGGGTGTTGGTCACGGAAGAGTCTGGGTGTTAGAACACCACATTGCAAACAAACCCTTTTACAATGACTGGACCAAGCAATGCTTCTCCCCTCCCTTGAGTCCGCGGTTGAGTTATGCTGGGGCAGCCAAGGGTGCCCGAGCATCAGGGTGATGAATGGAGTGTCAGTAATGTAGAAACTAATGTCGTCCACATGGTTCCTTGTCCACATCTGCAACACCACAGTCTGTTGTTGGATCCGCCTGGAACCTAGCGGGCGGCTGTCCAAGACAGTTGCAGGCATGGTCTGGCTCAATTCTCGCAGAGGTATGTCAAACCAAGGGAAACCTAAATCCAGAAAATTACCCACTGCACCAGAGTCCACAAAATACTTCACCTGCCTCAGGGTTCTTACTCCAGTTGAACTCTGCCTTCCGTACAAAACCAGAATCCATGGATTTGGGGCATACTGGCTGCTACTGTGACAGTCCTCCAGACACTTTATAGTCTTATTAGTTCTCCAAGTGGCTGCAGCTTTGGACATTTGGCCCGCAGGTGACCTGCTTCCCTCAGTAAATGCATCAACCTTGACTCCAATGCCGGGTCCTCTCATTGGCGGAGAATCTAGTTCAGCTGAACTGCATGGGTTTCAGAATCAGAATCAGGTTTATTATCACTGGCATGTGATGTGAAATTTGTTTGACTGGGCCTTGAGCAGGCAACGGGCTGGTCATGGCCCGAGTTTGGGGAGTGGAACTGCGATGCGTGGGGACCGGATTCAGACTGGCTCTCTTTGTCCTCCTGAAGTGGTCCTGCCTTTGCTCTGCCAGACTATTATCAAGATGGGTGGGCAGGTCAATTAGAACCTTTGTCCTCTACTGGCTCTCCCAAGGCGAGGGCATCATTCAATTCGTTTCAGAGTCCGTTGCAGTATAGCAAGTTCAAGTGCTCCCTGTTCCAGTGACTCACCAAGGGCCAATGCAGAACCCATGGCAAGAGCCAGGTCACTGTCAAATCTCTCTGGGGTTGGAAGATGTACTAGCTCTGTAGCAGGACTGACTGTTCTCCTGATCAACTCTGGCTTCCTCCTTGCAAAAGGAGAGTTCGATTGTCTAAATCCTGGAAGCTGGCAGGTCTTGTAACACAGTTCCCCAATTTACGATGAGGTTTACCAATGTAAAGGGGGCAGTATCAGAAGCACCAGATACAATAGAGTAGGAAAGGTGGAGTACGTGTTGGTGGAGGTGGAGCCATGAGGGAGCTAAATAGTGATTCCTCCATGTTCATCTACGAAACAGTTTAATTTCTCCTTTTGATGTCTCTCCTTTTCCCTTTCAGGGCAGATGGGGTTCTGTTGAAAACCCTGACCTGGAGTTACACTCAGAATTTGTTTTTCTGTGGTGGTGGGACCCACTCTCGAGGGCTCACAACCAGCCGCGTTTCGATATCCCCAGGATGTGGACTGGAAGACAAGCACAGCTCCGGGTTCCAAGGCTTTGTGGGCCTATGGACGGGCTAATTCTTAGTCGGTGCTGCTGTGGCAGGACAGAATGGAACATCTGGAACAGCAGATCAGCAGTCAGAGGTTATGTACTCAGTAAATCATTCTCTCTCTCTCTCTCTGTCTCTCTCTCTCTCTCTCTCTCTCACTCTCTCACACATCAGTAGGTGAGAGACTGTTGCCAATTCCTGAGTTACAGAACTCGGAAAAAAAAGTGGCACAACAGACTTTTGACACCGTAAATCAGCAAGTTGTTTTGTTATGTCTCCCCTCTCGCTGTGAAAGCGGGGGATACCTCTTTTTTCCTTTGTTAGGGAGTGAGAGAGGCGGTGGTACGTTGAATTGTTGGGCGAACAATTTGTGTTTGTTGTATTGTGGATCATGGTCTTTCTTGGGGGCTTTGCTGTTGCTTGCTTGGTGGGTGAAGGGTACTGATGCTTTTTGCAAAAGTGGGGGAGGGCGAGGGTTGTTGCTTTACTGCTGCTTGTGCGAGGGAGGGGGGAGTAGACAGGCCTTGGGGTTCTAACTTCTTAACTGTCACTCATTCTTTGGAGCATTCTTCAGTTTTTGTGGATGTCTGCAAAGAACAAGAATTTCAGGATGTATGTTGTATACGTTTCTCTGATATTAAATGGAACTATTGAACTATTGATTATGTTAGCTGATTTACTGAAGTAGCAAGAAATATAAACAGTGGGGAACTTCTTGACCTTTGTCCACGGATATACGCTGGGCCACAAGGAATCCTATTGTGAAAGCCAGTGATTGCTGATCCACTCACGGTCTTGATTAACCTGGAATGGTCATTTGGCCCTCCAGGCATCCTGGAACCCACCTTAGCTTGAAGTGGAGAATGACATCCAGAGTCTAGGCCTCCGTCCATGCTTGAAGACAAGCAATGCAGACTTGTGCTGAAGGACATCGATGGATTTTGGGCTGTCACAGGTCAGTAGTTCCTGGGATCAGGTGTTAGTGATTGGCAAGCCCATGTTTGAGCCTGGAGTTTGAGATCCCATCATCAGCTAGCTTGGGAGTCAATACCAAAGTTCACATAATTTTATAAACTTCCATCAGGGCTCCACTCAGTCTCTGTTGCTCCAGTAAAACAACCCAAGTTTGCCCAACCTCTCCTTATAGCTCATACCCTCAAATCCAGGCAATTTTCTGGCAGCTACAGCCACACTTGTCAAATATTCTTAAAGCTCAAAAACTATCCAAAGTCTCCCTTGATGTTTGCAAACACCATCAATTCTTACTCTGCATTCTGCTCTGTCTTTGGTGTGTATCCAGGGCTAGAGCCATCAAACGTACCCTTTCATTCTCAGAATCATTCCCATGAAACTGCTCCAGATCTCTCCAATGCCAGCACATCTATTTTTAGGTATGGGGACCAAAACTGCTCACGATACTCTAAGTGTGGTCTGACCAATGCCTTGTAAAGCCTCAACATTAAATTCTTGCTCTTATATTCTACTCCTCTCAGAAGGAATGCTAACATTGCATTTGCCTTCCTCACCATTGACTCAGCCTGCAAGCCAACCTCTAGGGAATTTTACACAAGGACACACTAGTCCCTTTGCACCTCTGATTTTTTTCAATTTTCTCCCCGTTTAGAAAATAGTTTATTTCTTCTACTAAAGCACATCTCCATACACTTCCTGACACAGTGTTCCATCCGCCACTTTTTTACTCATTCTCCCAATCTGTTTGAGTCCTTTTGCAGCCTACCTGCCCTTCCACCTATCTTTGTCTCGTCCACAAACTTAGCTGCAAAGCCATCAATTCTGTCACCCAAATCATTGACATATGTATGACGTGAAGAGAAGCAGTCCCCACACGGACTCCTGTAGAACACCACTAGGCATCGACAGCCAACCAGAAAAGACCCCTTTTATTCCCACGCTTTGCTTCCTGCTAGTCAGCCATTCCTCTATCCATGCTGGTATCTTTCCCGTAATTCCATGAACTATTATCTTGTTAAACAGACAAATAAAACACATCGAAAGAGAATAGAGGAAAAAGTGATGTGCTATAGGCAAGTTATTTCAACATCAGTTGTTGAGAATGTTAGAAACTCTTATTAAGAATGTGCAATCAGACACTGAGAAAATCATGACTAGGCAAAGGCAATGTGATGCTATAAGTGCGCAATCATGATTAACTTAATATTTATAGTGAGAAAAGTAGGCTCTGCAGGGGATTGATAGTTGTAGCACATATAGAATCTCAAAATATTTGATGTCTCACTCCTAATGTAAATTCTTATAGGGCTGTAATAGTGTTTATACCAATGTACAGAAGATTGATGTAAGAATATATTAGAAGGCCGGCTGGTGACGCAATGACATCAGTACCGGACCTGGGTTCAAAACCAGTCGGGTCCACTCCCGAGTACGCTTTCCATCCGTGCCGGGTTGAGTGTCGAGATCGCAACTCAACCTCATAAAATAAGGGGAAAATGCTGCGAAAATGTCTGTGTGGGGAGTGGCCCACCACACGGTCTCTCTCTCTCTGTCTCTCGTTCCGCACCTTGTAAAAAGCCTTGAAAAAGACATCATCACAGATGCACGCACGCAGGATGACAGATTTCCTCCTATGTTTTCCATTCTTCCCATCCAGTCTTGCTAACTCTCAAAGTAATCCAATTAATCCCAGTCTTCTAACAACGACTCACTCTCACTTTCCTGTCAACTCCCTCAATTCTCCAATACATATCTACACTAGAGACAAAAGGCAGTTGATAATTAGCCTACTAACCTGTACATTTTCAGGACATGAAAGGAAACCAGAGCACACCGAGAAACCAGGACAGTCACGGGGAGAACATACAAACTCCACACAGACAGCACCAGAGGTCAGAATGAAACCAGGGCTGTTGGAGCTGTGTAAGGAGCTATGATGGGCACCATGGTAGCATAGTTGTTAGCACGACACTACTACAGCTCAGGGTCTTCCAAAGTTTGGAGTTCAATTCTGGCACCGTTCTGTAAGGAGTCGCTGTCCGTCCTCCACATGGAATGCTTGGGTATTCCTCAGATGCTCCAGTCTCCTGCCGCAGTCCAAAGACATACCAAGTAAGCTATTTAGTCATTGTAAATTGACCCGTTATTAGGTTAAGGTTAATTGGGATTGTGGGGTTGCTGGGGCGGTGTGGCTTGAAAGGCAGTAAGAGCCTCTGTGCTGTAACACTAAATAAATAAAATATAAAGCACTAGTGCTAACTAGCTGCTGCCATCCTTTCATTAATATATTAATGGTGGCCAAGTGGTTAAGGCGTTCATCTAGTGATCTGAAGGTCGCTAGTTTGAGCCTCAGCTATGGCAGCGTGTTTGTGTCCTTGAGCAAGGCACGTAGCAACACATTGCTCTAGCATCTGTGCGAGGAGTGGCGCCCCACGCAGACTTCCAATCTGCACCTTGTAAGGCATGAAAATGCTCGATGCAAGGCCTCTCATGGTCTGAGTCGACGTTCCGCCCTTCCCGTTAATGGTTTGTTACATGGATTACTACCAGGTCCTCAGCTAATGGTCTTGGTGAATAAGCAACGTGCAATGTTTCCATGTCTGCTAAACACGCAATACCAGGAGAAAGAGTGAACTATGAGGTGCACAAAGAGTTTGCAAAGTATTGTAGGTATATTAAATGAGGGAGCAGGATAGTAGCAGACTTAGCATTACTTGAGATTGTATGCAATCACTCGCTTTGGTAAAAATAATGAACAATACTACAGCGAATTCAGTGATAAGAAATTTTGAAGCACACACACAAAATGCTGGAAGAACTCAGCAGGCCAGGCAACACCTATAGAAAAAAGTACAATCGATGTTTCAGGCTATCCTGCTGAAGGGTCTCAGTGCGAAATATCGACTGTTCTTTTTTCCATAGATGCTGCCTGGCCTGCTGAGTTCCTCCAGCATTTTGTGTGCGTTGCTCAGATTTCCAGCATCTGCAAATTTTCTCTTCTTTGTGATAAGAAATTTGAAATTCGAGTGCTGATGTACGGAGAAATCCTTTTTTTAAAGGAAGTTAAATGTCTTATGCAAACACTAGATAGATTATTTGTTGCAAAGGACTTGAAGTACAAATGCATGGAAGCTTTACTGTAAAGTAACTGTGCAGTGAAACCACTTTTAAACTATTGCAAGTTTCAATCTAATTACCTAAGGAATAATATGTTTGCTTTGAGTGGGCTTCCATGCCATAATGGGTTACAAAACAAGATTAGGCAGCACAGCTGCACAACCCTCCCTAATGAGCTGAAAGCATTCTATGCATGTTTTGAACAGAATGTTACCACCCATCCTGACAGCTTCCAGAAGCCTTAATGACTACTGCCCAGTGGCTCTGACATTCACCAAAATGAAGTGCTTTGACAGGCTGGTCATGCTGCGTATTAATTCTAGCCTCTCAGACAACTTATTCTCGAGAGGGAGGGCAAGAATCCAGATGTTGTGGTCCATGTAGGGACCAACGATGTGGGTAGGAAGAGTGAGGAGGTCCTGCATAGTGAGTTCAGGGAGTTAGGTGTGATGCTGAAGGGCAGGCCTCCAGGGTAACAATCTCAGGATTGCTACCTGTGCTACATGCGAGTGAGGCGAGGAACAGAAGGATTATACAGATCAATACGTGGCTGAGAGGATGGTGCAGGAGGGAGGGCTTCAGGTTTTTAGATAATTGGGCTTTGTTCCAGGGAAGGTGGGATCTGTTCCGACGGGACGGTTTACATGTGAACTGGAGGGGTACTAACTTTCTTGCAGGAAAGTTTGCTAGTGCTGCTTGGGGGGGTTTAAACTAAATTTGCAGGGGGCAGGGATCCAGAATGTGAGAGAGGATAGCGAGATGAAGTATAAAGGACAGGTGGGGATTACACGGTTCCGGAATATTAAGTGTGAAGTAGAGAAAGGTGAGGCGGAACGAGTGATAAGGAGGATACATGTGCAGAGGGATGGTCTGACGGAGCATGGAGTTAAATGTGCAGAAAGAGTAAGTAAATTTAAGAAGGACAACAAAATTCAAGGGGCGTATAGCCCAGTGAGAATTCAGGGAGCTGGGTTATGCACAATAGGCAGCGATTTAAACAGAGAGAGGAGAAATGGGTTAAAAATTCTATATCTGAATGCATGAAGTGTCAGAAATAAGGCGGATAAGCTTGAAGTTCAGGTGCAAATGGGTAACTATGATGTTGTTGGGATATCAGAGACATGGCTGCAGGGGAATCAGACCTGGGAATTGAATGTACAAGGGTATACGTGCTATCAAAGGGACAGAAAGGTGAGCAGAGGGGGTGGGGTGGCCCTGTTGGTGAGGAATGAGATTCAGTCCCTTGCAAAGGGGGACATAGAATCAGGAGAAGTAGAGTCAGTGTGGATAGAACTGAGGAACAGTAAGGGCAAAAAGACCCTAATAGGTGTTATCTACAGGCCCCCAAACAGTAGCATGGATATTGGGTGCAAGTTGAATAGGGAGTTAACAATGGCATGTGGCAAAGGAAATGTCGCAGTAGTTATGGGGGATTTCAACATGCAGGTGAACTGGGAAAATCAGGTTGGTACTGGACCCCAGGATAGGGAGTTTGTAGAGTGCCTACCGGATGCATTTTTGGAGCAGCCTGTATGAGAGCCGACCAGGGATAAGGCTATTCTGGATCTAGTGTTGTGCAATGAACAGGATTTGATAAGTGATCTTGAAGTAAAGGAGCCATTAGGAGGTAGTGACCATAATATGATAAGTTTTTATCTGCAAGTTGAGAGGGATAAGGGCAGATCAGAAGTGTCAGTATTGCAGTTGAACAAAGGAGACTATGGAGCCATGAGGGAGGAGCTGGCCAAAGTTGACTGGTCGGATATCCTAGCAGAAAAGACAGTGGAACAGAAATGGCAGGTATTCTTGGGAATAATGCACAAGGTGCAAAATTAGTTCATCCCCCGGAGAAGGAAGGATTCAAAGGGGGGAAAGTGGCCACAGTGGTTGACAAAGGAAGTCAGAGATAGCATAGCATTAAAAAAGAAGTATAACAGAGCTAAGGTGAGTGGGAAGACGAATGATTGGGAAATTTTTAAGGAGCAACAGAACTTAACTAAAAAGGCGATACGGGGAGAAAAAGTGAGGTATGAACGCAAGCTAGCTAGGAATATAAAGGAGAAGAGCAAAAGTTTTTTTAGGTATGTGAAGAGAAGGAAGATAGTTAAGAACAATATTGGGCCCTTGAAGAATGAATTGGGAGAAATTGTTATGGGAAACAGAGAAATGGCAGACGAATTTAATAAGTACTTTGGATCTGTCTTCACTAGGGAAGACACAAGCAATCTCCCAGATGTATGGATGGGCCAAGGACATAGGGTAACAGAGGAACTGAAACAGATTGACATTAGGAAGGAAACGATGATGAGTAGACTGATGGGACGGAAGGCTAACAAATCCCCAGGTCCAGATGGTCTGCATCCTAGGATACTAAAGGAGGTGGCTCTGGAAATTGTGGATGCATTGGTGATCATTTTCCAATGTTCCTTAGATTCAGGATCAGTTCCTGAGGATTGGCAAATGGCTAATGTTATCCCACTTTTTAAGAAAGGAGGGAGAGAGAAAACAGAGAACTATCGCCCTGTTAGCCTAACATTAGTAGTGGGGAAGATACTAGAGTCCATTATTAAAGATGAAATAGTGGCATATCTTGATAGCAGTTATAAGATTGGGCCGAGCCAGCATGGATTTACCAAGGGCAAATCATGCTTGACTAATCTATTGGAGTTTTTCGAGGATGTAACCAAGAAGATAGACGCGGGAGATCCAGTGGATGTGGTGTACATGGACTTTCAGAAGGCATTTGATAAGGTACCACATAGGAGATTGGTGGGTAAAATCAGAGCTCATGGCATTGGGGGGAGGATATTGACATGGATAGAAAACTGGTTGGCAGATAGAAAGCAAAGGGTAGCAGTGAATGGGTGTTTCTCGGAATGGCAGGTGGTGATTAGTGGGGTGCCATAGGGCTCGGTATTGGGACCACAGCTGTTTACAATTTACATCAATGATTTAGAGGAAGGCATTGTGAATAAGATCAGCAAGTTTGCTGATGATACTAAGCTGGGTGGCAGTGTGACATGTGATGAAGATGGTAGGAGAATTCAAGGTGACTTGGATAGGCTAGGTGAGTGGGCAGAAACTTGGCAGATTGCGTTTAATGTGAATAAGTGTGAGGTTATTCACTTTGGGAGCAAGAACAGGAAGGCAGATTATTATCTGAACGGTGTGGAGTTAGTTAAGGGAGAAATACAAAGAGATCTAGGAGTACTTGTTCATCAGTCTCTGAAGGTGAATGAGCAAGTGCAGCAGGCAGTGAAGAAGGCTAATGGAATGTTGGCCTTTATTACAAAGGGAATTGAGTACAAGAGCAAGGAGATCCTTTTGCATTTGTACAGGGCCCTGGTGGGACCACACCTGGAGTATTGGGTGCAGTTTTGGTCTCCAGGGTTAAGGAAGGACATCCTGGCTGTGGAGGAGGTGCAACGTAGGTTCACTAGGTTAATTCCTGGGATGTCCGGACTGTCCTACGCAGAGAGGTTAGAGAGACTGGGCTTGTATACCCTGGAATTAAGGAGATTGAGGGGGGATCTGATTGAGACATATAAGATTATTAAGGGATTGGACAAGATAGAGGCAGGAAATATGTTCCAGATGCTGGGAGAGTCCAGTACCAGAGGGCATGGTTTAAGAATAAGAGATAGGTCATTTAGGACAGAGTTGAGGAGAAACATCTTCTCCCAGAGAGTTGTGGAGGTGTGGAACGCGCTGCCTCAGAAGGCAGTGGAGGCCAATTCTCTGGATGCTTTCAAGAAGGAGCTAGATAGGTATCTTATGGATAGGGGAGTCAAGGGTTATGGGGACAAGGCAGGAACCGGGTATTGATAGTAGATGATCAGCCATGATCTCAAAATGGCAGTGCAGGCTCAAAAGGCTGAATGGTCTACTTCTGCACCTATTGTCTATTCAGCCAACTGCAATTTACTTAACAATGAGACAGGAGTATGGCAGATGCCAACTTCCTGACACTACACTCAACACTGATGCATCTGGACTGTAAGTATAGTACAACTACATTAAACTATTGTTTATTGACTACAGCCCCACTTTCAGTACGAGAATAATAAGCCAACTCATCTCCAAACTCCAAAACTATGCTTTGAAGAGGGATCCTTGATTTCTTGACAAGACAGCTATACTCCTGCCACGATTATTCTCAACACTAATGCCCCATAGGCCTGGATCGTCAGCCGCCTGCTGTGCTGCCTACAGACTCACAGCTGCAGGGCCAGATCCTGCTCCAACTCTATCTCAAAATTTGCAGATAATACCATCACAGGGGGCTGTATCTCAAATAACAATGAACCAGAGTACAGCAAGGAAATAGAGAGCCTGGTGACATGGTGGCTAGACAGCAAAAGAAAAGAGCAGTAGGGTAGTGCACATGCTCCTGTCTACATCAGCAGTGCTGAGATCACAAGTGTTGAGAGGCTCAAGTTCCTTGGAATAAACATCATCAATAGCCTGTCCTAGATACCACAGCCATGAAACCTACATTCACTGGTAGCTAAAGGATTTGACATGTCCTCAGTGACTCTCACCAATTGTTATCAATGCACCAGAGAAAGCATCCTATCCAGATGTATCATAGCTTTGTATGGCAACTGCTCTGCCCAGGACTGCAGAAAATAACTCCGATAGTTAAGGACACTGTTGAGCAAATGGAAACCACCCTCTCCTCCTTTGACTTTGTCTACACTTCTTGCTGACTTGGTAAAACAGCCAACATAATCAAATACTGTATCCACTGCAGATATTTTGTCTTCTCCCCCTCCTATTAGGTAGAAGATATAAAAGCACATACCCTAGGCTTATAAACAACTTCTATCCTGCTGTTATAAGACTATTGAATGGACTCTTGTATAGTAAGATGGATTATTGACCTCTCAATCTGCCTCATCATGTCCAAAAACATCTACCTGCAAAGCACTTTCCTTTCGCTGTAACACATTTTCTTCTGCCGTGTACTACCTCAATGCACTGTTGTAATGAATTGTTCTGTACCAATGGCACACAAGCCAAGTTTTTTTTTACTGTACTTTGGTACATCTGACAGTAATAAAGTAATTTGCTGATAAACCAATGCCAATTTGCCAATTTACCTTGATTCCCTGATGACTGAGAAAAGGTGTTTTCCTTGAAAATGATTGTCCTATGTTTACTAGAATAATAGTCAAAGAACTGTAGAGTTAAGGCTGATTTATACTTCTGTGTCAAATGTACGCCGTAGGTATGGCATAGCCGCGAACCCTACGCTGTACTCTACGCAAACCATACGCTGTAGCCTAACGTGCACCTCTCCCAAAATATAACTATGCGTCGCGGCAATGCAGACCGAAACAACTATGATTGGTCCGCTTGGTAGCATCGCATTTCCTCCTACGCTGCAATAGCTTCCCATTGGGCGACTGAAGGGCAGGGATGGAACTCTGGCTGCAATGCTTTCCATAAAGCTTTACAGACCTCCGAAATTACGGAGGTCTCTTTTACGAAAGACCTACATTAGTACCTGTTTTTGTTAACCAAAAGAGGATTTTCGTTTTTACGAAAAAAGGCGCTCGCTTTAAACTTGTTTACCCCGAGAAAGACTACCATGACCATGAAGCCTTGCACGGGCAGGTGTGTAAGCGTGCGTGACGTGCCGATTTTTTTCGACAAATCGATTTTGGCTCAAAAATCCTCGATTATGTTAAGTGATAACAATGTACATACAGAAAATTCACCCTCCTTCAGTTTCAGTCGCCATTGTTTGAAGTTTGAGTTTCTTTGTGTTGAGTTTCAACATGAAGAAACTCAACACAGTGGTATAGAAACCCTACCACCAACTAACATTTTGGCAGTGAATTGCAGAGCGACGCAGATACACCCACGCACAAGTATGAATGCTCACAACGGCGTAGCCCACTTGCATAGGCCACGGCGTAAGCTAGTACACACAAGTATAAATCAGCCTTTATACAGCATGCAAACAGGCTATTTGCCTGAACTGGTCCATACAGACCAAGATGCCATATCAATGCTTATCCAACTTGTCAACATTTGGCCCATAACTTTCTAACCTACCCTATCCATGTACCTATTCAAATGTATCCTAAACAGTATTAAGATACCTGTTTTAAACACTTCCTCTGGCACCTTCATTCATGAATTGACAATCCTCTGGATGAAAAGTTGCCCCTCAGATGCCTATTAAACCTCTCCCCTTTTGCCTTGGCACTATGCCCTCTAGTTCTTGATTCACATAACCTCGGATAAAGTCTGGGTGCATTCACCTGATCTATACTCCTCGAGGTTAGGAAAGTGAGAATTCATCTGAATTATTTCCTGCCCATATGCAAATGCAGCCAGTCTTTATCCGAGGTTATGTATGGGAATCAAGAGGGCATAGTAGTGTACCGTTCAGATGGATGCTATTACAGAGCAAGTGATTTGGGTTCCGGCCACCATCAGTAAGGACTTTGTGGGTTTACCCCAGCTGCTCCAATTTCCTCTCACATTCCAAAGATGTGTGGGTTAGGATTAGTGTGTTGTGGGCATACTGTATTGGTACTGGAAGGGTAGCGACACTCATGGGCTCCCCCAGCACAATCTATGAACAGTGTTGGTCATTGACACAAAACAATGCATTTCAGTGTTGCTTTGATGTATGTACATGTGACCAATTGTTGTTTTGGTCCTATAACGACTGATGGTTTTATACCTATAACTACTGATGAGACCCAAAGCCAGAAGGTAGATCTAAGCCAGAACTCAAAATAAAACTTTATTTAGTAAAACCATGCAACTATAAAAAAACTCAAAACTCTACTGTACATCCCGAAGCACGACTACTTAAATGACTTACCCAAGTACATTCAAGACACTTATAGGAACAATGAGCAATCAGTGAAAGTCAGCCTGGGATTGGTTGTCAGCTGGCCAATAGGTGTTGGTTGTTTCAGCTTGCTGTAACACCTCTATCTTGAAGATGACTACCTGCAGGATCTGAGCCAAGTATTGATTTGGATTAGACTGGGTTAGACTAGCAATCCGCCCTTTGCAGTGGTTGCAGCTTGTCACTTTCTTATGCAATGAAGCTTACAGCTGTGCTGGCGATGCTAGTTGGTTCGGTTGGGGTAAATCGAAGCCTTCAAGGAGGAGATGAAGATGCAGCAGTGTGATGGATAATCTGCCCTCGGGAGTACATGCCCACAACTGGTTGCTGTAACATGCCAGCAACATCCATCTGTCATAACTTTGGAGAGCGCTTCCCCCATTTGTTTGACAGTCTTACTTGGTAGCCGGGATCTTGCCCATTGTGATGCTGTGTGACCCAAACTGTAGCTCCAGGCTTGAATGACTTCACCTGTCAATTAAGGTCCATGTGTTGCCTTTGGGTACCTGCCCATCTGCAGTCTTGGATCTTGGACGCTGTGGCAGCATTGCATCCAACACTGTGCGCAGTTTTCTTCACAAAAGCGCTTCAGCTGGAGACATCCCCTTGAACCTTGGATGTGATGTAAACTGTATGTCAGCAGAAATGTTTTGAGAGCCTCGGACAATGCTCCATCCGCTCCTGATTTCAGAAGTGACCATTTGAAGGTATCCCCAAATCTCTCTGCTTGGCTATTGGACTGTGGATAATATAGGGGTGTGCAGATGTGGATAATTCCACTGTTCTGGCAGAATACAGCAAACTGCTGTGACCTGACAGGGCCATTATCAGAAACAAGTGTTTCTGGTATCCCAGCATGCTGAAAATTTACAGCAGCATTTGAATAGTAGCCCCTGTTATTGTTGACATCACAGAAAATATTTCAGGCCATTTGAAATAGGTGTCAAACAGGACAAGGCAGGTACACCTGTTGATTGGGTAGCAAAGTCAATATGTACTTGACTCCAAGGTCTGGTAACCTGAGACCATGGTTGAGAATTGCCTCTACTTGGATTCTTTGCTGCCGTAGAGCACTGAGTACACTGCTTGCAGACGGATGTGATATCTTCATCTGTGCCCAGCCAGTACACAATGATTCTTGCTTGGGCTTTCATTCGATTGAAGTCCTGATGACTACAGTGGAATTGTTACAGTACTTTCGGTCAAAGTGTTTGTGGAATCACTATTCTGTCTCAAAACATTAAGCACGACTTCACATTTGAGAGTGATGTACTGTATGATGTTGATAGAAGGGGATGAAATCTTTCTCACCTTTGACTGGCCATCCATCAATGAGGTATCTGGTGATATTATGAAGAAAAGGATCTGAAGCCATTTCTGCTCTTGTCAACCATGTCTGGAACTCCTTCAGCAGCATCTGATACAACCTGGTGAACTTTATAATCAATTGAAATCATAGCCATGACTGCTTTGTTTTCAGTAATCTGCTGATTTATAAGTCTGGAGAGGGCTTCTGCCTGACTAAGTTCTTGGGTTGATTTGTACTTGATTTCAAAATTATTGCCCACCTTTGCAGATGTTTAGCTGTATACACCCGGATGCCTTTCTTAGACCTGAAGAAGGACAGCAGTGGTTTGTGATCAATAAGGAGAGTGAAGCATCTGCCATGATCTTCTTGTGTAATTTCCTTATTGCAAAGATGATTCCCAAGGCTTCCTTCTCAATTTGACCATCGTTCCTTTCAGCTGCAGTCAGTGAACTGACTGCATGCATGACAGCTTTTTCAGAATGATCAGGAATGATATGGGATAGACAGCTCCCACCCATATTTGGATGCATCCATAGTTTTGTCTGATCTGTGCCAATGACAATAATGTCTTTGAGGTAAGAAGCAACACCACCAGTACCACTCAGAATGCTGTCCATAATCTGTTGGAAAATTGAAGAAGCCACCCTTGCCCCAAAAGGCAGACAGCAGAAGGAAAACAATCCATTATGTGTTGTAAAGAGGGAATGCTCCTATGACTTTTCTGCCACTTCTACCTGAACGTAGGCTTCAGTCAAGCCCAACTTCGCAAAGTAACGACCACTGTTCAATTTTGCAAAGATTTCTGCCGGTACCGGTAATGGGTATTGGTGTGTCTTCACAGCTAGCTGCATTGAGACCAGCTGAGAAGTCTGTACACAACCTCACTGTCCCGTTGACTTTCTTGAAAATGACTATTGGAGCTGCCCAACGTGAGCAGTTAATCACACCAGCTTGCTGCAGTCGATCTGGATCAACTGGTAAGGCTGCGTGTGGTACTGTTTTGTTTAGAGTAGATGACTAGCTTTGCATCTGGATGGAGATGGATTTCTGCTTAGAGTTTGGTGCAGCAACCTGAATCTTCTTGAAACACTGCTGCATAGTGCTGTTGCAGTTGTTGTTGTATGGTCTGCATACTGACGGCTGCATGGCATCGACTGATATGATTTGAACCACCAATGTCTTCATACAGACCTGATTCAGAGGAATGCTCCAGAGATCAAGCATATCCATCAAGTCAATGCCAAGGACAGTCAGATCCGGCTGGTCTGTTAGGTAACGCACACTGTTAACTTGGTTGCTGTTTGACCTCACCATGCAGTATAGTACTCTCCACCATGTGTGATGCAGAGTATATTGACTGGCTGCATCACAACCTGGTATGGAAACACCAATGCCCTTGATTGGAAAATCCTACAAAAAGTAATGGATACCTCTCAGTCCATCACAGGTGAAGCTTTCCCCACCATTGAGCACATCTACATGAAGCAATATCACAGGAAGACAGCATCCTTCATCGAGGACCCCTCATCACTCAGGTCACTGCTGAAGTTACAGGAGCCTCATGACTCACACCACTGGGTTCACAAACAGCTATTACTCTTCAACCTTGAACCAGAGGGGATAACTTCACTCAACTTCACTTGCCCCATCACTGAATTGTTTCCACAACCAATAGACTCACTTTCGAGGACTCTTTTTCTCATGTTCTTGATATTTATTGTTCTTTTATTTTTTATTATTTCTTTTTTTTTGTATTTGCAATTTTTTTTTGTCTTTTGCTCTGTGATTGAACATCCACGTTGATGTGCTCTTCCGTTGATTCTATTATGGTTATTATTCTATTATGAATTTATTGAGTATGCCTGCAAGAAAATGGATCTCAGGTTTGTGACATATATGTATTTGATAATAAATTTACTTTGAACTTTGAGTTTGCCTGTCAGCTGGAGGGTTCCACCCAATGCATAGTAAGTGGAGAGATGAGTTGAGTTGACTGGTGGGTACCCAAGTGCCTACGATGTGCGTTTGGTGATAACAGTGATGTCTGATGTGCTATCAAGTTTTAGCTTGGCCAACTGATTGTTAAAAAATATGTTGATGTATCATCTCCTTGGGGCGAAGTCAACTTTGAATGTAACTGTTAAACTCCAAGTAGATTTTGATGGCTTTTGAAACTACTTGCTCTTATTTTTCACTGACCTGGACGATGGCAAAAAAATGGCAAAAGCCATCTTTGTGGCCATGGCATTGGCATTTGCTGTAAATGTGTCTCTTGTATTGCTAGTTTCTTTGGTAATGCTGTGCACTACAGTTTCAACAAGCTGTGTTTGTCCGCTAGGAGATCAGATGAATAATAATGTCTGTGCCATTGGAAACTGCATTTGACGTAGTGTTGCTTGGTCAGGTTGGTATTGTGTTTGGCATGATCAAACACTGGCATTCTTGAGCAGTAGCTTGTTGAGTCATATCAAGGTCTTGCTCCATTCTGGCCAGGATCCATTTGTGAATGTCTGCATTTCCAGGTGCCTGAATCCATAACTAAAAATCAGCCACTTAAACAGTGATTCAGTCATGTTACCCAGCTTGAACTTCTCATATTCACAATTGATGACCCTTGCATATGTAATGAAGTCATCAGCGTAGTACTTAATGAGCTTTAGGCAATAGTAGTGACCACTGAAGAGAGATGACTGCTTTCCAACAATGCTTCTTAGCTGTCAGACAGTTTTGTCAAATGATAGGTCACTGGGTTCTTTGGCAGAATGAAGTTGAAATAACGCTCATATTCAGCAGTACCCAATTTTTGGAGCGAAGCGCACATCTTCTATGAGTTGCTTTTTCTGGTGAACTTGACCTGGAATATATCTTTGTATCATTTGAACCATGATTCAAACATATCTCCCAAAAACAGCATCAAACTTGAAATTGGTAATGGACTTAACAACTGACACGCATGAGTTCTGTTCAGTGTTCGACATCAACGTTGTTGGACTCACTGATAACCTGCAGGTCAGGGTTTCGATTAACTTCAGCTGGGCCATTTCAGCTTGAACTTGCTGCTGTTGTAGAATTCCACATAAGCCTTCTGCTGAAATGTCATGTTGATATAATCTAGCAGCTTATCACCAATCTGCTGTGTTTGCTCACCTATAACTACTGACGAGACCTGAGGCCAGGAGCTAAAACAAAGCTGGAACGCGAAATAAAACTTTAGACAGTAAAATCACAAACAAGAGAGAATCTGCAGATGCTGGAAATCCAAGCAACACATCCAAAATGCTGGAGGAACTCAGCAGGCCAGGCAGCACCTGTGGAAAAAAGTACAGTCAATGTTTCCTGCTGAATGGCTTCGGCTCAAAACATCAACTGTACTCTTTTCCATAAATGCTGCCTGGCCTGCTGAGTTCCTCCAGCATTTTGTGTGTGTTGAATCAGTAAAACCACACAACTACAATAATCTCGAAACTCCACTGTACATCCCATTCAGGATTATATAAATGGATTACCCAAAAACATTCGAAACATTTTCGGAACAGAGACCGACTAGTGAAAGTCAGCCTGGTATTGGTTGTCAGCTGTCCAATGGGCGTTGGTTGTTTTTGGCACACCATAATACAAACAAAACTAATCTTTAACTTTATCTAAATATAACATTCTGAAAGGGTTTGACGGGGTAAATGTTGAGAAGTTGTTACCTCAGAATGGACTGTTAAGAATTAGTGAATAAGGTCTCAGAATAGGAGATTGATTATAATGCACAGAGATAACATTTATTTTAATGAAGAATTGAGTTAATTTTGAATTCCTAGTCCCAGTAAGGTAGACTCCCAGTCATGAATGTATCAAAGACTAAAACAGACAGCCTTTTAAATCGCAAACAACTCGAATTCTGCAGATGCTGGAAATTCAAGCAATGCACATCAAAGTTGCTGGTGAACGCAGCAGGCGAGGCAGCATCTCTAGGAAGAGGTACAGTCGACGTTTCAGGCCGAGACCCTTCGTCAGGACTAACTGAAGGAAGAGTTCGTAAGAGATTTGAAAGTGGGAGGGTAAGGGGGAGATCCAAAATGATAGAAGACAGGACGGGGAGGGATGGAGCCAAGAGCTGGACAGGTGATTGGCAAAGGGGATATCTGTCCGCCAGAGAAAGCAGGACCTCCCAGTGGCCACACATTTTAATTCCACATCCTATTCCCATTCTGACATGTCTATCCATGGCCTCCTCTACTGTAAAAATGAAGCCACACTCAGGTTGGAGGAACAACACCTTATATTTCGTCTGGGTAGCCGCCAACCTGATGGCATGAACATTGACTTCTCTAACTTCCGCTAATGCCCCACCTCCTCCTCGTACCCCATCCGTTATTTATTTTTATACACACATTCTTTCTCTCATTCTCCTTTTTCTCCCTCTGTCCCTCTGACTATACCCCTTGCCCATCCTCTGAGCTTCCCCCCCCTTGTCTTTCTCCCCGGACCTCCTGTCCCATGATCCTCTCATATCCCCTTTGCCAATCACCTGTCCAGCTCTTGGCTCCATCCCTCCCCTTCCTGTCTTCTCCTATCATTCTGGATCTCCCCCTCCCCCTCCCCCTCCCACTTTCAAATCTCTTACGAACTCTTCCTTCAGTTAGTCCTGACGAAGGGTCTCGGCCTGAAACATCGACTGTACCTCTTCCTAGAGATGCTGCCTGGCCTGCTGCATTCACCAGCAACTTTGATGTGTGTTGCCTGAGCCCTTTAAATACCACAGTGTATAGGAAGATCAGACAGAAAAGTGAACAGTGATCATCCTTGGTATTGATGGACTCTTCTGCTTCTATTTCTGCAGTCAACCCTGATGAAGTTAAAGCAGGAAGGTACACAATTCAGAACTATTTGTTTGGTTAGATATTTGTGGATAATTGTTAACAAAAGAGGAAGGATAAGAATTATAGGATTAAAACAAGAGTGGAAGAGTGAATTGTTTCAGAAACAAGACACGAGGGAATCTGCAGATGCTAGAAATTCAAGCACTACACACAAAAAATGCTGGTGAACGCAGCAGGCCAGGCAGCATCTATAGGAAGAGGTACAGTCGACGTTTTGGGCTGGGACCCTTCCCAAAACGTCGACTTTACCTCTTCCTATAGATGCTGCCTGGCCTGCTGCGTTCACCAGCATTTTTTGTGCCTGTTGTTTCTGAAACAGTCAGGGTATTCATGTGATTATTATGTCAGCTTCAAATCACATATATGAATTAAAGATTGCATCATATGATGTCTAATAATTTTATATAAGTTGTATATTATTAGATACAAATACGTTTCAGAATCAACACAGCAAACAATTTAGTAATTACCAAACTTATTCAGTTCACAGCAGTAAGTACCTATCTCATGAGCAAGATGGACCTCTAATGAACTTGTTAATTAGTAAATCTATTGCATGAAAAGCCACTGGAGATGAAAGCTAGACATCGCTGGCAGGAGAATAATTGGTTAGAATCAACACAGCAGCTTAAAAACTTAGAAGAGTGGTTACATTATCAGATATTCTCACATAAATCTCTCTAATTCCAGAATACACCTGAATCACCTACAAATCAAGTTTCAGCCAGTGAATGACATGTTTTGCTGATAAGGTCAGAGTCTTCATAGAAGGTGAGGAGAAATGATGACTTGTGAATCTGGCAGCAGTCAATACACTGAACAGAGGAATTGTGGAGCAGTGGAGATAGACACAATGGTTAGAAAGCCGTAAGGAAATATAAAGATACAAAAATAAGAGAGTCAGTTTTTTTCAAGTGTGTAATTTTTTTAATTTTGTGTAATATTGGGAGGAACTGATATTCATGATCATCTTGCTGGATATATGTGATACAGCATTGATGAAAGGTGACAAACCAGAACAGTGGTCACTCTCAAACATTATCCCAGTCCCCAAGTCTGGATCCCTCACAAAGGCAGATAACTAACGTGGTATCAGCTTGACCTGCATCTTAGCAAAGTTATACAATCGGATGCCCTTGAACAGGATTCGCTCCGCCATTGGCCCTAAGCTAAGATTCAATCAGAATGGTTTTCGGCAGGAGCGCACAACAGTAATGCAAATACTTGCTCTCCGTAGGATCATCGAGGAAGTCAAGAAGAACAACCTACCAGCCGTGCTTACTTATATCGATTTTCGCAAAGCTTTTGACTCCATTCACTGAGGTAAAATGCTGAAGACCCTGAAAGCTTACGGAGTGCCAGACCATCTACTGAGAGCAATAGAGTCCAGCTATACCAAAACCATGCGAAAGTTGTATCACCAGACGGAGAAACTGCAGTGTTCGAGCTTCTAGCTGTTGTGCTGCAAGGAGACACTCTGGCACCCTACATCTTTATAATCGTCCTTGATTATGCTCTACGTCAGGCTACCAAAGATCATGACAAGCTTGGTTTTACCATAAAACCAGGGTGAACCAAAAGGTTCAGACCAGTTACACTCACAGATCTCAATTTTGCAGATGACATAGTCCTGCTCTCTGACCAGATGGAGGAAGCACAGCAGCTACTGACAAAAGTGGAAATTGAATGCAATAAAGTTGGACTTCACCTAAATGCTAAAAAGACAGAGTACATGGCATTTAACCGCGACGAAGGTACTCTCAAGACCGTAGAGAATGACACCATTAAGAAAGTCTTTGACTACAAGTACCTCGGGTCAGGAATGATGAGTTCAGAGAAGGACATAAAGATACGAAGGCCTGGCGTGGAGAGCTATGAATGACATGAAGGAAATCTGGAAGTTGAACCTGACCAGGGGGCTTAAAAAGAGGATTTTCACAACAGTCATAGAGTCCATTCTCATGTACGGATGCGAGACATGGACACTCACCAAGACGATACGAAAGTCTCTAGATGGTTGCTATACATGAATGCTCCGGATGGCTCTTGATCTGAGTTGGCAACAGCTCATAACGAACGTTGAGCTCTATAACAACCTGCCGATGCTCTCCACTAAAATCGAGGCGAAAAGACTGCAACTAGCAGGGCACTGTCTACGCCACCTCGAGCTACCTGCCAACCTAGCACTGATGAACCCTGGGCGCCCTCCCAAAACTATGGTCAACATGCTCCTAGAAGACAGCGCTGCAGCTAATTTAGATGAACTGAACACACTGATGAGGGAGAGGGAGAAGTGGCGAGTCCGTCATCGCGCCCGACGCCAGCCCCCTAGGCCTGAGTCGACGTAGTAGATATTGTTGAGAACAAATTAGAAAAAATAGGTTAAATTATTTGCACATTGAAAATTATATTTTTACTTCACATGCAAAGAAGAATATGATAATCAGAGACATGATTCAGGACATTTACAAAGACAGGTGTGAAAATAGGGCCCGAAGGATCATTGGGCACCCGAGTCATCCCAACCACAATCTATTCCAGCTGCTACCATCTGGGAAACGGGACCGCAGCATAAAAGCCAGGACCAACAGGCTCCGGGACAGCTTCTTCCACCAGGCCATCAGACTGATTAACTCACGCTGATTTTAGTGTTTTTCTATGTTACATTAGCTGTTCTATTTATTATAAATTACTATGATTGCACATTGCACATTTTGACAAAGATGTTACGTAAAGATTTTTACTCCTCATGTATGTGAAGGATGTGAGGAATAAAGTCAATTCAAATCTGTAGTGGTGTAATGTGTACTGCTGAGCAACAATTAACATCTCTGAGACCGACAAAAAGAAAGATGACTTTCCTCCCTTATATCTCTTCCCTTCCTTCCACTGGGGCTCCATAATGGCCTCAAGCTGTTCAGGTGTGTTATCAGAGATCAACCTTCTAGTGTCTGGAACCAAATTAAAAAAATTCAATACAGGATTCTAATTTTATTGAAAGGGAAGGGAAGGATGTTTTAAAATGTAGGAATTTGATATAATCTTCAAATCACATTATCTTCATGTCTTTGAGCAATCCATTAATATCAGGACATATCAAATTCAAGAGTTGCTGCTCAGTATCCAGAAAATTCGGATCAAAGTCATCTATGAATGGGCTCCAACCTAGACTTTAGTAGTTCAATGACTACCAGCCGATTGAATATCCTAAGATTGCTCCTGCTAATCTATGTATTCCATTGTACTGAAACTTACTAGTGAGATTTAGAGCAAATTTAGATCATTAATGGCAGCTAATTAAGGTCACCCTAGTAACAATGTGGTTCAAACTGCATTACAGTCTGGTATGGAGCTCCAATGCACAGGATTTCAGTGAGTTGTAAGCTTGTCAGATCCATCTTGGGCACAATCCTCCCCTCCATAGAGACAATCTTCAAGAGGTACTGCCTCCAAGAAGATGACACCCATCACTAAGGACCACACAATCCAGGACACCCCTTCTTCTCATTACTACCATCAGGGAGAAGGCACATGAGGCTGAAGACCCACACCCAGAGATTTAGGAATGGCTGCTTCCACGCCACAATTAGAGCTATGAATGGTCCACAAACCCATAAACATAAACTCATTATTCCCTTTTCCACTATTTATTTATTTTGTAATTTTCAGTGATTTTATGCCTTTTCACTGTATTGCTGCTGTAAAACAACAATTTTCATGATATATACAGTAAACCAATGATAATAAATGTGATTCTGACAGAATAGTATGATTACTTTATCCCTGTGGGTTTATTTGAGAACACAGCTTAGTCATCTGTTGATAGTGTAGGTGGGCCTCATCCTAGCTCACTCTGGTAGCTTCTTCCCAATGGTTCCCAGGAAGTTTCATTGGGATGGTTACAACAAAATAAGCTTAAATTGATTTGGAAATTCACGTGGGTGCAAAATGCCCTCTGCAAAATCCTGGGTGAAGGTATCAGCCCAGTAGTATTGATTAATTGAAGACTGAAAAGATAGAGAGAGAGAAGGAGGATAGATCAAAGAGAGGAGGAAGAGGGATATTGGGTGTGTCACGACACCTACGGGGAGAAGGTAGGAGAATGAGTTTGAGAGGGAAAATAAATCAGCCAAGATCGAATGGTAGAGCAGGCTCAATGGAGCCAATTTGTCTCATTCTGCTCCTATATTCCAAGGTCTTATTACTTTATGGATGGATGGATGGAAGGTGGAAGAATGCAGAAAGTTGGAGTAAAGGAGGAAGGAAAGAGATAGCAGGAAGGGAAAAAGAAAGAAGGATTGGAAAGAGGTAGGAAGAATGGTAAGAGAGAGAGAATGAGATGGGAAGGAGAGAGTGAGAGGGATGAGTATCAACAATATTATTCATGAACAATGTTTCTACCTGATACTTAAATATCAGGAAATTCATGAAAATTGAGACCAAAAGCAGCTTCCGCTGAAAAGACAGTTCTCTGGCCGGCTACTTCCCAGACCTAACTTTGACCTGGTGACACTAGTTAAGATTAATGCATGGAGATCAGCAGAGCAGTTTGGGGCCCAATGACATACATATTGATCGTGGAGGGAGTGGAGTCTGGTTCTGTGTAATCCCAGAGGGATGAGCTAGAAGGCACCTGTTGTGGCCCACTCAAAATCACACCTCACTGCTCACAATAAGAGAGAAAAAAAAGAGTCTAAACCAGCAATATTTCCCATTCTACCAGTTTCAGCCAGAGAGGTGAAGTTAAAACACACCATCAACCCATGTACTGACTCAAGCTCAGACCTTGTATTATCTCAGCAGCTACAGAAGGCAAAAACAACTTTTTCTCCATGAGAAAGGCAGTAGCTGATTGGAAAAATGATGCTCTTGGTAATCATTAGCAAACTAACAGACAGTGTTGCTCAGTTTGCAGAATATTTCACTATCACTAGATAATGTCTTGATTGTTTGCTCACATGCAGTTATAGAAGTTCATATAAAGAGAGAAGATTGCAGAAAACTCAGCAAGGTTAGCATTAACCAGCCTGATATCAGCAAAATAATTCTGTTCCCTGACAAAATTATCCCAATAGTTTAACCTCACCTTTCCAACATAGAGTGGCTCAGTTCCAGTGTACTCCTCCACAATGAAGAACTGATTCCAGACCCAGCCACGCCTGATACGACGGTGAGCTACCAAGCTTGCTTCAGAATGGTCTGTTTTCCAGTCTGGATGCTGCGATCTGTTCTGGGTCGAATTTGTCCCACAGTGACCCAGCATGCACAAAGCCACTGACGTGAGCCACAGAGTGGTGTGGCTGACCATTTTACCTGGCCTCATTTTCGCACAGGTTAAGTTCAGGTAAGGTGGAGCCTGTTTACTGAGCCCTTCAATGCATCGATCCTCGATTGTCTCATTAATCCTTCACGCTGTCAGATGCTGAATCTGAGTGACGGTTTCATTTCTGAAGCTTTGGCTCCACAGATAAAACCCAAGTACCTACAAAAAAGCAAGATATTAATAATGAGATGGCATACTTTGACCCGTAACAGGGACATCATTTCTTGAGTGCAAATTAATTGTCATGCATTCCAGTGCATCCTGAGATTGTGGTAAGTGCTTTTAAAAATACCCTTGTTTTTCTTCTAAAGTAGACCATAATAGCTCTGTGTGCTACAATGTTTGAATTCATAAAATGAGGGAATATTGTGAAAGCCTAACCTTGTGGAGTGGTGTTGCACCTTCTGAAATTAGGACAGGGTTCTCTGTGCATATGTCACCTCTGCACAGAGAGCACAATGTACAGTCCTCCTTTTGACACAGCATGTGTAAAGGTATGTATGCTCTTGGGGACAGACAGGCACTGAAGCAGGCCCTAATTAGAGAAGATGGGATGACAATGGCATTTCTTAAAGGACTCAACCTTATCAGAGCCAATGCAGCAAAACCCAAAATTGAACACGAAATGCCAAATGTGGCCTATCATTATCTTGTACAACTGCAATCTAGCATCTCAATCTCTACACTTCATGCCCTGATGGACAAAAGCCAGCATGCAAAAGGCCTTCTTCAGCACCTTATTCGTATATACACACGCCACTTTCAGGGAACCATGTACTTTTACTCCTAGGTTCCTTTGTTCTCCAGTCCTCACCACTCCAACAATACTTCCTATGTCAGCTGACACTTTTCATCTCCCTATATACTAAATTTAAATGCAGCATCCTTCCAAGCCCAATCATTTCCACAGTTAAACACTTCCATATCCTGACGTGCCATAACCTCTCCTTCCATCCTTGCTCTCCTATCCCGATCATCTACTATCTCCAGCCCATCACCATTCTGATGCCCAATATCCTATGCAGTCACCACTATGACAAACGATTTTCTGAAGGTGTCAGTGCTAGGCCCATTGCTATTTCTCATCTACCACAATGTCTTGAATGAGAAAATACAAGGCATGTTTAGTGAGTTTGTAGATGATGCTAAAATAAGTGGTTTTGTTGCTAAGGACTATGGTTATTCGGATCTATAAAGGGATCTTGATCAGTTGGGTAACTGCACTGAGGAATGACAAATGGAATTTACTTCTGGTAAGCGTGGTATTGTTGCGAGACAATGAGAGTTGGAGTTTCACAGTGAAGGATAGGATCCTGGGGAGAGCTGCGGAACTGAAGGGTGGAGGTGTGCCAGTACGTGGTTCCCTGGAAGTGGCACCACATGTAGATAGGGTGATGAAGAAGGCCTTTCGCATGCTGGCTTTTCCAGTCAGGGCATTGGGATGTTCTGTTGCAGTTGTACAAGATAATGGTGAGGCCACATTTGGAATATTGTGTTCAGTTTTGGTCAGGCTACCAGGCAAAAGATATTGGAAAGAGTGCAGAGGAGATTTATGAGGATGTCACAGGAACTTGAGGGACTGAGTTATGGAGACAGTTTGAGCAGGTTCAGACTATTTTCCATTGGAATATAGGAGCATGAGGGCTGATCATACAGAATTGTATAATGTCATAGACTGAATGCATCCAGTTTCTTTCCCAGGGTTGGGGAATCTCAAACCAAAGGATACAGCTTAAAGGTGAGAAGGAACGGATTTAATCGGAGGAGGCAAATTTCTCACCCAAAAACTGGTCAGTGTATGCAATGAGCTGTCAGAAGTAGTTGAGACAGGTAGATTAGCAACATGTAGAAGGTCATTAGACAGGTACATGGATAGGAATAGCTTAGAGGGAAATGGATCAAATGCAAGCAAATGGGATGAGCTGAGATGGGAATCTGGGTCAGCGTGGACCAGTTAAACTGAACAGCTTGTTTCTATGCTGTACAACGATGACTTTGTGACTCTATTATGTCCACTGTTCACAATGGCAGGAGCTTGTAGAGGGAAGACCTTTAGCTAATTAATAGCCCACATGAGTTCAATCATGCATAATCACTATGTTTTGTGTCTGAAATGTAGCTCTGCTTCAATGCATGGCTTTAGTTACATTGAATGATTTGTTCATGACACTTTAGAAATAGAATAAATCAGTGGAATTGAGCCTTTTATATTTGGTTTATGACCATGTCATTCAGACCTGTCAAATTTACATTCAGAACCATGATCTACAGATCTCTCCTATTAGATCCATTTTTCTTTAGCCCTTTATCTCTTCCACCTATCCCCTCCCAGTTTCCTAATTCATCAGCCCTCCCCACCCACCCAAGAGCATCAGTTAGTCTTGCGAGACCATGGATCTGTGCCTGGAAAGTTTTCACTCTCCAGGGCGCAGGCCTGGGCAAGGTTGTATGGAAGACCGGCAGTTACCCATCTGCAAGTCTCCCCTCTCCACGACACCGATGTTATCCAAGGGAAGGGCAAGGGCCTTGGCACCAGTGTCGTCACAGAGCACTGTGAGGTTAAGCTGCCTCGGCTGGGGCTCGAACTCACAACCTTCAGATTGCTAGTCAAATCCCTTAATCACTTGGCCATGTGCCCACCCACTTCCCCCTCATCTAGCCTCAAGTATCGCCTGCTAGCTTGTACTTTTTCTTTTCCTCCCAATTTCTTATTCTAGCTTCTGTCCCCTTCCTTTCCAGTTTTGATGAAGGGTTTCAGCCTGAAACATCAACAGTTTATTTCCCTCCATAGATGCTGCCTGAACTGTTGATCTCCTCTTGCCTTTTGTGTGTGTTGCTCAAGATTTCTTGCATTGGTACGATCTCTTTTAACTTTAATTCAGTGATTACATTCGGTGGTTCATCTTCCTTCATTCGCTGGCTGAAAAAAAATCTACTTGATTTCCTTTACAATTTCTTAATTACAAGATTGTGCCCTTACTCTTTGATCACATTTTCATGGCAACCACCTTTATCAATTCCGCCTTCAACATCCAAATTGTTTGAATTTCTAATCATAGAATAATTACATAATGTGTTGTGACTTTGAGTATTTCACATTATTTCCGTTAAATAATATTGCTGGAACAAAGATGTTCTCCAACTAATGTTAGACCTCCACTTCATGTAGTCTTGTAGTCATCTGACTTCACCAATCTCTCCAATATTACAAGACAGTCCAGTATACACTGGTAGTAACTTAAAACTAAGGACACAGGCTGTCAATTTCCTTACATTTACATTTTGTACAGTGTAACAGAAGATTTATTACACAGCCAGTGTTTAATTGTAGTTAGATTGTGAGAACTTGTTGTGATAAGTGATAATAATCTTAATGAAGTGTCAGTTATGTTCACAAACTATGGTTCATGAATTAGAATATTTAAGTTACTGGCTCTCACAATGATTACTTTCAGTTAGGATTCCTGAGCTGATTAACAAATGGCCACTGGTCACTGATGGCTGGTCTATCAAAACAAACTGGGAAGAGGAATTGAATTCAGCCAATCCCTACAAGCAGGACTAGAGAAGGGGATGAAAAGCAGATACTCAGTTGTTATACTACTTAAGTTTCTAATGTCAAAAATGAAAGAAATCTTGGCATAGTCTATAGCATCCATTAGTCTCGTGAGGCCATGGATTTGCGCCTTGAAAAGCTTCCAGGGCGCTGGCCTGGACTAGGTTGTATGGAAGACCGGCAGTTGCCAATGCTGCAAGTCTCCCCTCTCCACGCCATGGATGTTGTCCAAGGGAAGGGCACAAGGGTCGATACAGCTTGGCACTGGTGTCGTCGCAGAGCAATGTGTGGTTAAGTGCCTTGCTCAAGGACACAACACGTTGCCTCAGCTGAGGCTCGAACTAGCAACCTTCAGATCACTAGACCAATGCCTTGACCACTTGTCATGTGCCAACACTTGGCATAGTCAGTCCTTTTGGATTGTGTAGGAACTAGAAATGGGTTGTGGATCTGCAGATGCTGGAGAAACTCAGCCGGTCAAGCAGCACTCTGCAGGGAAGTGGACAGTTGATTTTTTGAGATGGTTAAAGAGGTGGAGGGAAAGGGGTGGAGCAAGAAATGGCAAGCAATCTGTGAATTCAGATGAGTGTCTGGCAGAAGGGGGAGTGGAGAGTGAGAATAGTGACAGAGGCAACAGAGTTCTGAGAAAAGGGAATCTGGTAGGAGAGGAAGGTGCAACATGAAATCAACTAAGGGAGCTGGGGTGGTCAAATGGGAATAGTGAGGGTGGGGATCCAGTGGGATTATGAGTAATTGAATGGGTGGAGGAGGGAAAGAAACTGGGTGATGGAGGCTGTGGTGTCTGCAAAAGAAATGGAGAAGAGAAGAAAAGTGAGAGGGAAGCAGTTTACAAAGATCAAAACTGAAAGTAAATTTATTTTCAAAGCTCATAAAGTATATGTCACCATAAACTGAGATTCATTTTCTTGTAGGCATTCACAGTAAATACAAAGAAACACAATAGAATCCACACTAACAGAGATGGACAAACCATCAATCTGCAAAAGACAACAAATTGTCCAAATACAAAAGACGAACAAAATAATAATAGTAGCTAAATAAATAATAAATAATATTGAGACCATGAGTTGTAGAATTCTTGAAAGTGTGTCCATAGGTTGTGGAATCAATTCAGTGTCGGCGTGATGGAGTTATCTACCGTTGTTCAGTCGCCTGATGCTTGAAGGATAATAACTGATGGTGTGGGGCCTAAAGCTCCTATGCCTCCTTTCTAATAACAGCAGTGAGAAGAGGGCATGGCCTGGATGGCATGGTCCTTCATGATGGATGCTGATTTCCTGTGACAGTGCTCCTTATAGCTTTATCTTTGATGGGCTGGGCTGTATCTAGTATCAAAGTGGGTGCTGTTGTACTGTGGTGCACTGACCTCCACCTTGCTGAGGCCCAGTGGCAACTCTCAGACACCTCCTCATACCTACCCCTTAAAGGGGACCCCACTCCGGACCATCAGAAAACTGTCTCCAACACCACTACTGACCTCATCAGCTCTGGAGAACTCCCATCCGTTGCTACCAAATTCCCGTACCCCTTTGTTCCCCGACCCCACACCACTCGCTTCTGCCTCCTACCCAAGATCCATAAACTGGACTGCACAGGTAGACCTATCGTCTCTACCTGTGCCTGCCCCACTGAACTTGTGTCCTCATACCTCAATTCCATTCTGTCTCCCTTGGTTCAGTTCCTTCCCACCTAATCCATGATACATCTCATACCTTCAATTTCCTCAGTAGGTTTTAATTACCTGGCTCTGACTGCCTTACTTTCACCATGGATGTTCAGTCCCTAGGCTTCTATCCACCATCAACAAGGCCTCAAAGCTCTTCACTTCTTTCTTGACAAAAGAACCAAGAAATTTCCCTCCACAGCCACACTCTTCCCTATGGCAGAATTGATACTCACCCTCAACAATTTTCCTTAGGCTCCTCTCAATTTCTCCAAACTTGAGAGGTAACCATGGGCACCCACACAGGCCTCAGCTGTGCCTGCCTCTTTGTTGGCTATGTAGAACATTCCTTGTTCCAAGCCTTCCCCGGTAATACTCTCCAACTCTTCCTCCGCTACATTGATAACCACCATGGTGTTGCTTCATGCACCCATGCTGAGCTCCTTAATTTCACCAACATCGCCTCTAACTTCCACCTTGCTCTTAAGTTCATTTGATCTATCTCCAACATGTTCCTCCTCTGTCCTGATCTCTCTGTCTCCATTTCTAGAAGCAAACTGTCTGTCACAACAATGGATTCGGCAGCACAATAGATACGGCAATTACACTTGTGAATATGCACGTGTCAGCTAATTTTTATTTCATTGTGATGGTATTTAACTCTATTCTTTTCATTGCAATGTTTGTCAAGGCTTGAGAAAGGCACAGCAATGTTTCACTGCCTGCTTGCATTCGGCCTTGCCTGAGAAATTGAACTGTCGAGTCAACTGACTCTGAAGACGAGTGGTTTTCGTTTTATATTTAGTTTTTCCTTTCAGCTGCAGTATAGGCTTCATTTTCCATCTGAGATTTAATGGCCCTGTTTGCCCCAGCACTTATTGTTTTCTTTTCTCTATAACTCTGTACGCATTAACGTCTGTGAACTATCGACCTGTTTCAAGGTCCCTTGCTCTGCATTTGGGTCATATCCGAATGTAGTGGCAGCAAGTCTCAACCACACAAAGATACACCCAGCAGAGAGGCAGCAGCTGACCTTGGCCCTGAGATTCATTGGTCAGATACGGGATGAACTACAGGGTAATTGAATCTGTTCTCAGTGAAGTTACGGAAGCAATGAGGCAGACAATCTTGTACCAACAAGCCCAGTCTCATCTGGAGGAACAGGTATCATTCCTATCTGTAAAGATTGAACAACTCACCAGACAATCGGACTCAGGAGTCTGCAATTTCCGCTTTCATGGCTACTGTCCACAAGCTCGCTATAAACAGCCAGCATCAGCTGACAGCCTTTAACATTCTTGTCAACACAATTCAGCAGCATCTGGCCCTGACAGTCCCACTCCCAGCATCCCGTAGGTCCTCCTTTTCTGCTGTCCCAACAATCTCTGCTACTAATGTTCCCGCTCCCGCACCCGGACCAGAACTGACTCCCACCTTCGGACCCTCACAGACTCACAGGAACCAATTATTCCATCACTAGGCAAATATTCTGGTTATTTGGATGGCTGCAGGAATTTTATTACCCAATGCAAGTTGACATTCCAAGCCCAGACTGGTCATTTTGGTGATGAGGCGCAAAAACTGGAATACATGGTCAATCTTCCAGATGGACCTCCACTCAGCCTGTTCAACACTTTATGGGAGCAAAGATACCCTGCAGCCCAGTCATTCCAAAATGTTTGGCAGAATTAAGAAGGATTTTTTTTACCACCCCTACGGGATTTGTACTGACTCTTGGACCTACGCCAAGGCAGAGGAACGGTGAGAGCCTATGCAGTCAAATTCCGCACGCTTGCAGTAGAGACAGTTTGGAATGAGAGATCCCTCATCACTGCCTTCCAGCGTGGACTGAACACAGGGTTTCAGCATGATATTCCTGTCCGGGACAAGCAAGGTAGTCTGGATGACCTGATTAATCTGGCTATTTGAGTTGACGACTGGGTGAGTGGGCAGATGCATGGCAAATGCAGTTTAATGTAGATAAATGTGAGGTTATCCATTTTGGTGGCAAGAACAGGAAGGCAGATTACTATCTGAGTGGTGTCAAGTTAGGAAAAGGGGAAGTACAACAAGATCTAGGTGTCCTTATTCATCAGTCACTGAAAGTAAGCATGCAGCTACAGCAGGCAGTGAAGAAAGCTAATGGCATGCTGCCCTTCATAACAAGGGGAATTGAGTATGGGAGCAAAGAGGTCCTTTTGCAGTTGTACAGGGCCCTGGTGACACCACACCTGGCATGTTGTGTACAGTTTTGGTCTCCAAATTTGAGGAAGGATATTCTAGCTATTGAGGGAGTGCAGCGTAGGTTCACAAGGTTAATTCCCGGGATGGCGGGACTGTCATATGTTAAATGATTGGAGCGACTGGGGTTGTATACACTGGAATTTAGAAGGATGAGAGGGGATCTAAATGAAACATATAAGATTATTAAGGGATTGGACACGCTAGAGGCAGGAAACATGTTCCTGATGCGGGGGGAGCCCAGAACCAGAGGTCGCAGTTTAAGAATAAGAGGTAGACAGTTTAGAACGGAGTTGAGGAAAAACTTTTTCACACAGAGGGTTGTGGTTCTGTGGAATGCTCTGCCTCAGAAGGCAGTGGAGGCCAATTCTCTGGATTCTATCAAAAAAGAGTTAGATAGGGCTCTTAAAGATAGCGGAGTGAAGGGATATGGAGAGAAGGCAGGAAAAGGGTACTGATTGTGGATGACCAACCATGATCACAGTGAATGGTGGTGCTGGCTCGAAGGGCTGAATGGTCTACTCCTGCACCTATTGTCTATTGTAACTGAGTGGCTCAGGGAAGGAATGTTTCAAACTTCCTATGCGCCATCTGATCACTGTCTTTCCTTGCCCTCTGCCCCTCCCTCATCTGATCATTGTCGTTCCTCGTCCTCTCCCCCTCCCTCACCACCCAGCACCCAGCCCACGGTGGAGCCTATGCAAGTAAGGTGCATGCGCCTGTCTCAGGTGGAACAAGATCGGCACAGGAGAACAGATTCCTGCCTCTATTGTGGTGATCCAGGACACTTCCGGGCTGCATGTTCCAAGCATCCAGTAAAAGAGAATACCCGTCAGCAGGGAGGGGTGTTCTGTCAGGTCAGTTCTCTCTTCTGTCAGCTTCCCCTAATTGTGTAATGCTCATGGTTTCTTTGTTGTGGGGGTTTTGGACCCATGAACTTAAGACGTTTATCGACTCCGGTGCAGCTGGGAATCTCATGGACATCTCTTTAACTCAAAGATGGGGAGTTCAGACTCAGGAATGAAGAGAAAAGATCAACGTCATGGCACTGGATGGTCGACCTCTGGGTACTGGCCAGATCCACCTTTCCACTCAACCCCTCCAACTTGTGCTCAAAGGCAACCATCATGAAGAACTCTCTTTCTATCTGGTTGATTCGCCTGAAATGCCGCTGGAACTTGGTCCCCCCGGTTACTCTGGCTTTAACCCATGAATTGATTTGTCTCTGAAAGCACTCCAAGAGTGGGGACTGGCATGCCTGCCTACGTATTTGGGTGCAGTTCAAGCTCCATTCCATGAATCCCCTCCTGTGTTCACATCCTCTGAAGATGTGGACCTGTCTGGGATTCTAGCTGAATATGCGGATCTCCTTGAGGTTTTCAGCAAAAGGTAGGTCACCACCCCGCTCCCACAACGGCCATACGACTGCGACATCGAACTCCTACCTGGCACTAGTCCTACCGGGGGCTGGCTCTTTTCCCTCTCATCCTGAAACGGTGGCCATGGAGGGTATCATCCAGGAGGCATTGGCCATGGGTTTTATCCATCCATCAACCTTGCCAGATTCTTTTTCGTCAGCAAGAGAGATGGCAGGCTCCATCTCTGCGTCGATTATTGGCCCCTGAACAGCATCACTATGAAGAGCCGCTACTCTCTTCCCCTGCTGGAGTCTGCGTTTGAACATCTCCAGTGAACAACCATTTTCCAAAGTTGATCTGCGCAATGCTTACAATCGCCTTTGCATAAGAGAAAGGGAGGAGTGGAAGACAGATTTCATCACTGGGCTGCCCTGTCTAATAGAAACACCAGCATTTTGGTCATTGTGAATCAATTTTTCCAAGACTGCCCACTTCATTGCCAACCCCAAGCTCCCGCAGGCTCTTGAGACTGCCGCACTCATTGTTCAACACGTGTTCAGGCGCCATAGATTTCCTCAAGACATAGTGTCTGATCGTGGACCACTGTTCACTTCTCACTTTTAGAAGGCTTTCTGCTCTCTTGTAGGAGCCACAGCCAGCCTCTCATCTGGTTTCCACCCCCCAACCAATGGCCAGACTGAGAGAGTTAACCAGGAGCTGGAGACAACCCTGCGCTGTCTTGCCTCCTCCAACCCCACATCCTGGAGCTCCCAATTGGTTTGGGCAGGGATCACCCACAATAACCTCCAGTCATCTTCCATGGGTATGTCTCCCTTTGAATGTGAGGAGGGATTCCACCCCCATTCTTCCCTGATCGGGAGATAGATGAAGAACTTCCTGCTGTTTAACAGCTGATCCAGTGCCACAACCACACTGGAGATGAGCCAGGGCTTCTCTGCTCCACACCCAGAAACAACATGCCTTGTCAGGCTGATCAGTTCCGTCAACAGGTAAGGTCATTCAAGTCAGAAGAGAAGGTCTAATTGGCATCAAGGGGTCTTCACTTGAAAGTCGAGAGCCAGAAATTGGCATCACGCTATGTGGGATTGTTTGTAATAGAAAAGGCTGTCAACAAGGTGTTGTATAGATTGTGTCTATCAGCATCACTGAAGATCCATCCAGTATTCCATGTTCCCCAGCTCAAGCTGGTTATGACTTCTCCCTTGTCCCCAATCACCCCATCTACCCTTCCTCTCTGCTTGGTAGATGGTTCCCTGGTCTATACTGTGCAGCACCTGCTGGCATCTCGCTGGGTACATGGTAAGGTCCAGTACCTTGTGGACTGGGAAGGGTATGGCCCAGAAGAACATATGAGGGGTGATTGATAAGTTTGTGGCCGAAGGTAGAAGGAGTCATTTTTAGAAAACCTAGCACATTTATTTTTCAACATAGTCCCCTCCTATTTTCACACACTTAGTCCAGTGGTCATGGAGCATACGGATCCCTTCTTTGTAGAAGTTGGCATCTTGGACCTCCAGAAAGTGGTCCACAGCAGGGGTGATTGATAAGTTTGTGGCCTAAGGTAGAAGGAGATGAGTTATACAGCTCTCGTTACATGCACATGCAGTTCAACTCTTTGAGTGATTATTCAGAAAGTTTGAAGTTAATAACTCATCCCCTTCTACCTTAGGCCACAAACTTATCAATCACCCCTGCTGTGGACTTGTACAAAGAAGGGATCTGTATGCTCCACAGCTGCTAGACTAAGTGTGTACATGTAGGAGGGGACTATGTTGATAAATAAATGTGCTAGGTTTTCTAAAATTGACTCCTTCTACCATAGGCCACGAACTTATCAATCAACCCTCGTACTTGGATCCCAGCAAAGGACATCTTGCACAAGGCACTCATCCAGGACTTCCAGCGGACATAGTTCTGTGGTGCCTCAGGGGCTGCACCTAGGGAGGAGGGTCCCTGTCATAACCACGGATTCAGCAGTGCACATATGAATATGCACATATCAGCTAATTATTATGATGGTATTTAACTCCATTTTTTTTTGTCATAGAGCTTGTCAAGACTTGAGCAAAGCACAGCAACATTTCGCTGCCTGCTTGCATTCAGCCTTGCCTGAGAAATTGGACTATTGAGTCAACTAACTCCGAAGACTAGCGGTATTTGTTTTATATTTAGTTATTCCTTTCAGCCGCAGTGCTGGCTTTGTTTTCCATTTTGAGAATTTTAGTTAACGGCCCTGTTTGGCCTAGCGTTTATTGCTTTACTTTTCCTCTAAACTCAGTTCGCATTGAAGTCTGTGAACTATTAACCCTCTTCAGTGTCTCTCACTCCACACTTGGGCCATATCTGAATGAAGTGACACTGTCAATCGACATCTTTTATAAATGTAGCGCGCTACAAGGTTTCACTGCTAATGTAATGGCCTCTCTGTCACGGTTTCTCTGTAGCAGCAATGTTTGGGTTATGACTAGAGATAACGGGGTTTGGAACACTGTTGTTGTTTCTTGTGAGTCTGGAAGGGAGATTTTCACGTTCTTCGGTCGGCGAGAGAAGAAGGAAGACGCGTGTGGAGAGAGCTGGTAGACTAGGAGCGAGGGTCTGAAGGTCGGCGACACTCGGAGGAGGTCGATGGTTGATGAATGACCGTATTTGTGAGCTCCAACATGCACTTTTGACTTTCCTGTTGAAATGGGCCCTTTTTCTTTTTATTTTCTTTACTAACCCTATATTCGGATTAAGATTTATAAATTTCACTCAGTTAATTGCATATGGTGTACTGTCTGATATTTTGCAGTGCAGATTTGTAACCGGGCAACATGTCACACTGCATCGACACAAATGAGATTTCTCAGTTTGGCAGGGCTAGAAGTTGTCTTCCCCTCGACGAAAACGTGCTGGCCGAGCCTGAGGGTTACATAAACCTATTGATTCCCATGGTTATCTTGAGTATACCTCTTCACACTCCATCATTGTAAAAATGCTGTACACTTTTTTCAGGTCTTTCATCTCCGCTGTATCTGTTCCCAGGATGCTGCTTTCCATTCCAGGACATCAGAGCTGTCCTCCTTCTGCAAAGAATGGGGTTTCCCTTCCTCCGTCATTGATGCTGCCCTCACCTGCATCTCTTCCATTTCCTGAGCATTCACACCAACCAATCTTCCCACCACATTAACAGTGATAAGAGTTCCTCTTGTCCTTACCTACCACCCCATCAGCTTCCACATCCAACACGTCATCCTCCGCAACTCCCGCCAGCTCTAAAGGGTTCCTACCACTAAACATATCTTTACCGTCCACTGTGCTGAACCACATGCCATCAGGTTGTAGACTACACAGGCAGAATATGAGGTGCTGCTACCAGCAAAGCCTAGGGACTATTTGTAATTTGATCCAACTGCCACCACAAGCCATTCCAACACTGTCACCTCACTGACTGGTATAGACCATGAGCAGAATTCGGCCATTTGGCCCATCAAGTCTGCCATTCAATCATGGCTGATCCGTTTTCCCCTCCTCAGCCCCCCTCACCTGCCTTCTCCCCATAACCTTTGATGTTGTGTTCAACCAAGAATCTATCAAACTCTGCCTTAAATACACAAAATAACCTGGACTCTACAGCTGCCTATGGTAATAAATTCCACAAATTCACCACCCCTTGGCTCAAAAAATGTCTCCACATTTCTGTTTTAAATGGACGTCCCTCTGTCTTGAAGCTGTTCCCTGTTGTCCTAGACTCCCCCACCATGGGAAACATCCTTTCCACATCTACTCTGTCTAGGCCTTTCAACATTCAAAAGGATTTAATGTGATCCTCATTCATCCTTCTAAATTCCAGTGAATACAGACACAGAGCCATCAAACATTCCTCATATGATAACCCCTTTATTCCCAGAATCATCCTTGTGAGCCTCCTCTGAATCCTCTTCAATGAGGAGCCCAAAACCGTTCATAATATTCAAGGTGAGACCTGATCGTTGCTGTATAAAGCCTCAACATCACATCCCCGCTCTTGTATTCTAGACCTCTTAAAATGAATCCTAACATTGCATTTGCCTCCCTCATCAGTGACTCTACCTAGAAGTTAACCTTTATGGAGTCCTACACAGGGACTCACAAACCCCTTTGCCTCTCAGATACTTCGATTTTCTCCCCATTTAGGGAATAGTCCGCACATTTATTTCTACTACCAAAGTGCATGACCATGCATTTTTCAACATTGTATTTCATTTGCCACTCTCTTGCTTATTCTTCAAATCTGTCTAAGTTCTTCTGCAGCCAACCTTTTTCCTCAACACTATCTGCCCCTCCACCAATCTTCATGTCATCTGCAAACTTGGCAAAGAAGCCATCTATTCCACCATCAAAATCATTTATATACAGCATAAAAAGAAGTAGTCCCAACATTGACCACTGTGGAACACCACTAGTCGCTGGCAGCCAACCAGAAAAGGATCCTTTTATTCCCACTTGCTGCCTCCTATCAATCAGCCAATGCTCATTCCACCGAGATGCAACATAGAGTGTCATAGGAAGTCATTCCTGCCTGTGGCCATCAAACTTTACAACTCCTCCCTTGGAGGGTCCGACACCCTGAGCCAATAGGCTGGTCCTGGACTTATTTCCTGGCATAATTTACATATTACTATTTAACTGTTTATAGTTTTATTACTATTTAATTATTTATGGTGCAACTGTAACAAAAACCAATTTCCCCCAGGATCAATAAAGTATGACTTTGACTATGACTATGACTATGCTCTAACCATGCCAGTAACTTTGCTGTAATACCATAGGCTCTTAACTTGGTAAACACCTTATCAAAGACCTTCTGAAAGTTCAAATATACAACATCCACTACACCCCCTTTATCTATCCTATGTGTAATCTTCTCGAAGAATTCCAGCAGGTTTGTCAGGCAAGATTTTCCTTTAAGAAAACCATACTAACTTTGTCTTATCTTGTTCTGCGTCCCCAAGTACTCCATATCCTCATCCTTAACAATTGACTCCAACATTTTCCCAGGCTAACTGATCTATAATTTCCTTTTTGTTGCCTTCCTCCTTTCTTAGAGAACAATCTTCCAGCTTTCTGCCGTCACCCCCCTCCCCTGCCACACTGATTCAGTATGCGTTGCTTGGATTTCCAACATCTGCAGATTTTCTCTTGTTTATCAACTGACGTGTTGTGATTTTAAGGGGAATGCGGTTAGTAGAAGCAGTGGGGAAGGGGTGGGAGGGGAGGTGTTGATGTAGTTACAATTTTGACACTTGGCTGAAGCTTAGAGAAAATGAATGATGGGGAGTTGTCCTGACGAAGGGTCTCGGCCTGAAACGTCGACTGCGCCTCTTCCTATAGATGCTGCCTGGCCTGCTGCGTTCACCAGCAACTTTGATGTGTGTTGCTTGAATTTCCAGCATCTGCAGAATTCCTGTTGATAGGGAGTTGAGCCTCTTTTGGCCTCAGGGTTATTTGACTGGAATTTTTCAGCACACTTGCCTATACATGTATAAAGTAAACATAATAAATTAGAAGAGAATGTGATAAATATTTGAAATGGATGAATATAAAACAGTCTGAGGGGAATATGGCTGCAGCTGTGAGTATTTGCAAGAATATAGTGATCAGCAGCAAAACACTGCTGTAATTTTGTATTATATTTGACAACTCAGCCTTATTAAGTTAGTTTTCACCCCAAGTGGATGAGAAATGCTAGTGCTAAGCTGGGCTTCTGCTTTACTAGGAGAGCGCACAGCACGGTGGGCAATCTCCTGGTCTAGTTCAAGTTGGTCTTGCAGGTATGTTTGACAAGTGAAATATAAAATTCCCAGTCAGAGTTGTCCCCACATCGATTTTGAATCTAAACCAGAATCCAAGTAGCCTGGGAGAAGAAATGGGGCCCATTAAAATGGCATGAACTGGAGAAAGAATTGCAATCCTGTTGATGTAAAGTAATATTGATACAACTTCTGGGTGAATGCTTATGATTTAATTAATGATTATTAGTCACAAGGCAGATATTGGATTTGCTACACCAATTAATCCAAGTCACAGTGAGTTAAGTTACTGTTGGTCAGCAGGAGGGATTTCTGGGTGTTACTAATGTTGGAACTTATTTTAATTCTGCTCTTCCCACTTCTATTTTCTTCTATGTCCGTCTCTGCCACGAAAAGAGGAAATAATTTTGTGCTATTATTCTGTGTTTTTGTCTAATTATCATATTCAAAGCTCTCAGATTTTACTCACAAGAAACAAGATTTGTTTCTTTTCCATTGTGGATTGCTTACAAAACTGAAGGTCTAAACCAGAATGCTTTCCTGCCACCGGCCATAAAAATAGTAATTCAATAGCTCTCAGATCCTTTCATCCCCTGAAATTTCTTACTGGGTGGAGGTTATTAAGCTATAGGTAGAAATCCTACCCAATAGACTCTACCATAATGACAACATGTGCTTGCTTAAAAAAATCATTGCATTTTTGATTATGTCACCTCCTGGTAAGCCTCAGGCTCGCTCAGCTCACTTTCGTCTAGGGGGAGCAGCCTTCGGCCCAGCCAAACTGGGTAATCAAGTTTGTGTGGATGCTGTGTGATGTACCCCACCCCGCCAAATAACAGACAATACACCATATGCGATTAAATGATTACACTTTATAGATCTTACTGGAACTATGTAATTAATAGAGATGAAATATAAAAGGAAAATAAAAGGCGCCAAGCTTATCAAAGTTCAACCACTTCGTGCACAATAGTTGGAACTCAATTAACGGAGTCTTCTTTCCACCATTCGATCCCCTCCGACCCCCTCGACCCACCGCCTGGGACCAACCACAGTGGTCGACCAGGTGCTCCACACGAGTCTGTCCTCGTCTCCTCTCCTCGCTGAAGAACCTGAGCCTCGGACTCCCGCTCAGAGTTGGTCCTGCCGCCCAGCGTCACAGCATCACGTCTCCTCTCTCCGTCCCCCTCGCGCCTTCTGCCTCAAAGCCCGCCAGCAACAGCTTACAGACACACAAGAAAGAATAGCATCTATCCCAATTTGTTAGCAAATGAATACAATTCTCTTTATAACCCAAACGAGCTGCTAGAGAGAGAACTTTCTCAGCAGTTATTATTGCAGAAAAGCCATTTTAATTAGAACATAACAAAGAAGCCATTTTGTTAGCCTTCACAGTAACGTAAAAGAAGAAACCCCTTACACTCACCCCCCACCAAATAAAGTCATGTCCTCATGACTTCTAAATAACTCGCCAGCTATTCCTGCAGACACAAAAACCCAATCTAGGTACAAACAGTCACATTGCTCCCCAAACAATAGACCTACGTGGGCACTACATAGGCCAACCTATCTGGGAGTTTTCTATTCCTCTGAGACCTCCGTACCCCCTCACCTAAGCCCTTCAGGCTCGGACACTACTGGGGATACCTCGGGTCTGCTTGCCAAATCCTCTCTCAATCTCTCACTCATGCCCCCACTGCAACTCGGAGCCCCCTGTCCCATGTCCAGGGCCCCACTTCTTTTCCTTCAGGGTCCTACTGTAACCCAGGCTGCCCACAGCCAACCCTCCCCACTACACCTGACTCAGTGGGAGAAAGGCCAAAGGTCTCTTCTTCAATCAAGGGGAAGTTAGCGAAAGGCAGCATGTACCACACATCCAGCATACCATCCTTCGAATCCATATTCTTCCTCATTCCCTCGATCGGTAGCTGCTGTTTGATTTTCTCCAAACTGAAGCACTTAGCCTGGGCTGCCTCTGCAGTCTCTTCAGTCTCCTGCAATTGAGGTTAACTTCTTCTCTGACTCCTCCAACTCTCGCCCCAGTCTCAGCAGTTCTGACTCACGCTTCATGTCCATCTCCATCTGGGATGCAATTGCACCACCAGCTTCTTACAATCTGTTCTGGATCGATTTCTTGAGTTTCTGCTGATCCTTTCAAAGGTTAGTCATTGTTTCGTCTCCCTGGATCAATTCATCAGTAAATGACTGCAGTTTAGGATCGGAATTATGTTTCCCCGTCTCCACGTTGACAAGCGTGAACTCCAATTCTTCAATGGTTGTCCGGGGCTCCGGTACTCGCCTCACATCATCGTCCCCCAAGGCGAATCCAAACCCTAGGCAATCATCCACATACGCCAAAACTCCAGACACCTCCACATCCCCCATGGTCTTCCTCATGCCCTGCGGGAAGGTTGCAGGGGCTCCGGATATGCCCTAGGGCATCTTTTCAGATCAGAAGAATCCTAGGGGACCTATAACGGCCATCTTCTCCTTGTCCGCCTCACTCATTGGAAATCTGGCAATATCCACTCCTCAGATCCAGCACATTAAACCACGTCGCACCATACAAACAGACCATAGCGTCTTTGGCCCTCAGGGCCGTATTCTGGTCAATGACAGTGCACCTGTTCAGAGTCCCATAATCCACACACACGCTACCTACGTCTTCCACGGCTACAGGGTCTAGTCGCTGCGACCTCTCTCTCACTGAGGTGTCTTCAGCAGTCAACTCCCCTCCCTTGTGGTATTTCGGAGTGTCTACTAAGAGGGTCTCACCCTCAGATACTTCCCCCAAGCTGTACCACAATCAACTCTCATTTAAATCCGGTACCGGCCCAAGGCTGCTACACACGTCCTCACAAGCAGCTCGAAACGCCGGGTGCACAGACAATGCCCCCATGAACTCCAGTTTCACTGACCAATAATCGTCTTCTGGATAATCACTGGCACTGGTACCCCAAATCTCCAGTGCCCTTAAGGTTGTCAAGGGTAAACGCTTCAGAAAGCGGTTGTAAAACGAACTGTACAGCAACTTGGCCTGCGCTCCGGTGTTGAGGATGGCTTTAACATAGCTTCAATCTATCTGTAATGACACATGGGGGTGTGGTCCCTCTAAGCCTTCAGGAATAGGGTCTTTTCCTTTTGGAAGTTCCTTGGTACATTGCTGGGAACGTGCTCCCCCAGAGACCCCAAGCCGTTCCCCCACTGGGCCTCCACTAAGTTTCCCGACACCTCTCTGATCAGCTGAACAACTGAGGGAGGGGCTGATCCCCCTGGCACTGCAAGCAATTTAGCTGCCCTCCTAGCCGGAGAAGATACACTGAAAGCTTTTCCCCAATCTCCTGACACAGGTATGGAAAGCCCCCTACCAGGCACTACATTTTACTTTTAGTCGAACCAGACGCATTTTCCCCCGCTTTCAGATAACTGGCAGCTGTCACTACGGGGTAATTGAAGCTGACAGTTCTAACACCGTCAACAGCCCGCCTACTCAAACTTTCAACCAATCCCTGTCGCTCTCCCTCAACCGAGCACTGCCACTCATCTAACAACTGAGAGATCGGCTCTGCCCACGTCTCGGACGCCTCCGCTCCTCTTGGGGTGGACAATATCCCAAAAGCCAGGCGGACCCTGCCATAGCTGGAACATTTATTTGCAGACACTACCTCCGAATCAGACCACTTTTTCCCCTCTCTCTTAACAGTACGGACAGCCCATGGTCCCGCCTCACCTGGGGCACCCATAGACACTGGCAGTCCCACCACCATTTTGACAGCGCTAGTCTGAACTCGAACAAAGACCTCCGGGGTATCAACAGCCACCCCACCCAACACGCATGCAGCAATAACCAGCAATCCCACAGAGACACACGTTACTACCGCGATCCCACGGAGACACAGCAGCACCGATTTAAACAGGGCAATCAAACAGCACCCCACTGAATCAAATCCTTGGATGAAGCCCCCACTAAGGCTCAGGCTCGCTCAGCTCGCTTTCGTGGAGGGGGAGCAGCCTTCGACCCAGCCAATCCGGGTAATCAAGTTTGTGTGGATGCCGTGTGATGTACCCCACCCTGCCAAATAACAGACAATACACCATATGTGATTAAATGATTACACTTTATAGATCTTACTGGAACAGTGTAATTAATAGAGATAAAATATAAAAGGAAAATAAAAGGCGCCAAACTTATCAAAGTTCAACCACTTTGTGCACAACAGTTGGAGCTCAAATAACTGAGTAATCTTTCCACCATGCGATCCCCTCCGAACCCCTCGACCCGCCGCCGGGGACCAACCACGGTGGTCGACCCTGCGCTCCACACGAGTTTGTCTGCATCTCCTCTCCTCGCCGAAGACCCTGGGCCTCGGACTCCTGTTTAGGGTCGGTCCCGCCGCCCAGGGGCACAGCATCGCGTCTCCTCTCTCTGTCCCCCTCGCGCCTTCTGCCTCAAAACACATGAACAATAGCTTACAGACACACAAGAAAGAGTAATCTTTATCCCAAATGGTTAGCAAATGAATACAATTCTCTTTATAACCCAAACGAGCTGCTAGAGAGAGAACTTTCTCAGCAGTTATTATTACAGAAAAGCCATTTGAATTATATCACAACGAAGCCATCTTGTTAGCCTTCGCAGTAACATAAAAGAAGAAAGCCCTTAAAATTAGAAGCTGCAAAATAATTATGAACCATTGACTTGCTTTTAGCATCATTCTCTCTCAGAGGTAAGCAAGTGACTCATGTCATACAGTCACACCAGCGTACAGATGGATAAGACAATAATTTAATAAAAGCCTCAAAGGAGCTTCTCAGTACTTCCCATTGATAAGCAAACAGGTCTCTGTAGTTGGCCTGGAAGCAGCTGAACAATGATAGGAAAGTGTATTGAGCTGCCTAATCTCCTATTTCCCCATTCTATCGTCTGTATTAGCATATTCAATAGCTATTGTATTAATCAAGAAATGTATTGTTTGAGTAATCAGCTGAAACACAGAAAAAGGCCATTGGGCTTTGTTTCGAGTCACAGACAGGCTACAGTACTGAAGGAGGCTGGTTAGTCCATTGAGAATGTATATTTTTAAACAACTCAACTAGTCCACTCCTCTACCCTCTCCGGACAGTACTGCAGTATTTTGCCTGTCAGAACCAGCTGCCTTGGAATGCCACAGCTGAATCAATCTCTGGCCACAGTGGTGATTTCCAGACCTGAACCATTCATTGTATAAAATTACTTTCTTTGTCACTTAATTCACAAATAATAGTGAATCAAGTGTTGAGGTTTTGAAAACAAAAGTTTTCACTTTTGTCACAGGAAAAAAAACTTGATGTTGATAAAGGTTTGAAAGTAATTGTGACGTACATCTGCCTGAATGACTGAGGGCCAACTGGAATGAACTTAGTCGGGTTTGGTCATAAACGTAATGCAAATGGAACATAATGGCTTGGAATTTCAGTGATGCTCTATTAGTTTTACAGATGTCAAACAAACAGCATAAAGTTTGTTACCAATAGCAAATTATACCTGTGCGTTCTGAGTCAAATTACTGAAGGCATCAGAAGCAAGATCCAAGCTGACAAATGAATAGAGATGAACATCAAAGAGTACCAAACCTCTACAGAGATCTCTTTTAACAAACTGTGGCTAGCTGAGATCATAAAATCTAGCTTGAAGATTCAGAAGACTCTGGAACAACACACAACATGCTGGAGGACCTCAATGGGCCAGACAGAATCTGTGGAGGGAAATGGGCATTGACAGTTTGACTCAAGACTACTCAACATTTGGATCAGTGCAGCTGACGGGCCTCAACCTGAAACATTGACTGTCCATTTTCCTCCACAAATGCTGCCTAACACATTAAGTTCCTCCTGCATTTTGTTTGCAAATACACCATGTACCCAGCTTAATCGATAGGTATGATTTTTTTTTGCCAAGGATATACTTGATACATAAATACATGACATTTCTTTCCATTGCCAGACAAAATTTGAGTTCTTTCAACAAGATATGAAGTCTTTTCCTGCATATTCCATGGTTGATGGGCCCAATAAGGTTTCAAGCCCCTCAGTGTGCAATAGTGAGAGAGCTTAAGACTGCAGCCATTTAATAGAAAGCTTTCCCAATATCTCAAGTGGCCTGGACCTGGGAAAATCTCAATCTATATTGTTCACTATGAAAATCTCCTTGAAATTTCTTTGCAGATCAAAAACATTTCTTTTGCCAAGCTGATGATTTTCAACAGTAAGTGATATTTGTTTCACAGTGGGTCCCTGGAAGCAGACTGCAGACAACTACATGGGTATACTTTTCCCCCTTTCTCTGAAGACCTGCAGATCGTGTCACTGGAAACGGTATCAGATTTGGATCTCCAAAGGAAATAGAAGATGGCTGGATGAATGTTGTATCACAGGAGCAGACTATGGGTGAGAACTGCCATGTACAACAGCACTGAGAGAACCTGGCATGTATGCCTGGGTTCTTTACTCCCACTAGGAAGGAATGCCATTCTCTCATTTCCCTTCTCTGATGTGCCATGACTATTTGCTCCACTCACTTTCTGATCCATGTCTTCACTCTGATAACTAGACCAGGTGATGAAGGGAACATAACACCAGTTAGATTTTTTGCCTTGCATTGGTTATGATTGACTCTGGTCCCCAACACTGGATTGAGCTGGTTGCAGATTTTCATCAGTCAGTGGACTGATGACAGCAGAAGATGGAGCTGCATTCATGTTCATGGAAGCTCTGGCACAAGTCTGCTTGAGATTGCTACCTTTGCTCCCACACTTTTCTGCTTTGTGGTTTGCCTTTCCCCAAATTTTATGGGAAAGCTTTTTGCTCCCCACGCATTAATTTGCACTGCAAACTAAAAAGAACAGTTGAGTCCTTGAGTCCTCCTCCTACAATCAGTTGATTTAGAACTGAATATAGCAAAGAGGCTGAAGGATCCTGTTTCTTGTCTATATTGGTTGAAGAATTCAGACTCTCCAAGCCTTAGGAGAAATTAACTTGATGTGGTGCAGATTCTGTATCCTCTGCTTTACAACCACGTCATCTCATTCTGTTCATCGTTTAATTTTAATGATTTCATCTGATAAAGAGTCATATATTATGATCAGTTTGAAGCTGGTGTTGGCCAACGTTTGTACAGTAGGGTGGATTCTTCACCTCACAACTGGCCTTGTGATCGTGCACTTTATCAGTCACTTGTGCTGCACTTTTACTGAAGCCATTACTCTTTATTTTGTATTATCACTGATTCACCTCACTCTAGCTCAATACACTGTGTAATGATCTGATCTGTATAAACAGCATGCAAAGCAAGCTTTTCACTGCATCTTGGTACACGAGACAATAATAAACCAATACCAATGCTTTCTCAATTTCTTATCCGTTCATGGGAAGACGGGGAATTGCTGCATATTCCCAAATTCCCTGTGGGTAGTCACTTTCTGGAACTGTTGCTGAAGTTTGTTTAAGCTACTCCCACAGTTAGGGAAGGAGTTTGCCCTGGTGATGATGAAGGAGAGGAAAATGTATCTATGCCAGGGATGGTGTTTGACTTGGAAGGGAATCTATTATTTGTAACAGTCTCATGGTGGTTATTTTTTTGGAGGTGCCTTTAAAACACGTCCATGGTGAATTACTCCAGGGTGTCATATAGGTCTTGCACATCAGCCCACTTTGCCCCTCGATAGTCATAGTCATAGTCATAGTCATACTTTATTGATCCTGAGGGAAATTGACTTTTGTTACAGTTGCCCCAACCAAGAATAGAGTATAAATATAGCAATATAAAAACCATAAATAATTAAATAGTAATATTTAAATTATGCCAGGAAATAAGTCCAGGACCAGCCTATTGGCTCAGGGTATCTGACCCTCCAAGGGAGGAGTTGTAAAGTTTGATGGCCACAGGCAGGAATGACTTCCTATGACGCTCTGTGTTGCATCTTGGTGGAATGAGTCTCTAGCTGAATGTACTCCTGTGGCCACCAGTACATTATGTAGTGGATGGGAGACATTGACCAAGATGGCATGCAACTTGGACAGCTTCCTCTTTTCAGACACCACTGTCAGAGAGTCCAGTTCCATCTCCACAACATCACTGGCCTTACGAATGAGTTTGTTGATTCTGTTGGTGTCTGCTACCCTCAGCCTGCTGCCCCAGCACACAACAGCAAACATGATAGCACTGGCCACCACAGACTCATAGAACATCCTCAGCATCGTCCGACTGATGTTAAAGGACCTCAGTCTCCTCAGGAAATAGAGACGGCTCTGACCCTTGTAGACAGCCTCAGTGTTCTTTGACCAGTCCAGTTTATTGTCAATTCAATTCAATGGTGTGAATGGATGTATACAGCAGTGTTTGAATGACAGTTTCACATGCAGATAACTGGAGAGTATTTTCTCATACTCCAGTGTTTTGAATAAGAAAGGTGAGGGGGTAAATCACCCTCTTGGACACCCTGGTCTCCAAACTTCTTTGTACAGAATGACTGAGCCAATTAACTTTCATTCACCAGGGATTCCTAGGATTCAAAGGCTGCTTCATTACTTTGAGGAGCTGGAAATTGAAATGTATGTCAGCCAAGAATGAGTGATAATCACCATTTCTGATCTTGTGAAGGTGAAAAAATCAATGACAACACAGCTGAAGGTCATTGAGCCTGGAACGTGACCTGAAGAAATCCTGTAGCCAGTCTTTCATGCCAAGATACTTGAATTCCAAGAACTATTACCTTCTGTGAACTATAAACTTAAGCTAGTGAAAAGTCACCTCTAATTCCAACTGACCTCCACCTCAGCTCATTGACGCCACATTCAGTCACATCAGAATTTATATTCCACCACTTGGCCCTACTTGTGCCCCAATATTCTTTCTGGAATCCAGTTTTTAGTGTAATGAAGTTAGAAGCAGGCCTTTTGGCCTAACTAGTCTAACCAAGTTGCCTAACTGAGCCAGTCAGTTTTGCTTGCTTTTGTCCCTCATAGCCTTTCCTATCCATATGTATATGTAAATGCTCTTTAAGTGTCATAATTGCACACTTCCCGAACACTTTATTTATTTATTTGTTTGTTTGTTTGTTTGTTTATTTATTTATTGAGATACCGCATGGAATAGGCCCTTCTGGCCCTTCAAACCACATCGCCTAGCAAACCTGATTTAACCTTAGCCTAATCACAGGACAATTTACATGACCAATTAACCTAGTTACCAGTACATCTTTGGACTGTGGAGAAAACTGGAGCACCCAGTGAAAACCTACACATCTCACGGGGAGGACATATGAACTCCTTACAGATGATGTCGAAATTGAACTCCAAACTCTGACACGCTGAGCCGTAGTAGTGTTGTGCTAACCACTATGTTACCATGCTGCCTTTCCTCTAGAGCTTCATTCCATAAATTCACCACCCACTTTTAAATCATTTTCCTCTCACATTAAACCTATCCCCTCTAGTTTTGGTCTTCCCTACATTGGGGAAAGGACTTTAGATTATGGTTCTCAGGATTTTGTAAACCTTCATAAGATCATCACTCAGCTCTCAGGGAAAAAAAGTCTCAGTCTATCCAGCCTGTCCTTTCACTCAAGGTCCTTTTGGCATTGTCATAAATCTTTTCTGCACCCTCTCTAGTTTAGTGACATCCTTCCTATAGCTGGGTGCCCAGAACTGTGGCCTTCTCAACAGCTTGTTCAGCTGCTGTCCAGTTAACAAGGCCTGGAGCCATGTGGTTTGGAGCAAATACAAAGAATGTGTGGGTGAAGCATTTTAGTGATGTGTGATTGACACAAGAGATTCAGCAAGCAGATGCCGGAAATCCAGAGTTAACACATACAAAATGCTGGAGGAATTCAACATATATGGAAAGGAATAAATAGTCGATGTTTCAGGCTGAGACCCTTCATCAGGACTTGGTGCTTGATAACGCTTCTGCATTCAAAGCCTCACAAGGGAGAAATCTGGAGATTCACAGCTCACTTTGAACTGTGGTACACTTCCCAATATTTTCCATACACAGATGGATTTTTAGGCATTCTGCCTAATGCCAATCGAACAAGTAGGCAGAGCAACAAATGGAAATGTGGAGATGAATTCATTCATGTTTTTAGTTGTTTACAGGCAGCTCAATGTGACAAGTCAGATATCTCTTTTAAGAAGATTAATATAACTCCTGTGCAAGCCTAACGCGCAGTGAGCGGTGTGAAAGTAGATCAAGTCTGAACAGCAGGAGAAAGGCCCATGCCTGCCCTATGGAAGGGATCATCACTTACTTAAGTATTTATTGGGGACTATTGCAGGAGTTTGCAGAGATCTTTTTTTCTACTGAATGTCAGTGTTGCAAAAAATTCAGGGATTGTTTTTTCATTACTGAAGTGAAATGAAAGAAGCTCGAGAGTGGAGTAAGGAGGAGGTGACGAAGGATGATTTATCAAAAACTCATCTCATGTGTCAGAGGATTGATGCATTTGGAGCCGAAGGTGGTCCAAGTCGGACCAGCCATCTTCTGCAGATAGATCTCATGCCTACATTGAATATCGTGATAGTCCCAATTATCTGGAAACCAAGGGATTATTTCAGCCTGCAGAAGATGGTATTTTCCTGGTGGGACATTTTGAATCTTACAGACATATTAATGGCATCACAAGAGTTTTTCAACTCAAGGCAAAGGCAAATTAATCCGTACTCTCAGTGGACAGCAGTAGCTGAGAGTTCGAGTAGAAAGCGTGCTTGCCACTGTTTCAATGAACCACATGAACATTTGGGTCTTGGGCTCAGCAGACATGGTCATAATCCTCACAATATACAAACAGTGTAATTTTGGATTGCCCCATGGTATGGATGTATACCATCCATACAGATTATTTCACAGCATGGCCTTAGTACAAGGGGAAAAAAAACAACAGTATGCAGAATAATATGTTGTAGTTACAGAGAAAGTGCCTTACAGATAATAAGGCACTTATTACAATGACATGAGTTGTGAGTTTAAGAATTAACTTTATCATTCAATAGGTTCATTCAATGGTCAACAGTGGGATAGAAAATGTCCTTGAGCCTGATAGGTGCTTGTGCATTCAAGCATTTGTATCTTCGACCTAATGGGAAGGGGGAGAAGAGAGAATCCATGACAGGAGAAGTCTTTGATTATGTTGGCTTCATTTCCAAGGTAGTAAGAAGTGTAGACAAAGGCAAGGGGTGGGGGGAGGTTGATTTCAGTGATGTACTGAACTGTGTCCATAAATCTCTGCAGTTTCTTGTGATTTTCAGCACAGCAGTTGCCATAACAAGCTGAGATGCATCCAGGTAGGGTGTTTTCGGCAGTGCATCATTTAAAAACTGATTAGGATAAAAGGAGATTTGCCAAATTTCCTTAGCTTTCTGAAGAAGTTGAGATGCTGGTGTGCTTTCTTGGCCATGGCATCAACATGGATGAACCAGAATGGATGTTGAACTTGAAGCTGTCAACCATCTCGACCTCAATACCATTAATTTTCATAGGAGTATGTGTAATTGCCCCTTTCCTGAAGTCAAAGACAAGCTCTTTTCTTTTACTGACATTGGGAGAGAGATTGCTGTTCTGATTGTAACTTAGGTTAATTAAACCCAAAGATGTAATGTCAGAAAGCTCTACCTGCAGAAGGATGAGAATAAGGGTTACCCATTTTAAAAAAAGAGAATTTTGAAAAAAACACTATCCAGAGGTGGGGGGTGGCTGGATGCAGGACGAAGAAGGAGAGAAATGAAGTAACGATCAGAAGCTGAAGACATGAACTGTCAAGAATGGAATTAATAGTGAGTAATTTTACCCTACTAACTTGAAAACCTCGGGGTGAAACCCCTGGACGAGAGACAATAGCGATAAAAGATTTATTGAAGCTACAGCTATAGCACGCATCAGCTTTAATGAGACAATATCGGCAGAGACCAGTGTCCAGAATCCCCACCACGTAGTCAGGAATTAGTTCTGTAAAATCAAACCAAGGGATTTGTCAAGTTTTGGTACAAGTTTGTGAATTGACTTCCTGTGGATGATCAACTATTTTATTCCAATGAACCGAGAAACAAGATGATGAGCCAACCAAGATGAAGAAACAGCGTGGGAACGAAATGTGTAATGATGCAGAGGATTTAATATAGTTAGATGTATAATTTTATTTTCATTCAAAGAATCTGAATTTCATTTTCTGCAAGAACTGATTATTTTTGGGAAGTCTTTGATAAGTTACTGAATGTGATTTACTTTAAGAATTGTGATGTTGGGGAATTGTCATGAAAGGTGTTAAACTGTGTATATATAATTTTGAATTTGAATTTAAACTTGTAGATATACTGCCTGGAACTGAAACTGAAGTTAACTATAATACTTGAGAATAGGAATTATATTTGGTTTTCTAACTAACTAGACATAAGTAAAAAGGAAAGTTTAGTATGTAACCTTTGAAATAGGGAATAACACTAGATCTAATTAGTTAGATTAGAGTAATAATTCTAATTATAAAGGAATTTGTTGTGGTTTGATATCTAAGATTTGGAACCTAAACAGAATGTTTGAATTTTGAATTGCTCTTGCTCATGTAAATATTTTGTACATATTTTTTCTTATAAACAAAACCTTATCTCCAGAAGTGTGTGGTTTCTATTCAATGCCTCCTTCTGATACCTGGATTCTTCTGATGACCTAATAGCATCTAGTGTAATTTGATTTGATTTTCTCAAAGAGTGCAGTGACCAGTCACACACAATGAGACTGGTGCTACACGGGTGTTACATGATACCATATCTATCTCCTTCCTGTACTCTGACTCAACTCTTTGTGAGATCCAACTCATTGCCGGAAGATTGAAATGCTCTTGAGTGAATTGTTTTCAGGAGGCTCGGAGACATGAGGGACATTGGGAGACAATGGTCAGGGAAGTTCTTCAGCACAGTGCAGCAAGGGATTTCTGCTTCAGTAACATCTGCTGGATCCTCCAAAGCTTTGCTCCACTGAGATCTAAACCCTTCTCCTTTTTATAGTGAAAAGCAGAAGGTGGAATATGAAGGAACAGAAAGAACAGGTCAGGATCCAGGAATCAAGAGAATTATTTTAAATCCCCTCATACCTCCCTCATATACTTGGTCCACAGGACTGCAAGTAAAATCTCTTCAAGTACACGTGCAAAAGGATTTCTGCCTTTTCCCATTCTGTCAGGATGTTAGTTCCTAAGCCCTATCACACTCTAATGATTGCAAAGTGTTCAGCTGCATCTCTAAATTTCTCAAGAAATGAATCAATCCTTGGTCACACACAGCTAAACCAATACAAGGTTGTGGCTTCAACTTATGAGGCAATGAAATGACTACTGACACACGTGTCACTTCTGAGACTTTCTGAACATGCTATCAGATTCCTTAAAATGCATTTCCAGGGAATCAATGTTCAGGCTGGTATTTATTGCCCATTCCTATTTAGTCACATGGTCATGGAGTCATAGAGCACAAAAACAGGTCCCCCTTGTTCATAGACCATATGATATGGGAGCAGACTTAGGTCATTTGGCTCATTCAGACTGTTCTGCCATTCAGTCATGGCTGAGTTTTCCACCCCATTCTCCCACCTTTTCCCTGTAACTCTTAACTCCTTCAACAAATCAAGAACTTATCAATCTGTGCCTGAAATACACCCTAGTAAGAGAAACATTCTCTCCTTGTCCAGTCTGTCAAACCCATTTCAAAGATCAGTCCTATTCCTCTTTACCAACACATGATTTGCAACTTCCTATACTGTGGACTTCAAATGGAATTCCAGGCATGTTGAAATGTTGTGATTCTCTGCTCGAGCACCCACTCAGGCAGTGTGTTCCAGATGCTGGCCTACTGCATATAAATCCTCCTTATCAGATCTCCTCTGAACCTTTAAACACTTACCCGAAATTTCTGCCCTCTCAGTTTAGATACCTGGAGTCACAGAGTTATAAAGCATGGCTATTTGTCCATGCTGGCCAGTGGAGACCAATCTCTCTTTCAGCACCCAGCCCATAAACTTTTATACAGGGTTTGTTTGGACAATTCTTAAATGCTGTCAGCAACTTTGCTTCCACCACTCTCATTTCAGGTAAGAGGAAAAGATTTCTATAGTGGATCCTATCTATACTGCTCACAATGTTATATACTGCATTCAGTCATGTCCCCATGTAACATTCTCCGCAGAATGAAGAACAGACCTTGACTGTCCAGTAATAAATGAAGTGCCCTTTCTGAGGCCTCATCTTGGTAAACCTCCTCTTTACCCTCTTTGATACAATCACATATTTCCCACAGCATGGAGTCTAGAACTGCTAGCCATACTCAAAATTCAAGGTAAATTTTATTATCAAAGTAATTATATGTTACCAGATACAACCTTGAGATTTGTTGGGTATACTCAGCAAATCTATAGAATAGTAGCTATATTAGGATCAATGAAAGATCAACCAGAGTGCAGACAACAACAAAGAGTGCAAATGTAAATATAAATAAATAGCAATAAACAATGAGAATATGAGATAATGAGATTGAAAATCCTTAAAAGTGAGGCTATAGGTTGTGGGAACATTTCAATGATGGGGCTAGTGAGTATAGTTATCCACTTTATTCAAGAGCCTGATGGTTGAGTGTTAGCAACTGTTCTTGAACTTGGTGGTGTGAGTCTTAAAGCTTTTGTACCTTCCATCTCATGGCAGCAGTGAGAACAGACCATGACCTGGGCGGTGGGGGATCTCTGATGATGGATGCTACTTTCCTATGAGAGTGTTTCATTTAGATCTGCTCAATAGTTGAGAAGGTTTTACTACGATGTACTGGGCCAAATCTATTACCTTTTGTAGGATGTTCCATCAAAGGCATTGGTTTCCATGCCAGGATATGATGCGGCCAGTCAATACACTCTCCACTACACATCTACTGAAGTTTGTCAACGTTTCCGATGTCATGCCGAATCTTTGCAGACTCTTACAGAAGTAGAGGAGCTGCTATGCCTTCTTCGTAATTTCACTTACATGCTGGGTCCAGGACAGGTCCTCTGAAATAGTAACAACTAGGACTTTTCCAGCTGTCGACCGACCAAAGTTTTATAAATTTGCAGCACACCCTCCCTGTTCTTACCCTCTGATGAAGGCACTTCTCCCAGCTAATGAAAGCAAGTATCCATATGCCTTCCTTGTCTTATTTACTCATGTTGCCACATTCAGGGATCCTTGAGCTTGTACACATTATTATTGAATACTCCCAAAGGATCTGTTATTCACTGTAATGATCCCATGCTCACTAGTTCTCCTTGGACTTAACAGGATTAATGATGTCATTGCTTACCTGCCTTTGCTCTGGACATTTTACTAGAAGGCCAATCATTCCTTTTGATTCCTCTGCACATTTATAGCCCAGCGCCAGCAGTTGGTGCAGTAGGGACAAGACGAGACAGGACATTCTACAGATCAAAGCTGTAGCCATAGGCAGTCACTTGGGTCCCTGCTATCCCTGCCTTTTTGTCAACTATGTTGAACAGTCTTTGTTCCAAGCTTATTTATCCAAACCTCACCAACACTTACCCTACTCAACAATGATTGCATCACTGCTGCTCCCTGCACTGGTGTGGATCTTATCAACCTCATGACTTTTACAATTAAATTGCACCCTGCCCTCAAGTTCACCTGCACCACCTCTGATACTTCTCTTCCTTTCCTCTATCTCTCTGCCTCCATCTCAGGAGAAAGAGGTACTGCTGAGATCTTCCAGAGACCCAGCAACTTGCACAGCCACCGCAATATACCTCCTTCCACCCTGCAAGCAGTTGACAAGCAACTACATCATCATTGCCCAAGACAAGAAATTTGAATATCATGGGGACCATCAGTGATAAAGTTCAATGTGAAAAGTCACTGGCTGCATCAAGCACACCAGAGTCTCAGCATTCTGCAGACTTATGGTTTCACAAAGATTTCTGATGAACACCTGATGAAAGCTTCCTCTTTTCCTCAAGGGCATTCTGAAGCTTGTGTTCACTCAAGCCAGAGCACCCATTTGATTGCCTATCTGCCACCATCTGCTTTCAATCCTCCACTACCTACATGGTGCTGAAATAGTGTGTAGTGTCTACAAAACAGATAGTAACATCTTTTTGAGACTCCCACAGCACATAACAGGAAAAACTCCCCATCTACTCCTTGGACAGGGGAATCAATCACTCTGGTATTATCTGTGCTGGTCCTTCCAATCAACTCTACATCCAACTTGCTAATAGAATCCTCTGTGCTCATCATTCATTAGCTCAGCATCAGCAAAACAAAAGAGCTGATTATTGACTAAAGGAGGAAGAAGCTGGAGGTCTATCAGTCAGTTCTTAGAGATGGAGAGGGTTAGTAGCTTTAAATTCCTTGGCCTTAACATATCAGAGGATCTGGCCTGGAACTAGCACGTACGTTCCATCGCAAAGGTGGCACAACAGTACCTCAACTTTATTAGGAGTCTGTGTAGATTTAGCATGTCACCAAAAACTTAACCCAACTTTGATAGATGTGCAGTGGTGAGTATCCTAACTGGCTGTACCACAGTCTGGTATGGAAACACCAAGGCCCAGGAAAGAAAAAAGCTCCTGAAAGTGGTGATTACAGCCCACCCCATCACAGGCAAAGTCTGCCCCCCATTGAGTATATTTATATGGAGTGCTGACACAAGAAAGCTGCATCCATCATCAAAGAGCCCCACCACTCAGGCCATGCCCTCTTATCAGTACTACCATCAGATAGGAGGTACTGAACCATTATATTCAGCAATAGGTTTAGGAACATCTATTGTCCTACAGCTAATGCTCCTGGGCCAGTGTGGATAACTTCAGTTACTACTACACTAAACTGATTCTATGGTCTACTTTCAAGGACTCTTTACAACTTAGTTCTCAACATTATTTTTTACTTGCACAGCTTTTCCTTTGCACTTTAGTTGTTTTTCAGTTTTTGTCTGTTTATGTAATTTTTCATAAATTCTTTCTCCTCTTTTCAAATCTTGTTATTATTATTATTATATTATTCAAAAATAACACGAGCACATCGAAGTAAGCAACACTTACAATGTCTCAAGAAAAAAAACATTATTTTAAAGATTGGAACATGTTGGTGATAATTAAAAAAAACCCTACTAAGCAGAAAAAGTGGGAAGAAAAAACCCATTAGATGTACAACCCTGGCGCCATGCGTCATACAAAAAGCTTCTAAAGATAAACATCAAACCGCCAGGTTTTTCATAAATTCTGTTGTATTTCATTTTTTCCTGTAAATGCCTGCAAGAAAGTGAATCTCAGGGTAGTCAATTTACGGGACATGACCGTCAGGAATTTGAGCTACACTATTTATTTAAATGACTTGTGTTGTAACTGTACGTTTTTCTGCTATTAGCCATCAAAAGGACCATCACTATATGGCCTAATAAAGCAATCTCTATGCTTCAGGACTGTTTTAAACGGACCAACTGGCAGATGTTCAAGGAGGCCACCACAACTAGAGTAGACACAGACCTCGAGGAAAATGCCTCATCTGCCAGCAGTACATCACACTACACACTGTATCAATAAGTGTGTGGATGACTTTGGTACATCAAGAATGGTCATCAAGAGGTGCACCACCTACTAAAAGCCAAGGACAATGCCTTCAAGTCCAGTGACAGCACAGCTCTCTGAGTAGCCAGGAGGACAAAGGCCACCTATGGACAAAAAATTCAGGAACACCTGTCTGATAACAATCGCCAGTGTATGTGGTGGGGCATCAAATGCATTACTGACTATGCAAGGGAAATCAGCATTGACTGCACCAGTGACACTACCCTCTCGAAAGCTCTGAACAAATTTTACGCCTGCTTCAAGGCATGGGACACAACTCTGGCCTCATCGAACTGAGCAGCTACTGTCTGTATAGCAGCAGACATGAGAAGGACTCTGCAGAGAGTCAATCCCCATTAGGTGGCTGTGTCAGACAACACCCCTGGCCCAGTACTCAGGGAGTGTGCACACTAGCTCACTGACATCTTCATCACTTTACTCATCCAGGCTGCTGTACCCACAAGCTTCAAATCAGCCACCATCATCCCTGTACCAAACACTTCAGAATTAAATTACTACTGCCTTGTGGCACAGACAACAATCATCATGAAGTGCTTTGTACGGTGGATAATGGCACATATCACAAACTCCAGCCTTGCTGCATTGGATAGCCACTAATATGCTTAAGGACAGAACTGCACTATGACAAATGCCATGACATCTGTCAGTCAACTAGCCCTGACAGATCTAGAAAACAAGGACACTTATGATGTTTCTGGATTTCAGTTCGGCATTCAACACAATTATCCCATAGACCCTGGTGTGCAAACTCCTACTCCTCAGTCTAAATATACCACTCTACAACTGGGTGCTGGGATTCCTATATAATAGACCTTATATAGGCAGGATGTACAACTGCTCCTCCCTCACCACCATCCTCAACACATGTGCCCCCCAGGGTTGTGTGCTGAACCCACTGCTGTACACTCTGCTCACATATAATGTATGGTCAAACTCCGGAGTAATCACATTGTCAAGTTTGCTGATGACACGACAGTGCTGGAGCTTATCACAAACAACACTGAGACTGCCTACAGAAAGGAGGTGGGAGAGTTTGAGGCCTGGTACCAGACAAAAGACCTCGTCATTAATGTCAATAAGCCTAAGGAGGCGGTTATCAACTTCAGGAGAACTCCCACCACTCACACTCCCCTCCACATCAGTGCACAGCAGTGGAGAATGCAAGTAGTTTTAAATTCCTGGGTGTGCACATCACACACAACCTCTCTTGGTCCCAGGACACATCCTACACAGACAGGAAAGCTCACCAACTCCTCCACTTTCTGATGAAGCTGAAGAGAGCTGGACTTTGAACATCCATGCTCACGTCGTTCTACAGGTGCTCAGAAGACAGCATTGTAACACGCAGCATCGTTGCTTGGTGCAGAAACTACACTTCAGCAGACAGGAAGGCACTACAACAGGTAACTGCCAATGCATCACTGGCATTAGGCTACCCACCATCAAGGAATTAGTTATAAAAAGCTGCCAGAAAAGGGACGGTAGCATCAAGAAGGATCCCATTGACCTTGCTCATGGACTGTTCGTCCCACTCCCATCAGGGAGGAAGCAATGTAGCATCCACCAGATTCAAAAGCAGTTACTTTCCACAAGCAGTAAGACTAATCGAAACCACCGCCCATTAACTCCACCTTATGTACAACCTAACACCATTTTGCGAACATGAAATCAGTATATGTATCTAAGTTATCTTATATATTTATATTTATTGTGTGTTTTATTATTATTGCGCTCTTTATCTTTAGTGTTTTTGTTTTTGTGTTGCATCTGATCTGGAGAAAGAATTATTTTGTTCTCCTTGCAGTTGTGTACAGGAAATGACATTAAAAAATCTTGAATCTTGAATCTTAAGCTCTATGTGCTGTGTGATATGTGTGACTGTTGGTACTGTGTTTTGCATCTTGGACCAAAAGGAAAGCAGTTTCTTTTGGATGCCTTCACGTGTACAGTTGAATTTCAATTAAACTTCAACTTCAACTATTTAATTAGAAGATTCCATAACAGTCAAAGTGACCATGGAGTTTACAGTATCAAGGAAAAAATAGATCATAAAAATAATACTTTTAGCAAATATTGCACATCTTAAGATCATAAAACCCAAGCTGTTGAGGAAAGAGATCTCAGAAGCTGAGCAGCTTCCTTTAAAATATTTTTTTCTCATTTCAGCATGTCGGAGTGTTATGGGGAAAGTGCAGACGCTGGGTTTGATTTGCTTGGAGCAGAGGAGACTGAGGGGGAGCTGAAGGGGGATGTGAAATTATAAGGTGCATGGTCAGGATAGAGGGGTCCACAACCAGGAATATAAATTTAATGTGCTGTTAAATGGAAATAGTATAGATAGGATTTGATGGTCAGCATGGGCATGGTGGGCTGAACAGCCTGTTTCAGTGCTGCATGAGTCTGTGAGTCTGTGTTTTCCTTCCTTAATTCAACACGCTGACAACTGCATAAAAGTTGCTGGTGAACGCAGCAGGCCAGGCAGCATCTCTAGGAAGAGGTACAGTCGATGTTTCAGACCGGGACCCTTCGCCAGGACTAACTGAAAGAAGAGCGAGTAAGAGATTTGAAAGTGCGAGGGGGAGTGGGAGATCCAAAATGATAGGAGAAGACAGGAGGGGGAGGGATAGAGCCAAGAGCTGGACAGGTGATTGGCAAAGGGGATATGAGAGGATCATGGGACAGGAGACCTAGGGAGAAAGAAAGGGGGACGGGGTAGCCCAGATGATGGGCAAGGGGTATAGTCAGAGGGACAGAGGGAGAAAAAGGAGAGAGAAAAAGAACGTATGTATATAAATAAATAAATAAATAACGGATGGGGCACGAGGGGAAGGTGGGGCATTAGCGGAAGTTTGAGAAGTCAATATTCATGCAATCAGGTTGGAGGCTACCCAGACAGAATATAAGGTGTTGTTCCTCCAACCTGAGTGTGGCTTCATCTTTACAGTAAAGGAGGCCGTGCATAGACATATCAGAATGGGAATGGGACGTGGAATTAAAATATGTGGCCATTGGGAGATCCTGCTTTCTCTGGCGGACAGAGTGTAGGTGTTCAGCGAAACGATCTCCCAGTCTGCGTCAGGTCTCGCCGATATATAGAAGGCCGCATCGGGAGCACCGGACGCAGGTGAAGTGTTGCCTCAAATGGAAGGACTGTCTGGGAACCTGAATGGTGATGAGGGAGGAAGTGTAAGGGCATGTGTAGCACTTGTTCCGCTTACAAGGATAAGTGCCAGGAGGGAGATCGGTGGGAGTCCAGCCTTGAACTCCAGGCCGGGTCTTTATGTGCTGCTATTGTGACTCCCGTGTCCCCTTCCCCCACCACCATTCTGCAACTTCGTCTCCCTCAGATCCCACCGTCAGCTCCTGAGCCCTCAGAGGCTCCATCTTCCTCTCACCCCAACCCTCCCCTCTCCATTGACACCCCTGGCCTCCCCCCTCCTCCCTCTGATCTGAGCTCTCAAGATTCCAGCCTTGAAATCCAGCATGGGTCTTCACGTGCTGCTATTGTGACTCCTATCCCCCCTTACCCCACCACCACTCTGCAACCCCGTCTCCCTCACATTCCATCAGCTACTTCTGGGCCCTCGGAGGATCCTTCTTCCTCTCTCCCTAACCCTCCCCTCTCCACTGACACCACCAGCCTCCCTCCCCCTCCCCCTCCCCCCCTCTGATCCCATTTCTCATCCGTGCCAGGTCTTTACCATTCCCTTCGACCTTCAGCTCTTTGAACCAGCGTGCTCTGTCCTCAATCAGGGCCCTATCATTGTCCCCCTTCGCCCACACTCCAGCGAGTTCCGTGTTCACCATGACATGGAACTCTTCTTCCACAAGCTCCGTCTTCGAGCCTACATCTTCGGCAAGGACTCTTCCACCCCCACCGATGACCCCTTCTCCCGTCTTCAACCCTCCTCCTCTTCATGGACACCCCGCTCTGGTCTTCTGCCTGCTCTGGATCTCTTTATTGCTAACTGCCAAAGGGACATCAAGCACCGCACCTTTTTCCCATTCCAAACTCACTCCTTCGGAACGCTCTGCTCTCCACTCCCTCCGCACTAATCCTAACCTTACTATAATACCTGCCACTAAGGGGGCTGCTGTTGTAGTCTGGCGTACTGACCTCTACCTTGCCGAGGCACAGCGACAACTTGCGGATACCTCCTCTTATTTACCCCTCGATCATGACCCCACTAAGGAGCACCAGGCCATTATCTCCCACACCATCACCGATGTTATCCGCTCAGGGGATCTCCCATCCACTGCTACCAACCTTATAGTTCCCACACCCCGCACTTCCCGTTTCTACCTCCTGCCCAAGATCCACAAACCTGCCTGTCCAGGTAGACCCATGGTTTCAGCTTGCTCCTGCCCCACCGAACTCATTTTTGCATACCTTGACACTGTTTTATCCCCCCTTGTTCAATCCCTTCCCACCTGTGTTCATGACACTTCTCACGCTCTGAATTTTTTCAATGAGTTTAAGTTCACTGGCCTTCACCGCTTTATTTTCACCATGGATGTCCAGTCCCTATATACCTCCATCCCCCACCAGGAAGGTCTCAAAGCTCTCCGCTTCTTTTTGGATTCCAGACCTAACCAGTTCCCCTCTACCACCACTCTGCTCCGTCTAGTGGAATAAGTCCTTACACTTAATAATTTCTCCTTTGGCTCCTCCCACTTCCTCCAAGCTAAAGGTGTAGCCATGGGCAACCATATGTGTCCCAGCTATGCCTGCCTTTTTTTTGGCTTTGTGAAACAATCTATGTTCCAAACCTATTCTGGTATCTTTCCCCCACTTTTCCTTTGTTACATCAACGACTGCTTTCGCGCTGCTTCCTGCACACATGCTGAGCACGTTGACTTCATTAACTTTGCCTCTAACTTTCACCCTGCCCTCAAGTTTACCTGGTCCATTTCCGACACCTCCCTCCCCTTTCTATATCTTTCTGTCTCTATCTCTGGAGACAGCTTATCTATTGATGTCTACTATAAGCCTACTGACGCTCATAGCTATCTGGACTATTCCTCTTCTCACCCTGTCTCTGCAAAAATGCCATCCCCTTCTCGCAGTTCCTCCGTCTCCGCCGCATCTGCTCTCAGGATGAGGCTTTTCATTCTAGGACGAGGGAGATGTCCTCCTTTTTTAAAGAAAGGGGCTTCCTTCCTCCACCATCAACTCTGCTCTCAAACGCATCCCCCCATTTCACGCACATCTGCTCTCACTCCATCCTCACGTCACTCCACTAGGAATAGGGATCCCCTTGTCCTCACCTACCACCCTACCAGCCTCCAGGTCCAACATATAATTCTCCGTAACTTCTGCCACCTCCAACGGGATCCCAACACTAAGCACACCTTTCCCTCCCATCTCTCTGCTTTCCTCAGGGATCGCTCCCTATGTGACTCCCTTGTCCATTCGTCCCCCCAATCCCTCCCCACCGATCTCCCTCCTGGCGCTTATCCTTGTAAGCAGAACAAGTGTTACACATGCCCTTACACTTCCTCCCTCTCTACCATTCAGGGCCCCAGACAGTCCTTCCAGGTGAGGCGACACTTCACCTGTGAGTCGGCTGGGGTGATATACTGCGTCTGGTGCTCCCGATGTGGCCTTTTATATATTGGCGAGATCCGACACAGACTGGGAGATAGTTTCGCTGAACACCTATGCTCTGTCCGCCAGAGAAAGCAGGATCTCCCAGTGGCCACACATTTTAATTCCACGTCCCTTTCCCATTCTGATATGTCTATCCGCGGCCTCCTCTACTGTAAAGATGAAGCCACACTCAGGTTGGAGGAACAACACCTTATATTCCATCTGGGTAGCCTCCAACCTGATTGCATGAACATTGACTTCTCCAAACTTCCGCTAATGCCCCACCTCCCCCTCGTAGACCATCCGTTATTTATTTATTTATATACACACACATTCTTTTTCTCTCTCTCCTTTTTCTCCCTCTGTCCCTCTCACTATACCCCTTGCCCATCCTCTGGGCTTCCCCCCTTCCCCTTTCTTTCTCCCTAGGTCTCCTATCCCATGATCCCCTCATATACCTTTTGCCAATCAACTGTCCAGCTCTTGGCTCCATCCCTCCCCCTCCTGTCTTCTCCTATCATTTTGGATCTCCCCCTCCCCCTCCCACTTTCAAATCTCTTACTAACTCTTCTTTCAGTTAGCTCTGACGAAAGGTCTCGGCCCGAAACATCGACTGTACCTCTTCCTAGAGATGCTGCCTGGCCTGCTGCATTCACCAGCAACTTTTATGTGTGTTGCTTGAAATTCCAGCATCTGCACATTTCCTTGTGTTTGTTAGCTGGAAGTATTTTCTCCTTGGTAGGGAGGAGTGATGTACCGCTCATTCTGGCAGCTGAACTTGCCATGGAGAATAACCAGAAAGTGAACTAGTCTTTGAAGATTGGGAAGATACAGTATAGTCTCTCTTTAGTTCGAGTACTCATGGCTATTTGTATCAGTTAGGGCTTCAATTGAGTTTAGAACTTCATAGTCAGCAAACCCAATACCATCACACAGGACTTTACGTTAAAACCTGCTCCTGTCTTTGCTTAATGTCTGTACAGCTGACAGTAAGGAAAGTCACAATCTTTTTCTGGATTTGCCCACCCCAGCTCAGGAGAACAATAACAGCTCTCATTTCAATTTCTGCCTCAGCTGGAATAGGCTAATCTGAGACTGCACTGCTCTATATTGCTCATTGTCAATGCCTTTACACTTCATCCTATTACATATCTAGTTGCAATTTAAGTGTGGATTGTGTATTGTGTGTGTGCAATAGGGAAAGTTTTGGTTATGATAAAGGATAAAATTACTGGAAGTACTCAGCAGGTCATGCAGCTTTTGTGGAGGCAAAATATAAAAGTGGATGTTTCAGGTGGAGAGCCTGCATCAACAGTTAGGGGGAGGAGCAAAGTTACCAGTATGGGGGTGCAGATAGAGCTTGGTAGGTGCTAGTTGGAACCAGATGGGGAGGGGATAATGGGCAGATGAAACCAGGTGAAGGAGGGAAGAGAAAAGATAAGCAAGAGGAGAAGAAAACTAGGTGGACTTTTGTGTGTGTGTGTGTGTGTGTGTGTGTGTGTGTGTGTGTGTGCGCGCGCTCATGCGTATGAGTGAGTGTGTGTGTGTGTGTGTGTGTGTGTTTGTGTAGAGCACAAGGATGTGTGGGTTATAACTACAAGCCCCTTTCCTAGCTCTGACATAACAGCTTCCTTCCTCATAGGCTCTAACTGGCTCTTTCCTGTTCCCTCTCAGTCTTGCCCCAAAATGTCAATCTACACCCTTTTCATTAAGGTTCATTTTATTATCAAAGTATGTGTGCAGAATACAACTCTGAAATTTGTCTCCTCCAGATAGGCGTAAAATACATAAAATCATAGAAGCAGTTGAAAGACATCAATCCCTCTCCTGCAAAAAAAGAAAAGGAAACAAAAACTCGCAAACTCCAAATTCCTGCCCCCCGAAACCCTCCCTCACACAAGACTAAGAGCCCATCATTCAGCAAAAGGAAAGCCTGCACAAGTGCTGCTTGACCCAACAAGATTTTTCTAGTGGTCTGTTTCTTGCTCCAAATTTCTGCCATCTACAGTCTTGTTCATCTTTACGCTTTGGTTAAAGTATTCATTTTGTAACACTTCTAAGATAGTGCATCTGTGGTAGTAAATTGTGCTCAGGCTATGCTTGGGTATTCCTTAGCTCAGGATAACATCACTGTTGAACAATTTGACACAGCTGATAATATGGATAATACCAGGCACTCAATGAAATTCCTTCTGTGCGAGGATACAATCCTTGCATCAAGGTACAGTGAGATGTCAAAATCATCCCTTTACAGAATTAGCAAGATAGTGTTGGCAGGACATGGAGACATTCTGCGGGCAGCAAACAAAATTGCTAACTATTCCATTACCTATGCTTTTACTGGACTGCAATCACTGCAATCTGCAGCCTGTAATTTCTATTTGAACAGTCTGTGTGACCTGGTATTTTGCAGTATCCTGAAGAATTCTGTGTGTTATTTGTTTGATTTTTTTTACTGTTTGCATGATTTGTTGTTTTTTACTGCACATTGGATGTTTGATGGTCTTTGTTGTGTGGCTTTTTCTTAGAGGGTTCTATTGTGTTTCCTTGTTTTGTGGCTGCTTGCAAGAAGATGAATCTCAAGGTTGTATATAGCATACACTGATAATAAATGTACTTTGAATTTACACTTTCTGTCCTCAGTATTCTCGTTGTTCTTTATTTCCGATATCCATCATCTGCAGTGCTTTGATTTCACTTTCTTTACCATTTTACTGAGTTAGTCAATTGATATGTAAAATGTTAACTTTCTGCTTTAAGGGCCTCTATTGTGCTAAGTACCACAATTTATCAACTTAATCTGTTTGGACTATGAATGGGTTATAAAGCTGAGCCCAATGTTTCTCAGAGGCTCAATTTCATGAACCTATTTATTTTCAGTGCTGTGTAATAGAAAAACAGCTTATTGATAGTGAAGTATAAGAACAGCCACTTTGGAGCTGTTTGGCAAGTCTCTAGAAATTTGACTGCTTTTTTAAGAATGTATTTATTTTAAGATCTTGACCACACTGGCATTTATTGCCCTAGAGAAGGCAGTGCTGAGCAGCCTCTTTTCTGGTCAAAGGACAACTTATATTCTTCCGAAGGAATAATTATCTCAAGAGCGGCAAGGATGTTACCATCTCCCAGGCAATGTTCCTTCCAGACTTGGTATATATGGAGCAGCCTGTTTTTCCCAGTGCAGTGATCCAGTTGCATCTCATTTATCCCCCATTTTACTTGCATCCTGTGGAGACCCCCCACCAGCAGCCCACTTGCTATCATCACTTTTTAGCCTAATCTCAAGATCCACTGAGATGTAGGCTTTGACCCCTCAGTTTTTCCATCCCCTCCCTCTACCCACAACCAAAAAAGGACTAGGTTAAAATGCTCCAATCTCCCATCTCACTCAGAGCCTATCCATTGCCCTAGACCCTGATCACAAAGCGCTGGAGGCACTCAGCAGGTCAGGGAGAAGTCGTATTTTAGGTTGAGGTTCTTCATCTGGATTCTTGACCTGAAACATCATCCATCCAGACCCCCTGAATCCTGCATTGCCTACCCATGAATGTAATTTCCCAATTTCCTTGTTCCTACTCCCACTGCTGTGCCTATCTAAATGTATCTGAGTTCTCTACTGACGGCCAGTGCACATTTGATAAGTTGAAGGACTCTTGTGCACACTCAGCCACTGAAGTACTTAGAACAGTTTATCAAAGCAAAAGGTCCTTTGGCTCAACATTCTAAGGGCCATTTCTGCACATCAGTGAAATGTTTCTCAGTGTGAACTCATCCCATCTCTTCCTGTAGTTTTCCAAGTGTAGTTTCTATCTTCATCTTGCTTGTTATCATCTGGAGGTGGTGTTGGATTGAATCACCTCACCACAGAAATCTTTGGCACAGAAGGCATCAATTCAGTGTGTCACACGGGGACAAGTTCAGTTTTGAAGTCAGGTAACTTTAATCTCAGGATTCGAACAGAGAACTGAGACTGACTCTGCTGAGGAAGATTGTTTTGTTCAGTCACCTAGGCAATCTGCTGTCTCAAAAAAAAATCTCATCACTATCTCTTGGAATATGGGATTCGTTTGTGGGACATCAGTGTAAACTGACTACTGAGCTTATTGTACGCGAGTAACTAAGCTGTGAAGACAGATTGTAAGGTTTTAGATGAGTTGGCTACACGTCTCACTGCCTAACTGACACTGGACATTCTCTCCTCCTCCCCATCCCAGCGGGCAGGAGACACTTAAGTATGAAAGCAGATACCATTGGGCTCAAGGACAGCTTCTTTCCTGTTGTTATAAGACTATTGAATAGATCTCTTGGACTTTAGAGGGACTCTTGACCTCACTGACTTTGTCATGACCTTGTCTTGTCTCTTGACCTTTCACCTTATTATTTACCTGCGGTGTACTTCCTCCACAGCTATAGCACTATATTCTGCATTCTATTATTGCTTTTCCCTCGTGCTTCCTCAATGTCGATGTACTGATGTGGCGAAATGGTTTCTATAATTGGCATGTATATCAAAGCTCCTTATTGTACAATTACAATTATACAATGGTATCCACTTCTGAGAAATCAGGGTCTGTGCCAGGCAAAAAGCAAACCCCAGCCGGCTAGCTCTCCTGCCCATTCTGCTCTCCAATGTCCGCTCCCTGGACAGTAAATTAGACTACATCCGACTCCAACGAAATACTCGGCGGGAGTACAGAGTCTGCTGTGCGTATGTTTTCACGGAAACATGGCTCATCGACGGAATCCCGGACGCAGCCATTCAGCTGGATGGGCTTGTCTTGTTTTGAGCAGATAGGGATGCAGCTCATTCTGGTAAGATTCACGGTGGTGGCTTGTGTGGTTACATCAATACGGAATGGTGCAAGAACTCTGTGCTGGTTTCCAGATACTGCTCATCACTAGTGGAGTTTGTGACTGTTAGATGTAGACCATTTTATTTACCACAGGAATTCACCACTGTCCTTATAGTCGGCGTCTACATTCCCCCCAGCGCTAATGCTAAGGAGGCGCTCTGTGGACTGTATGGGGCTATTAGCGAATGGCAGAACTCACACCCTGATGGACTGTTTATTGTTACCAGAGATTTTAACCATGCGAACCTTAAGTCAATGCTCCCCAGATTCCATAAGAACGTGGACTTTGTAACGAGAGGGGAGGACGCGTTGGACCTTGTTTACACAAACATTCCCGATGCATACTGTGCAGAGCCCTACCCCCACCTTGGTTACCCAGACCACATCTCTGTTATGCTAATCCCAGCATACAGAGCGCTCGTCAGGCACTCCAGACCAGTTCAGAAGCAGGTGGAAACCTGGCCAACAGGAGCCATCTCTGCTCTTCAAGACTGCTTTGAGCACACTGACTGGCACATGTTCAGGGAGGCTGCAACCGATGGCGACTCTACCAGCTTAGAGGAGTACACAGCATTAGTGACTAGCTATATCACCAAGTGCATTAATGCTGTCACTGTGACCAAGACCATCACTATTCGCGCTAACCAGAAGCCATGGACGACCGCGGAGCTGCGTGCGCTGCTGAGGACCCGTGACTCCGCCTTCAGAGCAGGCAACAAGGCAGCCCTAACAACAATGAGGGCCAAACTGTCCCGGGCCATCAGAGAGGCAAAGCATGCACACGCCCAACGAATCCACAGCCATTTCCAGGACAGTGGAGACACGCAGCGTATGTGGAAGGGCATTCAGGACATCACCAACTACAAGACAACACCACCTGCCTGTGCTGGTGATGCCTCCCTCCCAGATGTGTAGAACAACTTCTACGCTCGTTTTGAGGCAGAAAATGACGTGGCGGCGAGGAAGACTACCGCTCCTCCAAATGATCAGGTGCTGTATCTTACCATGGCCGATGTGAGGAGAACCCTGTGCAGGGTCAACCCACGGAAGGCTGCTGGACCAGATAATATTCCTGGCAGAGTGCATAGAGAATGTGCAGACCAGCTAGCAGAGATTCTCACTGACATCTTCAACATCTCCCTGTGCAGCGCCATCGTTCCTACGTGCTTCCCTATGCGGAAGAAGTCTTCAGTGTCTTGCCTCAATGACTACTGTCCCATTGCACTCACATCCATCATCATGAAGTGTTTCGAGAGGCTCGTCATGAGGCACATCAAGACCCTGCTACCCCCCTCACTGGACCCCTTGCAGTTCACGTACCGTCCCAAACATTCAACAGACGACACCATTGCCATCACCCTCCACCGGGCCCTAACCCACCTGGACAAGAAAGACATGTACATTCGAATGCTGTTCATAGACTTCAGTTCAGCACTCAATACAATCATCCCTCAGAAACTGATTGGAAAGCTGAGTCTACTGGGCCTGAACACTTCCCTCTGCAACTGGATCCTAGACTTCCTGACTGGGAGACCTCAGTCAGTCTGAATTGGTAGCAGCATCTCCAACACCATCGCACTGAGCACGGGGGCCCCCCAGGGCTGTCTGCTCAGTCCACTGCTGTTCACTCTGCTGACCCACGACTGTGCTGCAACACACAGCTCGAACCACATCATCAAGTTCGCCGATGACACGACCGTGGTGGGTCTCATCAGCAAGAAGATGAGTCAGCATACTGAGAGCAGGTGAAGAGACTAACGGACTGGTGCAGAGCCAACAACCTGTCTCTGAATGTGAACAAAATAAAAGAGATGGTTTTTGACTTCAGGAGGACACGGAGCGACCACTCTCCACTCAACATCGATGACTCCTCCGTAGAGATTGTTAAAAGCACCAAATTTCTTGCTGTTTACCTGGCGGAGAATCTCACCTGGTCCCTCAACACCAGTTCCATAGCAAAGAAAGCCCAGCAGCGTCTTTACATTCTGCGAAGGCTGAGAAAAGTCCATCTCCCAAACCCCCACCCTCACCACAATCTACAGAGGTTGTATTGAGAGCATCCTGAGCAGCTGCATCACTGCCTGGTTCAGAAATTGCACCATCTGGGATCGCAAGATCCTGCAGCGGATAGTGAGGTCAGCTGAGAAGATCATCAGCGTCTCTCTTCCCGCCATTTCAGACATTTACACCACACGCTGCATCCGTAAAGCAAACAGCATTACGAAGGACCCCACGCACCCCTTGTACAAACTATTCTCGCTGCTGCCATCTGGCAAAAGGCACCGAAGCATTCGGGCTCTCACAACCAGACTATGTAACAGTTTCTTCCCCCAAGTCATCAGACTCCTCAATACCCAGAGCCTGGACAGACACCAGCCTACTGCCCTCTACTGTGCCTATTGTCTTGTTTATTATTTATTGTAATGCCTGCACTGTTTTGTGCACGTTATGCGGTCCTGGGTAGGTCTGTAGTCTAGTGTAGTTTTTGTGTTGTTTTACGTAGTTCAGTGTAGTTTTTGTATTGTTTCCTGTAGCACCATGGTCCTGAAAAACATTGTCTCTTTTTTACTGTGTACTGTACCAGCAGTTATGGTCGAAATGACAATTAAAAAGTGACTTGACTTGTGTAATAGAGAAATGAATTACTAATGTTCAGTTCACTAATGACAAAGGTGGAGCTATTTGCAGTACAAATCCTTTGTTGTCGAACAACCTCTTGTTGTCACCCACGAGCAGCATTATCATTAAGGGCCAGCTCTGTTCTATTAAGGTTGCACCATGCAGAGTAAGTAACAAGTGCTTAACATTCTTCAGTTTGGGGAGATAAGTATTCATACCACTAGAGCGATCAATAATTATTTATTGGTAATTATTTACAACATCATTTTGTTGGCAAAGTGCTGACCATTGAGAAATAACCTCAATAGCTCAAGCAGCAAATGAAGCTTTTCTTCAGCGATAGAGTGGAGACCTCTTGAAAGACAGCTCAATACACACTAAGCAGATTGTGCTCTGTTTGTCTGCATCAATACATGAGTTCCTTGGCTTCTGTTCACACCCATGTTTTTATTTTGATTGTCCCCTCCCACTAATAACCCAGTGGATTAATTCATGTAATTGCTTTTCTACTTATCCCGGATAATTTCTCCCAGTATTTATGTACCATACAGCATACTACCTCTTTTATTTATGTCTTTGCCATCTTATTTATTCCACTTTTTCCACCTCACCCATTTTATCTTAATCCCAGGCTCAGCAAGCCACTAAAACATATATACCTGTAGTGTTTTACAGTTAGTGATTATAATTTTGAGATATTATCCATTTGTTTCATCTCCACATCACCACAGATGTGGAGTGTGTTCTGATCAAATCTTGAAACACTGCCAGCAGTACGTCTGCTTTGCAATGCACAGCACATTGAACTCTGCCTCAGCAGACCCATGTCACAGGAGGTGCTCTCATAAATAAGGTTAAACGACCAAATGTGCTCAAAAAGCAGCGTATTGAAAAAAAAATTATGTCTATGAAATGCCAATGTGATTTAATTCCCAACCTTTCACATCCAAGATGATTGGGAATTTTCTCTGAAACTTGACCAGTTTGTGTAAAATACAATGGAACTACTTACTCTCTCCTTGCCGCAAGGCCACAGCGCTTTGAGTGTGTTTTGGTAAAGACAGAGTATAAATTCTGTCAGCAATGGGGGTTCTTGATAGAATTAATTCCTCTGAAATGGTATTCCATTCTGTTCTTCCCCTGATGTTTCTAATAGTGAAGAAAATTGAGATAAATGCTGCATTTTTGACAAACCTGAGCAAAATGATGGAATTATGTAAATGTTCATCCATCGCAATGGATGTTTGGTGTGGTTTTGTCTGAGAATGAACACAGTGGGGATTTTTTTGTGTGAAGAACAAAGCACATCCAACTGTAGTACCCAGTATTGTCAGAGGTGCTGTTTCTCAGCAAAACTCGGACCAAGGTTTAATCTGCCCCTGTAGGTGAGGCCATTGTGGGAAGCTTAGAGCCCTCCTCAGGGGCAGTGGGCACAGAGACTGTGAGGTGGTGCACTCCTGTGCCATAAAGGTAGGTCCCCTCTCTCTCCAGCTGCATGGCCTTGTAGCTCTATGAACAATAACGTAATCTGAAATAGTTTAGTGTGTCTGTTGTCAGCTACATAAAAAAAAATGTGATTTGCCCAATGCAGACTGCAAGTAATAAGTCCTCAGTGTTGGGGGGTACAGGCTGGGAGGGGGCCCTCATATTAGGTTGCTTTTCCTTCTAGTGAACTGGTGAGATTTTGTGGAGGTAGTGGGATTCTGAATGTAGGTTGACTAGACCTCAGAAACACAGTGGAGGCCAGCATTCACACTAGGAGAACGCCTTCTGGATGCAGAGTGTAAATCCATGCTTGTCACATGATTGAGTGAGAAGGTTGACAATGGTTTCAATAGACAAAGGAGAATCAGTTGATGTAATGTACTTCAATTTTTAAAAAGCCTTTGACAAGGTGCCACACATGAGGCTGCTTAACAAGCTACAAGCCTACGGTATTACAAGAAAGATTCTAGCATGGACAACATAGTGGCTGATGGCAAGGAGATGGAATGAAGGAGCCTTTTTCTGGCTAGCTGCTGGTGACCAGTGGTGTTCTACAGGGGTCTCTATTGGGACTGATTCTCTTACATTCTATGTCAATGATTTGGATGGTGGAATTTATGGCTTTGTTTCAAAGTTTGTAGATGATGTGAAAATATGTCGAGGGGCAGGTAGTTTTGAGGAAACAGGGAGGCTACAGTGGACTTAGATTATGAGAATGGGCAAAGAAGCGGCAGATGGAATACAGTGTCAGGAAGATTATGGTCATGCACTTCGGTAGAAGAAATGAAAAGTTAAGTATTTTCTAAATGGAAAGAAAATACAAAAATCTGGGGTGCAAAGGGATTTGGGAGTCCTTGTACAGAGTTCCCTAAAGGTTAATTTGCAGGTTGAGTCAGTGGTGAGGAAGGCAAATGCAATGTTAGCATTCATTCAAAGAGAACTAGAAAATACAAGCAAAGATTTAATTTTGAGACTTTATAAAGCACTGGTGAGGCCTGACTTGGAGTACTGTGTGCAGATTTTGTCCCCTTATCTCAGAAAGAATGTGCTGAAACTGGAGAGGTTCAAAGGTGGTTCACGAAAAATATTCCAGGATTAAACGGCTTGTTATATGAAGAGTGTTTGATGGCTCTGGGCCTGTATTCACTGGAATTTAGAAGCTTCAAGAGTAACCTAAATGAAATCTATTGAATGGTGAAGGCCTTGATACAGTGGATGTGGAGAGGATGTTTCCTATGGTGGGAGCATCTAAGACCAGAGGACACAGCCTCAAAATAGAGGGGCACCCTTTTAGAAAAGAGATGAGGAGGAATTTCTTTAGAGAGTGGAGAATCAGTAGAATTCTTTGCCATAGGCAGCTGTGGAGGTCAAGTCTTTACATATGTATATCTAAGGCAGAGATTGATAGATTCTTGATTGGTCAGGGCATGAAGGGATATGAAGGGATATGGAGGGAAAGGCAGGAGTTTGGGACTGAGAGGAAAATTGGATCAGCCATGATGAAATGGCAGAGCAGACTTGATAGGCCAAATGGCCTATTTCTGCTCCTATGCTTCATGGTGTTATGGTGTTATGGTGTTATGGTCAATCTCCAGTCATGCACAAATACAAGTAACATTTGTGGACTTCTCTTAGATTCCCAAGGTACTCTGATATTGGTACTAGAGCATATATTCTGGAATCAGAAAACTAAAAGAACTGATCATTGGCTTCAGGAAGTGGGACAGTGCACGAGCTCTTGTCACTGGTGCTGAGGTGGAGGTAGTTGAGAGCTTCAAGTTCCTTGATGTAAACATCAAAGCATCACCAGTATCTTGCCCTATTCTAGCTATGTAGATGCCATGACTAAGAATGCACACCAGCACCTCTTCTTCCTCAGGAGGCTAAGGAAATTGGACATCAGCAATTTTTATCAAGGCACCATAGAAATCCTACCTGGATGCATTACAGCTGGGAACAGCAAATGCCCTGTTTCGGCCATGAGAAACTACAGAGAGAACCCTGCACAAGCACATCACAAAAGCCAGCCTCTCCCCTGTGGACTCTGGTGCACCTCTTGTTGCCTCAGTGAAGCAGCAAACATAATTAAAGTCCACTCTCACCCAAGAGTAGACTTGCTTTGCATCGGGTAGGAGATAAAAAAAGCCCGAAAGCACATGCCACCAGGCTCAAGGACAGCTTCTATGCTTTTTTCATAAGGCTAATGAATGAACTGGTTATATGATAAAATAGAGTCTTGCCCTTACATTCCACCTTTTCATGCCCTTGCATCATACTGTCTGCAACGACTGCACTTTCTCAGTGACGATAACACTGTACTCTGCATTCTGTTATTGCTTTCTCCCCTGAACTATCTCGATGTGATGAAATAATCTGTATGGACAGCATGCAACTGCAGCTCAGTACAGGTGACACCAATAAATCAACTGATTAATTAAAAACCAGAGACTGGACCTTAGTTCTAAAGATTAGCTCCACTCTTCCAGGATATTTGTTAGAGATAAGAGGCATTCTCGCAGTAAGAAGGATTGAGAAAATCGTTGGAGCAATGCCAAGGTCTTGCTTCTCTGAGAATGATCTGCTGTAGACTTGCTAATTAATATCACAACCTGCATGCAATAATGGAGAAAGCAAAAGATGGGTTGAATGATGGGCAGCTGCGTGTGAGGACTAATTGTTGGAGTGAAAGGCTCAGTGTGGATGTGAAATGCCAGGCATTGTGAATCTGCTGCTCCTTACATTTTACTGGGAATTGTCACATAGTGACGAATATGACTACTGTGCCTCTAATTGGGGAAATTTCACACGATAATCTGGGGAACTTTTACTCATCTCTGGAATTGGGGTGGTTGGTAAGGAGGATGCTAGTAATCAGTCTCTATAGTTTTGAAATTAAATGAAACAAATCAAAATTAGCATTAATGAAGCTCATGTTTTTCCTATGATTGTACAAACCTTCATGACAATCACTGCCCCATGATCTGCACCACACATTTGAGCAGAGTAACAGTGATAGCCTTCTCTCTTAGATATGCTGCCATAAATAATGAGCAGGTTCTGAGTCACTGATTTTAGGCATCAGCTATTTTAATATAAGCTGGAAAACAATATTCAGGAGGAGAAGATGGTGGCGCGACGGCAGTGCGCACTGTCTCTCCGGTGAATGATATCTGTAATCTGTCAAGTAGGGGACCGTGCACAATTCTGATTTGATGGAGACAGATGTGAGGGTGCGGAGGAACATCTGGAAAACTTCTGAAATGGCCGCTTCTCTGCCACTGCTACTGTGTGGTAACCTGAATCTCCGGAGCAGAAGGCCCCGAATCCTCGGCTTTGCTTGTTTCAGCTGCCGGGGCGAGGTCGAAGGCGCTCGGCAGAGGATGGCACTCGGGAGGCTGTATCGGAGGGCTGGTCGGAGGCTTGAAGTTTTCGGACGGATGGACTCAGTGTCGGCTGTGGTCGGCTGCTTCCAAGGCATCGGCAAGTTGATGGTGCCTGGAGGTTTACGGCAGGGAGTTTCTCCCTTTTGCCGCCTGCTATCGAGGACTCGGGAGTCGATCGACTCGGGGACTTTTGAGACTTTTTTTTTTACCGTGCCCATGGTTTGTTCTTCATCAAATTATGGTATTGCTTTGCACTGCTGTAACTGTAAGTTATAATTATGTGGTTCTGTCAGTGTTAGTTTTTGCTTTGTCCTGTTTTCTGTGATATCACTCCGGAGAAACATTATATCATTTCCTAATGCATGTATGCATTTCTAAATGACAATAAAAGAGGACTGAGTGTTCTCATAATCTAATCTAATATTCTAAATAGACCCGAATTATAATTATTTGGTAAAAAGAAAACATGTCCTACCTGCATTGATCAAGCAAATCAAATTTGAAATGATGATGTCTGATAAAAAATATTGCCAAGCATTTGGTTATGGTAAGTTTGTGGCCAATTCATCTGGTGATTGGTCAAGGACTTCATATCCATCACAGATAAAACAAATATGGGATGGTGCTTCAAAATACGAAAACAAGTGATGAAAATCGGATGCATTTGGTGAAACCGTTGTAAGTATCACTTACTGGATGCAGTTCAATGAATGCTAAAGATCCCATTAATCTCCAGCAGAGGTGCAGTGATTATAAACATGTTATCATCTCATTAAGTCTAAGAGGTAAATGAGGAGATTGTTGTTGTTAACTAACGTGTTCCAGTAACATTTGTATGCTTTGAATACAAATGTTGCATTCACCAGCCATCAGGAACCCATTATCACAGAATCCTGATGAAGGTCAAAAACAAATTCAAGTATTTTTGTGTTTTTCATTTCAGATATTTCTTTTACAGAGGATTAATTTTCAACTTAGCTTGTCAAAAGTGACTAGATCGTTAAGGAAATGTTCATGCTATCAGAAGATTGTAGGAGTCAGAGCAGTGGGGGTGTCAGTTAGGATAGTGGAATGCTCTTCTTGTGGGATGTGGGAAGGCAGGGATATCTCCAGTATCGCTGATGTTTACACCTGCTAGAAGTGCATCCAGCTGCAGCTTCCTATAGACTGTGTTAAAGATCTGGAGCTGGAGCTGGATAAACCTCAGTTCATTCGGGAGGCTGAGTGGTTGATTGATACGACATTCAGGGAGGTCGTTATACCCAAGGTGCACGACACAGGTAACCGGGTGACTGTCAGGAGGGGGAAAAGGGTGGAGTGCTAATGCAGAGTACCCTTATGGCCACTACCCTCAACTACAGGTATATCGCTTCAGATACTGTTGGCAGGGATAACATAGCATTGAAATGGATGGACTTTATTAGCTCAGCACTCAGGTCTCTGGCAGTGAATATAGCTCTATGGCTCTGAAGGGAAGGAGGGAGAAAGGGTGAGTTGAAGTGATAGGGGATTCATTGGATAGTGGAACAGACAGGAGGTTCTGTGGATGAGAACAAGATTCCCAGATGGCATGTTGACTCCAGGTGCCATGGACAGGGATGTCTCAGATCAAATCCATTACATTCTTAAGTGGCAGGGTGAGCAGCTAGGGGTCATAGTCCACATTGGTACCAATGACATGGGTAGAAAGGGTCCTGCAAAGTGGGTTCAGGGAATTAGGTGCTAAAATAAAGGACATAATCTCAGGATTGCTACCCATGCCACATGTTACTGAGGCTAGAAGTACGAAAACCATAAAGGTTAACATGTGGCAAAAGAGATGGTAAAGGATGTTGGGGCTCTCTTCTTGTGAATGTTGGACCTGTAGAGAAGGGCTGGTTTGTACCTGAACCAAAGGGCATTTAATATCCTTATGGAAAACTTTACAAGTGCTCAGCGGTGAGCTAAACTAGAGTTGCAGGGGGATGAGAATTAGAGCACCAGAGCAGAACATGGAGTGGTTGTGGGGAAACAAACAAAGTCAGAAATCTAAAGGATGAGCATAGTGGGACTGATATTCAGAGTATGTGAATATTCAATGCAAGGAGTATTGTAGGAAAGGTGGATGAGTTTATCGCATGGCTCAGCACGTGGAATTATGACATTTTAGCCATTCATGAAGGGGCAGGACTGGCAGTTCAATATTTGAGGTTCCATTGTTTTAGATGCAATAAAGTGGGAGTGAGTAAAGGGGGACTGGTGATATTACTAGTCTGGGAAAATGTCAAGGCTATGCTCAGACAGGACAGACTGGAGAACTTGCCTACTGATGCTATATGGGTGGAATTGATGAATAAGAAAGGATAACCATGTTAATGGAATTATATTAAAGACCATCCAGCAGTCCGTGGGATTTAGAGGAGCAAAGCTGTAGAGATATCACAGACTTTTGCAAGAAATATAAGGATGTGATAGGTGGTGATTTTAACTTTCCACATATTGACTGGACTCCCATGCTGTGAAAGGGCTGGATGGGATGGAGTTTGTCAAATGTGTTCAGGAAAGTTTCCTTAATCAGCACATAGAGGTCCAGCTATGGATGGTGTGGTACTCTATCTCCTATTTGGGCATGAGACAGGGCAGATGAAAGAAGCTTATTCAGATTACAGAGGAGCCAGTGTTTGCGGTATTGAAGCAAATTAGGGTGGATAAATCCCCAAAGCCTGACAACATGTTCCCTTAGACCCTGTGGATGGCTAGTACTGAAGCTGGAGGGGCCCAAGCAGAGATATTTAAAATGTCCTTGGCCACGGGTGTATGCTAGATGACTGGAGGATACCAAATGTTGTCCATTCTTTTAGAAAAGCTCCAAGAATAAGCCAAAAAATTATAGGCTGATGAGCGTGACGTCAGTAATGGGTAAGTTAATGGAAGGTATTCAAAAGGACCAGATACATAAATATTTGGACAGACAGGATCTGATTAGGGATAGGCATCACGGATTTGAGTGTTGCAGGTTGTGAGTAACCAATCTTACAGAGCTTTTTGAGGAAAATACCAGGAAAGTTAATGAAGGCAAGGCAGTGGATGTTGTCCACATGGCCACATGGACTTTAGCATGATCTTTGACAAGGTCCTACATGGGAGGTTGGATAAAGAGGTTCACTAGCTTGGCATTCAAGTTGAGATAGTAAATTGGATAGCCATTGACCCTGCGGGAGAAGCCAGATAGTGGTAGCAGAGGGTTGCTTCTCTGACTGGAGGCCTGTGATGATTGGTGCACCACCGGAATCAGCGCTGGGTCATTGTTGTTTCTCATCTATAATCAATGATAATGTGGTAAACTTGATCAGCAAATTTTCAGATAACACCGAGATTGTGGGGTGTAGTGGACAGCGAGTAAGGCTATCAACGTTTGCAATGGGATCTGGACCACCTAGACAAATAGACTGGAAAATGGCAGATGGAATTTAATGCACACCAGTGCGAAGTGTTGCACTCTGGGAGGACATACCAAATTAGGTCTTACACAGTGAGCAATAGGGCACTGAGGCGTGTGATAGAACAGAGCGATCTGGGAATACAGATCCACAATTCCTTGAAAGTTACATCACGGGTAGCTAGGGCCATAAAGAGAAGTTCTGGCACATTGGCCTTCATAAATCAAAGTATTGAGTACAGGAGTTGGCATGTTATGTTGAAGTTGTATAAGATGTTGGTGAGGCCTAATTTGGAATATTGTGTGCAAGTTTGGTCATCTACCTATAGAGGTCAATAAGATTGAAAGATTAGTAGAGGTATACACAATTATGAGAGGTATAGATAAGGTAAATGCAAACAAGCTTTTTCCACTAAGGTTAGTTGATACTAGAACTGGAGTTGATGGGTTAAGGTTGAAAGGTGGAATGTTTAAGGGGAACATGAGAGGGAACTTCTTTATTCAGAGGGTGGTGAGAGTTTGGAGCAAACTGCCAACAAAAGTGATGTATGCGGGTTTGATTCAACATTTAAGAGAAATTTGGATAGGTACAGTGCCTATAAAAAGTATTCACCCCACTCCCACCCTTGGAAGTTTTCATATTTTATTGTTTTACAACATTAAATTACAGGGGATTTAATTTGGTCTTTTTTTGATACTGATCAACTGTAAAGACTCTTTCATTCCAAACAGAAAACAAATCTCTACAAAGTGATCTAAATTAATTACAAATATAAAACACAAAATAATTGATTGCATAAGTATTCAACCCATTTTCTTGGTAACTTTCTCAAAAAACTCTATAAGATTGGTTATACATAAACCTACAACACTCAAAGCCATGATACCTATCCCTAATCAGGTACTGTCTATCCAAATACTTACGTTTCTGATCCTTTTGAATACTTTCCAATAACTTGCCCATTACTGACATCAGGCTCACCAGCCTATAATCTTTTGGCATATTCTTGGAGCCTTTCTAAAACAATGTTTTTATAAGTCACATAATTAGCTAAATGGAGATCAGCCATGTGTAGTCAAAGTGTTTCAATTGATTTTAGTAAAAATACACCTATATTTGGAAGGTCCAACTGCTGGTGAATCAGTATCCTGGCAAAAAACTACACCACGAAGACAAAGAACACTCCAACCAATACCACAAAAAGATTATTGAAAAGCACAAGTCAGGAGATGGATACAAGAAAATTTCCAAGCCACTGTTGAAGAAAATCTCTCATGAAATCTTGACTGGAGTTTGCCAGAAGGCATGTGGGAAACTGAAGTCAGCTGCAAGAAGTTCTGTGGTCTGATGAAACCTAAATTGAGCTTTTTGGCCATTAGAGTAAATGCTATGTTAGGCATAAGCCGTTTCCCGAAAATCATGAAAAACACACCATCCTTACCGATGGTGGCTGCATCATGCTGTGGGATGCTTCACTGCAGCAGTACTTGGAAAGCTCATGAAAGTAGAGGGTAAAATAAATGCAGCAAAATACAGGGAAATCCTGAAGGAAAACCTGATGCAGTCTTCAAGAAAACAACAACTTAGGAGAAAATTTGTTTTCAAGCATAAAGCCAAAGCTACATAGGAATGTCTTAAACATAACAAAGTTAATGTCCTGGTGTGGCCAAGTCAGAGTCCAGACCTCAATCCAATTGAGAGTTTGTGCCTGCGCTTGAAAAGGGCTGGTCACTCACGATCCCCATGCAATCTGACAGACATTTAGCAGTTTTGTAAAGAAGAATGGGAAAATATTCCAGTGCCCAGGTGTGCAAAACTGATAGACCGATCCACACCAACTCAAATGCTGTAATTGCTGCCAAAGGTGCATCTACTAAATACTGAATTGAAGGGGGTGAGTAATTATGTATTCAATTATTTTGTGTTCAATAATAGAAATAAATTTAGACCAATTTGTAGAAATTTATTTTTACTTTGACACAAAAGAGTCTTTTCTATTGATCAGTGTCAAAAAAGCCAAATTAAATCTACTGTGATTCGATGTTGTAAAACAATATAACATGAAAGCTTCCAAGGGGGTTAAATAACTTTTATAGATACTGTTCATGGATGGGAGGGTTATGGAGGGCTATAGTCTAGGTGCAGATCAATGGAACTAGGCCAATTAATAATGTGGCATGGACTAGACGGGCCGAAGAGACTGTTTCTGAGCCATAGTGTTCTATGACACCTTGACTTTGAGTTAAGAGTATGCAAGTCATGGGGCGGATTTGTGACCAGCAGGTGGACAAGGGCAAGCAGAGATCAAGGGCTGAAGTCCTTCAGATCCACCTTGCTCATTAGGACAATCGTTTGTAATAATTCCTCCGGTCCATGAATGTGGCATCGTCAATGTGGCTCAGCTACATAGGGAAGGGAGGAAGTAGTGAAAATGAGAAGAAGTGAAAAGGGTTTCAGTAGTTGGTGCAAAAGTTGGTTGTAATTTTGAGTCTAGTATGGAACATTGCTTTCCTTGTACCTGAGTCGCCGAAATCATTGTACAGTTGCAGGATAGCCTACAGGTGATGAACCGGAAGCTCCAATCCACATTAGTACTGACAAGTTGTAGAAATAAGAGTTAAGTTCCTGAAGAGTTTAATCAGCCAAGTAAGAAGTTAACATCAAGGTCTTGCAAGGTTGTAATCTGAGGATTACTTCATATGTCATGTGCCAGGAAATACAGGAGGGTGTGAATGAATATTATAACATAATATGCCCAGTCAAAGAATAATGTTGTTTTTAAGATTTTGTTGGGTTTCATTGAAGAAGTGCAGGGAAATGCCAGAATAGGAGTAAAATGGTAAACTGAAGTGGCAGGGAATTAGGAAATAATTTCCTGGCATTCCGAAGGACAATCACTTTACATATTGGTAGTAAACTGCATTGATGACCCTTTAAAATAAGCAATTATTATTATTATTTCAATTTCTGCTCTCTTTGCCTTCAGATACTTATTTCAAATTTCCAGCCACAAGATAAGCAACTAGAACTTGATGCTTCTTCCTAACTCTTGATTATCCAGGCACCTGCAGTAGGTATCACATTCTTTTCACGTTCAGGAAATCCCATGTCGGGTTTATCAATTCACTCTGCTGCATCCATTGAGGCCAAAATGAGACTTCTAATTATATTAATTAAGTACGTACGAGTTCCTCATTTGCGTTACTGACTTTACATTGTGTTAAAATAATAGATCTTAGAGCAGAGGGACAGCAGAACTAGCACAAAATAAATTCAATAATGCTTAAGGAAATTAGGGTCAAATATGAAGGATACTTTTTCTCACCATATTATGTACAGGCAAAGCACTGGAAGATTGAAAATTAGATAATATTTAACATTTATAAAAAGGTGAGTAATAACTTTCTGGGAATTATAAAGGTTTCTTTGTTTGAAATCCTTCAGGGAAGAATTCAAGACCAATATGTAACTCTGAAAGACAATTCGTGTTGAACAATTTCACATTTTCTATAATTACATAAAAGATTGGCAAGTGAGAGTAACCTGTCACTGAATCTGTAATGTGTTGAAGGACTACTGTACAAGCAGTGTAAATGAAGTAACTTCTGTGCCAAGCAAATCAGCCCACACCCCCGGTCCAATAGATGTTTTCATTTCTTTCAAAGACACTTTGCAGTGTTGGGTATTATGATTACTCAAGGGCAGCACAATGAATCTCCAAAGGGGGTAGATATTGTACTAGCTATCCAATTTGTGATAAGGGAGTTCTTTAGAGGAAGAAGAAATAAAGAAATGAATGAAAAATAGTACTCAGCAATAAGTCACATTTGTCTTTTATAACCTTGGGACATCTCAAAGCATTCTACATCCAGTTAAGTAATTTCACTGTTTAATTATTTTCTTTTGACAAGAGCCTCAAAAACGATTTGCATTCAGTAACATTTCTGGTACAGAAATGTGAAGATTGGTTGACTGGGTTAATAGTGTCATGCAGCACTGAAGCAGGCTTGTTTGGCTTACCATCCCCAATAGCATCAAGGGATGCTATTTCAGCTCAGGTCATTGAACTTCCCAGTTCAATCCCCACATCCTCCATAAGGAGTTTGTATGTTATCCCCGTGGAATGTATGGGCTTTCTTTGGGTGTTCCGGTTTCCTCCACAGTCCAAAGGGATACCGGTTAGCAGGTTAATAGATCATTGTAAGTTGTCCTGCGATTAGGCTAGGGTTAAGTTGGAGGCTGTCAGGGATAGCTGGGTGGTGCATCTCCAAGGGATGGAAGAGGTTTTCCATGCTGTATGTTAGAGTGAGTTTTGGGTAGATGATTCATTTACACTTAAATGACTGGCCACCAGTCTTCTATTGGACAAAGTATTGTGGATTGAGTTCACAACAGTGCATTTCCTAAAATCTGTGAATACCAGACGCTGCTGACGCCGTAGTTTGAGCAGATGCTGAAGTTTTGAAGACAGTATTATATATACTTTATAAATATTAATTATCCCCTATGTTAGCACGTAAAATACCAAATAAATGTATTGTGGATTTAACTTGCATTCCTAAAGGCTGGGAGTACCAACCCAGACATGTTGGCGTCAGGAGGAAAGGATGAGGTCAGAAGGTGTGATGTTTTGTATGTAGCTTTCAAAGGAAGCATTATCCATTTATTGTCTATAACTTTGTAAGTAGTGATTGCCTTTTGTGTTTAGCATATAAATATCAAGCCCACATTAGGCTAGCAGACCTGTCCACCGAAAGCGTCTCCATCTGTATGATGCCTGCTGTGTCGAATAAAGAAGCTGCCAGTCTACTAGTAACTCTGTCTCTCCAGTGATTTCATCCACCCTACAACACTGTATCTTTAAAATAAATAAAATAACTCTCTATACTAGATCCATTTATCAGCAGTTTATCCATAGCCTTCTTTGCCTTGGTGATTCAAGGGATTAAATGCTCTGAAGTTCCTTGGCCCCATCACCTTTTCAGGTTGTATGCAGTAGACTACAACCAGCCTCTGGATGCAAGTATTCTTCTTCGGATCCCATGTCACCCTCTTACTCCTCACCTTAAACCTTTATCCACTGATTTTAGATATCTCCATTCCATTAAAAAAATGTTTTCTCCCAATATTGTCTCCTTCTTATGATATGGCAACCAGAACTGCACAAAATACTGCAGCTGTGGGCTAATCAAAGTTTTATGAATTTGTACACTGGCCTCCAGACACTTACGCTCTCTGCCCCAGCTAATGAAATGCAGCATTCTGTCTGCTTCTCAACCACCTTCAAGGATTTATAGACTTGTACAGCAAGTTCTTTTTCTTTTATAATATCCCCTATGCCCTGAAATTAGGGTAAATGTCTCACTCTTATTAAAACTTACAAAGTGCATGCCCTCTCACGTAGCCGAAGTTTCCATCCAGCATTGTTTTTTTCCTGGTGGGGGGAAGGGGGATTTTTACTTGCTGCTGCTTACGTTCAGCTAATCAACATTGTCCTGTCATCTCAGTATTGGTCAGTTAAGTGTTGGCCAGGACACTGGGAAGTGCTCCACAATTCTCTTTCAGAATTGCATTAGTCAACCATTTATGTTCACTTGATTCAACATAATCTCTAGATTGTACACAAAACGTTGTAGACTATAGGAGGAGTTTAGGAGGATTAGTGGCACCTAATAGTGACTCCTCTGCTTGCACCTTTGGAAACAGTTCAATTTCCACCTTTAATATCTTTATTTTCCCCTTTCAGGGTTTTTTTGAAGACCCTGACCTAGAGTTACACGCTAACTACGGTCCTTTGTGGGAATGGGACCCGCTTTCGGGTTTTCATGAACGGCCATTGTTCGGCACGCCCAGAGCTCGGCCTAAGAACTCAGCTCGCCTTCAAAGGACCAAGATCTTGTGGCTCTGGAGGCAGATGGATCGAAGGTCGGTGTCACGGCGGAAGATCAGTGTGTCGAACAGGGAGTCCGAAGATCTACAGCTGGGTGCCCAGAGACCCGAGATCTTTGGGAACAGAGCTTGGAAAAAGCGATGCAACGGACTTTTAACATCATAAACCAGCGAGTTGTTTGTTTTGTCTCCCCTCTCACTGTAAAATGGAGACATCTCTTTATCCCTTATTAGGAAGAGAGAGAGAGCCTGTGTTATGTCAAATACCAGGTGAACAAGTAGCTTTGGGGTAACTGCAAGTCTGTGTCTTTGCTGTTGCTTTGCTCATACTTGAGTGCTCAGTGGTGGGTTCTGATGCTTTTTTTGCTGGTGCGGGGAGGGGGTATTGTTGCTTGCTGCCACTTACGTGCAGGGGGAGGGGAGTGGGGGGCGACTCTTGGGTTCTAACATTTAACTGTCATTCATTCTTTGGGGCACTCCTCTGTTTTCATGGATGGTTGCGAAGCAAAAGCATTTCAGGATGTATATTGTATACATTTCTCTGATATTCAATGTACCTTTGAAACCAAAGCACTGACAGGATTGGTTCTGAGAGGACAACAACGAGCACAGAAACAGTCTGACAGTCAGTTATAAGCACACTCATATGTAAAGAAAAAACTGGCCACCCCCAAAAGAAAATCTGTGGTCTTCTTCAAGACCTTCAGGAAGATTGGTCTCGAAAGGCTGCATTCTTAGCTGAGGGTCATTTACAGACCTGTGTTCAATTTTCACAGATAGAGCCAAGCTTTACTGAGGTAATGAATTCCCAGTTCTGAAGAGAGGCTATGGGTAAGAGGCAGAACCATTTAAACAACAGTTAAACAACTGCTTATTTGATGGTACAGAATAATATATTATCCCGAGGGCAGCAACTGATGAGAGGAATAGTGTTTATGTTCTTGGTTAGTGACCCTGTGATAAAGCTCTGATGAAAGGTCATTGATCAGAAATGTTTGTCTCTTAAGACGCGGTCTGGACAGGTGAGCGTTTCTAGCATCTCCTAATTTCATGTCACAATTTTACCATCTGGAGTATTTTACATCTAGATAATTGTTGGGCCTTTGTTTGTGTCCATCAAGACGTTCCTGTAAGGGAGCAACAGAAAAGGATTTGTAATAAACGTTTACTTTTTGCTGAGGGTTAACATGAACCAAGAGCAGGAGGAACAATCAGGAAGAACTACAGGAGCTGCAATCCATAGAACCATAGAACCATAGAAACTACAGCACAGAAACAGGCCCTTTGGCCCTTCTTGGCTGTGCCCAATCATGGAGACTAAAGATTTTAAATGTCTCAAATGGCTAGCCACTTTATTTTTAAACAGTGACCTGTAGTTCTAGGTTCTCCCTGTCTCTCTCTCCACATTCTCTGTCACTACCCCTCAGGATCTTCTGTGCTTTAATCAAGGCCTGCCATTTAGAACTACAAGTTGCAGGCCATTTTAATTCCCATACTGACCTGTTTGTCGTCTGTCTCCTCCACTGCCAAACACAAGCTAGAACAGCACATCTTATCCTGCCTGGCTAGTCTACAACCCAATAACATGAAAACTGACATCTCCAATTTCAGGCAACAAGCTCCCCTCCTAATCTATCCAGTGTCTTTTACACACACCCAACTTCTATACCAGCCCCGAATCAACTTGTTTTTCCCTTCCTCCACCTATTCTGTCTGCCCATCTCGCACACACTCCTCCCATTGGATCTCTTCTCCCCACTGTTCCCATCTGCCCTCCTGTCTCCCTTATTTGATCCCATGTTCCACTTTTCTTTCCATCAGATTCCATCATCTGCAAACTTTTGTTGCCGCCACTTTTTACTTTTCTCATGTCAACAGGTAAAAGCCTAGCGTCATAAAACTGCAGGTACTGGAACATTGAGCAAAAATCAAACTGCCGGAGGAACTCATAAACACAAGAGATTCTGCAGATGAAGGAAGTCCATGCAAAATAACTCACAAATTGCTGGACGAACTCAACAGGTCTGACAGCATCTATGGAACAATCAGCTCTGCGGATCAGGCAGCATCTGTGGAGGCAGAGGGATGGTTGACTTTTTGGTGTCGAGACCTGCATCAGGACCATTAAAGTATTAGTCTAGGGAACCTATGAACTGCAAGGCTGTGACCCTTTCAAAATCTAAACTGACCACCAATGAGGTTCATGCATTTTTATTTCAGACCCAGGCTGAAGATAAGGTTCCCTCTGATATATCTGACAGAGGTAGGCATAGATTCTTGATGACGAATGTAGGGACTGGCATTCTCTGTCACATCGCGTGGAGCATTATATGGAATCTTTCCTGGGAAGGGCATGTAAGCAGCTTAAGGGAAGCAAGGAGTGAACTAGGAATGAAGAGATCTTGAAGTGATGAAGTATGATCAGCGTTGCACAGTTCAGTGACATCAGCTGCTTGGCTGCATTCCAGGGTGTGCTAAGGCATGGTTTTCACAGTGAGCTTGAAAATAAGTCTGAAAGTATTTCTTGACTCTTGATGCTCAATTATTATTAAAGTTAATGTTGCTTTGTAAAAACACAGACAATTCAAAAGAGGAATCACTACATGGTGGCAGCAAATGGAAACCAAGGATTAAAGCAGCTAATGCTTTATTTTGTTGGCCTTCTCAGAGCATGATGAACCGTCATTACAAGGTAGCTAGTCCTCACCAACAATTGTGATAGAAAGTCTCAAACCAACATCCCCGTCAGCTGATCAAATAGAAAATGTCTGAGATGCTGTAAATCAGAGCCTGGGAAAAAAGTCCCCTCTGACTGGCAGGTTAGAAAAAGCTTTTCAGATTTGCACGGTAATCATGATGGGATCTGTCACAAAAGAACCAGTTATCAGAAGATTGATGCCGATAAGAGGACAATGGGGGAACATGCAAAGTGCTAATAAGAGAGAGACGAGAGGGATTAACGAAAAGGAGACACAGGTCCGAGTATTGTCAGAGACCAGTGGCTTTGAACCCTGAACTGTTTGAAGTTTGATGGGCAGGCAATACCCCAGCAGAGGGATAAAAAGGGACAGGTTCGCTAAGGCGAGACACACGACTCCACGAGGTAACGAGACCCTGGAAGCAGTGTGCCCCCCAACAAGTTGGTGGGAGTTTTGAAGGTCTGGTCGCGGGACCAGCCATAGACGCACAGGGTGGAAAGATACGGTCGGGCGGGAACCTGGTGTGTGTGTCCGCCCTTGCCTGGGTGCCGGTTTCACCGCAGAAGTACGATCGTATCTGGAACGGAGGGGTCACAGTCGGTGACCTCAGAAGACATTACAAAGGGCTCGCCCGAAAGCTAACTGCGAGGAATATCGAAGGTCTGTTTTGGAATCCGTTTTGAATATTCATTCGCTTTCGCTCTCTCTCTTCTCCCCGCCCCAACGGCACAACAGCGATTACTGCGAACTGAACTGAACTAAATTGAACTGAACTTTGCGTCACTTGAAACTGATCATTTACCCCTAGACTGCAACAGAGCTTGATTGATCCTATTATCATAGTTCCGTGTACATGTGTGTTTATTCATTGCTAACCTGTTGCATTTATATCCTTACTATTAGAGTACTGTCTTGCTTGTTTCTTTAATAAAACTTTCTTAGTTCCAGTAACCCAGACTCCAACTAAGTGGTCCATTTCTGCTGGTTTGGCAACCCAGTTACCGGGTACGTAACAGATCCCTATCATTTGGTATAGTCTAAAGTTTTAAATATTGATTTTTAGACTTAATTTGAATCACCGAGAGAATCACCAAGAATGTACAAAATAAACTTTACCACTGAGTGGTCATATAATGGAAAGTTCCCAACAGTACTGCAATGGGGATTATCTTGGATTATATTCAAAACAGTAAAACTCAGCAAGGTCAGTGACCATATACCATAAATCTAATCCCATTGTTCCTTATCACATAATCTTCTTTTCCTTCTTGGGACAGGCAGCTTTAAACAGCATTCCACGAACAGCTAGTGATCTGAAGACTGGCTTCCCACCCCTTTTTTATTTTCTGTTTGTATCTGTGTGTGACAATGGCTGTGGCATTGAATAATTGTCTCAGGACCCAGCTGCATTTGTTGCTTTCTGTTTGATTGCTGTGCCTGATACAACAGATTCATTATTGGCTTTGCAGCTACCACCGACACGTGCAACTAATTAATCTTGATTGGAGCTAACAAGCCAGTCTACGAGGAGGGAGGAAGGTATGACATGAAGAACATGGCTCAGCTTTTCAGTTTGTAAGTGACAATAAAAACCCATTTGGGATAGTGAGTTCCTAACAATGACCCAAATGGTCATATCTTTAGATGATAAAATGATCATTATTTGTTGTCCTAATGATGGAAATCCAGTCTCCAATGTTCTCTGACTGAATGCACAACTATTTTATATACACAAAGAAGACTTTCAATCTGACAATAGTGATACATTTTGTTTTAGGGAACGGAAATACAGACTGTTGAGTGAGCTCAGTGGTTTGAACACCAACTGTGGGGTGGGGAGGGTTTAGACAAAGGAAGGAATTGCAGAAATTTCAAGTCACACTGCATGAGATCTCTAGTGACTTCAATACATTTTGTTCTATTCTCACAGCAACAAATGCCTACAGTAAGGAGCACATTCACATTAATCACTAGTTCGTAGGAGACTGAGATATCATCTGCTGGGATTCTATTTGTAGATTTGTCTTTCCAACTGGTTGAATTTTCAAGATGCAAATCAAAGTAGAGAATCTAATTCTGTCCCTCTATGAAAAATGAGTCAGTAGCAGTATTACTGATGTACATCCAATAAAGAATATTATATCTGACGCTGACCCCCCAATTATCCTCTCAATTTTTCAGCAGCCACATCCTAGGATTCCTGGTACTCTGCTTGAAGTGATACTGCAGGGCTCAGGAAGTCACTTTGGGTTTGGCTCAATCTGTCTTCGAGATGAGTTAATTTAATAGACTGGTCACAGGCTAAGAACCCATGCATGATCATTTCTGAGGCTAACAATGGACCAAAGGCCAGGATTTGTATAACTACAAGGAAGACAAAAAGTTCTGGCCTTTGCCTAGATTGTCTTCATCCATCACAGAGCATGTGTTTGGAGATTACACAGCAATATAGGGGATGTCTGAGGGGCTGAATCCCTGCCGCAATATTAAATCTTCAAGTGGATTGGCAAATGACTTTCAATCTTCATAAATGTGAAGTAGTGACTTTTGTGAGAGCAAACCAGCATAGGACTTGTAGAGAGAATGGTAGGAGTGTTAAGATCTGTTTTGGGACCTCTGCTCTTTGTGATTTTTATAAATGACCTGGTTGAAGAAGTAGAAGGGTGGGTTAGTAAGTTTGCTGATGACACAAAGGTTGGGGGTGCTGTGGATAGTCTGGAGGCTTGTCAGAGGTTACAGCAGAACATTGATAGGATGCAGACTGGGCTGAGAAGTGCCAGATGGAGTTCAACCCAGGTAGGTGTGAAGTGGTTCATTTTGGTAAGTCCAATTTGAAGACAGAATATAATATAAATGGTAAGACTTTTGACAGTGTGGAGGATCTGAGAGATCTTGGGGTTCATGTCCATAGGACACTCAAAGCTGCTGCGCAGGTTGACAGTGTTGTTAAGAAGGTGTATAGTGTGTTGGCATTCGTCATTTATGAGACTGAGTACAAGAGCTGTGAGGTAGTGTTACAGCTATACAAGACCTTGGTCAGACCCCACTTGGAGTACTGTGTTCCGTTCTGGTCACCTCACTACAGGAAGGCTGTGGATGCTATAGAGGGAGTGCAGAGGAGATTTACAAGGATGTTGCCTGGACAGGAGGGCGTACCTTATGAAAATAGGTTGAGTGTACTTGGCCTTTTCTCCTTGGAGTAACAGAGGATGAGAGTTGACCTGATAGAGAAGATAATGATAGACCTAGCTAGAGTGTTTGCTGATATCTTCAACTGCTCCTTGCTTCAGTCTAAGATCCCCTCATGTTTTAAGAAGGCAACGATAATCCCAGTGCCAAAGAAGAGCAAGGTGGCATGCCTGAATGACTATCGACCTGTGGCTCTGACATCAATTGCTATGAAGTGCTTCGAGAGATTGGTTATGGCACACATCAGCCAGAGCCTACCGGTCAACCTCCATGCTTTGCAATTCGCCTACCGGAGCAACAGGTCAACGGCAGATGCCATCTCTCTGGCCCTACATTCCTCCTTAGAACACCTGGAGAATAAAGACGCATACGTAAGGCCCCTTTTCATTGACTACAGCTCTGCCTTTAATACCATTATTTCAAATAAACTGATCCCTAAGCTCCGGAACCTGGGCCTTAGCACTCAGATCTGCAGCTGAATCTTCAACTTCCTCACAGACAGGACCCAGGCTGTAAAAATAGGGGACAAGCTCTCCTCTACAATCACTCTGAGCACCGGTGCCCCACAAAACTCTGTACTCAGCTCCCTGCAGTACTCACTGTACACCCATGATTGTGTAGCCAAGTTTCCCTCAAACTCAATATATAAGTTTGCTGACGACACAACAATTGTAGGCTGTATCTCGGGTAATGATGAGTTTGAGTACAGAGAGGAAGTTAAGAACCTGGTGGCATGGTGCGAAGACAATAACTTATCCCTCAACGTCAGCAAGACGAGGGAATTGGTTGTTGACTTCAGAAGGAGTAGAGGACCACACGACCCAATTTACATCGGTGGTGCACAAGTGGAACAGGTCAAAAGCTTTAAGTTCCTCGGGGTCAATATCAGAAATGACCTGACTTGGTCCAACCAAGCAGAGTTCACTGCCAAGAAGGACCAACAGCACCTTTACTTCCTGAGAAAACTAAAGAAATTTGGCCTGTACCCTAAAACCCTCACTAATTTTTATAGATGCACTGTAGAAAGCATTCTTCTAGGGTGCATCACAACCTGGTATGGAAGTTGTCCTGTCCAAGACTGAAACAAGCTGCAGAAGATCGTGAACATGGCGCAGCACATCACACAAACCAATCTTCCGTCCTTGGACTCACTTTACACTGCATGCTGTCGGAGCAGTGCTGCCAGGATAATCAAGGACACGTCCCACCCAGCCAACACACTTTTCGTCCCTCTTCCCTCCGGGAGAAGTTTCAGGAGCTTGAAGACTTGTACGGCCAGATTTGGGAACAGCTTCTTTCCAACTGTGATAAGACTGCTGAACGGATCTTGACCCGGATCTGGGCAGTACCCTTCAAATATCCGGACCTCCCTCTCGGATTTTTTGCACTACCTTATTTTCCATTTTTCTATTTTCTATTTATGATTTATCATTTAAATTTTTAATATTTACTAATTTTAACTACGTTTAATATTTTTAATATTTAATATTTGTAATCCAGGGACTGGGAAGCGCAGAATCAAATATCACTGTGATAATTGTACGTGCTAGTACCAATTGTTTGGAGACAATGAAGTATAAAGTAGAGGTGTATAAGATCATGAGGGGCATTGATCGTGTGGATAACCAGAGGCTTTTACACAGGGCTGAAATGGCTAGCACGAAGGTGCATAGTTCTAAGGTGCTTAGAAATAGGTATTGAAAGAATGTCAGTGGTAAGTTTTTCAGATAGAGAGTGGTGGGTGCGTGGAATGCACTGCTGGCGACGGTGGTGGAAGCAGATACAATAGGGTCTTTTAAGAGCCTCTAGATAGGTACATGGAGCTTAGAAAAATAGAGGGCTATGCACTGGGAAATTCTAGGTAGTCTCTGGAGCAGGTTGCATGGTTCATACAGCATTGTGGGCCAATATGCTGTAAATTTCTATGTTCTATGTTCTATGTAGATTGCAAGCAGCATTCAGTTTGAAGTCAAAAGCAGATCTTTGCAAACTGCATTGATACAGAGCACAGACTGGGGGCTGGAGTTGATGCCGGCTGCTAAGAGATATGGTTTGAAAAGTGAAATGAACACGTGACTTGTTTTTATTCGCAAAACACAAGACAATGGAATATGTCACTTTGCGCCTCAAACCAGGTCACAGATATGATCAATCAATAGTTGAGGTATTTGTGTACTCAGAGTCATCCTCACAGCATTATGGGTGTTTGTGGGATTTGTGTCTTCAGAAGCCATCTGGGTGAACTTAGTTTGTCCCAACCAAGGTATCTGGAAAATACATGCAGATAATGCCATCTAGAAGCAAGGCAGGTATAAATATTAGAACGCATTGGGGATTGTTAGGAATGATAAGGCAAATGATGGAAAAATGAGGTGACAGAGGGAAGAACTAGAATTCCATCCTCAACCTTTGATTTCTGCAACTCATTGGTTGGTCTGTTCTTTTAGTTTGTAGTATTGCACTTGTGTTTGGAAATCCTTTGTAGTTTATACATGTTTAGTTATTTGAAAATCTTTTATAAATTAGAAATCCTCTGAGAGTGTTAAACATATGTTAAGAACAATTTATCTAAATTTAAACATGTATCATTAAAATAAAGTAATTTGTTTTTACTCTGTTAGCTGGAAGTATCTTCTCCTTGGTAAGGAAAGGGGATCTACCACTCAAGCAGGGTATTGCCAGCTAGATCTCAGTCCAGAGACTAAACAGGGAACTAAGCTAGTCCTTGAAATGTAGGTGGATACAGAAGTGGTGTATCTAAGGTACGGCAGGTATGGCACGTGCCCTGGGCGCCACTGAGCAGTTTCTATTAAAGTCAGACAAGCCATCCTCGGATAGTGAAAAAAGAATTTCCTTCAGATGTATGATCTACCTTTGATTATCATGGGTGAGAAGCACGAGGATGACCTCATTTCAGAGCATTGTGTAAGAAGACCATGAAACCTTTCTTCACGAAGAGGGAAAGTGGAGCTGAAAGACATCAGAGACGAAAGAAACAAATGGCTGATGAGAACTCGAGAGACGCTGGGTTAACAGCTAAGGAGGAAGTGGAAAGAGTCATGAAAGGAACACTCAACCATCTTCACAGAGAAATGGGTGAAAGGTTCGCTCGTTTGCGCGACACTGACGCCAAGTTTGGGTTCCTTCTTGATGTCGAGGGACTGTGTTACGGCGCCGACTGTAACGACATAAAGAAGAAGTGCGGGAATTGTAAAGCTCTGATATTGATGGACAGCAGCTATATGAAGAAATTTTGGATTACAGAATGTTGCTATCAAGGCGGGTCAACATGAAAATATCAAGACCTGAAGAGCTTCTTGAATTTATTGTTCAGTATGGAGATAAGAGTGTCTTCCCTACTCTTCACATTGCTATTCAGATAATGCTAACCATCGCAGTTTCCATTGGCAGCTGTGAGAGATCATTCAGCAAGTTAAAACTAATACGTTCGTCATGGGTCAAGGCAGACTCTGTGATCTTGCTCTGCTGAGTGTAGAAAGAGAAAAAACTGGAAAAACTGACTTTGATCACATCATAGACCAATTTGCATCAGTGAAAGCAAGGAAGGTGCAGTTATAATTTTCATGTAGTGCCATAATTTTCATGTAATGCCATGAGGCGGGAGGAGAAGATGGCAACGCGATGCAGCACACACAGGTCTCCGGTGAAATGATATCGTATTTGTAAGTAGGATGCCGTGCACAATTCTGATTTGATGGAGACAGACGTAAGAAGCATGGAGGAACATCTGGAGAAACTTCTGAAATGCCCGGTTCGCTGCTGCTGCTACTGTGTGATCAAGAATCTCCAGAGAGAAGGCCCCAAAATCCTTGGCTTTGCCTGCTGCTGGCGGCCGGGGCTGGGGTCGAAGTGCTCGGCAGAGATGGAGCTCGGTGCTCGATGTCAGAGGGCTGGTCAGAGGCTCGAAGTTTTTGGACGACTCGGAGTCGGACTGTGGTCGGGCATGGCAGGGAGAGTTTTCTTCCTTCTCCCGTCTGTGTGAGATGTGGGACTTTTGAGAGACTTTGAACTTTTTTTACCGCACCCATGGCCTGTTCTTCATCAAGTTATGGAATTGCTTGCACTTTTGTAACTATATGTTATAATTATGTGGTTTTTGTCAGTTTTTCAGTCTTGGTCTGTCCTGTGTTTCTGTGATATCACACCGGAGGAATATTGTATCATTTCTTAATGCATGCATTACTAAACGACAATAAAAGAGGACTGTGTGTCCTCATAATCTAATCTAATCTAATTTGTTACTTAAAAGATTAACGAGTTTGACTTGTATTTTTGTGCTGATATTATGGTAAAATTATCTAAAAGACGGGTGTCAGATGTTTGGACAGGGGCGCAATTTTCCATAGATACGTCCCTGGGATACAGTGTAGGTGGATACTTGTAGATACCTGTATTAAATAAGGTTAAAATCTTCTTTTGAGTTTAGGCTTTGATTACAGGGAACTCAATAGTGAAGCCACATTAGTGAAGCCACACCTGGAATATTGTGCACAGTTTTGGTCACCCTTTTAAAGGAAAAATGTTAATAAACTAGATAGAGTGAGAAAAGATTTACCAGGATGTTGCCTGGGCTTGGGAACCAGTGTTACAAGGAGAGGTCGCGTAGAGCAGGACTTTATTCCTTGAACGTAGGAGGCTGAGGGATGACAGGTCAGAGGTGCAGTAAATAAGATCATGATGCGCATAGACAGGGTGAAAGTGCGTCATCTTATTCCAAGGGAGAGGTGCCAGCAATGAGAGGGCACAGTTTTAAGATCAGAGGCAAGGGATTTAAATGGGACATCAGGGATAGCTTCATCACACAAAGAGTTGCTGCGTATTTGCAGTGAGCTTCTGGGAATAGTAATTGAGACAGGCACATTAACAACATTCAAAAGCCATCTAAAAGAAGTACCTGGACGGGGGAGATTTAGAGGGCTATGGGCCAATGTGAGCAGACGAGATTCGTTCGCTGGCCATCACAGTCGGCATGGAAAAGTTGGGCTCTCGAGTACCAAGGATGAATTACAGTTCAGCAAAGGAGACTCACTTCTGTTTGATACGCATTAATTCTAACATAAATGCATATGGACATAGAGCCCAGAAAATAGAAGAGTGCAGCACAGGGGCAGGCCATTTGGCCTACAATGTTGCACTGAACCAACTAAAAATCAAATCAAAAACACTAAACACTAATCCCTTCTACCTGCACCATACTATATCCCTCCATTTTCCTTACATCCAGTGCCTATCCAAACGTCTCGTAAAAGCTTCTAATGTATTTGCCTCTACTACCACACAAGGCAGTGTATTCCAGGCATCCGCCACTCTCTGAGTAATAAACATACCCGTCACGTCCTCCTTGAACCTTCAATTTGAAAGTTGTAGGAACCAGAAACAATTATATCAGTCTGGTTTCATTGACAATGGCCATAATCTTTGTAAGACTGATAGTTTAAGTTTTTACATGATGCAAAGGGAGCATCACTTAGTTGACTCTGGGAACTGCAGTGCATTTCCACAGTGACTCTGCTTGGAAAGATCAGAAGTTGGCGATTATTGTCAACTGTACTGAGAAACAGTGAAAACTTTGCTTTGCATGCCACCCATACAGAACATTTCACCACATCCGTTCATTGAGGTAATGTAAGGGAAAAACAATAACAGAATGAAGAATATAGTGTTACAGTCACTAAGAAAGCGCAGTGAAGGCAGTCAAAAAGATGAAAGGCCATGGTAATTGTGAGGTGGAGATATTTTCAATAAGTCCTATAGCAGTGAGATAGAATCTCCATATGAAGCTTGCAGTTTGTGCTTTCTGGTATTGTATTATGTTTTTGATGGAATGGGGAGAAGAAATAATGTCCATTGTGGAAGGGGACCATGATTTTGTTGGCTGCCTTACCAGGCAGTGAGAAGTACAGACAGAGTTTATGGAAGAGAGGCTGATTTTCACGATGCATTGAGTTGTGTGCACAACTCTCTGCAGTTTCTTGTGGTCAAGAGCAGAGCAGTTGTCGTACCAAGCTGTAATGCTGAATAGAATGCTTTCTATGGTACATCAGTAAATATTGACGGGAGTCAACAGGGACATGCCAGCTTTCATTAGCCTCCTGAGGAAGTAGTGGTGCTGGTGTGTTTCCTCCCAATGATACATACACATTATCCCTCACACATTAAGGCCAATTTCCTCAACCTCTAACTGTACTCTACTAACACCATAAGGGCACTGAAATGTACTCTTATCTAGAAGGCTAAACTCTTTGGGAATAAAAGTGTCTCAATCCTAAAATTACATTTCTAAGGCTAAAAGATTCTGCCTGAAGGATGTGGCATCCAAATAGTAGGAAACTGTTTCCTTTCCTTGTTTTGTATGAATACTTTCTGGGCTACCTTAAACATCTGAAATAAAAAAAAGTGTTCCTCGCATTTAAGGAAGGTGAAGAAATTAGTTTTTTTTAATGGTAAGCACCATGGTGAGGCTGATAAGATTTTTTATCTACTGCATGAATATACTTAATGCAGAAATGCAGAGTTTTAAAAGGTTTGGGTCATTGAGTTCATTATTTCCACACTACTGGGGAAGTCCCCAGCTTTCTTCTAGATGAGTTATTTTGAATTGAGTTAGTTGTTTCCACATGCTTTTAACTTACTAAATTTAAAAATTATTTTTAATTGTTTATTTTGCATCATTCAAGCTTTCAGTTGTGTGGCTTTACTAGTTGCATTCTGCTGCTGTGGGGGGAGTTTGCTCTGGCCCTGCAATACGATGTGATTGACACAGAAGCACCTGGGCTGCACAAAACTTCATCAACAAAGATTGCACTGACTTCTGCAAAGTTCCCACTGGGGACACCACTGAAGCAAAGTAGGGACTTACCAGTGAATAAGAGCAGCTAACCACAATGCTTTCTGTGGTGTATTGATAAAAATTGAAAAGGGTCATGTGAAATTTATTTAGCCTCTTGAAGAAGCAGAGGCATTGCTAAGTTTTCTTGTCTCTGACATTAACATGCTTAGAGCAGGATGATTTGTACTCCTAAGAACTTGAAGCTCTCAACCGTTCGTGTAGACAAGAGAATGGGTTCCATTCTCTTTCCTGAAGTCCTTGACCAGCTCTTTAGTTTTGTTGACACTGGAGCAAAGGTTGTTGTCATGACACCATGTCGCAGAGCTCTATCTCCATCCTATACTCCAAGAACTTTGTTATTTGAGGGGTAACTCACTATAGTGGTGTCAGAGACAGCTCGGAACATCAAAGAAATCTGCCTCACGTCTATGGACTTGGTCTATACCTCTCGCTGCCTCAGGAAAGCAGCCAGCATTATAAAAGATCCAACACACCCCAGACATTTTCTCTTCTTCGCCCTCCCTTCAGGCAGAAGATGCAAAAACAGGCATATTACCAGGCTCATGGTCGGCTTCTATCCTGTTGTTAATAGACTCTTGAACAGACTTCTTCTACTATAAGATGGACTCAACCTCACCGTGTACCTCATTATGATCTTGCACTTGTTGATACACGCACTGTATTTCCTCTGTGGTTGTTACACTTTATTAGATTAGGTTAGATTAGATTAGATTCAACTTTATTGTCATTGTGCCGAGTACAGATACAAAGCCAATGAAATGCATTTAGCATCTGACCAGAAATGCAAAGAAGAGTGTTATTTACAAAATAACTGCAAATAAAAAAGTGCTACAGCGCACATATATAAAAGTACTGAGACAGTACAATACGGATGCAATACTGCTTAGCTCTGTGATGTGAGATTCAGCAGTGTCACAGTCTCAGAAAAGAAGCTCTTCCTGTGCCTGCTGGTGCGGGAGCGGAGGCTCCTGTAGCGCCTACCGGATGGGAGGAGAGTAAAAAGTCCATGGTTAGGGTGAGATGCATCCCTGATAATGCTTTTCACCCTGCCCAGGCAGCGTTTATGGTAGATGTTCTCAATGGTGGGCAATTGGGTGCCAATAAACCGCTGGGCAGTTTTCACCACACGCTGGAGTGCTTTGCGGTCTGATACAGGACAATTACCATACCACACTGAGATGCAGTTGGTGAATATGCTCTCAATGGTACAGCAGTAAAAGTCCGTCAGAATCCTGGGACAGAGGTGAGCTTTCTTGATGCTCCGCAGGAAATAAAGGCACTGTTGCACCTTTTTGATTGGGATGGAGGAGTTCAGGGACCAGGTGAGATTCACGGAAATGTGGACACCAAGGAATTAGAAGCTTGATATTCACTAGCATGTCACTCGAATAGTAATCCTGAGATCACAACCCTGGAGGTCATGTCTTTTAACTTAGCACCTAACTCCCTAGCTCACTTTGCAGGACTTCGACCCCCTTTGTATCTATAATCCTTGCACCAAATTTGACCACATCTTCCAGCTGATCACCCTTCCACTTAGGTCCCTGACCCTGGCACCTGGGAGGCAACATACCATTTGGGAATCTCGTTTTTGTCCACAAAACCATATGTCTGTAAATTGTGCCTAGCAGAATCTGAGGAGCATCCTAGGATTATGGAGATAACAAATAGGGTTAGTGTAGACCTAGTGCTTGAACTGCTGCCATGGATTCAATGGGCTGAAGGGTTAATTTGTTTTTGCATGACTCTGAGCTGGTCATATCTGGATAAAATTTTTGTTCTGTCTGATTCTTTTTGGATTTTCAGGAAGCCTTTGACAAGTTGCTGCACCTAAGGCTACAGGCAAGATACTAGCATAGATATGAGATTGGTTGACTGGCAGAAGGCAAAGTGTTGGAATTATGGGGTCATTTTATGTTTGGTTTACTACTCAAGAATGTAACAACCTCTGCTTTCAATATACCAGATAACCTGGCCTCCACAGCTGTCTGTGGCAGTGAATTCCACAAATTCACCACCCTCTGACTGAATTAATTCCTCCTGATCTCCATAATAGAGGGATTCCTTTCCAGTCTGAGGCTGTGCCCTCTGGCTCGAGACTCCCCACTATTGGAAACATCCTCTCCACATTCACGCTCTCAAGTTCTTTCAATATCCAACAGGTTTAGTTGAGGTACCCCCCTCCCCTCCCTCCACTACTCATTTGTCTAAACTCTAGCGAGTACAGGCCCAGAATCAAACACTCCTCCTACATTAAACCTTTCATTCGTGAAATCATTCTCACGAACCTCCTTAGGACCATCTCCAAAGCGAAAACATCCTTTCTTAGATAGTGGTCCTAAAACTGCTCACAGTACTCCAAGTGCGGTCTGACCAATGCCTTATAAAGCCTCACCATTACAACCTTGCTTTTTTATTGGAGTCCTCTTGAAATGAATGTTAACATTGCATTTTCCTCCCTCACCATTGACTCAGCCTGCAAGTTATCCTTTAGGAAATCCTGTATGAGGACTCGCAAGCTCCCTTGCACCTCTGATTTCTGAATTTTCTCCCCATTTAGAAAATGGCCTACACCTTTTTTCTTTTGACCAAGGTGCATGACCATACACTTCCCTGCTCTGTATACCATCTGCCAATTCTTTGTCTATTCTCCTAATCTTTCCAAATCCTTTTGTAGAATTCCTGGTTCCTCAACGGTACCTGCTCTTCCACTTATCTCTGTATTGTCCACAAACTTGGCAACGAAGCCATCAATTCCGTCATCCAAATCATTGACAAATAATGTGAAAAGAAGCATTACCAACTCTGCAGAACAACAAAGATTATTAGAAGAAGGCAGGAGAATGATGTTGAGAAGGATAATAAATCAGCCATGATGGACTGGCAGGGCAGACTCGAATGGCCTAATTCTGCTCCTATGTCATATGGTTTTATGGTGAAATCAGTGTCAGTGACCTGCAGTGACAGGTATTTGGGAAACTGTAAGAACCAACTTGGACATAACATGATACCAAGGCCAGGAAGTCGAATGAACAAACAATTAAACTACTGTCAGTTGATGTTAAATGTTGACTCTAGGTAAAAATTTGACTCAAGTATAAGGAAGCTATTAGATTTCAAGAATGTTACATTGCCTATTGAATTGACTGCTCTTTTTGACAACAATTCCTCCTTCAACACTACAATTCAAAGGAAACTCATTCTTAGACTCAGCAACTGTCAACTCATCAACTGTCCAGCTCTTGGCTCCATCCCTCCCCCTCCTGTCTTCTCCTAACATTTTGGATCTCCCCCTCCCCCTCCCACTTTCAAATCTCTTACTAGCTCTTCCTTCAGTTAGTCCTGACGAAGAGTCTCGGCCTGAAATGTCGACTGTACCTCTTCCTAGAGATGCTGCCTGGCCTGCTGCGTTCACCAGCAACTTTGATGTGTGTTGCTTAGACTCAGCAGCTGCCTTTGCAAATAGATCCTTGAATTCCTGACCAACAGAATCAGTAATCTGCAAGGATAGGCAGTAACACCTTTGCCACGATCATACTCAACACTGATGTCCCATAAGGCTATTGTCCAAGCCCTACTTTTTTCCCTATTCACTCACAAACTGTGTGGCCAGATACCGCTCTAACTCTATCCACAAGTTTGCAGCATAGTGGGGCAATTCTCAGATGAAATCAAATCTATAGAAAGAGGTGACATAGGGTCAGAAGGTGTTGAGTCATTGTGGATAGAACTAAAGAACTGCAAGGGTAAAAAGACCCAGATCGGATTTATATTAAGACCTCCAAATAGTACTAAGGACTTGGATTACAAATTGCAAATGGAAGATAGAAAATACATGCCAAAAGGGCAATGACACAATAGTCATTGGGGACTTCAATATGCAGGTAGATTGGGAAAATCAGATTGCTGCTGGATTCCAAGAGGGGGAATTTTTAGAATGCCTACACAATGACTTTTTAGAGCAGCTCGTGGTTGACCCCACTAGAGGATCAGCTATTCTGGATTGGGTTTTGTGAAAAGGAACCAGAATGGATTAGAGAGCATAAGGTAAAAGAACCCTTAGGGGATAGTGATCACAAGATGATTGAATTCACCCTGAAATTTGAGGAAGAGAAGATAAAATCAGACGTATGGATATTACAGTGGAGTAAAGAGAATTACAGAGGCATGAGGAGGAGTTGGCCAGAACTGATTGGAAAAGAACACTGGCAGGGATGATAGCAGAGCAGCAATGGCTGGAATTTCTAGAAGCAATTTGTAAGGCACAGTATATATACATCTCAAAGAGGAAGAAGTATTCTAAAGGCAAAATGACACAACTGTGGCTAACAAGAGAAGTCAAAGTCTGCATAAAAGCCAAAGAGAGGGCATATAATGGAGTAAAAAATAGTGGGAAGTTAGTGGGTTGGGAATATTTTAAAAGCAAACAGTTCACAAATAAGAAAGTCAGTAAGAAGGTAAAGATAGAATATGAAAGTAAGCTAGCCAATAATATTAAAGAAGATACCAAAAGTTTCTTCAGATATATAAATTGTAAAAGAGAAGCAAGAATGGATATCAGACCACTGGAAAGTGATGTTGGAGAGGTAGTAATGGGGGACAAGGAAATGGCTGCAATACCAGCAAAACAAAAGGACTGGTCATTGACACCAGGAAGGAGAGCGGTGCACACTCTTCTGTTTACATTAATGTTTCTGAGCTTGAGATGGGTGAAAGCTGTGAATTCCTAAGTGTAAAAATACCCATTGCTTGTTCTCATCCAACCACATAAGTGCCATGGGTGGGAAAATGTAACAGCTCTTCTACAAGATGCTAAGGAAACTGGCAGGACCCCAATGTCCCTTACCAAATGTATCACAGAAAGCGTGCTATCCAGATGCACCATGGCTTGGTATGGTAGCTGCTCTCCCATGACTGCAAGAAACTACAGAGTTGTGGACATAGTTCAGCACATCACAGAAACCAGCCTTTTTTCCTTGGACTTTTTATTTTATTTATTTTATTGAGATACAGCGTGGAACAGGCCCTTCTGTACCTCTGAGCTGCACCACCCCAGCAATCCCCTATTTTATCCTAACCTAATCTCAGGACAATTTACAATGACCCATTAACTGACTCTATCTGTACTTCACACTGCCTCAGTGAAACAGCCATCATATGCCACCAGATATAAGGACATCTTTTATCCTACAGGATTGAACGGACTGCTTGTAGAAGGTGCATTCTTAGCCTTAGAATTTGCTTCAGTATGGTTTGTGCTTTATTGGCTACGTGAGTTGCACTTTCTCTGTAACTGTAACACAATAACGACATCCTGTGATTGCGTTTCCCATCTCTAACCTCAATATGCTCATGAGGTAAAATGATCTGTATGGATAGTCATGCAAGCAAAGTTTATCATGTACTTTGTTCACATGGTAATAACAAATCAATGAGCAATTACTAATTATCTGAGCTGGAGGAGATGTGTTCCATTCAATATGCACCTCTAACAGCTAAACAGTACGCAGCTACTGCAAAGGTCTCAGTGTCTAGGCTTTTACCCATAACCTTCTGACTCAGAGGCAAGGGCTTAATACTCAGCTAAGCAGTCAGTTAACCTAATAACACAGTGTCAGTGTAAAGATCCAAATTAATTCGTGACTATAAAAGACTATAAAAGTGTTGGTAAAGTGCCCGAGGAATATGTATGGCCCAGGGTTGTGGGATGGTACATGGACAACTACCGGAAATGTCAGCAATGAAGTCAAGTCAAGTCACTTTTTATTGCCATTTTGACCATAACTGCTGGCACAGTACACAGTGAAAACGAGACAACGTTTTTCAGGACCATGGTGCTACATGAAACAATACAAAAACTACACTGAACTACATAAAACAACACAAAAACTACACTAGACTACAGACCTACTCAGGACTGCATAAAGTGCACAAAACAGTACTGGCATTACAATAAATAATAAACAAGACAACAGGCACAGTAGAGGGCAGTAGGTTGGTGTCAGTCCAGGCTCTGGGTATTGATGGCTTGGGGGAAGAGACTGTTACATAGTCTGGTCGTGAGAGCCCGAATGCTTCGGTGCCTTTTGCCAGATGGCAGGAGGAAGAAGAGTTTGTATGAGTGGTGTGTGGGGTCCTCCATAATGCTGTTTGCTTTACGGATACAGCGTGTGGTGTAAATGTCTGAAATGGCGGGAAGAGAGACTCCGATGATCTTCTCAGCTGACCTCACTATCCGCTGCAGGGTCTTGCGATAAGAGGTAGTGAAATTTCCGAACCAGGCGGTGATGAAGCTGCTCAGGATGCTCTCAATACAACCTCTGTAGAATGTGGTGAGGATGGGGGCGTGGGAGATGGACTTTTCTCAGCCTTCGCAGAAAGTAGAGATGCTGCTGGGCTTTCTTTGCTATGGAGCTGGTGTTGAGAGAACAGGTGAGAGTCTCCACCAGTTGAACACCAAGAAATTTGGTGCTTTTAACGATCTCTACGAAGGAGTCGTCCATAAGATTTCAGTCTTTTAAAGGGAAAGTGGGGCAGCGACTGGGGGGAGGAGTGGGTAACTGGGGAACGATAATGACAGTGATTCAAAGAGCTGATGAGACAGCCATGGATTATGCAGAACATAAATATCAAGCATGTGAGGATTATTCAGGGTAGAGAATTCAGGGAGGGATGACCAAGTCTTCCTGAAAATGATGAAGCAAGACCTGAGCTCAGCCCACCAGGAAGTTTTAGGTTTAGGGATAGCGGTGGAGTCTGCCTACTCTGTGATCATTTCGTGGGCCAGTGCGATAGATCAAAGAAAGTGCAAAAGAAATCGTAAAGTGGCTATAGAGGAAGCAGTTGCTGTGACGTCACAGAAGGTTTGCTTTGTGTGTTAGCGTCCAGTGCACGTGGCCAGGAACTGCTGGAATAGACGTAGGAGTGTAAAGGAGTTGATATGCTACAGCAATGTCCAAAAAAGAGGAAAGGAAAACAGGTGAACATCACAGCAGACACGCAATCTCTCACGCCATCAGCGCTCAGTCTGTCCAATCTGACTGTCGATCAGATCATTGAACTGGTGAAAGTGGCTTCTGGTACAGAAAAAAGATGTGGCAGTGGCCCCTACTGCCGGCGCTGGCTACCCGTGGATGAAAACAACAGCATTGTCAGGGGGCAGGCAATGCATTATACTAGTGGACACAGGGGCATTGGTATTGATAACTCACCTTCCCTTCCCAACAACCAGGCAGGCTATATATATATATTACAGAGGAAAAACAGTGAAAGCAGAAAGAAGGGAGTCACAGAGATTCAAAATTGGCGGAGAGCAGCTTCCAGAGTATTTCTGGGTCTGTCCAAATAATGAGGACACTATCCTTGGAATAGACATCCTAAGGGAAGCAGGGTCCATTTTATATTCGGAGTTTAAAATCAGTAACCCCAAAATTCAGATAGGAGAACAGACTGTAGAGTACCTAGTCTACATCATTTCCCAGTGGAGGAAGGACATACAAACGTAGTAAAGGAATTAAGGATTATGGGGAAAAGGCAGGTAGATGGAGTTGAGTTTACGGACAGATTAGCCATGATCTTATTGAACAGTGGGGCAGGCTCGATAGGCCAGATGGCCTACTCCTATTTCTTACGTTCTTATGACACGTCAGATGACAGACATTCTCCAGTCAGATTTATGCCCCGCCCTGTTAAACGTATGGGAAGTGAGGAAGTAATGGGTCCATTTAATTACTGCCGTAATTTCATATCAAGGTTCTGAGCACTAGTAGCCCCGATACAGGCTTTGATTAAAGGAGAGAAGCCCCCTCTGGAGGAAGTAGGATGGGGGGCCAGATGAGGAAAAGGCCTTTACAGATATCAAGAATGCCCTGGTCTCTGCACTCCCGCTACGGTTACCAGACGCAGCTCGACCTTTGACCCATACTGCAGCAAAGAGGGAGCGTACCACGACGCAGTAGTGGAGCAGGACCATGGGGACACAAGGAAGCCAGAGGAATATTATTCTACGTAACAGGCAGCTGCTGCGTAGCCGCTTTAGACTGCATCACTTGAGGAGTGTGAGTAAGCGAACGAGTGACAATGATGGGACAATTCGTATTACACACACCCCATGCCATTGTAGGGCTCCCGAACAGGGGGAGGCTGAGTGCAGTCACCGACAGCAGAAGGGCAAGTATTCAGCACGGACACCTAATACAACAACTGCTGGAAGCAGTAAGTCTGCCAGCAGGGGTGGCAGCAATTAAAGTAAAAGCTCACCAGAAAGGGGAGAGTAGGGAGCAGAAAGGAAATGATTGGGAGACATTATTGTGGAGAGGGCAGCAGAGGAACACGTGGCAATTGAAATTGCAAGTGTGCAGGAAGGAGCGACGGAGTCGGTTCAGTAAGATGATTTGAGGAGGCAGAGGCAGAGAAGGAGCAAAGGAAGGACCAGATGGGAGCTGGACACGTGGGAAGGAAGGACTCGTGGTGGCACCACCATGTATCAGGCAGATAGAACTGAAGTTATATCATGGGTGATGCGTCAGGGAAGGACCGAGCAAAACAACAGTAGCTCATTGCTGATCAGAGAGGGCCGCAGGGAAAGGAGATAGTCCTCCCATAGCCGGGCAACCGTCATGGTGAGGGTGCTGCCTGAAAGGGCAGATGGATAGGACCACAGATGGTACTTCTAACAAGTGACACTAGTGTCTGTGTGCAGACTGAGCGAGGCAGCTAGTGGAAGCACTGGACTTAGCTTAAACCATACGACTCACCTTCTTGTTGCTCCTATGGACAGTGCAGGGAATCAAGTGTACAGAGTAACCTTGTAATTACATAGGACCTAGGAGATGAACACCAGCTGGCCACATCGGATTTGACCACAGATGTCGAAAACACACCCATAGGAAGCGTGAAGGTATGAGACTGGGAGCATGACAGAAACCCTGAATAGCATACTAAAGTGTAATGGTGACGGTACTCCGAAATGAAGGCTGGTTGCTGAAGGTAGATGATTAGTTGAATGGCATAGAATAGAAAAGATATTGGGGAAAATAGAGAGGGAGAGATTTAAGTTAAAACAGAGACAGATTGCTCTACAGCTTCAACAGCATGGCAGACTGAGAAAGACTGCAAACGGCATCTGAAGGTCGTCAACCCCAGACTGAACGGGGAGTGAATACAAATGAGCTGGCCCCTATCAGCAATCTGCCCAGCGATCGACTGGACAGTTTGGAAGGGGGTGCCACCAGGGAGAGATCCTTGCAATCATTCAAAGAGACACCACCTAACCCCTTCCTGTACATCGATGAGAGGACCTGTGAGCCTGATGAACTTACCTTGCTGGTGCCCCTGGAAAGAGAGTTTTAGCGATCAGAGAATGAAGGATTGAAGACAAGGAATGTGATTAAGCTGCAATCGGCTAACAAGGAAAGAACCAACAGTCATAGAAAGAAGCTACATTCCTAAAGACGGTTGTTCAAATTTCTGGAAAAATCTCTCTGCTCAGCGTTTTGTAGGTAGTGATTAGGGGTGATAGGGTAGATGTAGATGCAGGGGGAAATTCCGAGGCAGGGCATTTCTACTGCCCTACTTGAGTAGATCGTCATTTAGGTAGGCCTTTCTTGGTACTAATTTATATTTGTTCAGGATGACCAAGAGGAGGCACATGTCCCAACAGCCCCTGACAAACCTGAATAACGGGACAATTTACAATTATGTAATGTTACTCAGTATATATTTGCACTGTGGGAGGAAATCAAAGCACCCAGGGAATCCACACACATTCCACCGGGAGAACATACTGACTCCCCTATAGATGGCACCACAATTGAACTCTGAACTCCGGAATGCCCAGAGCTGAAATATCTCCATGACACCCAAATGGGAATTATGAGAATATACATGACTTAGCATCCTGTTGTATGTTATACTTAATGACAGCTTTGCCATATCTTTCTTGAACTGAATCATCTCATAGCATAATGTTTTTATTTCAAACCTTTCTAGTCTGAATGAAAAGCAGTAACGGTTTCATCTTTACCTTACATTATCAAATGCTTCCATTTCTGAATGGTCAATGAACACGTCCTCACTATTTTGCTACCTATTTGCAATATTTTAAAAATATTCTTATTATAATTTTTTATGTATTGTACCTTATTGTTGTTGCAAATCAACAAACTTAACCTGTGCAAGTGATAATAAATGTAGTTCTGATGTATCTGGATAGGATGCTTTTCTATGATGTATCAATACTGATGGCCAATGAGGACACGCCCAACTTCCTGAGCCTTCTGAGGAAGTAGAGAGGAACTGGTGTGATTTCTAAAACATGGCATCTATACAGTTTGAGTAGGACAAGCTACAGTTGATGCTTTGGCTGAGGGATTTAAAGTTCTGATCCATCTCCACCTGAGTATTATCGACATAACCAAAAGTATGTGCCCCATCCCACTTCCTGAAGTCAACAGCCAGCTCTTTTGTTTGCTGCCAATGAGTTAATGTGATAAGGACTGCACTTTTTCTTTAAGAACAAGGTTGCTGGAAATTATTTGAAGGTGAAATGTGGACAGGACAGAAGGTATGCAGATAGAAGATATGATTGGGAGAGCTGTGGCCAGCGAGTGAACTAGGTTTTCTATTTAATTCACCATGGATAAAATCACATTACTGAACTGCAACAATTGTGTCAAATTTCCACAAAACCTGATCTTAGCCAAAAGCTTCCTGTTCACTGGAGTAACCATAGTTTGCTTACTGCATGGCAAAATGACAGATAGAGTTTCTGATGTGTTGTTGAGAGCGTGGATGCATCTGCTCAAGTCCTAAATTTGGAAGTGGATTTCCAATTGCAGCAGACAGCACTGAAGCTGCCAGATGGCACAGCAGTCTAGAATTGCCAATACAACATGAACTCCACAGAACTGGTAAGAGCACAACGGAGATTTACGAGGATGTTCTGGGATTCAGGGGACACAGTTATGAAGAGAGGATGAGCAGGTTGGGACTTTCCTCAGTGAAGTTTAAGAGAATGAGGGATGATCCGATAGGGGTGCCTTCATGCACACTAGCCTCCCCAACATTGAGAAGATCTTGAAAAGGCAATGCCTCAAACAGATGCCATCCATCATTAAGGACTTTGAACACCCAGGCCAAGCTCTCTTTTCATTAGTACTATCAGAGAGAAAGTACAGGAGCTTAAAGACACACACTCAATATGTTAGGAACAGCTTCATCCCCCCACCATAAGATTACTGAATGGACAATAAATCAAATCAGGAAAACTACAGGAAATCTCGGAGGGAGGAGAAGATGGCGGCGCGATGCAGTGCGCGCGGCCATCAATCCGGATTTGATAGAGACAGCCGTGAAAAGCGCAGAGGAACATCTGGAGTAGCTTCTGAAATGCCTGCTTCGCTTCGCTGCCGCTGCTACTGTGCGATCGAGAATCTCCGGAGACGAAGGCCCCAAATCCGCAACTTTGCCTATCACCTGTTGCCGGGGCCGGGGTCGAAGCACTCGGCAGAGATGGTGTTTGGTGCTCGGTGTCCAATAGGTGGTCGGAGGCTCGGAGTTTTTCGGACGGACTCGGAGTCGGACTGTGGTCGGATGCTTCCAGGATGCTGCACCAGCAAGTTGGCGGCGCTGGAGGTTTACCGTCTGCGTGAGATGATGGAACTTTAGAAAGACTTTGAGACTTTTACTGTGCCATGGTCTGTTCTTATCAAATTACGGTATAGCTTGGCACTGTTGTAACTATATGTTATAATTATGTGTTTTTTGTTAGTTTTTAAGTCAGTTTGTCATGTATTTTCGTGATATCATTCTGGAAAAACATTTTAACATTTCTTAATGCATGCATTACTAAATGACAATAAAAGGGGACTGCGTGTCCTCATAATCATCATACCCTACTATTTTGTTCTCTTTTTGCACTGCTTGCATAATATATTTTTAATTTATTTCTTATAGTAATTTAGTGTAATTTTATGTTTTGCACTGTACTGCTGCCATGAAAAAAATTTGATGACATATGTCAGTATTAATAAATCTGATTCTGAGAGGTGTAGGAAACCTTGATGGTATAGACAGGGTTGATGTGCACAGTCTTTAATCATGGGTTGAGGAATCAAGAACTGGAGGGCACAGGTTTAAGGTGAGGTGGAGAGATTTAATAGGAACTTGGGAGGTAACTTTTTCAGCTAGAGAGCGGTCGGTATATGGACCGAGCTGACTGAGGCAGGTACAACGACCGCACTTAGACATCTGCATTAGTTAGGGAAGGTTTAAAAGGGTATGGGCCAAATGGGGGATATGGAACTAATTTTGATGGGAATCTTGGATCAAAGACCCTGTTTCTTTGCTGTATGACTCCATGGCATGGTGAGAGAATGGAATCCCCGCATAAGTAAGCAACAAGTCGAGAAACTGTAACACGTGTACAAATTTCACATGGTTCATTGCTTTAATCTTTTTCTATCTGGTAATAGCCCTGTTATCTTGTTAACCCAAATTGCTTCTTTTCAGTACTGCAAGAGGGCCGGTAATGAAGCAAACAGGACAGTTTATGCCTGATTGCTGCTGTTGCCAAGTTGCTCTTCAGTTGATTGTGATTGTTGATGAAGCATTCAGTCAGAAAAGAGATGGAATCTTGCTTTAACCCTTGCTAGGTTAACTGATGAATAAGATGACACTTGTCTAAATCTGAATTGGAAATTAAACCAATTTCAAGACTCAAGACTCCAAAATGAGTCTTATACAGCACGGAAGCAAGCTCTTCAGCCTGCTGATCTACACCAATTATCAGTGGAGCATCTAAACAAAACTCACACAGTCATAGGGACAATGTGTAAACTTCATTCAAACAGCAGCAGATTTCAGGATTGAACCTAGATCACTGGATCCGTGAGGCAGTGGATCTACCAGCCATGCTGGTGTCACCCTCATGTTTAGTGAAGAAAGAATTTTCATCAGCAATATCTAACTCAGTAATGAACCGAGATTCAGAAGGAAGGATCTAATGCTTTTCCGACATATATGACGAAAAAGCTCTTCTCAGGCTTCCAGCCGGGTAAAGGTATCGATTATAACCGACATTTCGATGACAAACTCTGATGAAGATAGCAGAGTTTGTCTTTGAAATGTCGGTTATAATCGATAACTGTACCTGGCTGGAAGCCAGAGAAGAGTTTAGTCAAGATAGAGGAATGTTCGAAATGGATATTATACCTATGTAAGTCTAATTTTTAATTGAAGACGAAACTGTACCATGTGTACAAATTTCACATGGTTCATTGCTTTCATCTTTTTCTATCTGGTAATAGTCCTGTTATCTTGTTATCCAGATTTGGGAACAGCTTCTTTCCAACTGTGATAAGACTGCTGAACGGATCCTGACCCGGATCTGGGCCGTACCCTCCAAATATCTGGACCTGCCTCTCGGTTTTTTGCACTACCTTACTTTCCCTTTTCTATTTTCTATTTATGATTTATAATTTAATTTTTTACTATTTACTGTCGATTTGTACTCCAGGGAGCGCGAAGCGCAAAATCAAATATCGCTGTGATGATTGTACACCCTAGTATCAATTGTTTGGTGACAATAAAGTAAAGTAAAGATGGTGTTGAATTTAACTCCTTGATTATTGTCCTCACAGATCCTTAAAACTTTGGAGAGTCCCATCCAGAAATGACCCCCAAACAAGGGTGCCACGGTCCCGTAGCAGTTAGCGCAACACTATTATAGCTCAGGGAATTGCAGTTCAGATTTCGGCATTCTCTGTAAGCAAGTTTCTAAGTTCCTTCCAGTGTGCATGTGCAGTGTCACCCCAGAGTCCAAAGACATACCGGTTAGTAGGTTAGTTGGTTATTCTAATTTGCCCTGTGATTCAGCTAGGGTTAAATTGGTGGATTTCTGGGTAGTGTAGCTTTCAGGGCCCCAAGGACCCATATAAATAAGAAATAAATAGCATGATAGTCAAAGATCAACATCATTTCATTCAGTAATCTGACAAAGCAGGTCTTTAAAGAAGTTCAAAGAATAATTTCCTCTGACCTGCTTCTTAAATTGCACCATCTTAACATTATTAACTGAACTCATCTTAAGTTTTGTTACATCATCAAAATCATGCACCACTTTGTTCCATCAGGCTTCTAGTGCTTGCCGTCAGCAGACTTTTAAAAGCCAGGCATTTTATCCTCTCTCCTATTTCAAATATAATATTAGCCTACACAGTGACCCCTGACAATCTCTCCAGAGACTGGGTTAGAAGGTTTATACAGTTTGTCTCAGTTGTTGCAGTAGCTTTTAGTGCTCATTACGAGTTTAATTTCATGAACTTGTTGCTTGAACTGGTGGTGGTTCTGTAACCTTACAGCTTCAGTACTAGAGGTGTACCTCAGAGCTCCTTTGAAGCAGGTTGAGAAATCCAATGTCTTGAACAGCTTGCAGTCAGATAAGTACAACAGGAATTTTTTTTTTCCCAAAACTACTGAAGTTTATTCGCACAAAAAGCAAGCATCAAGTATTTACAAGGCAGTGAACAAATTCAGATTAAAATATGATAATCAAGATCAGGGTTAATATCGCCGATATATGTCGTGAAATTTATTACTGTCTGTTAACCAGTCAATTCCCTGGAGGGCCCACCGTTCCCAGAAGGCCTCTACTGTACCCATGGTGATCACATGCACACTCTCAAAGAACAGTCGGGCACAAAAGTATTCCCAGAAGAGGCAGTCAGCCCGGGCATAGCTCTTGACTGCCCACTGCCTGGATCCATGAATGGCCATCTCGGCCAGGCCCAGGAGGTCCTCAGAGCAATCTGCCCCCTTCCGTACTGGGTGCCCATACCTCAGGAGTGTGGGTCTGAAATGCAACCAAGCCCTGAGGAGCAGCCCCTTCATATATTCAAACAGGGGCTACAGCCTCCCTCATTCCATATAAACTCCTCTGGGCCACAGAATGGACAGGTGGATTAACTCACTGTGAATCAAAACTGTCCCAAAATGGGTAGAGAATAAAGGGATATAGAGATTGTGTAGGTAAGATAGATTAGTTATGTTAGGCATTTGATTATGAGTTTAATTTATTTGGCATAGAATCATGACAAAGGACCTATTTTGGTGCTGTACTGTCCTACGTTGCATCTTCTATGTTTAAAAACTCCATCATAGCATAGCAGGTACATAATCAAAGACCACTCCCACCCTAGATATTCTCCCTCGTCCCTCCTTCCATTGGGTAATAGAAACAATGGCCTGAAAGCTAGGCCTGAAACCAGGCTGAAGCACAGCTTCTGTCTTGCTGTTATAAGACTACTGAATGGACCTCTCAATCTACCTTCTCACAAGCTTGCACCTCATTGTCTATCTGCACTGTGCTTTCTCTGAACTGTAACACGATATTCCAAATTCTCTTCTGGCTTTTCCCTTGTACTACGTTGTGGCACTGATGTGATGAGGTGACCTGTACAGATGCCATGCAAAATAAAGTTTTTGACGATACTTCAAAACATTTGATAATAATAAATCTATTGCCAATGTTTATACTTCTATTATCTGTGGCATTTGCTTGATGTTAATAACAATACGGAGACAAGATCCAGACACAACTCTCCACCACTCTCCACCAACAATACAGGCAGCTTATGGTGAGGTCTGCACACCATCGCAGAGTTCAGCGGTAAATGCAGTGGTGTTTCCAACATCACTGCCTCTCTCCCAGGTGAGCTAAATCTCTTTCACACTTGGTTCAATGTCACCTCCACTGAGCCCCTGAGGAGAGCTGCCGAAGAGACTTGCAGCTTGGTCATCTCTGAGGCTGAAGTACGCAGGTGTTTCCAATGAGTGGACAGCCACAAGGCTGCGGGACCGGACGGCATCCCAGGGCAAGTACTCAGGATGTGCACGGCACAACTGGCAGGTGTGTTTACAGACATTTTCAATCTCTCCCTCTCCCAGTGTAGAGTGCCCTCCTGTTTCAAAACATCCACCATCGTTCCTGTACCTAAAAAGACCAAGGTAACATGTCTGAATGACTGGCGTCCCATCACACTCACCTCAATAATAAGCGAATGCTTTGAGACGCTGGTCAAGGACTACATCTGCAGCTTGCTACCACCCACACTGGACCCCCTACAATTCACCTACCGACACAACCAATCGACAGATGATGCAACAGCCACAGTTCTACACACCCTCCTTACAAATCTGGAGAAGAAGGACACTTATCTGAGAATGCTGTTCTTGAACTGCAGTTCAGCATTCGACACCATAATTCCTTCCAGGCTCGGCAAGATGCTCAGAGATCTCGGCCTTCACCTTGCCTTGTGTAGCTGGATCCTGGACTTCCTGTTGGATCGTCTGCAGGTGGTAAGAGTGGGTTCCCTCACCTCTGCCCCTCTGACCCTCAACACAGGTTCCCCCAGGGCTGTGTACTAAGCCCCCCTCCTTCACACTCTGTATACCCATGGCTGTGTCACCACCCACAGCTCCAATCTGCTAATTAAATTTGCAGATGATACTACACTGAATAGCCTAATCTCAAGCCTACAGAGAAGTCATCACCCTGACAGTGGTGTCAAGAAAACAACCTCTCCCTCAATGTTGCAAAAACAAAGGAGCTGGCTGTGGACTACAGGAGGAATGGAGACAGATTAATGCTTATTGACATCAATGGATCTGGGGTTGAGAGGGTGAACAGCTTTAAGTACCTCAGCATTTACGTGGTCTGTAAATACTGGCTGTGTGGTGAAAAAGGCACAACAGTCCGTCTTTCAACTCAGATGGTTGAAGAAGTTGGTATGGGTCCCCAAATCCTAAGGACTTTCTACAGGGGCTCACTTAAGAGCATCCTGACTGGCTGCATGACTGCCTGATATGGGAACTGTACTTCCCTCAACCGCAGGACTCTGCAGAGAGTGGTGCGGACAGCCTAGTGCATCCGTAGATGTGAACTTCCCACTATTCAGGATGTTTACAAAGACGGTGTGTAAAAAGGGCCCGGCCAATCAGTGGGGACCCGAGTCACCCCAACCACAAACTGTTCCAGCTGCTACCACAGCATAAAAGCCAGGACCAACAGGCTCCGGGACACTTTTTTCCGCCAGGCAATCACACTAATTCATGCTGACACAACTGTCTTTCTATTTTATATTGACTGTCCTGTTGTACATACTATTTATTTTAAATTACTATAGATTGCACATTGCACATTTAAATAGAGACGTAATGTAAAGTTTTTTTTCTCCTTATGTACATGAAGGATGTAAGTAATAAAGTCAATTCAATTCAATTCTTTGAATACTTCTACGTTGTGCTGGCCTGTGGCCCTTCAACAAATTTTACCCCATCCAGACAAGGTCAAGCTGACGGCTTGGGAGAGGTGTAAGCGAAAACTACCTCCTTGTGGGAAAATAGCCAAAAAATTCTTGGAGAGATACCATTCGCAAGCACTGCTCTGATCCGAACAAGCCTGCTTGCAGCTCCAGTACTGCACCACATGCGAGTTGGAGGTATGGTCAGGGCAATAAATACTACCTTCGAAGATGGTGCTCATTCCTCAAGAACTCTTACAATTTATAGGCCGCTAATTGAGGCCTCTGTTGGTCGAGGTCATTCATGGATATTGCATCCCATCTGTCTATGTGATACATAAGCCAGGTCAGTACGATATGGAGGGCAAGCTGTTGTCCATGTAGCAGACTCCTCTTCTCTGTGGAGCTGATGAATCCAAAGGAACAACTGAGACTGGTACAGTTTGGCACCAACAGTATCACAGAAGTTGCCAGTCAGCATTGAGTTCACCATCGGTCTCCACTGGGATTCTAGCTCTGGATTTTTCCTCCGGGTTTACTCCCAAAGCCGACCCATGAGTGGGTATAGATGTGAGGCAGAGTAAGTTTGAAATCAGAGTTTTCCTTCTCCTACATGAGCTGTCAGCCCTATCTGCCTAAAGCGACTGGTTTTAAGGCAGCACTGACCTGCTTTTGCCCTTTCTCCTGTCAGTATAAACATTCCTCTGGGCTAGTAGCTAATCCACACATGAAGGCCAGGAGCTGGACTCGGTTGTCAGAGGCTATTTGAGATGCACACCATTGGGAGCATTCAATAGGCAGTGGGTGCTTATCCCCACTACTACCCCCAGCAATAACAACCTTAAGGAACTGCCACCAAATGATTACCTTACAGTTTGAACTACAAATTGGTTCAACAGAGAATTAGCAAACTTGTGGCTGCTACAAAGATACTTTGAGGTGAAATAAATTAGCCAGAGAGCAGAAGAATCACTCATGCATTATTCACATTGTTCATCTAGTTAGCTGCCGCACGATAGGTCCTGTCTCTAAAACCCTGCATCTCCTGAAGGCAAATATAATGGACTGATTTTCTTCCCTTCTCAAGGCAGCATATCGGGATTGAAAGCAAATACTAGCTTTGGGAGAGACATAGTGCAGAAATAATAAATAAAACTGAAGTACATAGTGCCTCAAACATCACACGAAACAGGATAATAGTCAATCTGTCGGCACCAGGCTTGAGAGTATCTGTACCTAGGAAGGGAACGAATTAAAAGTGTAGAATAAGCAGTTATATAAGCAATCTAGGTAATGCTTTGGGGTAAGCAAAATCTTTTTAGTAACTTTCCTGAAAATTTAAATTAACTGGATGGAATCACTACAGAGCAGATTGCCATCGCTCCATGGAAAGAATGAAAAACGCTATTCCCATGAAGTAGAAGCAAAAACAGTAAATACTAGAAACAAAAATCAAGAACCTGCAAAAGCCTGAAGCCACCCAGAAGATCAGGCAGCATCTGTGGGGAGAGAGAAAGAGTCAAAGTCTCCGAACCAGGGCCTTTGGTATGAGAAGGGTGTGCAAAACAGTTGTGTTTCAAAACATATAGAGGGAGGGGTGAAGAGAATAGAAGAATTTTCTGTGCTGGAGTGCAGACCAAAGTTGTCATTATTTTAAAACAATTATTATTTAATTTTAATAAACCATTATTTTAGGGAAAGAAGTAATGCTTTGAACAGAAAAATAAGCTATTTATGTGATGAGAGGGAGAAACAAATGACTGATTATCTGAAACTGTTAGGTTGTTGGATACAGTGTTGAAGGCTACTCAGATGCTAATATCAAAGACACAGATTAGTTTGAAAAAGGATCTAGTGTTTTCCTAGCACACTTGGTGAATAAACTCCCCCGGGCTTTCAGCCGGGTGAAGATGGCAGAGTTTGTCATCAAAACATCGGTTATTAAAATACCCAGGTAGAAGCCCGAGAAAAGTTTAAAGATTAGTTTACTGCCATTCCTTTTCCCCCTCCTCCTATAATTAGAAGATAGGGCAAAAGAACAGCCTCTATCGCATTGTTGTAAGTCAATTGAATAGACCTCTTGTATGATAGGATGGACTCTTGACCTCACAATCTACCTCTTAACGGCTTTGAAACCTAGTGTCTGCCTATACTGCATTTTCTCTATAACCATAACATCATATTCTGCATTCTGTTATTGCTTTTCCCTTTTTTTGCTCTTTACCTGTGCCCGTGGCAATTCATAGTCATAGTCATGGTCATAGTCATACTTTATTGATACCGGGGGAAATTAGTTTTCGTTACAGTTGCACCATAAATAATAAATAGTAATAGAACCATAAATAGTTAAATAGTAATACGTAAATTATGAACTAAGTCCAGGACCAGCCTATTGGCTCAGGGTGTCAGACCCTCGAAGGGAGGAGTTGTAAAGTTTGATGGTCACAGGCATGAATGACTTCCTATGACGCTCTGTGTTGCATCTCGGTGGAATGAGTCTCTGGCTGAATGTACTCCTGTGCCCACCCAGTACATTATTTAGTGGATGGGAGACATTGACCATGATGGCAGGCAACTTAGACAGCATCCTCTTTTCAGACACCACTGTCAGAGAGTCCAGTTCCATCCCCACAACATCACTGGCCTTACGGATGAGTTTGTTGATTCTGTTAGTGTCTGCTACCCTCAGCCTGCTGCCCCAGCACACAACAGCAAACATGATAGCACTGGCCACCACAGACTCGTAGAACATCCTCAGCATCGTCTGGCAGATGTTAAAGGACCTCAGTCTCCTCAGGAAATAGAGGCTTCCTGACCCTTCTTGTAGACAGCCTCAGTGTTCTTTGACCTGTCCAGTTTATTGTCAATTCGTATCCCCAGGTATTTGTAATCCTCCACCATGTCCACACTGACCCCCTGGATGGAAACGGGGGTCACCCGTACCTTAGCTCTCCTCAGCTCTACCACCAGCTCCTTAGTCTTTTTCACATTAAGCTGCAGATAATTCTGCCCACACCATGTGACAAAGATCTTAATTCATGAGAATGACCACAGCCTGGGTGAGAAATGCTACCGGTTGCAATAATATACAAAGGACAGTGAAAATTAGCCATTCATTCAGAGACAACGTCATTGTCAACGAGAAGGCTGGCTCAGTAGATGTATTTATAAAACATAATATTCAGAAGAATGCTTTAAATCAGAGTGGTCAGGAAGGAGCTAATTGACCACTAAAGAGCTTACTGGGGAGCCTTGGTCCCTTCTCAAAGGATGTCAGCTAATACAGTGGATTTCTTAGATAAAAGGCATCCAGAGAAATACACAGTACGTGTTAAGTAGGAGGCTGGTTTCAGTAATGGTGTGACAGTGTGCAGAGGCTTTTTAAAATCTGCTTATTTATTTCAGGAGATATTCTATTTGTTGTAAAAATCATCTTGCAGGTTATTATTGATGGCAGAATGATGATATAACAATGTTACCTCAGCATTTTCTAAGTGTGCAGAGCCTTGTATTTAGGAATAGTTATTCACTCTACCAGTAAAAGCATCCTGGCCAGCTGAGCATCAAGGGCTTTGGTATAATGTTAAAACCATTCTTCTTCGTACATTGAAGTCTGCACTGTCTGTGATATTGCCTGCTTTAATGCAGAAACCATTTTTATAATGCAGCAAATCAGTCCAGAATGTAAATTAGACCTGGGAGTGAGATGAGGATTCAATGCTTATGAAATAATGTGGAATGCCATCAACCAGAGGTACGGCCAAGATGATTCCATGTCAGCTCACTCAAATTCCAGGCTGACACTCAGTGAGGTGGGGATATTGACAGACACCTCTGACATTTCTGGTAAATCTCAAAGATCCCAAGGCAATGCTTCAATGTGACAATTCTCGCTGGTTTATATTTGTCCCTCAACTTACTGTATCCCCAAAAGCAAGGTGTCGTTATCCCATTGATGGGAAACTTATGTGAGCCAGCTGCATGCAAAACAGTTGCTACATTTAGCACACAAACAGGCTTCCAAAATTTCCAGCACTGCAGAATTACCTCACTGGCTAGGAAGACTTTTGAGAGATCTTGAATCACAAAATACTTGACATAAATGCAAGTTCTGTGCTTGTTTCAATTATATTACTCAGGAACAGATATTTATCTGTAAGGATTTCCGGCATCTGCAGATTTTCTCTCATTTAGAGATTTCAGAGTGTCAAGGTTTGGATGGGTCTGCAGTTACAAGTAGGCTCAGCCAGGTAAGGTCCGCAGATTTCCCTCCTGAGTCTAATTAAAGTGAGAGGGGAAAGATTTAAAAGGGACCTGTGGGGCTATTTCTTCACACAAAGGGTATGTAGAAAGAGCTGCTGGGTAAGTGACTGCATTGATACAATTACAACATTTAAGGGATATTTGGATAATCATGTAGATAGGAAAAGTTGGGAAGGATATGGTCCAAATGTGGGCAAATAGGATGAGCCTATACGGATATCTTTTTTTTAATTTTAGAGATACAGTGTGGAAAAGGCTCCTCCCACCTACTGAGCTGCATCACCCAGCAACCCATCTATTTAACACTACCCTAATCGGGGACAATTTAGAATGACCAATTAACTTACTAACAAATACGCCCTTGAACTGTGTGAGGAAACTGGAGCACCCAGAGGAAACCCATGTGGGAGAACGTACAAACTCCTTACAGACGTTGTCAGAATTGAACTCTGAACCCAGAACACCCTGAGCTATCACCATATAACTATATAACAACTACAACATGGAAACAGGCCATCTCGGCCCTTCTAGTCCATGCCGAACTCTTACTCTCACCTAGTCCCACCGCCCTGCACTCAGCCCATAACCCTCCATTCCTTTCCTGTCCATATAGCTGTCCAACTTAGATTATGAGGACACGCAGTCCTCTTTAACTTTAAATCACAACATCGAACCTGCCTCAACCACTTCCTCTGGAAGCTCGTTTCACACAGCTACCACTCTCTGAGTAAAGAAGTTCCCCCTCATGTTACCCCTAAACTTTTGCCCTTTAACTCTCAACTCATGTCCTCTTGTTTGAATCTCCCCCACTCTCAATGGAAAAAGCCTATACATGTCAACTTTATCTATCCCACTCATAATTTCAAATACTTCTATCAAGTCCCCCCTCAACCTTCTACACTCCAAAAGAATAAAGACCCAACTTGTTCAACCTTTCTCTGTAACTTAGGAGATGAAACCAAGGTAACATTCTAGTAAATCTTCTCTGTACTCTCCACGTGAGATTCCACCAGGGAACTATGCACCATTATTCCTAGATCCCTCTGTTCTACTGAAAAAGCTGTAAAAGTGTTTTGCGAATCACTATGCTATTTTGGCACACAATGATGGGAAGGGATGGTGCTGCCTCTGGAAGGCAACATCTCGGTCAGTATGGACAAGTTGGGCTGAAGGACTTGTTTCTATGCTGTATGACGCTGTGGTAGCATTGAACCATGTGCTTCTAAATTGACAGTCACAACTACCCTAATTATTACATTCCATACTTACTTCAGTTCTTGAAATAAAATTCCACAGCTGCCTTGGATAGACTTGAACTTGTGTCTATGAATTACAGTCCAATAACCAAAACCCTACACAGCTGAGTGATTTTCAACTAGTTTCTGATTTCTGGCAACAACAGTAAAGTATTATGATTGTGAAAAAACATTTTAAAATACAATTGCAGGAAATACAGGGAACACTGAACAGGTCAGCGAGCATCTGTGGAAAGAGCAAGGGTGAACATTTCAGGTCGAGCATCTAACAAAGGGTCAACAACCTTGAAGTGTATGCTGGCTAATCTGCTGTGTAGTTTTAGCACAATTTGTACCAACCCTTTATTTTCACATAAACACAGTCATATGGAAGGCACAACAGAGTCATTACTTTCTTAGAAGTTTAAAGAGGTTTGACGTGTCACCGAACACTAATGCATTTCTACAGATTGTACTGTTCAAAGCATCCTCAAGGTCTGATACAGCAGTTTGTGTGTGTAGGAAAATAAGAAGCTGCAATGTGTTGTGGAATCAGCTCAATACATCACAGGTATATCACTCCATGCCATCAGTAGTATGCACCTGAGGTATTGCCCCAAGAAGGCAGTTTCCATTAGCAAAGATCCCCACCACCCGGGCCATGTCATCTTCTTGCAACAAACATAGGGCAGGAGGTACAGAAGCAAAGATCCACACCACCAGTATCAAGAACAACTACTTTCTTTCAACCAGTCGGTTCTTGAACCAACCTGTACAACCCAAATCAATACCTCAGTACAACAAAACAATAATCACTTTGAGCATTTTGCACTACAAAATGCAAAAGGGGTGCCGTGGTAGTGTAGCTGATAGCAAAAAGCTATTACAGTAGCAGCAACCTGAGTTCAATTCTTTCCATTGTTTAATTTGATGTGAATCCTGCTTATCTGATGTTGAGCTCCTCAGACAATAAACTGGACTTTGACTTTATTTGTGCTCACTTTACATAATCATACAGGACTGTAGTATGACGGTCACAAGAAAGGCAGACTTCCATTCTCAAATTCATCCTCAGAGCTATTCCCAATCTGAAATACTTTTATCACCTCCATCCCCAACCCTTGTTCCCTGTTCCAGAAATCAACCTTAACTTCTTTCTTCTCTGTGCATTGCAAATGTCTTTTATTCCTCTTCCATTCCAGAAAATTGTGTTTGCTTCTTCTCTTATGCTATGGCAAACTCTTCAAAGTATGATGCAAAGCTTAGTCAAAAATAACAAGAACTGAAGCCCAACCAATGTGATTTTTCTGGTTTATATAACTACCTGTATCCATCCCTGTACAAATTTAGAGATTGTACATGTTTTTCAACATTCTAAACTTTTCCCACTGGAGACAAAACCTCGTGTATAAACCTCATGCACCATCATTAAAATTGTACCATGTCTTTAATATTGCCTCTCCACACTTTTCCTACTAAGTTTCAGACTTTATTATATTCAAGTTTTTCTGCTGAATGAGCTCCATTACTGTCAACATTGACTTCTTTCTAGTTGTGGACCAATAGTAATTCTGAAATTGATCCCACCACTTTAATCCATGAATATACTGAAGAAAGGGCAATGCTACATTTACTATACACTTCCCTCCAATCAAAAAAAGTACTTGCCAGAATTCTTCCCTTGTCATCCTTTAACAGTTAATTATGGAGAAATAATGACAATCTTTCTTCCTCAAACCCACCCACCAGTCTCCATCTACTGTAGTGAATTCAGTTTTGGCTACCAACACATAGATGAGATAGTAACCCTTTTGAAGCAACACAGGTGGATTGTTTCCAATATCAGGTGATGGAGACACTTGATGGGGTTGGATCATTCTTGGAATTGGTTTATTATTGTCACATGTTGTAAGATACAGTGAAAGCTTCTCTTGCATACTGTTCATACAGATCATTGCAAAGTGTGATGAGGCAGAACAATTAAAAACAATCCTGTGGCTCCATCAGTTTATTCGTATTTGATCTGAGGTTTTCACACATACCGATTAACAAAGGTTTCCTCATCCTGAAACCATTCACTTCTCAGAACTGACACTAATTATAGTCATAGTCATAGTCATAGTCATACTTTATTGATCCTGGGGGAAATTGGTTTTCGTCACAGTTGCCCCATAAATAATAAATAGTAATAGAACCATAAGTAGTTAAATAGTAATATGTAAATTATGCCAGTAAATTATGAAATAAGTCCAGGACCAGCCTATCTGCTCAGGGTGTCTGACCCTCCAAGGGAGGAGTTGTAAAGTTTGATGGCCACAGGCAGGAATGACTTCCTATGACGCTCTGTGCTGCATCTCGGAGGAATGAGTCTCTGGCTGAATGTACTCCAGTGCCCACCCAGTACATTATGTAGTGGTTGGAATTAGCATAAGGTACATCAGAAAAAAAAACATCCTTCTCTTGCATTCATATTTTCACCGGCAACAGTGACAGTGTGGGGCTGGGGAACATCTGCAGGGCCTCGCTACCTGGAGCTGAGCTTGCTGAGACAATACAAACTTCTCTGCCACAATAAGGTCACAGAACATTGTGACTTGCCCTGAATGTTATTCTCACATTCAACTGCCCCTCAAACATACACCTCCAGAGTTGAAAGACTGTGAACCCCTGCACCCTCCACTCACAACCCCATGCTTTTTGTCCATCACTTGCACAGTAAATGGTCGAGCCACAGAGAGATTTAGAGGTGGAGGTTGTTACCCGAAAGTGGAGACAGGATGGAAGCGGATGTGTTTGGCACACTTGCCTTTACGGGGAGGGCACTGAGTGCTGGAGTTGAAACGTCATGTTACAGTCAGCAGGAACAAGCTGGGCAGAAGGGCTGTTTCCACGCTGTGTCACTTTATAACTATTATTAACTCACTATACAATTTGTTGCTGATAGTGCACTTGCAGTATTGTGTGCCTAGCTATAGGAAGAATGTGTTGGATTGAAGATAGTGGAGAAGATTCACCAGGTTGTTGCCTGGATTGGACTTTAATTATGTGGTGAGATTGTAAGGGCTGAGACTGTTTTTCTTGGGGTGAAGGTGACTGAGGGGTGAACATATAGAGTGTACAACATTATGAGGAGCACAAGTAAAGTGAATGATGAGTGTTTTTCCTCAGGGTAATGGGGTCTACAACTAGAGGGTATAGGTGTAAGGTAAGATTTCACAACATATGCCAGGGATATTAAACTTGATTCTGACTCTGAGGGTAAATATTTAAAGCAGACCTGAGGGGCAATTTTTCACACAAAGTGGAGTGAGCATATGGAATGAACTGCCGAAGGAAGTGACAGTGGCTGATACAATTATGATGTTTAAAGATATTTGGACATTTACATAGATTGGAAGGGTTTATAATGATAAGGTACAAGCACAGGCAAATGGAACCAGCAGAGACGAGTTGGGCTGAAGGGCCTGTTTCTTTGCATTCTAGCTCTGTGACCCACACACCACCCCAGCCGACTCACCTCACTGCAGATAGCCACAAACTCTTCACTTAGGACTGAGCAGGCAGCAAACAACAATGTAATGAGGGGGAAGAAGGGTCCTACATATTCTTCTCTTCTCTCTCTTCCAGCATTCAGCCACATTGCAAGTCTCCTTCTATACATCTCGCCAGTCCCCCCATTTTTGTTCCTACAGAGCATATCCAAAGAGCCTCATACGTTCTGGTGGCTTAGCAGTTAGCACAACGCTGTTATAGCTTGGATGGTCAGAGTTCAGAGATCAATTCTAGTGCTGTCTGTAAGGAGTTTCTACATTCTCCCCATGAACACAAGAATTTCCTCCGGGTGCTCCGGATTTCTCCCACATTACAGAGATGTACTGGTTAGTAGGTAGATTGGTAATCTTAAATTGTCCTGTAATTAGGCTAAGGTAGATTGCTGGGCGGTGCAGCTTGGAAAGTTGAAAGAGCCTGTTAGAATAGAACAGAACTTTATCGTCATTGCTCAAGACAACAAGATTACTCCAGTCTGTGCAAAACAGATATTTACAATGCATATGGTAGGACTTAATTTAAAATAAAAACTCCCAATATTTACATGCTACAAGTGACTGTGATAGTCCATAACACTCAGAGGCCATTGGCAAGCCAGGGTGTAGCATTATTCAGCTGCACAATGGTCCTCGAGAAGAAGCTGTTTGTCAGTTTAACTGTCTTGGCTGGGATGTTTCTTTATCTCTTACCAGATGGCATGACGTTGAACAGACATTGTCCAGGATGGGATGGGTCTTTAATGGTGTTACGAGCATGCTGAGAGCTGTAGATTGTCTCCAAATCTGTTTTTTGAGTCCCAGTGATGTGCTGAGCCATCCTAATCTCCTGTTGGAGTGCTTCGTGATCTGTCCTGCTGCAGTATTGCTAGGGTATCACACTGCTATTCCATATGTCAGCATACTCTCTATCGCACATCGATAAAAATTGGCCAGCAATGTCTGAGGCAGACGAGCTCTCCTTAAGCACCTCAGGTAGTATAGTCGCTGTTGTGCTCTCCCTACCATGGAAGTTGTATTGATGGAGCAAAAGAGCTCCTTGCTGATATTCATCCACTTTCCACTACTTTTCAATTTATGAATAGTGGTGATTATTCAGGACCTCTTGTGTTTTCCTAAAGTCAATTATCATTTCTTTTGTCTTCATGTTATGATAGGTTACAGTTTCTGCACCAACGGGGCAGTTTCTGCTCCTCCTCCCTATATGCAGATTCATTATTGTTTGTGATTAGGCAAATCACAATTGTGCCATCTGCAAACTTTCGTCAAATAAATGAAATAAATTTATTACTCACAATTATACCTGAAGTTTACCCTTCATGACAAGTAGCTGAAATCCTAGTCCATCCCCATCTTCCAATAGTTTCCTTGCTCTATGTCTCTGTGACTCTGCGACTATGTACTTCTGCAGATGGTGTAGGTCGACAGAAATTTTGAGATGCAAATTGTTTGGTTTTCCAGATAACCTTGAAATAACCTATTAGTGGAATGGAAAACTGAGAAAAGCCGACATTAAGTGTGCCTTCTACAAAATTTGACGTTACCAACATCCTATTCTTCGCAATTTTGGGTTGCTAGCTTGAAATAGGGCACTCTCATTACCTGATTTGTTACTTTATGCAAAAATGATATTTGATAAAAGGCTGAAAAGCACAGATGTCATGGAACGCCTGTGATATCTTCCATTCCAGCAGTGAATGATAGACCAGCAAATGGAAAGTAATTGACAGAGTACATCCTAAACATGACAGATCATTGACAGCAGATTTGAAAAGAAGAAAACGATAAACCAACACTGAGTTAACTGCTGTGTAAAGAGAACCATCTGAATCCAATAATTTGCTCTGCGGATTCCCAGAGATTTGAATTTAAATCTGACTACTCACCTATAAAACTATGAAGCTGAATTTTAGGAGGAAATTTAAATAACTGGATTTAGGGGTTAAGAATATAGCAGCTCCGTTTCAAGAAGAAGAAGCAAAGCTAACTTTATATTGATGAATAATACAGATAGAGCTTAAGACCATAAGACCATAAGACCATAAGACAAAGGAGCAGAAGTAGGCCATTCGGCCCATCGAGTCTGCTCCGCCATTTTATCATGAGCTGATCCATTTTATCCTATTTAGTCCCACTGCCCTGCCTTCTCATCATAACCTTTGATGCCCTGGCTACTCAGATGCCTATCAATCTCTGCCTTAAATACACCCAATAACTTGGCCTCCACTGCTGCCCGTGGCAACAAATTCCATAGGTTCACCACCCTCTGACTAAAAAAATTTTTTCGCATTTCTGTTCTGAAAGGGCGCTCTTCAATCCTGAAGTTATGCCCTCTCGACATGGGAAACAACTTTGCCACACCCACTCTGTCCATGCCTTTTAACATTCGAAATGTTTCTATGAGGTCTCCCCTCATTCTTCTAAACTCCAAGGAATACAGTCCAAGAGCGGACAAACGTTCCTCATATGTTAACCCTCTCATTCCCGGAATCATTCTAGTGAATCTTCTCTGTACCCTCTCCAACGTCAGCACATCCTTTCTTAAATAAGGAGACCAAAACTGCCCACAGTACTCCAAGTGAGGTTGTCACCAGCGCCTTATAGAGCCTCAACATCACATCCCTGCTCCTATACTCTATTCCTCTAGAAATGAATGCCAACATTGCATTCGCCTTCTTCACTACCGACTCAACCTGGAGGTTAACTTTAAGGGAATCCTGTACGAGGACTCCCAAGTCCCGTTGCATCTCAGAACTTTGAATTCTTTCCCCATTTAAATAATAGTCTGCCCGTTTATTTTTTCTGCCAAAGTGCATAACCATACACTTTCCAACATTGTACTTCATTTGCCACTTCTTTGCCCATTCTTCCAATCTATCAAGTCTCTCTGCAGACTCTCCGTTTCCTCAGCACTACCGGCCCCTCCACCTATCTTCGTATCGTCAGCAAACTTAGCCACAAAGCCATCTATTCCATAATCCAAATCGTTGATGTACAATGTAAAAAGAAGTGGCCCCAACACTGATCCCTGTGGAACACCACTGGTAACCGGCAGCCAACCAGAATAGGATCCCTTTATTCCCACTCTCTGTTTCCTGCCAATCAGCCAACGCTCTATCCACGTATGTAACTTTCCCATAATTCCATGGGCTCTTATCTTGTTAAGCAGCCTCATGTGTGGCACCTTGTCAAAGCCTTCTGAAAATCCAAATATACAAACATTCACTGCATCTCCCTTGTCTAGCCTACTGGTATTTTCCTCAAAAAACTGTAATAGGTTTGTCAGGCAGGATTTTCCTTTAAGGAATCCATGCTGAGTTCTGCCTATCTTGTCATATGCCTCCAGGTACTCTGTAACCTCATCCTTGACAATCGACTCCAACAACTTCCCAACTACCGACGTCAAGCTAACAGGTCTATAATTTCCTTTTTGCTTCCTTGCCCCCTTCTTAAATAGCGGAGTGACATTTGCGATCTTCCACTCTTCCGGAACCATGCCAGAATCTATCGACTTTTGAAAGATCATCGCTAATGCCTCCGCAATCTCCACAGCTACTTCCTTCAGAACACGAGGGTGCATTCCATCTTGTCCAGGAGATTTATCGACCTTTAGCCTATTCAGCTTCCTGAGTACTTTCTCTGTCGTAATTGTGACTGCGCACACTTCTCTTCCCTGCCACCCTTGAGTGTCTGGTATCCTGCTGTCTTCCTCAGTGAAGACTGATGCAAAATACTTGTTCAGTTCCTCTGCCATCTCCTCATCTCCATTTCTATCGGTCCTATATCTACTCTTACCTGTCTTTTACTCTTCACATACTTGAAAAAGCTTTTAGTATCCTCTTTGATATTATTTGCTAGTTTCCTTTCATAGTTAATCTTTTCTCTCTTAATGACCTTCTTGGTTTCCTTTTGTAAGGTTTTAAAGACTTCCCAATCCTCTGTCTTCCCACTAATTTTTGCTTCCTTGTATGCCCTCTCCTTAGCTTTAACTTTGGCTTTGACTTCTCTTGTCAACCACGGTTGCATCCTTTTTCCACTTGAAAATTTCTTCTTTTTTGGAATATACCTGTCTTGCACATTCCTCATTTCTCGCATAAACTCCAGCCACTGCTGCTCTGCCGTCTTTCCCGCCAGTGTCTCTTTCCAGTCAACTTTGGCCAGTTCCTCTCTCATGCTACTGTAGTTTCCTTTACTCCACTGAAACACTGACACATCAGATTTCGGCTTCTCTTTTTCTAATTTCACAGTGAACTCAATCATGTTATGATCACTGCCTCCTAAGGGTTCCTTCACCTCAATCTCTCCAATCACCTCCGGTTCATTACACAATACCCAATCCAGTACAGCCGATCCTCTAGTGGGCTCAACAACAAGCTGTTCTAAAAAGCCATCTCTCAGACATGCTACAAATTCTCTCTCTTGAGATCCAGTGCCGACCTGATTTTTCCAATCTACTCGCATGTTAAAATCCCCCACAATTATCATTACACTGCCCTTCTGACAAGCCTTTTCTATTTCCAGTTGTAATTTGTAGTCCACATCCCTGCAGCTGTTTGGAGGCCTATAAATAACTGCCATCAGGGTCCGTTTACCCCTGCTATTCCTTAGCTCAACCCATAAAGATTCTGCACCTTCCGATCCTATATCACCTCTTTCTAATGATTTAATATAATTTCTTACCAATAAAGCCACGCCTCCCCCTCTGCCTACCTTCCTATCCTTCCGATACACCGTGTATCCTTGGACGTTCAACTCCCAGAGACATGCATCCTTTAGCCAGGTCTCAGTGATGGCCACAATATCATACCTGCCAATCTGTAGCTGTACAACAAGATCATCCACCTTATTTCTTATGCTGCGTGCATTTAAGTACAACACCTTAAGACCAGTATTTGATACTTTTTGCTTTGATTTCACTGCAACTTTATTGCACTGCAACTCATCCCAATGGCTACACATTTGCCCCAAGTGTATAATTCAGCTCAGAAATAAGTTATGAACAGATAGGGAATAGAGGGGGATAAACCATGTTTACACAGGTGGGATTAGTTTAGATTGGCAACATGGTCGGCAGAGAACTGATGGGCGGAAGAGCCTGTTATTGTGCTGTTCTAGGTCCTATGTTCGAAAATGGAAGTTATCAGATTTAAATTATTCATTGTGCAATACGATTTGCCTCTTAAATGCAACTTATATGAATGTTTATAGAAATAGTAAAAAGCTCCTTTTGTCTCTAAACTTCCAGAGAGACGTATATACCAGTCTCAGCTCATTTAACGACATAGCTCTCAGGCATAAGGGTTCCATATAGCAAAGCTAACTGCAGCCCATGAAAATGGAGCAAAGAGTAAGCTGCTGGAAGAACTCAATGGGTCTAGCAGCATCGATGATGGCAAAAGCATGTTTGACACTTTGGGATGAGACCCTGTATGCAGACAGATGGCCCACTGGAAGATACTGTAGTTCAGGACACTTCTGCATTTTGACTGCTGTAATGTTCCAGAGCAGTTCCGCAAACAAGACCTCCATCAACTTTTATACATGATATAGTGTTGTGCCTTGTACGGTCAGTTCCTAACTTCTCCACATATCTCCATCAGCTGTCACAGCTTGATTGATGTCTTTTGGTGCAAAAACTTACTCTTCCTTGTAATAGTATGCTTTCTCTTTGGGTTAACCCAATTCTTGCAGATATTTTTCATAACATTGACTGGGCTGTTATTTTCTATTTATCTTTAGGCTCAGCCTTCGTTGGACTGCCTCTCCACCTCCTGCCATTTCTTCCATTGCTGCAGCTGATGTTCATTCTTCTGCAGCTAATAGGTCAGTCACCATGATGCCAGGTGTAATGTGCTGAGAGTAGTCCAACAATAGTCTGATGCTAGCATGGTTCCAGACCATGACTTCCTGGGTCTATTATTGGATACTTCACATCTCCATTGGAAGCATTTGTCTCAACGCCGGGTAGAGTTTTGGATTCCGGCTGTTAAGGAGTTTGGTACAGAATATTACCGTGGCCACTGGGAAGAAACAGGACTATCACAGACACTTCCGCACTGACAAATTCACAAAAGGCCAAGCAAGTCCTCCTACAAACCCATTACTATAATTGGATTAGTTACTAGAACAGAGCAGATGTAGCTGTGTCTGACTACAGACGCTTCAGTGATTGAGTGCAATGAGTATTCATATCAACAATTGTAACTATATGCTTGAAGAGGTAAAACAAGGCAGTGCAACAACTGCTTGCAATAGTGTGGCAGAAGTGAACTAAATGAAGGAACAACTTATAACACCGATTTTCACATAAGCATCTCCAACACTGTATGCAGGAACAACATATAAAGCACACAGTTCCAAGGGCAAAAATATTCACCTGATGTAAGAACACAGATCAGTAAACACATAAGACAGGTGTGTGTCTATCTATGTCTATGCAAACACTATAGAGTGTTCCAAATGACACCCATGGCTAGTGGCGTAGATTAGAGAGTATGAGATATAGGACAGGTTTTTTTTTAAGTTATAAGAGGCATAGTTAGGATAGACAGTCAGGTGTTGGTGTCCTTGCTTATTGTAATATAGAAGTGTTCAATGAGGGTAAGGCGATAGACATTCTCAACATGGAACTTAGAAAGGTATTTAACAAAATCCCTCATGGCAAGTTGATTCAGAAAATAAAGATGCATGGGATTTAGAATACACTGTGAGTTTGAATTCAGAACTAATTTATCAGTAGAAGATTAGCAGTTATTCCGGGTGATGTCTGTGACTACTGGTGTCCTGCAAGGTCTGGTGTTGGAACCTCTCTTGTGTGTAATATATTAATGACTTGGATGAAAATGTAGATAGGAGGATTAGCAAGTTTATGAATGACATCAAGATTGGTGGAGTTGTGGATGGTGCAAAGGACAATCAAAGAATACAGAGAAATATAGATCAGATACAGACACGGGCAGACAAGTGGCAGACGGAGTTTAATCTGGACGCGTGAGGTGTTGCACTTTGGAAAGTCAAATGAAAGGAGAAAGTACATAGTTAATGGAAGCTGTCTTAATAGCATTGATATGAAGTGGGATCTTGTGGTCAAAGTCCATAGTTCACTGAAGTGGATAAGGTAATAAGGAAAGCAAATCGCATGCTTGCCTTCATAGGTAGGGGTAGGGGTGTGGGGTATAACAGTAAGGAAGTCATGCTGCAGCCACATAAAATTTTATTCAGACCACACTTGGAATAATGTGTGCAGTTTGATTGCTCCATTATAGGAAGTATGTGGAGACTACAGAGAGGATGCAGAGGAGGCTTACTAGGATGCTGACTGGATTAAAGAGTATGGCATTGTTGTTAATTATGAGAGGCATAGCTAAGATAGGCAGTCAGAATCATATTTTGCTGCATCTTCAGCACAGAGTTAAGTCCCCCAGAAGCATCAACAACGTGCCTTCACTGGGTAGCAAATGCTCGGCCTCTCTGTTCCATGCACCAACACGGATGACCTCACCACGTTTAAATCCGTCTGTTATGGTCTTGCTCACTCGCTCAGCTTTCTCATATCCCTCTTGCAACCTTTATATCATTCTCCCTGCCCTCAATCCCACTACATTTTGTATTATCAGCAAACACAGAAATATGACATTTGGTCTGCTCAGCCAAATCATTGATGCAGAATGGCCAAGGCCCAAGTATTGATCCCTGTGGTACAACATTAGTGACAGCCTGGCAACCTGTTTATTCATCACCATCTGTCAAACATTCTCAATCTATAACAGTATATTACTCCCATTTCTATGTGTTCTAACCTTTTTTACCATCTATTTGTGTGGGACCTGACTGAAAAACATCTGGAAATCCAAATCGATCACACCCTCTGGTTTCTCCTTATCTATTCTATTGACACATACTCAAAAAAACTCTAGCAGATCAGTGAGCTTTGATTTCCTCTTCATATATCCTTATTAACTCACTCAATCCTATTAATTTGCTATTTTGATCTTTGGTGTAGATTCCAGTATCTTTATTACCCTAGCGTGCACAGAGCTATAGAGTTATTCAGCATCAAAACAACTCTTTAGCCCTGCATGTCCATGCCAACCAAGTTGCCTACTGGAGCTAGTCCCATTTGTCTGTATTTCCATAACCCTCTACACACATACTATATATATCCGAATGCTGCAATTGTGCCATCTTCTATCACTTCCTCTACCAGTTTCTTCCACAGACCCACCATACCTTGAGTGAAAAATTGCCCCTCAGATCCCTTTGAACCTTCCACATCTTACCTTAAATCTATACCTTAGTTTTAAATTCTCCTACCCTGGGGAAACAACTGCCACCATTCACCTTAACTATGTCCCTCATTATTTGATATACATTTCTAAGGTCACACTTCAACCGCCTACGGGAAAAAAAGTAAGTTACAGTCTACTTAGTCTCTCCTTTAACTCAAGCCATCCAATCCTGTGTATCTTTAATTCATCTTTTCCCACTTAATGATATCCTTCCAATCAAAAGGCAACCAGAACTGTACACAGAAGTATAGTCTCAGCAATATTTTCTGTAAATGTAATCTGACATCCCATTCCCTGTCTTTAGTGCCCAGACTGATGAAGGCAGACATGCTAAATATATCCTTCACTTCCTTATTTACTTGTGTTGCCACTTTCAGGGAACTATGTACACATATATGTACACATATCCCTGGAACCCTCTCTTCTACAATACACTCTAGGGCCCTGCCATTTACTGTTTAAGCCCTGTCCTGGATTGACTTAACAAAATGCAACACCTTATACTTGCCCCAGTTGAATTCTATTTTTGCTTCCTTGCCCCACTTACCAATTTTATCAAGATCCTGTTGTAAGTTTAGAAAAACTTCTTCAATGTCCATCACACCACCAATTTCCAACAGAGATATAACAGCACATATCATTCAGAGGTGACCAGCTAGCACTCATTGAGCTGGTCCTAATGCTAATACATTCTTCTCAGTTTTAGAAGAGGCTCAAACCAGCCAGTGTTAATTGAAACACTTCTGGCACCACTTAATGGGAGGTACTTTGTAGCTTCAAATAATACTGGAGCTGAGGTTGTTCCTGCAGATGAGACCAGGCATCACACCAGCAAGTACAGTCACTGCTCCTCAAATTCTGCTCATGCTCACTTGATGTGGAAGGACAAATGGAACAGAGCCAAGCTATTTACTCATGAAGTTTGTGACTGTTGAAATGGCAGCTCAGTCTGCAATCCCTTACAGGTTGCATCAGCTTACAGGTTGCTGAAGGAAATTGTATAGGAGAGAACAATTACTGGAATGCAACAATTCTCTGTTGGTCTCATTTTCCACAGAATTCTTAAGAAACAACTAGTTAAGTCCCCAACAATCTTCCCAATTGTAACACATCTTTACATCTTCAAGGTGTCCAAAAACTATACCATGAATTATCTCAGAACTTTCATCACCTATGTTATGTAGCAACGTCTGGCCACACAAACAACAAGCAGATTGGATTATATATTTTTCTGTGATAAAGGTCAATGTCCCAGTGCCAGATCCAGTGGGTAACTTCCCCAGCATTAGTGCTCAGGAATTGACTCAAATTCCTGATCTGTCACTGGCTCCTGAAGGAATTCAACATCAGGACAGCAGGGAAAGGGACGACAAGTTGCTGGAAGAGGAGGCTATGTGAATATCCTAAACACAAGAAATTCTGCAGATGCTGGAAATCCAGAGTAACACAATAAGTCTGCTCTGCTATTCCATCATGGCTGAATTATTATCCCTCTCCATGCCATTCTCCCACCTTCCCCCCATAATCTTTGATGCCATGACTAATCAAGAGCCTATCAACCTCCACTTCAAATATACTCAATGACTTGGCCTTTACAGCCATCCATGGCAATGAATTCTACAGATTCTCCATCATTCGGTTAAATAAGTTCCTCCACATTTCTGTTCTAAATGGACGTTCCGATGTTCTGACAATGTGTACGCTGGTCCTAGAGTCACCAATGACAAGAACCATCCTCTCCACCAATGACAGGAACCACCATCCTATCTAGCTAATCAACATTTAATAGGATTCACTTAGATGCTCCCTCAGTCTTCTAAGCTCCAATGAGTACAGGCCCAGAATCCTCATATGTTAATCCTATCCTTCGCCAAATCATTCTTGTGAAATTCCTCTGGACCCTCTCTAACGCCTGCATATCATTTTGTTGATAAGGAGCCCAAAACTGCTTATAATACTCCAAGTGTTGTTTGACCAATGCCTTATAAAGCCTCAGCATTATATCCTTACTCATATATTTTAATTCTCTCTAAATGAATACTAACATTGCATTTGCCTTCCTTACACTGACTCAACCTGCATATTAACCTTTAGGGAATCCTGCACATGGACTCCCTAGCCCTTTTTCAGGTCTGATTTTTGAATTTTCTCCACATTTAGAAAAGATTCTATGTTTTTATTCCTTCTATCAAAGTGCAAGACTATACACTTGCCTACACTATATTCTATCTGCCATTTCCTTGCCCATACTCACAATCTTTCTAAGTCCTTCTGCAGACTTTTTGCTTCCTCAACGCTACCTGCAAATCTACCTACTTTCATATAATCTACCACTTGGCCACAAAGTCATCAATTCCATCATCCAAATCATTGACATATAACATGAAAAGTACTGTCTCCTGCGGACCACGTCATTGGCAGCCAAAGAGAAAAGATCCCCTTTATTCCCACTCTTTGCCTCCTGCCAGTCAGCCAATCTTCTATCTATGCAACTATCTTTCCTGTAATACCATAGACTCTTATCTTGTTAAGCAGGCTCAAAAGCTGTCTTAAGGAAACCATGCTGACTTTGACCTGGTTTATTATGTGCCTCCAAGTATCCCAAAACTTCATCCTTAATAATGGACTGCAACACCTTCCCAACCACTGATGTCAAGCTAACGTGCATATAAATTCCTTTCTTCTGCCTCCTTCACTTCTTAAAGAGTGGAATGACATCTGCAATTTGCTGCTCCTCTGGAATCGTTCCAGAATCTAGTGATTCCACCATCCCTTCAGAATTCTGGGGTATAGTCCAAACTTTAATTACTGAAGGACACTCGACAGCTATGGCAGGGCTTGATTGCTATCAACTCCTATAAATTGAAACCAAGTGACATAGGTCTCAGAAAGGCTTCACTCCCAGATGAGCTCAATGCCTTTAATGGTCATTTTGACCATCGAAACAAGGAAGTACCTTCCTGACCTCCCACAGTCCCCAATGAATCTATGATTTTAGTCTTTGAGGCCAACATTGGAACATCCTTCAGGTGGGTGAACGTATAGAGAGCATCCGGCCCAGATGGGGTACCAGGCTAAGTACTAAAAAGCTGTGCTGATCAACTGGCTGGAGTATTCACTGAGTATTTATTTTTACCTGCTTGCTTCAGTAGTCTGATGTACCTAACTGCTTCAAGCAGGTTTCAATTATGCCAGTGCCTAAGAAGAATGTGGTAAACTGCCTTAATGATTATCGTCCAGTAGCACTTACATCCACTGTGATGAAGCGCTTTGAGAAGAAGTTTGTGATGAAACATATTAACTCCTGTCTGAAAAGCAACTTGGATCTACTTAAATTTGCCTTCTGTCACAATAGGTCAACTACAGATGCCATCTCATTAGCTTTTCACTCAATCCTTGAACATTTGGACAATGAAGGTGCATACATCAGGATGCTCTTTATTGACTACAGCTTGGCATTAAATACTACCATTCCCTCAGGTCCTAGCCCTCAATACCTCTTTGTGCAACTGGATGTTCAATTTTCTCACTTGCAGACCCCAATCAATTTGGGATTGGCAACAATATCACCTTCACAATCTAGTGGTGTTTAGTATTGTGGCTTCCTGATGATTTACATAGATATTGCGGTGTAGCTCTATTTTTTAATTCTATTGTGTCGTGACTTTGGGATGACAGCAGTTGTAGATATTACTATCAGGATAATGTTCCTATTCATGTTCATGTTCAATTTCCTCTTTTAATTCAGCATATTTCTGGTGTTTTTCACTTATTAATTACTGCAAGGCATGTGTGGTTGGAATATCTATTAAATAAGTTGTTCTTACTTGTTTATCCTGTGTTATTGTATCTGGATCATTATTCTTGATTGTTCTATCCTTATTAACGGATTGGTCATAATATAATTTTGATATTCTGACTCTAAAACTGGATCAGATTGTATTTATAGTAAGGCATGATTTCATTTATTATTATTATTATTATTATTACTATGACTAATATTAATAATTCTGTTCTCTCTTGCTATGATAAGAACATAAGGAATAGGAGCAGGACTAGGCCATCTGGCCCATTGAGCCTGCTCTGCCATTCAATAAGATCTTGGCTGATCTGGCCATGGACTCATCTCCACCTACTTGCCTTTTCCCCCAACCCTTAATTCCCCTACTATACAAAAATCTATCCAACCTTGTCTTAAATATATTTACTGAGGTAGCCTCCACTGCTTCATTGGGCCAAGAATTCCACAGATCCACAGAATCCACAGCTTTTTGAATTTGCACAGTTTATTGTTCCTTTCTACGCTTTAGTTGTTGTCTGTCCTATTGGGTGCAGTCTTTCATTGATTCTCTTGTGTTTTTTGTATTTGCTGTGATTGCCTGCAAGAAACTGAAATTCAGGATTTTATCTGGTGACATGTATATATTTTGATAATAAATTTACTTTGAAATTGAGGATTCTACATCTTCCAAATCTATGAGATATGTCAACTAGTGGAGTGGTGTCGCAGCAATAACATGGCACTCAATGTGAGTAAGATGAAATAGCTGATTGTGGACTTCAGGAAGAGTAAGAATAAGGAACACATACCAATCCTCATAGAGGGATCAGAGGTGGAGAGATTGAACAGTTTCAAGTTCCTGGGAGTCAAGATCTCTGCGGATCTAACCTGGTCCCAACATATCAATGCAGTTATAAAGAAGGCAAGACAGCGACTATACTTCATTACGAGTTTGAAGAGATTTGGTACATCAAGAAATACACTCAAAAACTTCTATAGATGTACTGTGGAGAGCATTCTGACAGGCTGCATCACTGTTTAGTATGGCGGGGGGGGGGGGTGGTCTACTGCACAGGACCAAAAGAAGCTGCAGAGGGTTGTAAACTTAGTCATCTCCATCTTGTGTACTAGCCTACAAAGTACCCAGGACATCTTCAAGGAGCGGTGTCACAGAAGAGCAGTGTCCATTATTAAAGAGTACCCAGGGCATGCTCTTTTCTCACAGTTACCATCAGGTAGGAGGTACAGAAGCCTGAAGGCACACACTCAGCGATTCAGGAACAACTTCTTCCCCTCTGCCATCCAATTCCTAAATGGACGTTGAACCCTTGGACACTACCTCACTTCTAAAAAATAAACTATTTCTGTTTTTTTGCACAGTTTTTAATCTATTCAATATATGTATACTATAAATGATTTACTTATTTATTTTTTTCTTCTTCTATATTATGTATTGCATTAAACTGCTGCTGCTACATTATCAAATTTCATGACACATGCCGGTGATAATAAACCTGATTCTGATTCTGACTCATTCCACAACCTGGTATGGAAGTTGTCCTGTCCAAGACCGGAAGAAGCTGCAGAAGATTGTGAACATAGCCCAGCACATCACACAAACCAATCTTCTGTCCTCGGACTCACCTTACACTGCACGTTGTCGGAGCAGTGCTGCCAGGATAATCAAGGACATGACCCACCCAGCCAAAACAGTTTTCGTCCCTCTTCCCTCCGGAAGAGGGCTCAGGAGCTTGAAGACTCATACGGCCAGATTTGGGAACAGCTTCTTTCTAACTGTGATAGGACTGCTGGAGGGGTTCTGACCCGGATCTGGGCCGTACCCTCCAAATATCCGGACCTGCCTCTCGTTTTTTTTTGCACTATCTTACTTCCCCTTTTCTATTTTCTATTTATGATTTATAATTAAAATTTTTAATATCTACTATCGATTTGTACTCCAGGGAGCACGAAGCGCAGAATCAAATATCGCTGTGATGATTGTACGCTCTAGTATCAATTGTTTGGCGACAATAAAGTAAAGTAACATTGGAAGCTGCTTTCGGAGCAACACACCACCCTGACTTCGACCTATGTCACTCTTCCTGAAGTATTTCTGCATCAAAATCTTAGATCTCTTTCTCTCTTTCTCCCCCACCCCTCTCCCCTCTCCCCCTCCACCTCACTGTTGTGAGCTTACCCATACCTTATAGACTGCATTGATTCAAGGTAAAGATTAAGATCATCCTTATCTACAACTCCTCCTCGCTGACAATCAACACGGGTGCACCTCAGTGCTTAGCCCACATTGCATTGAACTGCTGCTGGTAAGTTAACAAATTTCACGTCACCTGCCGGTGATAATAAACCTGATTCTGATTCTGAAGTGTACATCGAAATATCAAAACATACGTTCCATAAGTCTTTGGAATGTGGGAGGCAACTGGAGCACACGGAGGAAACCTACACAGTCATGGGAGGAACATACAGGCTGCCTACAGTCAACCCTCAGGAGATATAACCAGCTACAGCATAGAAACTCAGATGTACTTTGTTTCAGTTAGAACGTTGAGGGAAATAAGTATTATGTGGGAAACTGAAAAATTAGTTTCTCTTATTGATTCCCCTTCATTCAGAAGTCAATTACACGCCCAGATAAAAACCTGTCCATTGTGTATACTCCAAACATAAGACAGCTGATTGTAACAAAGGGGGATGATTGAAGAAGGCAGCTCACCACCACCTTCTGGAGGCCAACCAGGGATGGGTAATTCAATTATGGCTCAGCCTGAGAAACCCACATTGCTTGATGGAATATATATAAGAAAGAGCTTGTGATTTCCATATTTTATGCAGACATGTACTGGAACTCACAGGAGATGATGCTGATGATTCTAAGTGGAGCTTCTGGCAATTAACCACTGTTTTACACCAGGGGAACTTATTATTCTTGTAAGATTGGTAATGGCATTCATCCAAAATCTACAGAAAATGACATGATGTCACATCCCATTCCCATTCTGATATGTCTATCCACAGCCTCCTCTACTGTAAAGATGAAGCCACACTCAGGTTGGAGGAACAACACCTCATATTCCGTCTGGGTAGCCTCCAACCTGATGGCATGAACATTGACTTCTCTAACTTTGCTAATGCCCCACCTCCCCCTCGTACCCTATCTGTTATCTATTTATATACACACATTCTTTCTCTCTCTCTCCTTTTTCTCCCTCTATCCCTCTGACTATATCCCTTGCCCATCCTCTGGGTTTTCCTCCCCCTCCCCCTTTTCCTTCTCCCCAGACCTCCTGTCCCATGATCCTCTCATATCCCTTTTGCCAATCACCTGTCCAGCTCTTGGCTCCATCCCTCCCCCTCCTGTCTTCTCCTATCATTTTGGATCTCCCCCTCCCCCTCCCACTTTCAAATCTCTTACTAGCCCTTCCTTCAGTTAGTCCTGACGAAGGGTCTCGGCCCGAAACGTCGACTGTACCTCTTCCTAGAGATGCTGCCTGGCCTGCTGCGTTCACCAGCAACTTTGATGTGTGTTGCTTGATGTCTTTATCTTATGTTTTTCTCTCAAAGAGAGAAAAGAAAGAATGGAAAGAAGAATGCAACCTGTACTCAGAAATTCACTGGATATACAGTTTGAGGTACAGGTGAAGCCAAGATGCAAATAATATGGCCACAAGTATTTGTGTATGCTGTACTAGGGCAGGTTGTTACTGGTATTGTCCCCGAACTGAGAATTGAGGATTAAAATTTTTAAGCACTGAGTACTTACGAGGCATGCCTGTGTTGTTTGTCCAGCAAAAAGCTTCAAAATGAATTACCACAACAACCTAGAAATTATGAATTGGAAGCCCAGCAACAGCAAGAGGTGGGGAGTACAAGTTTCCATTACTCTTTGTACAAATGGGACAATCTATCAAAGCGCCCACAACACAGCCTGGTGAGAGAAAGCAATACGAACCAGAGGGAGGCAGGATCAGAGCTGAAATTTAATCAGAGTCTGAAATGAACACTGTAATAAAACATTTCAAAAGTGCATCAAAACTGAAAATAAGAGGAGAAAGAAACAGTAAGTTTTGTTTGGTCTCAGCTTTCCCTCATTTAATTATAAATAATGAAACCATAAAAAGATTTGTAAGGAACTAAAAATAATTTCATTCTCCATAGCACTGCACAGAAGAATGGATAAATAGAAATTTGATGACCAAGAAAGGAAAGGAATTACAGCTCAGTAATATTACTATAAGACCTTAAGATATAAAAGAAGTTGGCCATTCAGTCCATCAAATCTGTTCTGCCAATTAATCATGTCTATTAGTTCAACTCCTGTCTCCTGCCTTATTCTGCGATCCTTAAATCCTAACCAATTCAGAAGCTTTCAATATCTCCCTTAAACACACCCAGTGACTTGGCCTCCATAGCCCTCTGTGGCAATGAATTCCATATACTCGCCATCTCCAGCTGAAGGAATTCCTCCTCATCTCAGTCACTTAATACTGAGAATGCTCCTTCGTATCCTAGGCGGTCCTAGACTATTTAATATATAGAGACAGGGGTAACTGAAAATAAGGAAGGGGACGACCTCCTAACAGTTAAAAGTACAGGGGAAGCTTGGGATTCAAGATCCTTCTGTAAAGTGGTTAGGCAAGTGGATTAGATGCCAAAGGAGGTGAATTGCATGTTTGTCTTTATTCATAGTGAAGTTGGGGATAAGAGTAGGCAACATTCTGTAGCTATATTAAACTTCAATCAGACTACATTTGGAACATTATGTTCAGCTGTGGTCACCCTATTATCGGAAGGACCTGGTGAATGTGGAAAGGGTGTGGAAGTGCTTTACCAGGACTAGAGTATACGAGCAAACTTTGGTTGTTTTTCCTAGAGTGAAAGTGGCTGAGTGGAGACCTGACAGAACTTTTAAAAATTATAATAGGCATTTATAAGGTAGACTGTTAGAAACATTTCCCTGGGGTAGAAAAGTCTAACGCCAGAACGTGCATTTAACGCTAGAGAGGGGGAAGGTTAAAGGTGATGTTAGAGGGAAGTTTCTTAAACAAAGGGAGGCAGGTGCCTGAAATGGGTTACTAGAGGTAGCAGTGGAAGCAGGCAGTTTGTTGGGGCTTAAGAAGCTAATATACACAAGAATATGAAAGGAATGGAGGTACGTGGATGATACATGGCAAGAGGGCATTTAGTATAAATTGGCATCAAGATCAGCACAGCATCTTGGGTTGCATGGCCTGTCCAGTGCTGTACTGTTCCATGTAAATCGTGGCTATCACCTTCCCTTTGGAAGATCTTGTTAAATTGAGGATTTGGGAAGTGGGCTCAGACAAATTCTACAGGCTTGTGTGCTTCCACAATAAGGTGGGCCATTTTGAGATGGAGGATGCTGAAGCAGGGAGTGGTCCAAACTACCGGCTTCCCATCTTGATGTTAAAGATTGGAGATTTGAAACGTTGTGGCCAAGCACGACATGACAATGATGAGGGAACCATCCAACGATTTGTCAAGTAAACTGGTCAGAATTTTAAAATTATTCCATGCCAATGTTTAGCACACATCCATAAACCACATTATATTTTCAGATAATTGGCACTTGACAAAGTTAATAGATATCACTTGGCTAAACTCTGTGAAGTAACTGTGCATCACATGCACTGATCTCTTTGCTATATTACACAACATGCTCTTTCTCCACAGCCAGCAATGTGTAACTGTCTTTTTGTGATTCATGACCAAAGGCATGAACACAAATTGTAACTACCTTGGAGTTATGTTGTAGGTTGGAACAGATGCAATCAGGTTTTCATATAACAGGACTGACTGCAGTATCGCTAACTTTGGTTGGACTAGGTAATAAATTATCCATATCAAGAGGCAGCTTGGGCTTTTTCTACATTATGTGGTTCTGATTGGAGATAATTTAGCATTAGTCAGCAAGCTCATCTTGACATTGTTCTGGATTAGCAATCAGGAAGTCATTGCAGTGAAGATGGTTGGAGAGAAAGAAAAGTAATGGGGACTGAAGAAACATAGATTTTTTTTCTGCAGCTTTCTGGATCATACAGGTCATATCATTCTTGTGAGAAATGGTGCTTCAGTGTAACAAAAGATTTTTATGGCTCCAAAAGATTAATAAAGAAGAAAACACTTGTGTATCTGAATGAAAAGCAATACAATAGAATCAGACATAGATTTATGTTTTCTCTTTTCAGGTCATCAGAAATAATTTTAAATGCAATGACTTGCTTCTGTAGCATGAATCAACCGTGTATGTTGGAAAACACCGTAAGCCTCTGTATACAGAGCACGATCCCGTAATGGATCCACATGATAATGACTACATTTGATCAAAATATAATGGCTACAAAATGCCTTGTCCTGTCTGTTTCCTAAGTTAAAGGTAAAAAAAGAAACAAGTTGCTAAACTTTTTGTTGCCCACAATCGTTTGCTTAAAGACATAGACTCATAGAGAAATGCAGCACAGAAACAAGCTCTTTGGCACATCTGGTCCATAAAAAAACAATTTAAACTGCCTACACCCATCCATTTGTACAGGGACCATAGCCCTTCATACACCGACTATCCAAACTTCTCTTAAACGTTAAAATCAAGCTCACGTGCACCACTTGCACTGACAACTCATTCCACACTCTCACGACCCTCTGAGTGAAGAAGTTTCCCCTCATGTTCCCCCTAAATTTCTCACCTTCCACCCTTAAATCATGACCTCTGGTTCAAGTCCTACCCAACCTCAGCAGCAAAAGCCTGCTTGCATTTACCATGTCTATATCCCTCATAATTTTGTATATCTTTTTCAAATCTCCTCTCAATCTTCTACGTTCCAAAGAATACAGTCCTACCCTATTCAATTTTTCCTTGTAACTCAGGTCCTCCAGACCTGGCAGCATCCTTGTAAATTTTCTCTGTGCAATTTCAACATTGTTTACTTCTTTCCTGTATGTCGGTGACCAAAACTGCATACAATACTTCAACAACAGGAATTCTGCGGATGCTGGAAATTCAAGCAACACATATCAAAGTTGCTGGTGAACGCAGCAGGCCAGGCAGCATCTCTAGGAAGAGGTACAGTCGATGTTTCAGGCCGAGACCCTTCGTCAGGACTAACTCAGGTGAAAATAAAGTGGTGGGGGCCAAGGAACTTAAAATCATCGAAAAGTTTAAGAGCGTGAGAAGTGTCACGAACATAGGTAGGGAGGGATTGAACAAGGGGGGATAAAAGTCCTGACGAAGGTTCTCGGCCTGAAACGTCGACTGTACTTCTTCCTAGAGATGCTGCCTGGCCTGCTGCGTTCACCAGCAACTTTGATGTGTGTTGCTACAATACTCCAAATTAGGCCTCACCAACGTTTTATACAATTTCAACATAACATCTGATCTCCTATACTTAGCACATTGATTTATGAAGGCCAATATGCCAAAAACTTTCTTTACGACCCTATCTACCTGTGATGCCACTTTTAGTGAATTATGGACCTGTATTCCCAGATCCCTTTGTTCTATCACACTCCTCAGTGCCCTACCATTCACTTTGAAAGGCCTACCCTGGTTGGTCCTACAAAAGTGCAAAACCTCACACTTGTCTGCATCATATTTCATCTGCCACTTTTAGCCCATTTTTCCAGATGATAAAAATTCCTCTGCAAGGCATGATAGCTTTCCTCACTATCCACTACACCAACAATCTTGGTGTCATCACAAATTTGCTGATCCTCAGTTTCTCAGCCACATTATCATCCAAATCATTCGATAAGATGACAAACAATAAGGGACCTAGCATTAATCCCTGCAGCACACCTCTAGTCACAGGCCTTCAGTCAGAGAGGTAACCCTCTTCTACCACTCTCTTGCTTCTCCCACAAAGCCAACGTCTAATCCAATCTACTGCCTCATCTTTAATGCCGAGTGACTGAGCCTTCTTGACCAGTCTCCCATGCAGGACCTTGTCAAGTGCCATATAAGCAATAGCCACTGCCTTGCCTTCATCCATTTTCCTGGGAACTTCCTCAAAAAAAACCATAAGATTCGTTAGGCATGATCTAGCACATGCAAAACCATGCTGACTGTACTCAATCAGTCTATGTCTTTCCAAATATTTGTATATCAGCCCCATAGAATAGCTTCCAATAACTTTCCCATAACTGATGTCAGTCTCGCCGGCCAATCATTTTCTGGTTTATGTTCAGAAGCCTTTTTAAAATAGCAGAACAACACTGGCTGTCTTCCAATCCTTTGGTACCTCCCTTGTCACAAAGGGTGCTTTCAATAGGAGGAGGAGAAGATGGCGGCGCGACGCAGCTTACGCGGCCACTCCGGTGACTGATATCTGTAATCTGTCAAGTAGGGTGCCATGCACAGTCCTGATTTGATGGAGACAGACGTGAGAGAACGGAGGAACATCTGGAGAAACTTCTGAAATGCCTTTTTCGCTGCCACTGTTACTGTGTGATCCGGAATCTCCAGAGGGGAAGGCCCCGAGTCCTCGGCTTTGCTTGTGCTCGACGGCCGGGACGGGGTCAAAGCGCTCGGCAGAGATGGTGCTCAGTGCTCGGTGTCGAAGGGCTGGTCGGAGGCTCAAAGTTTTCGGATGGACTCAGAGTCGGCTGTAGTCGGGTGCTTCCAATGCATCGACAGGTGTCGGTGCCTGGAGGTTTATGGCAGAGAGAGTTTCTCCCTTCTGCCGCCTGCTATCGGGGACTATCGGGAGTCGATCGGAACTTTGAGATTTTTTTTTTACCATCCCCATGGTCTGCTCTTTATCAAATTATGGTATTGCCTTGCACTGCTGGGGTCTTGTCAGTGTTAGTCTTTGGTTTGTCCTGGTTTTTTTGTGATATCACTCTGGAGGAATATTGTATCATTTCTTAATGCATGCATGCATTTCTAAATGACAATAAACAAGGACTGAGTGTCCTCATAATCTAAAAAAAAAATCTGTGCTAGGGCCCCAGCAATTTCTGCACTTGCCTCCCATAGGGACTGAGGGAACACCTTGTCAGCCCTGGGGATTTATACACTCTGATTTGCCTCCTCCTCTGTCATCTGTACAGGGTCCATGAAGTTGATGCTGCTTCCCTCACTTCAATAGACTGTGAATCTGTCTCCTGAGTAAATACAGATGCAAAGAATTCATTTGAGATCTCCCCCATCTTTTTGAGCTCCACACATGAATTACCATCCCGGTCTTCCGGAAGACCAATTTTCTGCCTTGCAATTCTTTTGCTCTAAATATATTTGTAGAATCCCTTAGGATTCCCTTTCACCCTGTATGTTTGAGCAACTTCATGTGTCTTTTAGCCTTCCTGATTTCTTTCTTAAGTGCTACCTTGCATTTCTTATATTCCATAAACTCCTCATTTGTTCCTACCTGCCTATACCTACTATGCACCTCCTTTTTACTCTTAACCAGGGCTTCAATATCTCTTGAAAACAAAGCTTACTGAAACTTGTTACCTTTATCTTTTATTCTGATGGGCACGTACAAGCTTTGTACTCTCAAAATTTCATTTTTGAAGGTCTTCCACTATCCAAGCACATCTTTACCAGAAAACAGCCTGTCCTAATCCACACGTGCCTCACCCCCGAACCGGACCTATCATTTTGCATATTGACTTTGAAACTAATAGTATTGTGGTTACGGAATGCAAAGTGTTCCCCTGCACAAACTTCTGTCAACTGCCCTGTCTCGTTCTCTAATAGCAGTTCTAGTATCACATGTTCTCTCATTGGAACTTCTACGTACTGATGAAAGAAACTTTCCTGAACACATTTGACAAGGTCTATCCCATCTAATACTTTTGCAGTATGGTATTCCCAGTCAATATGTGCAACGTTAAATTCACTTACTATTCAAACCTTATGTTTCTTGCAACAGTCTGTGACCTCTTTACAAATTTGTTAATCAAAATCTCTAGGACTGTTAGGTGGTCTGTAATATAGCCCCATTAACATAGCCATACATCTCTTATTTCTCAGTTCCATCCATAATTCTGTCCAGTCTGTCCTGATGGAACACTGCCATGGCATTTTCCCTGAGCAGTTACACCACCGCCTCCCGTTAATCCCTCCCGCTCTGTTACATCTAAATCAATGGAACCGCAGAATACTGAGCTGCCAGTCCTGTCCCTCCTGCAACTAAATCTCACTAATAACTACATTGTCATAGTTCCAGGTGCTGATCCATGCCCTGAGCTCATTCACCTTACATATGGTAATTCACGCATTGAAATACACACAGCTCAGGACACTAGTCGCACTATACTCAAACATACCTACGTAGGCTCCCACAGCCTCTCCACTAACTGCTCTGGCACTCTGATTCCCGTCCCCCTGCAACCCTAGTTTAAACCCCACCGTGGAGTATTAACAAACCTTCCCGCTGGTCAGAGCTCAAATAAGCTGCCACGAGCCGCCACTGGCCTTTCCTACCCGGGGAGTAGGACCTGAGTGAAATTTTTCTTCCCTCCTTCGGGTTCGCAGAGCAGCACTTTCATACCCACCTCTTGGACTGTTGCCGGTACATTGCAGAAATTCAATTAATCTTTCATTAAATATTCAGGGAAGATTACATAATTCCAAGAAGCGATTCACCCCTGAGTGAGAGGTTACTGGGTTGTTGTGCAGGGCCTGCAGTGGAATTAGATATATAGCTTTAACAAAGAGACTAGAGCAACATCCTGTTACCTGAGAAAGTGGCTACTGGGTTAATGTTTGTGCTGCAATAGCTCATCCACTTCAAAGTTTGACATGTGTGGTCTGAGATGCTCTTCTGCACAACACTTTTATAATGAGTGATTATTTGAGTTCCTGTCACCTTCTTGTCAGCTTGAACCAGCCTGGCCATTCTCCTCTAAACATTCTCATTAACAAGGGGTTTTCAACCACAGAACTGCCACTCCCTGGATTTTTTTTTCCACATCATTCTCTAGAAACTGCTGTGCATAAAATCCCAGGAGATGAGTAGTTTCTGAGATTCTCAAACCAACCTGTCTGACACCAACAATCACTCCACAGTCAAAGCCACTCAGATCAAATTTCTTGCCCAACTGAACAAAAACTGAATCTCATGACCATGTCTGCGAGCTTTCATGCACTGAATTGCTGGCACGTAATTGGCTGATTGTATTAACCAGCATTAGTGCAGATGTACCTACTCAGTAGTGAGGGGAACAGACAAGAGATTCTGTGGATGAAAACGGGACACCCGGATGGTATGTTGTCTGCCAGGTGCCAGGGTCAGGGACGTCTCAGATCGCGTCCACAACATTTTGGAGAGGGAGGGAGAACAGCCAGATGTCTTGGTACGTATTGGTACCAATGACATAGGAAGGAAGAGCAAAGAAGCCTGAAAAGAGAATTTAGAGACTTAGGTAGGAAGCTGAGAAGCAGGACCTCCCAGATAGTAATTTCTGGATTGCTGCCTGTGCCACGCGCCAGTGAGGGTAGAAACAGGATGACTTAGCAGATAAATGCGTAGCTGAGAAGCTGGTGCAGGGGACAGGGCTTCAAGTCTTGGATCATTGGGACCTCTTCCGGGGGAGGTATGACCTGTTCAAAAGTGACGCGTTGCACCTGAACACAAAGGGGGACCCGTATTCTTGTGGGCAGGTTTGTTAGAGCTGCTGGGGAGGGTTTAAACTAACTTGGCAGCGGGGTGGGAACCAGAGTGAAGGGACATAGGATAGGATGGGCAGTAAAAAAGAAATAATAACGTGCAGTCAAACTGTTAGGAAGGGCAGGCAGGTGATGGGACTTTGTTGCAGCCAATAGGCTGTGTATAAGAACATAGGAACTCAGCAGGTTGGGCAGCATCTGCGGAAATGATGAGATGACGTTCCGGCCCGAAACGTCGACTCGTCATTTCCACGGATGCTGCCCGACCTGCTGAGTTCCTCCAGCGTGTTGTGAGTGTTACTTTGACCCCAGCTTCTGCAGATTATTTTGTGTATAAGAACATAGGGATGCAGAATCAGAAAGAATAACAAATATGGTATTCAAGGCATTGTATCTAAATGTGCATAGCATAAGAAATAAGGTGGATGATCTTGTTGCATTATTACAGATTACCAGGTATGATGTTGTAGCCATCACTGAATCGTGGCTGAAGGGTGGTTGTAGTGGGAGCTAAATGAGCAAGGTTACACGTTATATTGGAGGGATAGGAAGGTAGGCAGAGGGGGTGGTGTGGCTCTACTGGCATCAAAGAATGGCGTCAAATCAGTGGAAAGACGTGACATAGAACCCGAAGATGTTGAATCCTTGTGGGTTGAGTCAAGAAACTGCAAGGGTAAAAGGACATTGATGCCAGTTACTGTATATACAGGCCTCCCAACAGTGGGTGGGAGGTGGACCACAGATTACAGCAGGAAATAGAAAAAGCATGTCAAAAGGGCAATATTATGGCAGTCATGGGAGATTTTAACATGCAGTTCAATTGGGAAAATCAGGTTGGTAATGGACCTCAAGATAGTGAGTTTGTTAAATGCCTAAGAGATTGCTTTTTAGAGCAGTTTGTCGTTGAGCCTACTAGGGGATCAGCTATACTGGATTGGGTGTTATGTAATGAACTGGAAGTGATTAGGGAGCTTAAGGTAAAAGAGCCCTTTGGATCCAGTGATCACAATATGATTAAGTTCAACTTGAAATTTGATAGGGAGAAAGTAAAGTCTGACGTAGCAGTATTTCAGTGGAGTAAGGAAAATTACAGTGGTTTGAGAGAGGTATTGTCCAATGTAAATTGGAAGGAGCTGCTGGCAGGGATGTCAGCAGAGCAGCAATGGTGTGTGTTTCTGGGAAAAATGATGAAGGTGCAGGACATGTGTATTCCAAAAATGAAGAATTGCTCAAATGGTAAAATAGTACAACCGTGGCTGACAAGGGAAATCAAAAGCTATTGTAAAAGCAAAAGAAAGGGCATACAACAAAGTAAAAATTAGTGTGAAGATAGGGGATTGGGAAGTTTTAAAAAACCTACAGAGAGCAACTAAAAAATAATTAGAAAGGAAAAGATCAAATATGAAAGCAAGTTAGCAAATAATATCAAAGTGGAGAGTAAAAATTATTTCAAGTATGTTTAAAATAAAAGAGAAATGAGAGTGGATATAGGACTGCTCATAAATGAGGCAAGAGAAATAATAACTGGTGACAAGGAGATGGCAGATGAACTAAATGAGTATTTTACATCAGTCTTCACTGTGGAAGACACTAGCAGTATGCCTGATGATGTAGTGTGTGGAGGAAGAGAAGTGAGTGCAGTTACTATTACAAGAGAGAAGGTGCTCAAAAAGTTAAAAGATCTAAAGGTACATAAGTCACCCGGACCAGATGAACTTCACCCTAGGGTTCTGAAAGAGCTTTAGAGATTGTGGTGGCATTAGAAATGATCTTTCAAAAAAATCATTGGACTGTAGCATGGTGCCAGAAGACTGGAAAATTGCAAATGTCACTCCATTCTTGAAGAAAGTAGAATGGCAGCAGAAAGGAAATTATAAACCAGTTAGCCTGACCTCAGTGGTTGGGAAGATATTGGGGTCAATTGTTAAGGACGAGGTGATGGAGCACTTGGTGACACAGGACAAGATGGTACAAAGTCAGCATGGTTTCCTTCAGGGAAAATCCTACCTGATGAACCTGCGGGAATGCTTTGAGGAGATTACAAGTAGGATAGATAAAGGGGATGTAGTGGATGTTGTATATTTGGACTTTCAGAAGGCCTTTGACAAGGTGCCACACATAAGGCTGCTTACCAAGTTGAGAGCTCATGGTATTACAGGAAAGTTAGTAACATGGTTAGTGCATTGGCTGATTCGTAGGTGGCAGTGAGTGGGAATAAAAGGATCCTTGTCTGGTTGGCTGCCAGTGACTAGTGGTGTTCCGCAGGGGTCGATATTGGACTGCTTCTTTTTATGTTGTATATATATGATATAGATGATGTAATAGATGCCTTTCTCGGCAAGTTTGCATATGATATAAAGATTGGTGGAGGGGCAGGTAGTGTTGCGGAAACAGGTAGGAGGTAAAAAGACTTAGACAGATCAGGAGAATGGGCAAGAAAGTGGCAAATGAAATATAATGTTGGAAAATGCACGGTCATGCAATTCGGTAGTACATATAAATGTGCAGACTATTTTCTAAATGAGGAGAAAATCCAAAAATCTGAGATGCAAAGGGACTTGGGAGTCCTTGAGCAGACCACCCTAAAGGTTAACTTGCAGGTTCAGTCAGTGGTGAGGAAGGCAAATGCCATGTTAGCATTCATTTCAAGAGCAAGGATGTGATGCTGAGGCTTTATAAGGCACTGGTGAAGCCTCACCTTGAGTATTGTTAACAGTTTTGGGCCCCTTATCTTCGAAAAGATGTGCTGGCTTTGGTGAGTGTTCAGAGGAGGTTCACAAGGATAATTCCAGGAATGAAAGGATTATCACGAGGAATGTTTGATGGCTCTAGGTCTGTACTCACTGGAATTTAGAAGGATGAGCGGGGATCTAATTGAAACCTTTCGAATTTTGAAAGGCCTAGACGGAGTAGATATAGAAAGGATGTTTCCCATGGTGGGAGAGTCTAGGACAAGAGGGTACAACTTTAAGATAGAGGAGCGCCCTTTCAAAACAGAGATGACAAGAAATTTCTTTAGCCAAAGGGTGGTGTGAACTTGTGGAATTTTTTACCTTAGCCAACTGTGGAGGCCAGGCTGTTGGGTGTATTTAAGGCAGAAATTGATAGGTTCTTGATTGGACATGGCATCAAAGATTACGAGGAAAAGGCTGGGAACTGGGGTTGAGGAGGAGAAAGAAAAAAGATCAGCCATGATTGAATGATTGAATGGCTGACCAGACTGGATGGGCCAGATTGTCTAATTCTGCTCCTATGTCTTATGGTCTAAAGTGGTCACTAAGTGTATAATAGTGTGGATATAGGAGGTACAATCAGTAACTTTGCATGTGGTGAAGATTGGTGGAGTCAGGAATCATGTGGTGGTTAGATTTGGGCTATAAAGTGATGCTGAACTGTTGGTGAAATGAGCTGAGGATTGGCCGGTGGGGAACTGACGTATCCTGTGTAGGTCATTCACTTGAACAGGATCATCAAGCTTCACATACTGAAGCACATATTTTGGCAAATCGAATCATTTGGTTGTACTCCTACTGCCTGCACACAGACAGAGCCTAAAAAGCAAGACCCAGAGATCAGGACAACTAAGAAGTGGACATGGGAGGCAGAGGAACGGTTAAAGGATTGCCTTCACCCAGTCGACTGGGCTGTGTAGAAGCACTCATCTGAGGATCTGAATGACTACACCAAGGTCATAATAGACTTTCTTTAAAACAGCTGTAGATGATTATGTCCCTATGAAATCATTCTGTGTTAACCTCAATCAGAAGCCCTGGATGAACCATGAAATCCGGAATTTGCTGGGAACCAGTTCAGAGGCGTTCAAGCCTGAAAATCCAGAATGCTACAAGAGGTGTAAGCATGATCTGCAATGGAGCAAATGTCACTCCACTCTTTAAAAAGGTGGAAGGCAGAAGAAATGAAATTGTAGACCAATTAGCCTGACCTCAGTGGTTAGGAAGATGTTTCAGTCAATTGTCAAGGATGAGGTTATAGAATACTTAGTGACAGAGGACGGGATAGGACAAAATCAGCATGGTTTTCCCCCTGACAAACCTGTTGGATTCCTTTGAGGAGATTACAAATAGGATACATAAAGGGGGTGCAATGGATGTTGTATATTTGGACTTTCAGAAGGCCTTTGACAAGGTGCCACACATAAAGCTGCTTATCAAGTTAAGAGCCCATGGTATTACAGGGAAGTTACTAACATGGTTGGAGCATTGGCTGATTGGTAGGATGCTGCGTGTGGGAATAAAAGAATCCTCTTCTGGTTGGCTGCCAGTGACTAGTGGCGTTCTGCAGGGGTCAGTGTTGGGACCACTTCTTTTTATGCTGTATGATTTAGATGATGGAATAGATGGCTTTGTTTCCAAGTTTGCAGATGATATGACGATTGGTGGAGGGTCAGGTCATGTTGAGGAAACAGGCAGGATGCAGAAAGACTTAGACAGATTGGGAGAATAGGCAAGAAAGTGGCAAATGAAATACAGTGTTGGAAAATACATGGTCATGCACTTTGGTAGTAGAAATAAATATGCAGACTATTTTCTAAACGGGGAGAAAATCAGGTTGAGTCAGTGGTAAGGAAGGCAAATGCTATGTTGGCATTCATTGAAGAGACTTAGAATACAAGAGCAGCAATGTGATGCTGAGGTTTCATCAGGCACTGGTGAGGCCTCATTTTGAGTATCATGAACAGTTTTGGGCTCCTCATCTTAGATGAGGTGTGCTGGAATTGTAGAGGGTCCAGAGGAGGTCACAAGGATGATTCCAGGATTGACAAGGTTATCATATGAGGAACGTTTGATGGCTCTGGGTCTGTACTCGCTGGAATTCAGAAGGATGAAGTGTTGAAAGGGCTAGACAGAGTAGATGTAAAAAAAATGTTTCCAATGCTGGGAGAGTCTTGGACAAGAGGGCACAGCTTCAGAATAGAGGGGTGTCCATTTAATACAGAGATGGGGAGACATTTCTTCAGCAAGAGGGTGGTGAATTTGTGGAATTTGTTGCTACGTGGAGCTGTGGAGGCCAGGTCATTGGATGAACTTAAGGCAGAGATTGATAAGTTCTTGATTGGACATGGTGTTAAATGTTATGGGGAGAAGGTCTGGAAATGGGGTTGAGGGGGAGAAGAAAAAGGATCAGCCATGATTGAATGGTGGAGCAGACTCGATGGGCTAAATGGCCTAATTCTGCTTCTATGTCTTATGGTGTTATGATCTCCAGAAAGCATTCTCACGGGCAAAGTGGAGATTCCATACTGCAATGGAATCAACGAGGGTTGCTCGATAACTGTGGCAGGGCTTGAATGCCATAACCTCCTACAAAGCTAAATCCTGCAACATAGGGGACAGCAGTGCTCCACTTCCAGATGAGCTGTATGCTTGCTTTCACCATCAGAACAGGAAGGAACCATCATGCACCCCCGTGTCTCCAGATGATACTTTGGTCTCAGTATCAGAAGTTGACACACAGGCTACTTTCAAGAGAGCAAGTCTCAGGAAAGCACCTAGTCTGGACAGAGTACCTGGTGAAGTACTGAAGACCTGTGCTGATCAACTGGCTGGTGTGTTCACGGATATCTTCAACCTTTTTCTCCAGCAGTGTGTGGTGCCCACCTGTTTCAAGCAGGCTCCAATCATACCTGTGCCCAAGAGAGCTTGGTATCCTGCCTCAATGACTATCAGCCAGTGGTGCTTTCATCCACAGTAATGAGTGTGTTGAAACATCAGCTCCTGTCTGAATGGTGACTTGCTTCCTCTCCAATTTGCCTATGGAAACAGTAGATCCACAGCAGATGCCATCTCATTGGCTCTTCACACAACCCTGGAACATCTGGACAGCAAAGATGCATATGTCAGGATGCTCTTTATTGATTCCAGCTCAGGATTTAATACCATCATCCCCTCAAAACTAATCAGTAAACTCCAAGACATGGGCCTCAATACCCCCTTGTGCAACTGGATGCTGGATTTACTGACTTGCAGACTCCATTCAGCTCGAAATGGAAAAACCATCTCCTCCACAATCTCCATCTGTACAGATGCACCACAGGGACGTGTGCTTAGTCCCCTGCTCTCCTCGCTGTACACCTATGACAGTGTTGCTAAGTACAGCTCCAATACCATATACAAATTTTTTAGATTATTGTCATTTAGAAATGCATGCATGCATTAAGAAATTATACAATATTCCTCCAGAGTGATAGCACAAAAAAAACAAGACAAACCAAAAACTAACACTGACAAGACCACATAAATTTGCTAATGACACCACTGTTGTGGGCCATATCTATGGCGGTGATGAATCAGCATACAGGAGGGTGACTAAAAATTAGACTGAGTGATTTAATAACAACAACCTCTCACTCAATGTCAGCAAGACCAAGGAACTTATTATAGACTTTAAGAGAGGGAAACCAGAGGTCCATGGGAGCACTGAGGCCTTTGAGCAGAAGATCCTACAAAAGGTGGTGGATTCAGCCGAGTACATCACAGGTAAAGCCCCCCCAACCATTGAGCACATCTACATGAAATGTTGCTGTACAAAAGCAGCATCCATCATCAAAGTTCCTCACCACCCAGGCCATTCTCTTATCTCACTGCTACCTTCAGGACTTTCCCCACCAGTTTCGAGAACAGTTACTACCCCTCAGCCATCAGGGTCTTGAACAAAAGCGGATAACTGCACTCATGGCCCACAACAGTGGTGTCATCAGCATCTTTTGTGCATCATTTTGATTTCCAACTTCTGCAGATTTTCTTTGTTTTATAATTCGACAACTACACTGCAAAGGGATGCCTACCCCAGGGAAGCTGAAATCTTCCCCTTGATGGGAGTTCAGTGAAACCTTCTCTTGCTACTCCCCTGCTGTGATCTATGCTGCCCTCCAACTCTTTGACCATGTGCTCACCCAGACCCACTAGTTCCCAGCTCTTTATTTCACCCCTTCCACTCTCCTGGTTTCACCTATCACCTACTAACTTGCACTTCCTCCTCTCTTCCCCCAACCTTCTTACTCTAACACCTAATTTCCCTTTTGCAGTCCTGATGAACGGTCTTGGCCTGAGATGTCGGCTGTACTCTCTTCCATAGATGCTGTCTGATCTGCTGAGTTCCTCCAGCATTTTGCTGGTGTTGTTAGCGTTGCATGTGGTGACATGTAGGTACTCTGATAATAAATTTTACTTTGAACAAGTGAAAGCAGGCAGATTATACTTTCAATTTTTTATTTTAACTAATATGACAGTTTTAATTAGTTCATATATTGAACCTATAGAATTATGCATAAAATGGACCCAACACTGTACACGCCCATGGAACAGGTGAGTTTGATTTGGGTTTATGGATGCATGGGCATACTTTCACCCCATGGTGCCAATGAAATAAAACCATGCCTCCCAAAAAGCTGGTAAAGTTAAATTCCCCTGTATGACTCGTACTAGCCAAGCAGCAGAGTATCAGTGTAGAAATGGGCTCAGAATGGGCTTTCTCAAGCTGCAGGAAGAAGGAGGAATATTGATGGATGCATTCTCCTGTTTGAATTCATTGACTTCTCTGATCACCTAGAGACACAAAAAACTACAGTTACTGGAAATCCAGAGCAACACTCAAAATGCTGGGAGAAGACAACTTACCAAGCAGCATCTGATCTCGGCCCAAAACATCTACTGTCTGTTTCGCTTCATTGATGCTGTCAGACCCTTTGAGCTCCTCCAGCATTTTGTGTGCTCTTCAATCACCTAACTTTTGCCTACATATCTGGGGTGGAGAAGCGTCTCTACCAAAGGTTGTGTAAGGCGCTCCTTCCCTCTACTAACCTGCAGGGCAAGGTGCAGAACCTGCTTAACACCCACTGCCCACACCGATCAAGGTCACGTGGAGCCATGGGAACGGGTGGTAGGTGATCATATGCACATCACAAGTTCTGTTTATGCAACTACCGATGCCAGGCAATCTCTGAAGAGTATTGATAATGGCTGGGGTCACCTGTCTAGTAAAGACACTGTCCCGAAGAAAGCAATGGAAAATCAATTCAGTCGAAAAATTTGCCAAGAACAATCATTGTCAAAACCATGATCACCCATGTCTTATGACATGGCATAGAATGATGATGACATACCTAAAAATTTGACTTCAACACCACCTTATCCATATTAAATTCAGTTTTAAAAGCCATGAGGATAGATATGAGGATATACAAAAAGAACACTCAGCAGATCAGAGAACCTCCCTTGAAAATGAAACAGTTTATCATTCAGGTCCAGGACACCTAATCAGAACTAGATTTTAATTCTATAGTTCCAGGGCAATAACTACTGTAATGTTTGTCTATTCCATGTTGCTCCTGAGAAGGTGAGCAACTCTCCGGGAGGCCTATAGTTTCTTTCTGGAAGGTGTGCTTTGGTGAAGAGTGTAACAAATATTTGAATTTGTTTATAAGAGGCTAACTTCTGCAGCTTTGATAATTGAAATATATTGCAGTTCATTTCAAAAAATCTGGAACTCAGGGTGTACTTGACACTGTAAATATTTCACACAGTGTTTTTGCAATGAAACTATAGAAGAAGATTTCCCCTCTTACTTAATAAAGGATATAAATGCACATTTAGAAATGCATTTATGAATGTGTTAGAAAATGGATTCTTTCCCCATCCAGCCATGGCCTCATAAATCAAGGAAATGGTTCTCAAAGGGAATGCGGAAAAGCTGCTGAGAAAGATAGTCACAAACTTTTTTAGTTTGGAGTTTTGTCTGACTTTTGCAGCAGTTTTCCCCAGTTGTATCACACTGCATTTTAGTTGTGCTGTATTGCAGAGCTTTTTGGTTATTTCACTGTGATATGCCAGTAGTCAGTGAGCCACTTCGGTTTAGTGGCCTTAAGAGTGATATGCTACAAGGCAACTTACATTGTGCGTCTCTGATTAGGCAGTCTGCCAAATTCATTGGATGCAACATTTCTTGAATTGTCAAACTAGTGTGTAGCAACTACCCTTCCTCATCTTTTCTTTTACTCATTAATTTTGTTGTCTTAACTCGAAAGAACTCAAACTCTTTTTTTCCTTGATTGGTAATTTGTCTATTTTAGTATAATCAGATGCTGAAGGAAGAAGAATAGCAAAGCTCCCCAATCATTAGGAAGGAAAGAAAAAACTTGCATTTATTTGGCATATTCAGTGTAGTCAACAAATAATTTCTGATGTGTGGAGCATATATAAAATAGGCAATCTAATTCATTCACCGAAAGAATTCACCCTTGTATGGAAATGAAGGCAAATATAATTTAATTTTTATTAACTGGTCATTAATCTCATTGGGATAAAGAGCTATGCTCTTCTTGCAACTGTATTTCACATCTATCTCAGTTACAATTCAGTATATCATCGAAAACCTGAGAGCGAGCCTCATAATTTACCCTCCCCCAGGCCTTCAGTATAGTGCCACTTCACTCTGGAACTTTTAAACTTCTGTCTCCGGATATTTCCAAAGATGGAATAGAATACACTCAGTCCAGTCACACAAGAAGTTGTTTAAACTGGGGAGTTCCTCCCTTAAATCCCCATTGCCTCTGACTGAATTAATGATTGAGGCACACTTATCTCTGAATGACTTTTATTATACTTTCTTTGTTTCGTGGCTATCTGGAGAAGGCAAATTTCAGAGTTGTATAAGGATACATGCTTTGATAGTAAATTAACTTTTGAACCTTTGAAATTAACACCAGACTTGTTTCCTAATACACTTCATTATTTTCCAACTGGAAGGGAGCTGATCATTATATTACCATTGCTTTATATTGCTTTATGTTGGCGTGGGTGTGACTGAGAAAGCCAGCATTTATCACACGTTCTTAACAGATCTTGTAAAAATGGTAGCAAACCGTCTTTGAACCACTACAGGTAGTCTGCTGAATGTACTTTCACTGCCCATTGAGAAGTGGGTTGCAGTATTTAGAAACAGGGACTGAACACTGCTTCGAACACTAAACAGTACAGCACAGGAGGAGGACGTTCAAATTGTGACATTGTGATGATCTAACTGAATGCATAATGAAACGAATCTATTCTCCCTGCACAATGTCCATATTCCTGCATTCTCTGCTTGTTCTACAAAGTCCAATGTCTTGAGCTGTAATAGCATCACACTAACCACTACACCCTTGCTCTTTGCTTTCACTTACATTTTTTTTTCTTATTTATTCTTTAAATAATAAAGAATAAGTAAGTAGAATAGCTCTTTCATTGTATCGCTTCATTTTATTTTTTATTTATTTAGAGGTACGGTATGGTAACAGGCCCTTCTGGCCTAATGACACCAAAACCAGTGACCAAGTAACCTGTACATCTTTGGAATGTGGGAAGAAGCCAAACACCCAGAAGCAATACACACAGTCATGGGAAAACGTACAAGATTCTTATAGACATCAGTGGAATTGACTTGGGTCCCTGCTACTACAATGCCTCCCAACATTTCCCGTAGTAACACTAAACCCAGAGCAGCTGGTTAATCCTTCTATGTCTTGGATCTGCTGTCAAGATACAAGGTGAGTAAGCAACAATTGTCAACCGAATGTTTGACTGGATCAATGAAGATTGCTTATTTTTTTAATTGCATCTGGTGATCATAATGCCATTAATTTCAAAGTTAATATGGAAAAATAGGTTTGGTCCATGGGTTGAGATTCTAAATTGGAGAAACGCCAATTTTGATGGTATCAGACAGGATCTGGCAAGTGTGGATTGGGACAAGCTGTTTTTTGACGAAGGTGTACTTGGTAAGGGAGAGGCCTTCAGAAGTAAAATTTTGAGAGTCCAAAGCTTGTACGTGCCTGTCAGAATAAAAGATAAAGATTACAGGTTTATAGAACCTCATTTATCAAGAGATATTAAGAAAAATCAAAGAAGGTACATAGCAGGTATAGGCATATAAGAACAAATGAGGTACTTATGGAGTATAAGCATAAAAAAGAACACTTAAGGAAGAATTCAGGAGGGCTAAAAGAAGGCATGAGGTTGCCTGAGTAGCCAAGGGAAAGGGGAAGTTTAAGGGATTCTACAGACATGCTAAAAGCAAAATGATTGCAAGGGGCAAAATCGGTACTCTGGAAATCAGGATAGTAATCTATGTGTGCAGCCAAAAAAGATGGGGGAGATATTAAGTGGATATTTTTTGGACTGTATTTACTCAGGAGGCAAACACAGTGTCTAACAAAGGGAGGAAAAGCATCATCGAGATCATGGACCCTAGGTAGATTACAGAAGAGGAGGTGTTTGCGGTCATGAGGCAGATTAGGGTGGATAAATCCCAAGGGCCTGACAAGGAGTTCCCTTGGATCCTGTGGGAGGCAAGTGAGGAAATTGCAGGGGCCCTAGCAGAGAAATTTAAATCATCCTTATTGACAGGTGTGGTACCAGCGGATTGGAGGATAACTAAAATTGTTCTGCTGTTTAAGAAAGGGCCCTGTTTGAAAAACTAGGAAATTATAGGCCATTGAGCCTAACATACCAGTAGTGGAAAAGTTATTGGAAGTTATTCCAAGGGATTGATTAGGGATAGACAGCATAGCTTTGTGCATGGTAAGTCATGTCTAACCAATCTTGTAGAGTTTTTTGAGGAAGTTACCGGGAAATTTGATGAAGGCAATGCAGTGTGTTGGCTACGTGAACTATGTGGCTAAGGGCAAAGCACTTGACAAGGTCCCACATGGGAGGTTGGTATTCAAGATAAGGTAGTAAATTGGATTAGACATTGGCTTTTTGGGAGAAGTCAGAGAGTAGTAGTTGATATTTGCCTCTCTGACTGGAGGCCTGTGACTAGTGGAGTGTTGCAGGGGTTGGTATTGGGTCTGTGGTTATTTGTCATCTATATGAATGATTGGATGATAATGTGATTAACTGGATCAACAAGTTTGTGGATGACACCAAGATTGGGGGTGTATTTGACAGTGAGGAAGACTGACAGAGCTTGCAGCAAGATCTAGTCGAGCTGGAAATGGGCTGAAAAATGGCAGACAAGTGTGTGGTGCTGTACTTCAGTAGGACCAACCAGGATGGGTCTTACACAGTGCACAGTAAGGCAGTAAGGAGTGCAGTAGAATAAAGGGATTTGGGAATACAGGTCCATAATTCATTGAAAGTGCTGTCATGGGTAGATAGGGTCTTAAAGAAAGCTTTTGGCACATTGGCCTTCATAAATCAAAGTATTGAGCACAGGAGATGGGATGCTATGTTGAAAGTGTATAAGTCATTGGTGAGGCCTCATTTGGAGTATGGTGTGCAGTTTTGGTCAACCACCTACAGAAAACATGTAAATATAGTTGAAAAAGTACAGAGAAAATTTACAAGGATGTTGCAGGGTCTGGAGGACCTGAGTTATAAGGGAAGATTTAAGACCATAAGACAATAAGATATAAGATCAGAATTAGGCCATTTTGCCCATTGAGTCTGCTCTACCATTTCATCATGGTTGATCCATTTTCCCTCTCACCCCCAATCTCCTGCTTTCACCCCTTATCTTTTCATGCTCTGAGAAATCAAGAATCTATCAACCTCTGCCTTAAATATACATAAAGACTTGCCTGTGGCAATAAATTCCACAGATTCACCTCTCTCTTCCTAAAGAAATTCCTCCTCATCTCCATTCTAATAGGATGCCACTCTATTCTGAGCTGTGTCCTCTAGTCTTAGACTCTCCCATCACAAGAACATCCTCTCTACATCCACTTAATCAAGGCCTAATAAATTAATAGGTTAGTTTTTTATTCCTTGGAAATAGAAAATCGAGGGGCAATTTGATAGAGGTATACAAAGTTATAATGGCGGGTATAGATAGGGGAAATGCAACTAGGCTTTTTACCCTAAGATTTGGTGGGACTACAACTAGAGGTACTAGGTTAATGGTGAAAGGTGAAAAGTTTAAGGGAAACATGAGGAGAAACCTCTTCACTCAGAGGGTCGTGAGAGTGTGGAATGAGCTGCCAGCCCAAGTGGTGCATGCAAGTAAGAGAAATTTAGAAAGGTACATGGCATGTAAGGGTATCGAGGGCCATGGTCCAGGTGCAGGTTGATGGGAGTAGGCAGTATAAATGTTTACAAGGATGTTGCCAGGACTTGAGAAACTCAGTTACAGAGAAAGGTTGAATAGGTTAGGACTTTATTCCCTGGAGCATAGAAGAATGAGGGGAGATTTGATAGACGTATATAAAATTATGATGGGTATAGATAGAGTGAATGCAAGCAGGCTTTTTCCACTGAGGCAAGGGGAGAAAAAAACCAGAGGACATGGGTTAAGGGTGAGGGGGAAAAGTTTAAAGGGAACATTAGTGGGGGGTTTCTTCACACAGAGAGTGGTGGGAGTATGGAATGAGCTGCCAGATGAGGTGGTAAATGCGGGTTCTTTTTTAACATTTAAGAATAAATTGGACAGATACATGGATGGGAGGTGTATGGAGGGTTATGGTCCGTGTGCAGGTCGGTGGGACTAGGCAGAAAATGGTTCGGCACAGCCAAGAAGGGCCAAAAGGCCGGTTTCTGTGCTGTAGTTTCTATGGTTTATGGTTAAATTGTGCAAATAATAAAAGTAAGCAAACAACATTCAGAACTGAAGTTCACTAGAATGAGTCCACAGCAACGAAGCCAGTCACAGCTGATCCAGGAGCACACTAGTTGCAGGCTATAGCCTCAGTTCCCATGAACAGTAGCAAAGTACAGACTATCGTTTCAGCATGGACTAGATGGGCCAAAGGTCCTGTTTCTGTGTTGTACATTTCTATGACTCTATGCTTGTGCCCTGCATGCCCATGACCTCTACTAGCTAAAAAGGCAGGACAACAGGGGTACTGGATTGACATACAGTCAAACACCATCCCCACTTGGGATGATATCAACACTTTCTCGTGTCAACATCCAGAGCTCCCCACTTGATAGGGTCACGTCTAACTCTATCACAAGACTTCCAGAAGCCAAAATCCCCAACGCAACATCATGATGACAGCGAGGACAGGCAATTAAAGTCAACCTTTTCAGCAAAACCAATGCTCCAGAACTGAATTCAGAGTTACTGTTAGGTATTAGCTCTCATTCACTGCATCCAGCTTTTAAGTGATGTACTTCATTTTTATTCACCTTTCTGATATGCTCTTGGCAATAAATATAATCTATATCCTTTTCTGTTCTGAAAGATCCTTCAGGGACTTCATCAGCGTTTAGTAAGTGATGTTTTCTGTGGGGCTGAGAGAGTTTAAATGCTGAAATAATGTTGTTTCTGCAATTAAGATTTTAAAACAGGCTTTATTCCCTCCCTGACTTCTTGAATTAAGATGTAGAGAGTGTCCCATTCCAATCTGAAAATATCCTGGCAAACTAATCAGATATTTACCAAGGTACAATTTTATTCTACATTACTGTTTTTACATTGGTTTGTATTACTCCAATTTCCTCCTACTTTCATGCCATTAACTTCCAACCAGAATGGTGTAAGATATAGCTGCAGCATAAAATTGCCATCCGTTACATCGTGACAAAGACCCATAGCTAATCAAGACTCCTATTAGGCCCATACATTCAGCACGTTAAAGCAGAGCTCTTGAAATGGCTCAAAATAAACTTCAAACAGAATTGTGCTATTCCCTCAGCAGTACAAGAGTTGCAGTGCTTGTAACCTTCTGAATTTTATATTCTTCCTTGCACTTGGACACAGATATGTGAACAAAGCTCCTCCTGGATAACACCATATTGTGGTAACACACATCAAAGTTGCTGGTGAACGCAGCAGGCCAAGCAGCATCTATAGGAAGAGGCGCAGTCGACGTTTCAGGCCGAGACCCTTCGTCAGGACTAACTGAAGGAAGTGTGAGTAAGGTGTTATGTTGTCAACTAGGGATCTCCATAAAATTCAGGAAGGGGTGAGAATTAAGACGTGCCAGAAACCATATGTCTCTTCATGTATTACATATTGGTAACTCATCTCAGTTTATCATTGAGAAGTTCAATTTCTCCTCAAAAATTTTCTTTTAAACTCTAGTTTCTTTGGGCAGGTTGTATTTAACTCCAAAATTAGGTTCAGTCTAAACGCATCTGTAAAGATTTACAGTGCAGTCTTCCATTAATTTGGAGTCAGTTCCTGTGAACACATCACAATGGATGTTATCCTTGGCAACATGTGGTTAACAGGACAAAATGTGAGACACAAAATACTGCAGCAACTCAGAGGAGGAATATTGATAGACACGTTTTGTATTCTGTTTGATCAACATTTACTTCTCCGATCACCTTGAGATATGAGAAACAGTGCAGATGTTGGAAATTGGAAGCAACACACACAAAAGAAACATTAACTGAATCCAGTTAGCCTGACTTCAGTAGCTGGGTAGAAGTTGGAAACCTTCTTAACGACAAGGTTTTGAGGTACTTGAAAGCACAGGTTTGAATGGCTTGAAAAAACAGGTCAGCATGGATTCATTAAGAGAAAATCTTGCCACGAAACTGTTGGAATTCTTTGAGGAAATAACAGACAAGATAGGCAAAGGAGAGTCAGTGGATGTTGTTTGCTTGGATTTTCAAAAGGCTTTTGACAAGGTTCCACACATGATGCTGCTTAACAAGGTAAGACACATGGTACTATCGGAAAGATACTAGTATAGATAGAAGATTGGCTGACTGGCAGGAGGCAAAGGGTGGTAATAAAAAGCGCCTTTTCGGCTTAGATGCCGGTTACTAGTGGTGTTCTACAGGGGTCAATGTTGGGAGTATTTCTTTTCACACTATATGTCAATGGTTAGGATGATGGAATTAATGGGTTTGTGGCTACGTTTGCAGATGATGCAAAGAGAGATGGAGGGTAAGGTAGTGTTGAGGAAACGGAAGGTTTGCAGAAGGTCTTAGACAGATTGGGAGAATGACAAAGAAGTTCCAGCTGGAATCTAGTGTAGGAAAGTGTATGATTGTGCGCTTTGGTAGAAGGAGAAAAGGTGTAGACTATTTTCTAAATGAAAAGAAAATTCTGCAAAGATACAAAGAAACTTGAAGGTGGAGTTGATGGTAAGGAAGGATGGTAATGGAATGTTTGCATTCATTTCAAAAGGTCTCGAATATAAGAGCAAGCATGTAATGTTAAGGATTTATAAAATATTGGTCAGACCATACTTGGGGTATTGTGAGCGGTTCTGGGCCCTTTATCTATGAAAAGATGTGCTGGCATTGGAGAGGGTCCAAAACGTAATGATTCAGGTAGTGACAGGGTTAATGAGGAATGTTTGATGGCTCCGGACCTGTGCTCACTGGAGTTTAGAAGATTGAGGGGGATCTCATTGAAACCTATCGAATATTGAAAGCCTAGAGTGGATGTGGAGCACATATTTCCTTTGATGCAGGATGTCTAGGATCAGAGGGCACAGCCTCAGAATAGAGGGACATCCATTTAGAACGGAGATAGGGAAAAATTTATTTAGCCAGAGGGTAGACAATCTGCTGGAATTTATTGCTACAGACAGCTGTAGAGGCCAAGTCATTGAGTATATTTTAAAAGGATGACATAGGTTCTTGATTAGTCAGAGTGTCAAAGGTTACAGGGGGAAGGTAGGAGAAAGGAGTTGCTCCTGCTTTCTCCTCATTATCCTTGACCCCCTTAGCAATCAGGAACCTATCGATCTCTGCTTTAAATACACCCAATTACTTAGCCTGCACTGCCGTCTGTGGCAAAGTAATTCACAGATTCACCACCCACAGGCTGAAGAATTACCATCTCATCTTAGTTGTAAGGGGCTTCCCTTTAACCTGAAGCTGTACACTGAGATTCTTCACTGTGTCACATCATCTCCATGTCCACTCCAGACAGCCTTCTCAATATTCAATGGGTTTCAATGAAATCCCATCTCATCCTCCTGAAGTCCGTTGGCTACAGGCCCAGAGATATCAAGCACTCAGATGTTAAGCCTTTCATTCCTGGGAGCATTCTTAAGACGCTCTTCTGCAGTCTCTCTCAGGACAGCAAATCTTTCCCCAGAATCCGGGCACAAAGTTGCTCACGATATTCCAAATGTGTTCTGACCAATGCCTAGTAAAGCTTCAACACTGCACTTCTTATATTTACAGTACTGAGCAAATGTCTTAGCCACATACGTATAGCTAGGTTGCCTAAGTACTGTATTGTACTTGACAACGTGGAGCAGAGAGCGATTTTGTAAATCTGGCAGGAGCAAAGGATATTAGGAATGGTGAGGGTGGAGCATTGCGGGAGGGGTGTGGGACAGGTGAAAGAGAAGGGGTGCCGGGGTGGCTAAGTGCAGACACACCCAGTCCTGAGTCAAGGTCATTTGATTCTAAACAATTGGTTTATAGATCATTACAGATTGTCTCCCAGGTGCTTCCTGCTCTGTCCCCTCTCCCTTTCCTTATCCCAGCATGATTCTCCTTCCCACTTTCAGTCCACAATGTAGACCCATGTCAGAATCATGTTTACCATCACTCACATATATGTCATGAAATTTGTTTTTTTTTGCAGCAATACATACAGTACAATACATAAAACTGCATTAACGTGCAAATGTTTTAGGCACCCTAGCTATATATGTGTGTACGTGTGTATGCCCAAGACTTTTGCACAGTACTGTATATTCTAGTCCTCTGGATACAGACATTTCACACAGCTAGTTTGCACTTACTGTATGGTTCTAATCATCTTCATTTATATTAAAAATGACTGCTGAAGTGAAGAAAGCCAAGCAAGATGAAGGACAGCTGATCTCAAGAGCTCATGTACAAAGCCTGGTCTTGGTTTGATAAACTTATGCCAGGCTTTTGACAGCAGACTGGCCAATATCTGCAGCTGGGCATCGCAGTATGTTAACTCTACAGAAACACAGAGCCATATAGCTTTGGGCTACTGAGTCCATGGTGACCGTCAGACCCATGTTCAACAAACATACTTCATTCTCATTAACTCTTCAGAGATTCAACCACTCACCAACACACTCAGAGCAATTTCAAGTTGTCGAATAACCCACCAACCTGCACGTCTTTGGAACATGGTAAGAAACCACAGCACCCATGAGGAAATCACATGGTCTTTTGGAGACTGGACAAATTCTATTTGGAGAGAACCTGTCAAGAATGAATCCCGACCACAGGAACTGTGAGGCTCTGCCAATGGGTGATCTTCAAATCCATTGCTACTACATATACATTTCTCTACCCTTCTAATTTTTTGTTCTTTGTGTTTTATCTTGCTTTTATAGTGACCCACAAATAAAACATTTCACACTCCTACCGATGAAAATACAGTGACAATTTTATAAACCACAAATATATAAGAGGCCTCCATGGGGGATAAACTCTCACCAAGTGGTCTGCTAAAGGTTGCATCACACGACTCATATCAGAAGGGGCACTAAAGCTAAACATGGATCAAAGTTGATGGCAAATGATTCATACAGAAGCTGCAAACTTCTGCACATGAACGTCTGAGTGAGAATAGAATGATACCCATCATCCTGTTTACTTCTGATTTTATGAAATGTTCTCATGAATGAAGAATTACCAGATGGTGTTGGCATTGTTGGAACTCTGTCCAAGTCAGGAGAAGCAGGGGAAAACCGTGTCAGTCGATATACAGAAGCCTTAACGTTAATGGGGCTATATTATAGGCCACCCAACAGTCTGCGGGAGTTAGAGGAACAGATTTGCAGAGAGATCGCAGACTTGCAAGAATTATGTTGAGATAGAAGGTGATTAAGTTTCCACATATTGACTGGGGCTCCCATACTGTAAAAGGACTAGATGGAATAGAGTTTTTCAAATATGTTCAGGAAAATTTCCTTAACCAGTACATAAAACTTCCAATGAGAGAATGTAAAATACTTCACTCACTATTAGGGAATGAGACAGGGCAGGTGACAGTAGGGGAACACTTTGCATATAGTGATCATAATGCCATTAGTTTTAAGGTAATTATGGAAAAGGATAGGTTTGGTCCTTGGGTTGAGATTCTAAATTGGAGAAAGGCCAACTTTAATGGTATCAGAAAAGTTCCGGCAAGTGTAGATTGGCAACAGGTTGTCCAGTCCTCCTACTCAAAGCAGTCCTGTAAGTGCTTCCTTCCTCCTACATTCTTGGCCCTCACAACCAATGCTGCGATCTTTAGTCTCCACCTCTACGCTAGGAGTAGAAGTATAGCTAAGTGATTAGACCTTCCAAAGTGAAGGCGTGAGGTGGCTTGGTAAGCATTCTTGATGGTGGTTTAACAGTAGTCCAGTGTGTTGGTTCCTTTAGTTCCACAAGTGATATGTTGGTGGTAGTTGTTCAGAGACTTCTTCAAGCTGGCCTGGTTGAAATCCCCCTCAATGATAAGAGTGCACTGTTTCACGCCTGCTGATTATGTTGCTCAGTTCCTCCAGTACCAGCCCGATGTTGGCCTGAGATGGAATGTACATCGCTACCAAGATGTTGCTGGAAAATGCCTTCAGCAGATAAAAAGAACAACATTTGACCGAAAGGTGTTCCAAGTGTGTGAGCAGGACTGATCCAGAACCATCACATCTGTGCACCATGATGAGTTAAAACATACTCTGCATCCTCTACCTTTAAAAGACTGAGCCATCGTGTCTTTGGGAAGATTGGTGAAGCCATCTGGATGCTGCATATGAAATGGCAACGGATTGTTTCATGGAAAGGTGGCTAAGTACAGATCAGTCTTGCTCTGAGGTCATCAGTTTCATTTTCCAGCAACTGTGCATTGATCAGCAGGATTGTTGGGAGTGAGAGTTTAAGATGAGGCTTCCTTATTGAGGACATCTGAAACGTCCTCCTTTTTCAGGAAGTGTGGCTTCTATTCTGCTTTGCTAGATGAAGCTGGATTTTGCATCTCCTCTCTTTCTCACCTCTTCTACTCCCACCCCACCTTCTCTCATACAGAACAATGATAGAGTTCCCCTTATCCTTACCTTTCACCCTATGAGATTCCAGATCTGAAATATCATCCTTTGTCACTTCACCACCAATTACATCTTCTCTTCTCCCCTTACCACTTTCCTCTGGGACCACTCTCACCACAACTCTCTGGTCTGTCATCTCTCCACACCAATCCCTCCCTTACCCCTGGCACTTTAACCTGCCCTTGCAGTAGATGTATCACTTGTCCTTGCACCTCCTTCTTCAACACCATCCAAGGCTCTAACAAGCTCTTCCAGGTGAAGCAAAGGCTCACTTGCATCTTTTCCAATCTCATCTACCACATACAGTGCTCCCAATGTGGCTTCCTGTACGTCGATGAGATCAAGTGCAGACTGGGCGAATGTTTCTCAGAACAGTTTTGCTCAGTCCACAATGGCTGGCCCGAGCACCAAGTGCAAACCTTTTCAATTCCTCTTCCCATTGCCGCAATAACCTGTTCTTCTTTGGCCTTCTCTACTTCTAGGATGAAGCCCAGCACAAAGAGGAGCAGGAAAACCTTATATTCCATATCAGTAGCCTACAACCAAATAGCTCGAACGTACAGTTTTCCAATTTTAGGTAAGCTTCTTCCAACTTTTTTCCTAATTTTCCCCCTGTCCTTTACTTTCTCCCTCCCTCACTTCTTTTTCTAATCCTCTAGTCCTCTCATTTCCGTGTCCCTTCCCATCCTCCATCCCATACCTTCATCCATCTTTGTTCCTTCCCCGTCCTGGCTCCATTCACTTCACACACAGGTTCCACACCAGTCTGGTTCCCACTGCCACATGTGTCTTCCCTAATGGTTCCCACTGTCACCTCCTTCATTGATCCAACTCCAGCTCTGCTGGCCCTTTGCATTCCTGCTTATCTTCCTGCAGCAGTTGTCTCCAGTATTCGTACTCCACTCACCCCTTTCTCCACCTGTTGTTTTTTTTCCTTCTATTCTCTCTTTGTCTGCCTCCATCTACTGTTTACCTGCCAGTCTTTAAACCCCACCCCCTACACCTCCCCTATAGGGAAAACACCTGCCTGTCATCTTACAGAACTCCTCTGTCTAGCAATTGCCCTAGAATCTCTTTTTTGCAATCTCCTTCCCCTCTTTAAGATGGCTACCTCATCTGTCCACTCTCACTCTCAGTTCTGACCCAGGGTCAGAAATGCTGCCAATTCTTTTCCTCCCAGTAATGCTGCTCAACCCATTGATTTCTTCCGGAAGATTGTTTGTTCCTCCAGATTGTTTGTCTCTTCTATCTTCTTAGTGGTCATCGTGATTTATAAGCATCTTTCCTGGCATTACCTGATAAATACACTTTCTATTGTCACGCACCATCTCAGCTCACCTTCAGATCTATTTGGAGATCCCTGAAGTTCACCATCCTTTGTGATACTCAATGTCTTCATATCTACCCTTCTTCTGATACTGACATAGGTCGAGAATTTTCTTCTTACAACACTGAAGAAAAACTGTGCTGAAAATAACTTCAGTGTAGACTGAAACCACCTTGTGCTCTTTGCTGATGCCTTCAGTACAGGCACTGCAATCTCTGCTTATTTTAGGCACAATTTCTATGCTCACTGCTGCTATTTCTCACTGTCAGGCTGACCAAATGACATCAGCAGCAGTGCAGCCGCAAACTACTTTATTTTTGAAACTCTTTTATCTGAAAAACATGTCTCTGCCCCCTCTAAAGATCCAACTTTCACCCACACTAAGTGCACAAAGACAATGCCAATCACCAGTTAACTAGTTTTATAGATAGACTGTCACACAACATAACTTCAGCAGTGCAGTAGGGCGCTGCTCTCGATGAAGATTGAAACTCCACCGCAACGCCTATTATTTTCTGCGAGAAGAAGAACTACCTAGTGGTGGGAATTTATCCAAACCTACATTATTTTCGTCATTTCATGACGACAATAACTCAGGCACACAGGCACCCAAACTACACTGCAGGAAGCAATCAAGAGATTGGATTCAAAGGCCTAACTACCCGAGGTTAACTCGCACTTCATTCTCGGATAGAGCAGCCTGCTCACTAACAGTGGCAGTAGCGTTCCCGGGAAGCAGTGAGCTGACCATGGAATCTGGGCTACACTGCGGACCCGTCCATCAGCAATCTTCTTGGCAGAGCAGAGCAAATCCCTGCTAAATCATCCTGGGTCCGGGGCTAGCAATCCAGAGATCCAAGTTCAAATCCCATTGATTTACATTTAGTAAACAATCTGGAGCTTGAAAAAATTAATAATCATGATAACCATAAACTGCTGTACTACCATAAAAACCCACCTGGTTCACCGTTTGGTCTCTTGCTTCCAACATTTAATTGGAGACAGAAGTCCAGATGGTGAAGCAGATGGATTTTGATGTGAATCATTCCATTGATGAGGTTCCCACCTTACTGAAGGCAGGCAGATGCCTGTTTAGCATTTGGAAGCCACAGCTCAGTGACTGTAATGGGATCCTGGACTATCAGCAGCCTGTCAGCAGGACCACAGAGGGGGATGTCATTAGGCAAGCCAAAAATTCCTTCTCTTGGACTTCCTAGTGGTGTTGGGATATCAGCAGACTCTTGCCAAGCCCTACAAAGAACCATTATGACATTCTCAGCACTTCCCCCTCCCTGAAAACCAGAGGAAATAAGAACAGGAGCTTATTTTCTGTCCACACCCCCAGCCTGCTCTTCCAACTCTCTGAAGTCCACTTTTCAAACCTTATCTGCTTCATATTTCATTCCCTTAACTAAAAACTTTCAAGTATGTTCAAGGATTCAGCCTCCACATCTTTCTAGGACAATGATTCCCAAGACTCAATGAATGTATGCAGATCAAGCAAACAAGCATCAAACAGTGTAGTCAGGAACAGGCCCTTCAGCCATGACATTACACAAATTAAAATGAGTTAATGATGCCTAATTACACTAACCCCTTCTGTCTGCATATGGTCCATATCCTTCCATTCTGTGCATATTCATGTGTCTATCTAAGTGCCTCTCAAAGAGCTTTATTGTATCTGCCTCCTCCTGCATCTCTGGCAGAGCATTGTTTGTGCAGAATATTTGCCTGACACATAGAACATAGAACAGTACAGCACAGTACAGGCCCATGATGCTGTACCAACATTTAACTCTTAAACCAAGATCAATCTAAGCCTTCCCTCCCACAGGGCACTCCATTTTTCCTTCATCCATGTGCCTATTTAAGACACTTGAAATGTTCCTGACTCTACCATCACCCCTGGCAAACTGCTCCAGGCACCTATCACAATTTTTGTAAAACAACCTACCTCTGACATCCATCTTATACTTTCCTTCAAACACCTCAAAGTGATGCATCTTTGTATTAGCCATTTCCAGCTTGGGGGAAAAAAATCTCTGGCTCTCCACTCTATCCACAGTATGTCTCTTGTCATCTTAAAGACAGTAACCAAAATTGAGCACAATACTCCAAGTATGGTCCTCAGATCCCTCTGTTCCTCCACACTGTTAAGAATGCTGGCATTAACTTTGTATTCTGTCTTCAAGTTTGACTTTCCAAAATAACTCAGTTCACGCTTATCCAGATTGGCCTCCATCTTCCTGACTCACTCTTCCTTCAGTTAGTCCTGATGAAGGGTCTCAGCCTGAAACGTCGACTGCACCTCTTCCTACAGATGCTGCTTGGCCTGCTGCGTTCACCAGCAACTTTGATGTGTGGCCTCCATCTGCCATTTCTGATCCTATTAATGTGTGTAAACCACCCTTCCACTTCCTCACCCAAGTCAACCTTCCAGTCAAGATGGCACCTACATACTATGCCCCTTTGATACAATGAAAACCATCATTTTCACTTCTTTCATGTTTTTTACATTTGTTTCTCATCTTGTATGTGATTCTGAAACTGTTGGAGCCTGTGCTTTGCGGTTTGGAGATCATTTGGTGCTTTGACACTCTGCATTCTCCGAGAGGATTCTGGGAGCCAGAGGCAGCAGGTTCGAACCTCATGGCGAGAAGGCTGCAGAGTGGCATGCGAGCCTATGTTTGACCCTATTTGACCGATTATAGCTTGCATTGTTCGTTGATCAAAGCATCAAGGGCGATTGAAACATCAAGGTGAGTGCGGGAATTTAGAGATCGTTTAAGTGTCCCAGCTCTCTGCAGCCTCCAAGAAGATTCTGAGAGGCAGAGGTACAAGCCAGCGCACAAGACAATATTTGGCTCCATTTCGCTGATTAAAGCTTCCATTGTTTGCCAATTAAAGCGACAATGGAGACTGAAGTGGCAAGTGCAGAGGGTTCTGTACTGGAGAGGGGAGAGTTTGCTGCTGCCTCTAGAGAGTTGCCTAGGTTTTTTTCCGCATTATGGATTTGTACTTGGACTATAGACTCTTTTCTCAGTCTTATAGATTTTATACTTTTATATTCTATGTTTTGTTGCCTGAACTTCTCTTTTTTTTGCGCGGGGTATTTAGGGGTTGATGTGCCTGATCTGATTTGTTTATTTTTTTTGTGCAGAATGAGAAATTTGTAGGAGGGGGGGTCGATGTGACTGATCCACTTTGTTTGATTTTTTGCGAGAGGAAAGATTTGGGAGTTGATGAGGTGGTTCCACTTTTGTTCTATTTTTTTGGAAGGGAGGTGGGATTTGGGGGTCAATGTGCCTGATACGTTTTGCTCAGTTTTTGTGGGGGAGGAAGGATTTCGGGGTTGATTTGTCTCTTCCGTTATGTTCATTTCTTTTGTGGGGAGGTGGGGTTTGTGGGTTGATGATCCATTCTTTGCTTCCTTGGTTTCAAGGCTACCCAGAGAATTAAACAATTTCAGAGTTATGTATTTTGATGATAAATGAACCTTTGAGCCTTTCTTCGTAAGACATGCAGTCTAATCCAGGCAATATCCTGGACCCTCTGCACCCTCTCTAAAGCTTCCACATACTGAGGTGACCAGAAATAAACACAATATTCCAAGTGTTGTCTAATCAGGGTTGTATAGAGCTGCATTACTTCAATCCCTTGACTAATGGAAGTCAACACACCATATGCCTTCTTATCAACCCTATCAAATTGCATGGCAACTTTGATGGATTTATGGTCATGCACCCCAAGATCTCTCTGTTCTTCCACACTCCTAAGAATCCTGCCATTAACCCTGTATTATACCTTCCAATTTGACTTTCTATTGTTAATCTCTTCACACTTTTCTGTATTGAACTCCATCTCCTTGAAAATTCCCCCTCTCATCGTAAATGCATGCTCACGTGTAACCCCATTTCAACACTGGAAAAAAGTTGTCGGCTCTCCACTCTATCTATATCTCTCATAAATTTTCTAATCAGCCTCTGCTGCTGCATAGAGAACAAACCCACTTTGTCTAACCACTCCTTATGTCTCATGCCCCTTAATCCAGGCAGCATCTAGTCAAATATTTTGCATGCTCTCCGAAGCCTTCCTATAATTCCTGTGATGGAACAAGCAAAAAATGAGTAGAGAGGCTACTCATATCTCACAAACTCCCAATTGTCAACAGCTTTCTGTTGTTCTGAAGAACCTATTTTCAAGGACTGCTCTTTCCAACCGTCCAAAGCAATATCCTTTCTTTGCCAACAGTTTGTGAAGCAGAGCAGACATCAAGATGACACAAAGGCTGGGGTTGTTGTGGATAGTGTGGAGGGCTGTCAGAGGTTAAAGTAGGATATTGATAGGATGCAAAACTGGGCTGAGAAGTGGCAGATAGAGTTTAACCCAGATAAGTGTGAGGTGGTTCATTTTGGTAGGTCAAATATGACGGCAAAATATAGTATTAATGTTAAGACTCTTGGCAGTGTGGAGGATCAGAGGGATTTTGGGGTCGGAGTTCATAGGACACTCAAAGCTGCTGCGCAGGTTGACTCTGTGGTTAAGAAAGCATACAGTGCATTGGTCTTCATCAACCGTGGGATTGAGTTTAGGAGCCGAGAGATAATGTTGCAGTTATATAGGACCCTGGTCAGACCCCACTTGGAGTACTGTGCTCAATTCTGGTCACCTCACTACAGGAAGGACATGGAAACCATAGAAAGGGTGCAGAGGAGATTTACAAGGATGTTGCCTGGATTGGGGAGTATGACTTATGGAAACAGGTTGAGTGAACTCAGCCTTTTCTCCTTGGAGCGACGGAGGATGAGAGGTGACCTGATAGAGGTGTATAAGATGATGAGAGGCATTGATCGTTACCACAAGAGAACACAGGTTTAAGGTGCTGGAGAGTAGGTACAGAGGAGATGTCAGGGGTAAGTTTTTTTACATAGAGAGTGGTGAGTGAGTGGAATGGACTGCTGGCGACGGTGGTGGAGGCGGCTACGACAGAGTCTTTTAAGAGACTCCTGGACAGGTACGTGGAGCTCAGAAAAATAGAGGGCTATGGATAACATGAGGAGATCTGCAGGTGCTGGAATTTCAAGCAACACACATCAAAGTTGCTGGTGAGAATCGGCCCGAAATGTCGACTACACCTCTTCCTAGAGATGCTGCCTGGTCTGCTGCGTTCACCAGCAACTTTGATGTGTGGGGCTATGGATAACCCTAGGTAATTTCTAAGGTAGGGACATGTTCGGCACAGCTTTGTGGGCTCAAGGGCCTGTATTGTGCTGTAGGTTTTCTATGTTCTATGTTCTATGACATTTATTTAAATGAGACCTACAATTCCAAAGTTTCCTGATGCCCCTCCTAGCTCCACCACGAGAAAGAAAAGTTTTCCTGTTATAACTTAAGGTTTTTTTATGTATCCGTTTTCTCTTCCATCACTGATCAATTGGGATTCTAGTGGGCCTGTGTTCAAGGTGGACAAACAGTATCAGACAATACCAAGTTAACACCAGACTATATTTTGTAAACGATTAAGGAGGGCCATCTCAATATAGAAAATGCTTGAAAAACCTCAGCAGGTCAGGCTGAGAAAATTCAGCTGAAGGGCTGACTATCTCTCTCTCCACAAATGTTAACTGACTTCTGAGCTTTTTCAGCCTTTTCTGTTTCTGTTTCAGGTTTCCAGCTTTGTAGCTCTTTTTTCTTCAAGAAGCGATACTTTTCCCTTCAAGATCAAATATAAAGCATCAGAACTAGAATGAGAAATGGATGTTCTGGTTGGTAGAATTCAAGTATGACGGATATTGACACAGCAGTGAATAATAATGCTGTACCCTGCATATATGAGAACTTCAGATGCAGAACAAACATGATGAAGATCGTATGTGTCACAGAGGTAATGACATTTCAAATGCGTCACAGCAGCCAATTCCCATGAGACGCAATGATCAGATTCATAGATCCAAAGCAACAGTTATCTGGATTGAATAATTGAATTGAAATGAACAGAAATAAGCTCATTGTCTGGCTGATATACATAACTTGATATCAAGATAGCTGTACAGAGCTTTTAAAAAGAAGCCGGAAACAGAGTGATCATAGAGAAAGAAGAACAGTCACTAGAATGTGGTGAGCAATTAAACTGAACTGCAATATCTGGATATTAGGCTTTTTAACCATTTAATATTAACTGAAATTTATGTCACATGCTGCCTGTCCCGTGCTTCTATAGGTGATATAATGTGCTCCTTGCACTCCAGCTATCCTGTCACAATATTTAGACCATTGCTGCCTTGCTCATCCATCCTGGCGATGGACCAGGATCTTGCAGAGGTTAGAAAGCAAGGAGAACTGGTTTCAAATTCTAGTCTTCTGTGAAGCTGCCTTTTCATAACTTCCACCATTATCTTGTTTCAGTTTCTTATCTACAATGTCTATTAAGAAGTATTCAAACCCCTTGGAAATTTTTATGTTTTACTGTTTTACAACATTGAATCACAATGCATTTAATTTGGCTTTTTTGACACTGATCGTCAGAAAAGGACTCATGTCAAAGTGAGAACAGATCTCTACAAAATGATTAAAATTATTTACAATATGAAAGACAAAATAATTGGTTGCATAAGTACTCTCCCCCTCCAAATCAGTCTTCAGTAGATGCATCTTTGGCAGCAATTACAGCCTTGAATCTGTGTGGATAGGTCTCTAGCAGCTTTGCACATCTGGACACTGCAATTTTTCACCATTCTTCTTTACAAAACTGCTCAAGCTCTGTCAGATGGCAAGTCCAGCTGCAAATTTTCAATTGGATTGAGGTCTGAACTCTGACCTGGCTACTCCCGGACATTAACTTTGTTATTTTTAAGCCATTCCTATGTAGCTTCGGCTTTATGCTTGGGCCATTGTCTTGCGGGAAAACAAACCTTCTCCAAGTCGCTGGTCTCTTGCAGACTGCATCAGGCTTTCCTCCAGGATTTCCCTGCATCTTGCTGCATCCATTTTACCCTCTACCTTCACAAGCCTTCCAGTGCCTGCTACAATGAAACATTCCCGCAGCATGATGCAGCCACCACCATGCTTCATGGTCAGGATGATGTGTAGTGTTTGGCTTACACTAAGCATAGCATTTAGTCTGATGGCCAAAAGCTCAACTTTGGTTTCATCAGGCTATAGAACCTTCTTCCAGTTGACTTCAGCGTCTCCCACATGCCTTCTGGCAAACTCTAACCGAGATTTCATGTGAGTTCTTTTCCAACGGTGGCTTTCGCTTTGCCAGTCTCCCATATAGCTGCAACTGGTGAAGCACCCGAGCAACAGTTGTTGTACGTGCAGTCTCTCCCATCTCAGCCACTGAAGCTTGTAACTCCTCCAGAGCTGTCATAGGTCTCTTGGTGGCCTCCCTCACTAGTCCCCTTCTTGCACAGTCACTCAGTTTGTGAGGATGGCCTGCTGTAGGAGATTTACAGCTGTGCCATATTCTTTCCATTTCCTGATGGTTGACTTAACTGTACTCCAAAGAATATTAAATGACTTAAAAACTTTCTTGTATCCATCTCCTGACTTATGCTTCTCAATAACATTTTTGTCGAGTTGCTTGGAGTGTTCTTTTGTTTTTATGGTGTAGTTTTTGCCAGGATACTGACTCACCAGCAGTTTGACCTTCCAGATACAGGTGTACTTTTACTACAATCACTTGAAACAATTTGATTGCGCATGGTGATCTCCATTTAAATAATAATATGACTTCTAAAAGCAATTGGCTGCACGTAATGATTTAGTGTGTCATATTAAAGTGGGGTGATTACTTATGCAATCAATTATGTTTTGTTTTATATTTGCAATTAACTTAGAGATCGTAGATATGTTTTCACTTTGACATGAAAGAGTCTTTTTCCATTGATGAGTGTCAAAAAGCCAAATTAAATCCATTGTGATTCAATGTTGTAAAACAATAGAACTGAAAACTTCCGGGGGGGGGGTGAATACTTTTTATAGGCATTGTAAGTTTCAACCAATACATCCATTTCTCATTCCAGTTCTGTCACTTTATTGTTTAAATTTCTTATATAAGTTTCAGGTAGTTTATTTTTCAAACTGATGTTTTCCTATACTGCTGCTGTAAGTCTTTCCAAATGTACTTGAAGTAGTACCTGGAGAAATATCTGGAATTCCATGAAACACCAGAGACTTGGGACCTCAATTGGAAGAGAGACTGATCACAACAGAAATTCTCTCCAGGTTCCATTTGGCAGATGCTTTGCTATTGAGAATGCAGAGGAGGTTTGCCAGGATATTGTCTGCATTGGAGAGAATGAACAATAAGGAGATGTTGGACAAGCTTAGATTGCTCTCACTGGAGCATCTAAAGCCGAGAGGGCAGCATGATACGCAAAGGTTTATAAAATTATGATAGGCACAGATAGATAGGGTCTTTTTCACAGGTTTGAAATGTCAACCACTAGAGGGCAGAGCTTTAGGATGAGAAAGGTAGAGTGTAAAGAAGATCTGTGGCCCAAGTTTTTTTGTATAGGGGGTGGTAGGTGCTTGGAATGCGCTGACAGGGGTGGTGATGGAGGCAGGTATATTAGCAAACTTAAGAGTCATTTAGTTAGACATATGAGTAGGCTGGGAACTGACGGATAAAGATGATGTGCAATGAAATGGAATTAGTTTAAATTAGCAACATTATCCACGCAGATATTGTGGGTTAAGGGGCATGTCCTGCATTTTATGTTTCTACAGGCCAAGGAGCCTCAAACTAGGAGTCACTGACTCAGAAAAAAAGGTTGATCATTTAAATGAGGAGGAATTTCTTCACTTAGGGATTGGTGAGTCCTTGGAATTCTCTGCTCCATATGGCCTGGAGACTCAGTCATTGAATTCACTCAGAACAGACTGATGGATATCAAGGGATCTGCATATTAAAGGGCCTAAAAGTTCATGTTCAGAGAATCACGGAGTATTGGATATGGAGGGAGAAAGGTACTAAGGGAGATCAGTCATGATATTGATTAATGGTGGGCTGGGCTGGGAAGGTAGAATGATTGACTCCAACACCTAATCTGATGTTCTTATATGGAGTCAGGTAAAAGCTGAAAAAAATCATATAAATCACAATCATCTTGTCAGGTATGAAAGTGGATTTAAAACAATTTATACTTCAGAAAAATATCCCAGTTCTCCACTTGCCCCACAGAATATTCCTAATACATTCCTGATTAATCAGCTACCATACCCTCTGGGCTATGATCCAACCTAGTACACCCCAGCCTCATTAGGCCTTGGTGAGATCAGGAAAGAGATAATCCCACTATTATTGTTATGGTAATGACAAACATCCCAGAAATTTATTCCCATGGTAACAGGCCCAACAGGAAACTGTTGCAGTCTAATGATAAGGGGGATTGTGTTCAATCCATTTTGTATCTTTGGCAGACATCTGGTCCAGACTCAATCCCTCTGCATGCCTGTGGACAATGCCCTGAGATTGTAGTTGGAGTTTAATCTGGGAGAGTAATTATTGAAACAGCATGTATGAGGCATACAATTTTACACATACATTATATCTTTGGGTCCTTCTCTTCACAAACAGCAAAGCACTTTGCAAACCATGATCACTGATGTAACAGCTGATGAGGCCAAATCCCATGTTCACTGACCTCCCCTCTCAAAGGTATGAGCATTGAAAGTCAGCAACCTCAATGAAATCAAACTTCCACATTTGAAGCTTTGTTACTTTCAACCTGTCACTTCCGAGCTTCTGACTTCATTCCACTCTCTCTTCTCGTTTTTCTATCACCCCCTTCACCAGGATCCACCTGTCACCTGTAGTTTTTGCTCCACCCCTTCTCTCCATTTATTTTATACAGGCTATCACTCCTCCAATTCTTTGTGCAGATGAAGGTTCTTGATAGAAACAATAGAAACCACAGAAAAACTACAGCACAGAAACAGGCCTTTTGGCCCTTCTTGGCTGTGCCGAACCATTTTCTGCCTAGTCCCACTGACCTGCACACGGACCATATCCCTCCATACACCTCCCATCCATGTATCCGTCCAATTTATTCTTAAATGTTAAAAAAGAACCCACATTTACCACCTCGTCTGGCAGCTCATTCCATACTCCCACCACTCTCTGGGTGAAGAAGCCCCCACTAATGTTCCCTTTAAACTTTTCCCCCCTCACCCTTAACCCATGTCCTCTGGTTTTTTTCTCCCCTTGCCTCAGTGGAAAAAGCCTGCTTGCATTCACTCTATCTATACCCATCATAATTTTATATACCTCTATCAAATCTCCCCTCATTCTTCTACGCTCCAGGGAATAAAGTCCTAACCTATTCAACCTTTCTCTGTAACTGAGTTTCTCAAGTCCCGGCAACATCCTTGTAAACCTTCTCTGCACTCTTTCAACCTTATTTATATCCTTCCTGGAATTTGGTGACCAAAACTGAACACAATACTCCAGATTCGGCCTCACCAATGCCTTATACAACCTCATCAAAACATTCCAGCTCTTATACTCAATACTTTGATTAATAAAGGCCAATGTACCAAAAGCTCTCTTTACGACCCTATCTACCCGTGACGCCACTTTTAGGGAATTGTGTATCTGTATTCCCAGATCCCTCCGTTCTACTGCACTCCTCAGTGCCTTACCATTAACACTGTATGTTCTACATTGGTTTGTCCTTCCAACGTGCAATACCTCACACTTAATTATTAAACTCCATCTGCCATTTTTCAGCCCATTTTCCCAGCTGGTCCAAGTCCTTCTACAGGCTCTGAAAACCTTCCTCACTGTCTTCTACACCTCCAATCTTTTTATCATCAGTAAATTTGCTGACCCAATTTACCACATTATCATCCAGATCATTGATATAGATGACAAATAACAATGGACCCAGCACTGATCCCTGTGGCACACCACTAGTCACAGGCCTCCACTCAGAGAAGCAATTCTCTACTACCACTCTTTGGCTTCTTCCATTGAGCCAATGTCTAATCCAATTTACCACCTCTCCATGTATATCTAGCGACTGAATTTTCCTAACTAACCTCCCATGCGGGACCTTGTCAAAGGCCTTACTGAAGTCCATGTGGACTGATCTGAAACATCAACTGTCAATTCACTCCATAGACACTACCGGATCCACTGAGTTCCTTCAGTATTTTGTATGTGGTCTCATATTTGCAGATTCATCTTAAACATTTTGTCCAGGCTTGTTAGTCTGAGAAATGCAGATAATTTTAATAAATCCTTGTTTTCATCCACAGAAAAAAATGATCCTGTTCACTGCTGCTGCTTTCAATTGTGAATGTTCTCTTCATTTTTTTATATCATAATGGTAAAGATTAGTGTACTGATGCATTTCAAATGTATTCATTGTAATTTTGTAAAGAACAAAGTAATTGTCAGAGTGTCTGAGATTACATTCATACTATTAACACCATGAAGAAAGTATTTCCCTCAGAATCAGGAGATATTTCTGTTAATTATTCCTTGTTTTTGCTAAGGCATTCAGAATGAACCACATAGTGCTTGACTGGAGATCTATAGGCGTGCCTGAGTAAAGACATATGTCACCTTCTCTGAAAAGCATTTGGTCTGTTTAAAATGATGAGGAGGTTGATGTTCTGACATCAGCTCTATTAAATGGTCATTCCCTATGACGTAAATTTTTGCACTATATATGTTTTCTTACGGCCGTGACTGTAGTACACCGTAGATAGTTTCTGCAAACTCCATGTTTTGAACTGTGATGGTGTTATACTGTGATGGTACTGGGTTCCCTGTTCACAAAGTCCTAAACTAAAAAGAGGGTTTTAAGCCCTCGCCGAATAGATATCAACTCAAGTCAAGTCAAGTCACTTTTTATTGTCATTTCGACCATAAACTGCTGGTACAGTACACAGTAAAAATGAAACAATGTTCCTCCAGGACCATGGTGCTACATGAAACAACACAAAACTACACTAGACTAAGTGAGACAACACAAGGCTACACTAGACTGCAAAAAACAACACAAAAACTACACTAGACTACAGACCTACACAGGACTACATAAAGTGCACAAAACAGTGCAGGGCAGTACAATAAATAATAAACAAGACAATAGGCACAGTAGAGGACAAATTACAATATAATAATAAATGATGTAGATGTCAGTCTAGGCTCTGGGTACTAAGGAGTCTGATGGCTTTGGGGGAAGAAACTGTTGCACAGTCTGGTCGTGAGATCCCGAATGCTTCAGTACCTTTTGCCAGATTATTTGGAGGGAGAAGAGTTTGTATGAGGGGTGCGTGGGGTTCTTCACAATGCTGTTGGCTTTACAGGTGCAGCATGTGGTGTAAATGGCGGGAAGGGAGACCCTGATGATCTTCTCAGCTGACCTCACTATCCGCTGCAGGGTCTTGTGATCTGAGACGGTGCAATTCCCGAACCAGGCAGTGATGCAGCTGCTCAGGATTATCTCGATACATCCTCTGTAGAATGTGATGAGGATAGGGGGTGGGAGATGGACTTTTGTCAGCCTTCGCAGAAAGTAGAGATGCTGCTCTGGGTACCATCACTATAGGGAGGTTTAACTGTATCCACCTCTCTTCAAGGACTAGTATACTTCCCTGTCTAGCTTCTGTGGTGAGGTCTAGCTGTCAATACCCACTCTTGAATGGTGGGTCCCCTCCCCCCCCCCAGGAAGGAGGGGATACTTCCAGCTCTCAAAGAAATTCAAACACAGTTTGTTTTATTGTTCATGGTACATGTTCATATTTAGACAAATAGTTCTTAACACACCTTTAACATTCACAGAGGACTTCTGATTTACAAAAAAAATTACAAACAACAAAGGATTTGAAAACATGGGTACAATTCTTACAAACTAAAAGAACATACCGATGAATTGCAGACAAATGAGTTGCCCATCGCAGAAACTGAAATTTGAGGAATGAAATCTAGTTCTTCATTCTGTCACTCCATCGTTCCATCATTCTCCTTTTCATTCCTAAAATTCTCAATGCTTTCTAATACTTATACTGTTTTGCTACCAGATAATATGATGTACACGTGAGGTTTCTCAGATACCTTTGCTGGGACAAAGTAATTTTCACAGATGGTCTAAAGACATCTGGAGGACAATGGTGCAAATAACATAGCTGTAGTTGCCTGGTTTAATGCTGGCAAATTAACAAAGTCTCGATGTTTTGTTTTTGGTTAATGCAGACAAGAATTTTACTGGTCACTTCACTTTGCAAGCCTCGTTGCTTAGCAATCAAACTCCCACCCCCAACCATATTGTGGACTAACACCCTACGCCTAGTAACAATGCTAGTTGCAAAGCTGTGTTTGTAACTTCAAACTGATTGCTGCCTGCAATTTACAATAGGAACTGAACACTGGTTCTTGTTTACAATACAAAGCTGACCAAGGAATATTGGTTGGAAGTTTAACTTTGTCACAAGTAACTCTGACTCTTTGGGAGGGCCATACTGCTAGTGTAGAAAGCTGAAGTTAGCATTAAGCCTCTTTGGCCCTGGAAAGTGAATATTACAGTGCAAAGCTAGATGTTCATTTCATTGCTTAAATTCTAAACTTGCCGAATCAGAATCAGGTTTATTGCCATTGATTTATATGACATGAAATTTATTGTTTTGTGGCAGCGATACAGTAGAAAGACATAAATTATCAAACAAACATAAATGAATAGTGTAAAAGAACAACAATAGCATTCATGGGTCCATCGGCCATTCAGAAATTTGATGACAGAAGGGATGAACCTCTGACTGAATTGTTGAATTTGCGTCTTCAGCCTTCTGTACCTGCTCTCCAATGGTAATAACGAGAAGAGGGCATGTCCTGAAAGGTGAATGCCACCAACTTAAGGCACCAGCTCTTGAAGATGTACTTGATAGTGGAGAGGGTTGTGCATTTGATAGGGGTGGTGGAAACTGAAACTTTTTACAGCCTCTTGCAATCCTTTCCCTTGAAGCTTTTATACAAGGCTGTGATGTAATCAGTCAGAATCCATCCGACAGTACTCTCATGGTAGAAATTTCCAAGAGTCTTTGGTGACATTCTGAACCTGCTCAAATTTCTAATGAAGTAGAGTTACTGGTTCTTTCCTTGCATCAATGTGTTTGACCCAGGATAGATCCTCTGGGAGATGTTGATGTCTGGGAATGAAGTTGTTCACCCTTTCCATTGCTGACCCTATAAGAACTATAATTTTGTTAATGCCACCTTTTAATAGGTTGAGGCGAAGAAGAGAATGACTCCGTTAAAAAATTCTTGTCATTTATTCTGGCTGAGATTACAACGCTGTTAGTATGATGCTTAGAAGGTTATCATCTTTATTTTCTTAGACACAATGTTGATATTGAGGGTGACTGGCTTCCAATCTCAGTTTGTGGGTTCTGAGATGGCTGATGAGGCCAGCATGGAACTATAACTCCTTCCAGAGATCGGGCAGGAGATCCCTGACAGTATGACTAGGTAGTCAGTGAGATGGCCCACTCCTTTGCTTATGCATGTTTTTTCTGTGCTCCTGCTCTTTGGTCTCTAAGTTCTCATGGCAGCCTGAATGATCCTCTCTGCTATGAGTGATTTTGGTTCAGATGTTCCCAGGAGTCAGTCCAGATGTTACTCTTCTTCAGGGAGGCTTTGAGCACCTCCTCGGACATTTCTCTCTATCTGCCTGATAACTAATTCTCACGGCAGAGCTCAGAGTAAAACATTCATTTCAGGAGTCTGGTATTAGACCTGAATGATGGGATTGCCCATGGGAGTCAAGTGAGAGTAATTGGGGCCTCACTGCTGGGGATGTTGGTCTGGTAGAGGACACTGATGTCAATTTGCTTACCCTTCTAGAGATTTCACAGAGACAACATTAAGTGCATCTTTCCAGAGCTGCAAATACCCTTTTCCTCAATTGACAAGAGCAATAATGACTGTGGTGAATTTTACCATCGATATTGGTTTTCATGAACAGGAGCTACCCCAGATTTGGGAAGTAGTCCATGTTTCCTAGAGTCTTGCTGTGAACATATATTGTCAGAGGCTACAACAGGAATTCTGCAGATGCTGGAAATTCAAGCAACATACATCAAAGTTGCTGGTGAACGCAGCAGGCCAAGCAGCATCTATAGGAAGAGGCGCAGTCGACGTTTCAGGCCGAGACCCTTCGTCAGGACTAACTGAAGGAAGAGTGAGTAAGGGATTTGAAAGCTGGAGGGGGAGGGGGAGATGCAAAATGATAGGAGAAGACAGGAGGGGGAGGGATGGAGCCAAGAGCTGGACAGGTGATAGGCAGAAGGGGATACGAGAGGATCATGGGACAGGAGGTCCGGGAAGAAAGACAAGTGGGGGGCTGACCAAGAGGATGGGCAAGAGGTATATTCAGAGGGACAGAGGGAGAAAAAGGAGAGTGAGAGAAAGAATGTGTGCATAAAAATGAGTAACAGATGGGGTACGAGGGGGAGGTGGGGCCTTAGCGGAAGTTAGAGAAGTCGATGTTCATGCCATCAGGTTGGAGGCTACCCAGACGGAATATAAGGTGAATATAAGGTGCTCCCGATGTGGCCTTTTATATATTGGTGAGACCCGACGCAGACTGGGAGACCGCTTTGCTGAACATCTACGCTCTGTCCGCCAGAGAAAGCAGGATCTCCCAGTGGCCACACATTTTAATTCCACATCCCATTCCCATTCTGACATGTCTATCCACGGCCTCCTCTACTGTAAAGATGAAGCCACACTCAGGTTGGAGGAACAACACCTTATATTCCGTCTGGGTAGCCTCCAACCTGATGGCATGAACATCGACTTCTCTAACTTCCGCTAATGCCCCACCTCCCCCTTGTACCCCATCTGTTACTCATTTTTATGCACACACTCTTTCTCTCACTCTCCTTTTTCTCCCTCTGTCCCTCTGAATATACCTCTTGCCCATCCTCTGGGTCACCCCCCCTCCTTGTCTTTCTTCCCGGACCTCCTGTCCCATGATCCTCTCGTATCCCCTTTTGCCTATCACTGTCCAGCTCTCGGCTCTATCCCTCCCCCTCCTGTCTTCTCCTATCATTTTGCATCTCCCCCTCCCGCTCCAACTTTCAAATCCCTTACTCACTCTTCCTTCAGTTAGTCCTGACGAAGGGTCTCGGCCTGAAACGTCGACTGCACCTCTTCCTATAGATGCTGCTTGGCCTGCTGCGTTCACCAGCAACTTTGATGTATGTTGTCAGAGGCTACTGTGGTTTGGAGCAGGCAGATCAGTAGAAGACCTTAGTCATGAAGATTTTCTTCTCTACTTCTTTGATGAGTCAGTGGAGGCTTGGAACTTGTCCTCTGAGTATCATCTGCCTACTGAATCTTGGTATTAAGAGTTGTTGTTGTAAGTCAAACAGCTTCTGTTTTTTTTCTGATGATTAACTCTGCTCCCACTGGAGGCAAGTTGAAACTGAAAGGTAACAAAGATTTTGCAAAGTGTTTGGGGTAGTACACAGCTTCCTTTGACACTAGTCTTTAGTGAGAATGCTACTGTTATCAACCCATTGGTTAACGTTATGGCTTGCATGTCATTATAAAGCAAATGTGAGCACATTTTTATAGGCAGTCAAAATTGAGGAAGATAATCCAATAGCCCTCCAAAATAATGGAGAAATGCTTTGTTGAGTTTGAAGAAGACCATGTATGCCATTTCCTTGGCGTTGACACCCGGTGAAGGTCTCATCCACTTGTGTTTCTCAATGGATAGATTTCAGGAGCAAATCTTTAACCACTGGGACCAGGCAAGTGAGGAGGACTCCAATATTGACTTCCATGGTGGCTGTCACCCTCTTTAGCAACAACTGAAGAACTTGGTTCTTCATCATAATTGGGGCATCAAAGAGGCCTTTGGAATACAGATGACACTTGTGTTTTGGGATCACGGTCCCAGAAAATCACCCATCTTCACTGTTTTCAATACCACAAAGCCACGTTATCTGCACATGTTCAAGAAGTGCAAGTTCCAAAGAAAATAAGTATGGACGCAAATTCTCTAACAATGAATTTTGTTCCATATCTTTGATTTTTGAGCAGTGATTTGTGAATTCCATAAGGATGGGAGTTTCTGTTCCCCAAACAGCCAAAATGCAGGGGTCTTTGCTATTCCAGTCTTCGCAGTTATCAGCATAGAGATTGCAGATTTGTGGCACTGAGTGTGAAAGCTTCATTGGAGTGCCATCTGCTCCAGAGGCATGGCTATTTTTGAGTGGAAATGGTTCTTGTCAGTCAGAAGGTGTCATGGCTGTCAGTAAGTTGCTGAGCCTCCTGAATTACGTCCACTGTCTTTTTTTTTAAGTGTCCAGGTTTTGTACTGAACTAATAAGGGTCGACCTTCCAAACTAAGGATACCTTTTGACTATGGCTGACTAGATCCTCGATCTTTACTCCCACCCCTTTGCAGTGGAGAACTCCCATCCAACAACACACTTCTGAATTGCCTTTCTTTTCCAGTCTGTGTTCCTTTTATTCAACGATTGTCTGTATTTTTTATGAACCTTCGACAATTAGTAATTATTTCTGAGTTTTATTGTCAATGATTTCACCAACCAATTACTGATGCCATTTTGCCATTTTAACTAACAAAGAAAAATTACAAATTGAATTACATGGCTTTCTCTCTCACGGAGGCATTTTGACTGATCCAAGTCCCTGATTTCAAAAATACTTGCAGATGCGTTTTCCACTTCTCCTGTAAATATGCAAGTTTTTTTTCTGTTGCAGCTTCATTCTGCATAGACACGGTTTCTGATCTGTGTAAGTGCTGAGTCCTTGCATATTTTGGATAAGGAACATTGCCTTCACTTACACTGGCTGGGGTGAATGAAACAGCTTGGTTATAACCTCCTCTTCATTTCCACACACCAGTGCTTAAGCTAATCTTCTTTAGCTATGAAATGCCAGGGCTTGCCATATAAAAGGGATATAGTTTGTCATCTGAAGGAAATGTATAGTTCAAAATAAACAAATGGAACAGAACATCTGACTCTAGTCCAACCACATTACAGTCACCATCTGACTCATACCACACTGTGTATGCAATTGGTAGCAGCCTTGAATATTAGGTTTCTGTGATAGTGAGAGAAATAAGATTCAGCCTCTGAAGCATGACCAATATATTCTATTCAACATGAGTTGGAAAATACCTTTCCTCAAATGATAAACAAACTGTCCTCTTATAAATATCTATTGAAACTCGACTGAAGGAATGTGTAGAACATTGTTAGAAACAAAATTAGATTTTGGGGTCTGAAAACTCTCTCCCTCTCCCTCTCTCCAGTGTAAAGTGTAAAATTAATTTTAGTTCAATTCCTGCTGGCATTTGGCTACGGAAGAAGATTACTTGAACCTGAAAAGAATATGAGGGAGAAATACAGGTAATGATAGGTGACACACACAAAAATTGCTGGTGAGTTCAGCAGGCTAGGCAGCATCTATAGGAGGAGGTACAGTCAATGTTTCAGGCCGAGACCCTTCGTCAGGCCTAACTGAAAGAAGAGATAGTAAGAGATTTGAAAGTGGGAGGGGGAGGGGGAGATCTGAAATGATAGGAGAAGACGGTGGGGGGGGAGGGATGGAGCTTCGAGCTGGAAAGTTGACTGGCAAAAGGGATATGAGAGGATCATGGGACAGGAGGCCCAGGGAGAAAGAAAGGGGGAGGGGGAGGGGGGAAGCAGAACACCTACACTCTGTCCGCCAGAAAAAGCAGGATCTCCCAGTGGCCACACATTTTAATTCCACGTCCCATTTCCATTCTGATGTGTCTATCCACGGCCTCCTCTACTGTCAAGATGAAGCCACACTCAGGTTGGAAGAACAACACCTTATATTCCCTCTGGGTAGCCTCCAACCTGACGGCATGAACATTGACCTTTCTAACTTCTGTTAATGCCCCACCTCCCCTTTGTACCCCATCCGTTATTTATTTATTTATTATATATTTTTTTCTCTCTCTCTCTCTGTCCTTTTTCTCCCTTTGTCCCTCTCACTATACTCCTTGCCCATCCTCTGGGTTTCCCCCCTCCCCCTTTCTTTCTCCCTAGTCCTCCTGTCCCATGATCTTCTCATATCCCTTTTGCCAATCAACTTTCCAGCTCTTGGCTCCATCCCTCCCCATCCTGTCTTCTCCTATCATTTTGGATCTCCCCCTCCCCCTCCCACTTTCAAATCTCTTACTATCTCTTCTTTCAGTTAGTCCTGACGAAGGGTCTTGGCCCGAAGCGTCGACTGTACCTCTTCCTATAGATGTTGTCTGGCCTGCTGCGTTCACCAGCGATTTTTGTGTGTGTTGCTTGAAATTCCAGCATCTGCAGATCTCTTCGTGTTAATGATAGGTGAACTAAGGTGTGAAGAGAGTTGTGAAGAGTGGAACATAACAGCAATGTAAGAGTGGCAATAGAACTAGAAATGTAGCCATTGTTATAATGGAAGAATTGTAACAAACACAATGAAGGCATTTAAAGGCTCTTAGGTATATGCAGAGAATGGAGGGAAATGCACATTATATAGAGTTGCAAAAAAAGTTGTGAACCCTTTGCAAGTGCCTGATTTTCTGCAATAATTACTCATAAAATATGTCCTTCTGAAAGATTTTGGCCCGAAATGTCGACTGTACTCTTTTCCATAGATGCTGCCTGGCCTGCTGAGTTCCTGCAGCATTTTCTGTGTGTTGCTCATAAAATACGGTCTGATCTTCATCTAAGCCACATGAAAGCAGTAGCCAGTAGTAGCATGTCAGGCTAGCCAGGACACAGTAGGGACAGGGAAGAGAATACTCAGTTAAACTTCCTGTGTGCATCTGGGTTTCCACCGGGTGTTTTGGTTTCCTCCCACAGTCCAAACATGCACCGGGTTAGTAGGTTAGTTGGTCATTGCAAATTGTCCTATGATTAGGAGAAGGCTAAGCAGGTGGATTGCTGGCTGGCACAACTCAGAAGGCTTGAAGGGCCTGCTGTATCTTTAAATAAATGAATAAAATAAATAACAGCTGAACCTAGGGATGACATCCTTGGGGAATCATAGAGTAAGGTGATTTGTCTAGACCATAGAAACAAGAGGGGGAGGTCACCCTAGTGGACTGTATTATAGACCCCACACTAACCAGTGGGAACTTGAAGAGAAGGTTCGTAGAGAAATTACTCATAATTGTAAGAATATTAGGGAAGTATAGTTGGGAGATATTACTTCCCTTGGTACTGACTGGACTGGTCAGATTTTTAGCATTTTGTGTATGTGTTGCTCAGAGCTTTAAGGGCCTGGATGGAGAGAATTTGTGAAATGTATCCGGGAAAGTTTCCTGAGTTAATACTGGACCTCATCTTTGGCAGGTCAAGTAATTGGAGCACCAGCGCACTTTGGCTCTAGTGAGCATAGTTCTATTAATTTTAAGATAGAGGTGGAAAAGGATAGGTCATGTCCACAGGCGAAGCAAGGCTAATTCTGGGTGAGTTAGACAGATTCGAACAGAGGTCAATTTGATAAGCCTGATTGAAAGGAAGGGAAGGAATGACAAGTGCGAGGCTTTAATAGGGTGATATCAAGTGTCCAGGAGCAGTATATTACTGTCACGGTGAAGGATCAACCAGGCAATTTTAGAGAACCCTGGCTGATGAGAGATGCTGCAGCTCCAGTCAAGAAAAAGCATACGTCGGGTTTAGGAGGTCAGAGAAAGAGAATACCTTGATCACCATAAAAAGATAAAAGATACTCTTAAGAGGGAAATCGGGGGAGGGGGGTAAAGAGAGGTTATGCCATAGATCTGGCAGAAAAGGTTAATCCCAAGAGGTTCTATAGCTATATTAAGGAGAGAGTAGGTCTCCTTAAAGATTAGCAGCACCACCTATTTTCCTTAAAGATTAGCCACAGGAGACAGATAGGATTTTTAACAAATATTTATCCTCAGTGTTTCGTTCAAGAGATAGCAGAAACAAATGGAGATGTTTTCAAGGATGTTTATTTCACCAGGAAAGAGGTGTTTGCTGCTTACAATACATTAAGGTCTGCAGAGTGTAACCGAGTGCATCCTCAGACATTGTGGAGGCCTTGCAGATATATATGCTTCATCGTTAGCTGCTGGTAAAATTTCCAAAGACTGGATGGTGGCTAATATTGTTCTTTTGTTTAAAAAGGGTAGCAAGCACAAGCCAGGAAACTACAAGTTGTTCAGCCTGATATCAGTACTAGGAAAGCTACTGGAACAAATTCTGAAGGACAGGATCTACCGTCCTTTGGATGGACAGAATCTGATTAGGAGAAATCAGCATGGCCTTGTGTGTGGGAAGTCATGTTTGATCTGACTTTTTAATTTCTTTGAAGAAGTATAGTGTCCAAAAAGATAAATGCGAGTAGGCCAACAAACACAAAATGCAGGAGGAACTTAGCAGGCCAGGCAGCATCTATGAAAAGAGTAAGGGTTTGAGCCGAAACTCTTTGGCAGGACTGGAGAAAAAAAGCTGAGGAGTAGATTTAAATGATGGTAGGGGAGGGGAAAGAGAAACGTAAGGTGATTGGCGAAACCTTGAGCGGGAAGGGGATGAAGTAAAGAGCTGGGAAGTAAATTGGTAAAAGAGAGAGAAGGCCATGGAAGGAGAAAAGTGAGGAGGAGCACCAGAGGGAGGTGATGGCAGGCAAGTAGATATGGTGAAAGGGAATGGGAAATGGTGAAGGTGTGGGGGGGGGGGCATTACCAGATGCTCAAGAAAACGATGTTCATGCCATCAGGTTGGAGGCTACCCAAACGGAAATATGGTGTTGTTTCTCCAACCTGGATGTGGCCTTATCGCAACAGTGGAGGAGGCCATGGATAGGCATATTGGAAAGGGGATGGCAAGTGGAATTAAAATGGGTGGCCACTGGGAGATTCTGGTTTTTCAGGCAGATAGAGCGAAGATGCTCAGCGAAGTGGTCTCCCAGTCTCCATCAGGTCTCACTCATACACAGGAGGCTACACCAGGAGCACTGGCTCATGACAGCAGCGCAGTTATTTAGACTTTAGCAAGGCCTTTGTCTATGTCTCACATGGTAGGCTGGTCTCAAAAGTTAAAGCCTATGGAGAGCTAACGAGTGGACTGAAAAATTGACTCAGAGGTAGAGAGCGGAGAGCGATGGCTGCTCTTGGAATGGAGGCTGATGACTGCTAGCTTGCTGCAGGGGTCATTGTTGGGAACATTGTTATCCATTATTTATATAAACGATGTGGTTACAAATGCACAAGGCCTGGTCAGTATGTTTGTAGATGACAGAAAATCAGGTGTTGTTGATAGTGAAGAAAGTTTTTGGAGATTATAAGGCTGTCTTGGTCAGTTAGGGAAGTGGGGCAAGGGGTGGCAAATGGATTTCAATGCAGATAAGTGTGAGATGATGCATTTTGGGAAGTGAAACCAGTGTAGAATTTATACTGCGCACAGTTAAGCACTAATGTGTAATGGAACAGAGAGACCTAGGAGTACAAGTACATAGTTTATTGAAAGCAGCATCACAGGTATGTAGGGTGGTGAAAAGAGCATTTAGCACCCTTGCCTTTATCAATCAGGGCACTGAGTATAGGAGATGGGACATCATGTTTCCGTTGGATAAGACATCCATGAGGCCACGTTCAGGGTAATGTGTGCATTTTTGGTCAAGTGGTTAAACTGAAAGGAGTGCAAAAAAGATTTACGAGGTTGTTGCCGAGACAAGAGGTTGAACTGGCTAGTTGGAACGTAGGAGAATGAGGGGCAACCTTATTGAAATATTTAAAATTATGAGACAAGAATATCAAGTGAACAGAAATAGTCATTTCCCCAGGATAATGAAGTCCAAAACTAGGGGCCATAGGTTTAGGGTGAGAGGAGGAAGATTTGAAAGGGCATGAGAAGCAATTTTTTCACACTGAGAGTCGTGAATAAATGGAACGAGCTGCCAGAAGAAGTGATTAAGGCTGGTATGACAATATCTTTTAAAAAAGCATTTGGATAGGTATATGGAGGGGTGGAGCTTAGTGGGATGTGGCCCGAATGCAGGAAATTGCAACTAGCTGGATTGGAGCAGCAGTCAGCATTGACTCGTTGGGCCAAAGGGCCTGAATCCATACTGTATTGTGCTATTGCACTGCAAGTACTGTGTATGTGTGCACAGATACAATGAAAAACATACTTGCATTAGCATCACAGGCACATGGCATCAGAGACACAACATTCATAAGAAAAGCACAAGTTGTACACAACTTTTACAGGAAAGAATAGAATTCGAACAAAAACAAAGTCCACTTGAGTGCAAAATGATTAGAGTGGTCATAGTGTTGCTAAACTCCAGTGATTAATATTGTGCTGGTTGGTTCAAATCTGATTAGTTGCTGGGAAATAACTTCTTGAACCTGGCAACATGGAACCTCAAGTTCTGTACTTCCTATCCAATGGTAGCTGCAAGAAAAGAACATGGGCCAATTGGAGGGGATCTTTGATAATAGACGTTGCTCTTATGGCATCAAGTAATGTTTCTCTATGACCAATGGAAGATTATGGTGCTAATAATTTGTCCAGACCCCTCTGCCCATAGATGCTGGCTGACTGGCACCAAATTCACTGTGTGCTTATTTTCATTTCAGAATGGCATTAGTTCCAGCTCAGTTGCCATCCAGGATCAACTGAATGTCCTCAATAATGAAAAGAAAGTATTCAAGGTGGAGCAAGATTTGTCAGGTACTACTGAAGATGCACATATATACCGAAATGTGCAAAGATCTTTAGCACATATATGAGGGGTGATTGATAAGTTTGTGGCCTAAGGTAGAAGGAGTCAATTTTAGAAAACCTAGCACACTTATTTTTCAACATAGTCCCCTCCTGCATTTATACACTTAGTCTAGCGGTCGTGGAGCATACGGATCGTGGACCTCCAGTAAGTGTCTACAGCAGGGGTGATAGAAGGAGATGAGTTATACAGCTCTTGTTACATGCACATGCAGTTCAACTCCTTGAGTTATTATGCAGAAAGTTTGAAGTTAATGACTTATCAGTTAATAACTGATCAGGGGTGATTGATAAGTTTGTGGCCTAAGGTAGAAGGAGATGAGTTATTAACTTCAAACTTTCTGCATCATCACTCTAAGAGTTGAACTGCATGTGCAGGTAACGAAAGCCGTATAACTCATCTCCTTCTACCTTAGGCCACAAACTTATCAATCACCCCTGCTGTGGACCACTTTCTGGAGGTCCAAGATCCATATGCTCCACGACCGCTGGACCAAGTGTGTAAATGTAGGAGGGGACTATGTTGAAAAATAAATATGCCAGGTTTTCTAAAATTGACTTCTTCTACCTTAGGGCATGAACTTATCAATCACCCCTCGTATATAGCTAAAACCGTATTGTCAACATAGAGTGGATAGCGAGTTAGTAAATCCAGTGAGAGGAAAGGATGTCAGGAATGGCGATATTAGAGCACTGAGGGAGGAGTCTGGGACAGGTGGCAAAAAGAAGGAGTGCCAGGACTGGTGGGGAGGGGGCGTTAGTGCAAGTATAGACACACCCAGCACTGAGACACCAGGGAGAGTCATTAAATTCCAAACAATTGGTTTATTGATCATTACAGAATGTCTCTCTGGTGCTTCCCACTCCCCCTATCTCTCTTCACTTTTCCCAATTATGATATCCCTCTCCCTGCCTCGTTCCCACTCTCAGTCCACAACAGAGACTCATTTCAGAATCAAGTTTATCATCACTTGCATATGTCATGAAAATTGTTTTTTTGTGGCAGCAGTACAGTGAAATGCATAAAATTATGACAGTACTGTGCAGAAGTCTTAAGCACCAGATATATATATATATATATATACACACATACCTAAGACTTTTGCACAGCACTGTATTATTTTTTGAAACCCCAGAAGATAACATAGTGGTGCTTGCATGTATGAGATGTGTAATCCAACTACGTGGAACATCCTCAAATGACAGTTCCATTCCTCTTTGTCTGCAGTGCAGATACTGTCTGAAGCTATGGGTGAGTTTAGCCAACCTAGCTCAATGGAAACCAGCTTTACTTGTCTTATTTTAGGGGTCAGTTGATCAGATAGTCACAATCTACAGGTAAGTTTTGAAGAATTGCTTCCAACATTTCATTTCTGAAGGCCAGCCTCTTCCCATAGAATATCTAAGAGTAATTTGAAATGCAGTGCCCTCTATTCAAGAACTATTGCCATTTGTTTTCCTTCAGTTAGTCCTGACGAAGGGTCTCGGCCTGAAACGTCGACTGCACCTCTTCCTAGAGATGCTGCCTGGCCTGCTGCGTTCACCAGCAACTTTGATGTGTGTTGTTGCTTGCTTTCTGAGTGATTGGGTTATACTTAGCACTCACGACCCCCATCACATTAAGCCCATCACACCACCAGAGCTGGGGGGCTGAACTGGCGGATCAATCCATGGACCTTCCTCCTCATATTAACTACCATTTCTTTGTGAGGTCCACAAAGGAAACTATACAGAGATATGCAGTCCTCCCCGCCCCCCCCCCCCACTTTATCTACCAGGCAAAATTAACCCAACAGATTGTTCAAATACTAAAAGCTACCTATTTGGTTTCAGAAGGAAATATGCAATATTATGTAATTGCAGAACCTGATACTTTAGAACTGACCTTTTCCGGTCACGATCCCAGCTCATATCCCAACTCTGAACACATCTTGCCTCATTAAATGAAATAAAAATTTTAGGTCTTTATTTCTTATTTGTTTCATTCATTTTGATATCACCCTTCTCAACAAAACCACAGAAGGAAATTGGAGAGATAATCTAAGTAAGACAGCATTAATGAATAAAATGTGGTGCACATCATTCAGTGTTAATAAATTCCCAGAGGATGCACCACCATTATTACACCTCCAGTCATTTAATCACGGCTTATTGGACTTGAACTTGATTAATTGGGTTGCTGCTCTGTTTAATCGGTAATCTGATCACTTCTCTCTTTTGTAGCTTGTCTGTCAGTGTGACAGAATGAAAGGGACAAGGTACACAAGAGCTGAATGTACAATTACAATTGCTGCTGATAGACAAAATGTCACTTCTTCACTGCACGCCGCTACAGAATTAATGAGATTTTTTTAAATAAAGAGCTTGTTTCGTTTTCTATACAACCTATTCAAATTGTTTTTGCTTTCTATTCATTATTCATTAACCATATGAAAACCAAAGAGGCAGCCAGGGTTTTGTATTGTTTAATAGATCAATTCAATACATTCTGGCACATTTTAGTTTTTAATTATTGGATTCAAGTGAGCAGAAAAGAACTGCTTTCAAACAAAGTTCTTCATGTTTTTTTTAAAAAGATGTTTTCCATCAAGTTTCCTTGTTGAGATTTGTTGCCTTCTTTTAAGCTATAGCATTTAGTTGAGGTATATATTGAAAAGTTGTTTTGGATTTTCAGTGAGGAAATTTGGTTGAGTGCCTGGTGAAGTATTTGGGTGTTTTTTTTAAAACACAAATTATTTGCAGGAGATTTTACTGAAGGCATTAGGTAGGATTTTGACATTGTCCTGGGTATTCACTTGAAAATTTGATGGGATTTCCTGACTTTTAGATTTCAAAACTTTTCCTTCATCAAAACCAATGCTTAACATTTTATTGGAACAGATTCAGTGCACTTCCCCATCTCAGTTTCTTCCTTATGCCAGCAATAATATCAAAAAGGGTTACATATAAAATGCTTCAAGTCAATGCTGTGCAATATTCTAGATCAAGCACATTCTTTTTCCTGAATAAACTGAAGCCAACACCCAAAGGGTTCTCCCAGGGCAATGTAGGTTTCCCGCATGGTGTGACCGTGGACTATTGGAGAAGAAGAGTGGGGAGGCATGTCATGACCCAGTTAAGATGACTAAATATAAGTAGAGGAACAATGAGGTGTTGAAAAACATTTAGCTCTTGCAAAGAGTGCTTCAAACTCCACTTTACGAAAGGTGATTGATAAGTTCGTGGCCTAAGGTAGAACGAGTCAATTTTAGAAAACCTAGCACATTTATTTTTCAACATAGTCCCCTCCTACATTTACACACTTAGTTCAGTGGTCGTGGAGCATACGGATCCCTTCTTTGTCGGCATCTTGGACCTCCAGAAAAGTGGTCCACAACAGGGGTGATTTATAAGTTTGTGGCCTAAGGTAAAAGGTGATGAGCTATACAGCTCTCATTACATGCACATGCAGGTCAACTCTGAGTGATTAGGCAGAAAGTTTGAAGTTAATAACTCATCAGGGGTGATTGATAAGTTCATGGCCTAAGGTAGAAGGAGATGAGATAACTTCAAACTTTCTGCCTAATCACTCAAAGAGTTGACCTGCATGTGCACGTAACGAGAGCCATATAACTCATCTCCTTCTACCTTAGGCCACAAACATATCAATCAACCCTCGTAACTGGTAGGTTTCCAAGTATCACAGAAACTCAGCTGACCAATGGTAAAGTTGGAAAGACAAACTCTCAGGCACATGAATGGTCAGTCTCTATGAGTCTGTCGGTTGCTTCACCATCTTTTTAAAAATGGTAGTGGGTGGCTGATTCAGGCTGATTCAGGATGAGTTGGACAATTGGATACAAAATTGTTTCGGGGCAGAAGTCAGAGTGTGGTTCTGAAGGGTTATTTTTCAGATTAAAGGCCTACGACCTGTGATATGCCGAAGGAATCAGTGCTGGGTCCCCTGTTGTTTGTCATTTATGTGAATCAGCCATCTGAGAATGTAACTGGCATGAGTATCATCTTTTCAGATGACACCAGAACTGATGAAATAGTGAACAGTGAAAAAGGTTGTAAAAGGTGCAATAAGATAATAGCAACACGTCCCCACGAAAGGTTCCGGCCCAAAACATCGACCGATCTTTTCCACAGATGCTGCCCGACCTGCTGAGTTCCTCCAGCGTGTTGTGAGTGTTGCTTTGACCCCAGCATCTGCAGGTTATTTTGTGTTTGCAATAAGGTAATAATCATCTGAGAAGGTGGGCCAAGGAATGGCAGGCAGGTGTGAAGTGACAGACAATGATGCACTTTTGGAAGTTAAACCAGGCCTGGACACACACAATGAAGGGCAGGGGACTAGGAAGTATTACTGATCAGAGAGTTAGAGTCATACATTTCATACATATAGTTCCCTGAATGTACTAACACTGGTATTCAGGCTGGTGAAAAAAAAAGGCATATAAAGAAGGAGTGTTCATTGTACAGAGCAATCGTGGGGTGGAAGATTATAGCTTCCTGAAAATGGTGGCAGAGGTGATAGCTTAGTGAAGCAGGCACCTAACATGCTTGCAATCATTGGTCGTTGCATTAAGTTTGGTGTAGGGACATCATGTTACAGCCCGACAAAATGCTTGTCAGACCACATCTCAAATATTATGTGCAGTTCTAGTCATCATACTATAGAATTTATATTACTGAGCTCGAGAGGGTGCAAAAAAAAAACACAAGGATATTGTCTGGAATGGAGGGCTGAAGTTATAAGGAGAATTTGGACAGGCTGGAGTTATATTTTCCCTGGAGTGAAGGAGGTTGTGACTGACTGCATGTAGATAATATATATGGGAGTTGTATAAAATCATGAGTAGCATAGATAGGGTGTGACATATTTTAATGACCTCTGTCTGTTCTCTCTCTCTCACTCTTTCTTGTTCTCTCACTTGCTCTCTTTCTTTGTTCCATCTCTCATTCCCTCTCATACTTTCTCACGCTGGATTGAGGTGTACTGTATTCGGGATTGAGAGACCTCTTATATTTTAACATTGTAAGTTTCCTTCAGTATTTCTAAAGAGTGTTCCAGCTCACTTGATACAAATTGTGTTGAAATGACTTTTTATTTAACGAGTGAATGATCCATTTGTCGGAAAGATGTGTAAGCAAAACCATTATTGAAATGTGAAGGTGGAAATCTGAGGAACTGCCCCAATCACGTCTTGCAGCAAAGATTCAGAATTGAAGGATCCTGGAGTGAAATTGCACTAGATGAGTGTTGCAAAGGTATATTGTTTGCACAAGGATAGACTAACATCAGTATCTAATTCCACCTGCTGTATGGTTTGCACGTGCCACCAGGCAACATCTGCACCTACCATCTCCTTCAGTGCACCAACATAGACTTTGAGAAGCTGGGACAAAGAAACTTTGAAGATCAAAAACTCAAACCCAACACATCTTTTATGAACTACTTGGAGTGCAGCATCCCCGCCCTCTGCACACCTCTAAAGACTAGATAATCTGCAGTGGGCACGAGAGTGTAACCAACAATGCCATTGCCACAAAATCCATGGGCAGTACAATCAACCTAGTGTCAGTGAATCTTCCAGTTCATCAGCACAGCTCTGGAGCTCATGGCAGCAATGATATGCTGGCCACTGTCTCTGCATTCCTAACACCAAATTCCTGAAACAGATATCGGGTTCTGTGTTTTAGCATGGCAAGGAATTAGCAATTGAACTAAGAAAATTATTGAAGGATGTTCTTCTTGAAGGATGGAAAGACAATATCTCCACGAGCCTTTCATAATCCCTGGTCATGACTGCATTGTTACCTTAATTCCTCCACACACTCATCTAGAAATCTGTCTTGTCTGGGCTTGAGGTCCTCCATCATTACTGCATTGCCTCCATTACATGCACCCCCAATCTCCCAAATTACGCTATACCCTGTATCATTTTACTGCAGTGTATTAGGGCAGTTTGAGTCACAGAAATTCACACTAAAAGAATTCACAAATCGACATCAAATAATTTGAGACACAGACTGAAAATTCGCTCTCACTGAATTTATGTGAAAAAGCTGAACAAACAAACATACAGACAGAAAATGAATAGAGGCACCTGAACTGTTTTATCAAGGTGACTGATTGCAGGCTGCCATTTCATAGTGGGAGGTCACTTAAGTGATTTGCTTTGGAAACAGATGAGGCAATCTCTTCTATTGATATTGATACAATGGTGCTTTATCAAACAATGCAACATCCATTTCTAGTTAATTTAAAGCAACAACCTTTTTCTCTTTTGCCTGCAATACAGTCCACATTCCCTTGCTTATAGACCACAGACCCAGGGCCATGGGAGTAATGATATTAAGAGAAAAATTTCCACTAGGTATGTGTCTCTACTTGCAATGTAGAATTCAATGGGGAAAGAAGGGTTGATGTTAAGGAAAACTGTGACTTAGATGGTTTTCAAAGAAAGCAGAACCTTCTGTAATGTGGGGGTACTCTGTATTCAAAGCCCTGTAAATAGCTCTAATGTTTTTTGCCTGCTGCTGCTTCTTAACTCCGTAGGTAGTTAGAATCCATTGAGCAAAGCTAAGATTCTAGCTAATCTCTCCACTAATACCATCCCTTGTTAACACTCTTTTTCACCTTTTGTCCTGCACACATGTGAAATGACCTGGAATATTAAATTCCCTGCCATGGTTGCTCAAAAGTGATTAGATCAGACCCATTTACCACTACATTGTATCAGTAAGTTATCCATCTTCTTACAAACACAGCCTGCATTTACATCATAGTGCCTTTAAACTTGGCTTTTTAACATTTCTCTATACATGGACTATTTCTGCAGACGCTACCAAATTGTGGTATGTGTACCCTGCTCTGATCGGTTGCTTGCTTCCTTAATGGTAGCCTTTTTGGCCAACTCTTATGCTGTGAGCATGGGCAGAGAAGATACCAGTGCTTGCAAGGGAGAGGCATTCTCTGACACAGAGAACACTGTTTAGCTGTATACAGTATATGTTGTGAATATTTCTCAACAGGTTTGTCATTTTGACAGACATTAATTTATTTTTGTTTGGTAGTACCCAACTGAAGAAATTCTACACCAAAATATAAAAAAGTTGTTTTAAAAAAGGCAAAAAAACACAGCTTTTTCCACACCTGAAGACAGAAATTTAAATTGAGTCTATTACTGAGCACCATATAACTGCTCCCTATATTTATTTACAGAAATCAGACAATGTCCCTGAAGAGGCAGGCTCCCTTAAATGATTGCGCAACAAACAACATATTCTATATTATGCTGTACTATAATTATAGAAAAAGCACAAATGTGAGAGTGGTCATTACAAAACAATACATAAAGTATAATACTGCCAGCATTATAGAACAATGTAACAACCATGTCATTACAGGACATCACAAAGAGTGTAATATTGCTGTCATCAGAGAACAAAGCAAGAGATATTGCAATTATCAATTCAGAACAAAGCAAAACGTGTAATTGCGGTGTTATTACAGAAAAGTGCATGTAGTGATATATTGCTGTTGTTAAAGCACAATTCACTCTGCGTGATACTGATATCTCTCAGGAAAATGCTGCAACGTTCTCATTACGAAGCAGTGCATTGTTCCATAAACAACATCACACTGCATTTAAACATGCCTTAAAATAAGACAATTGAATAACCTGATTGTGCTGCTCTCTGTGTTTATTTAAATCTTACATGTTCTTCCTCAGCTACCGATCCTCAGGTTTTAGTGATTTTTTAACTTATACAAGCTGATGTCAAGCAGCTTAACTGCAAGTTCACTCCAAACAGCCCTCAGTAAGTTGGCCAGAATTCAACATAATTGCTATTCAGTGGAAATATCTATGAATTTTCATGATGAATAGAAATAAATTCTATAGGCAAACAGCCTGCTGATCGCTCCTGTCTAGTATAATATAAGAGGAAGGAGGAATAACCCCCTATAGACATTATAATGGGGGTCTTCAGGTCAATTACAAAGAAGAACACTATAAATCAGCACATTCAAAAGTATTCAAGATTCAAGATTCAAGATTCAAAAAACTTTATTGTGATTCTAACCGTACATCAGCTCTTCAGGGCAGAATGAGACAGCGTTTCTCAGGAGCAGTGCAACCATAACATAACAAACGCAACACTAAATAATGAACATAACAATAAATTGTAAAACACAACAGCCACATGTCAGCTAAAGTCAAGTTATAAGTGCCCAGTGCAAGTTAAAAGTGTCCAAAGCAGATCTCGTCAGTTTTTCAAACAGATGTTAACGAGCATATTCCAACTGTATGTTATGCGTCCAGGACAAACAGAACAAACACTAGATACACTTATCACTCCCCGAGGGGCCGCTGCATCCATGCACACCGCCGCCTTTCAACCAAAGGAATGGCATTGGGAGGGAAGAGTGTGGGATAGTGTGAAAAAGACAAAGAAGGTAAAATAATTTGGACTTATCTCATTCCACCGATAAAAATACTTTGATTTCATTACCCTGCTGATTTCAAACACAGGACTATCAGCTCTGCATAGAGAGAGAGATGGCAGACAATTTTAAGAATTAGTATAAGACATAGACCAGAAATTGACAGGTAGGTAATTCAAAGAAATATGTGACAGCTATAATGAGGAAGGCTGGAAGAAATCAGTATGCTGCATTAAAGATCATGGCAATTATTTCAAAATATTTGGCTTAAGCCTAGATTTTCCCCCCAATTGCTAGGAAATTTCTGTTGTGTTAAAACTCTTAATCATCATATAGTTGTGATTTGTGAATCCTTCCCTGGAACTGCTTTATTACTTCATGTTTACAAACATTTTTATTCTCTCCTTCTTCCAGTGTAGATAGCTGTCCGGCTTCAAATTATCCACCATTGTCCCTATACCAAAAAAGACCAAGGTAACATGTCAAAACGACTGGCGTCCTTTCGCACTCACCTCAATAATTTGCAAATGCTTTGAGAGGCTGGTCAAGGACTACATCTGCAGCTTGCTACCACCCACAATGGACCCCTACAATTCACCTACTGACACAACCAATCGACAGACGACACAATACCACTGCTCTACATACTGTCCTTACACATCTGGAGAAGAAGGATGCTTATGTGAGAATGCTGTTCTTAGACCACAGTTCAGCATTCAACACCATAATTCAAACCAGGTTTGACAGGAAGCTCAGAGATCTCGGCCTTCACCCTGCCTTGTGCAGCTGGATCCTGGACTTCCTGTCAGATCATTGGCAGGTGGTAAGAGTGGGCTCTCTCACCTCCACCCCTCTGACTCTCAACACAGTAGCCCCTCAGGGCTGTGTACTAAGTACCCTCCTTTACCTCCTGTATACTCATGACTGTGTCACCACCCACAACTCTAATCCGCTAATTAAATTTGCTGACAACACTAATCTTAAAGAATAACAAGGTGGCCTCCAGGGAAGAAGTCATCTCTCTGACACAGTGGTGTAAAGGAAACAACTTCTCCCTCAATGTCACGAAAAAATGGAGCTGGTTGTGGATTACAGGAGGAATGGGGACAGGCTAACCCCTATTGACATCAATAGGTCTGGGGTTGAAAGGGTAAACAGCTTTAAGTTCCTCAGCATCCACATCACCAAGGATCTCACATGGTCAATACACACCAGCTGTGTGGTGAAAAGACACAACAGCCCTCTTTCACCTCAGACGGATGAGGAAGTTTGGTATGGGCTGCCAAATCCTAAGAACTTTCGACAGGGGTACAATTGAGAGCATCCTGATTGGCTGCATTATTGCCTGGTATGGGAACTGTTCCTCCCTTAATCGCAGGATTCTGCAGACAGTGGTTCCGACAGCCCAGCACATCTGTAATTGTGAACTTCCCATGATTCGGGACATTTACAAAGACAGGTGTGGAAAAAGGGCCCAAAGGATCATTGGGGACCTGAGTCACCCCAACCATGGTCTATCCCAGCTGCTACCATCCGGGAAACGGTACCGCAGCATAAAAGCCAGGACCAACAGGCTCTGGGACAGCTTCTTCCACCAGGCCATCAGACTGATTAACTCACACTGATTTGAGTGTATTTCTATGTTACATTGACTGTTCCATTTATTATAAATTATTATAAATTACCATGATTGTACATTGCACATTTAGACAGATACGTAGCGTAAAGCTTTTTACTCCTCATGTATGTGAAGGATGAAAGAAATAAAGTCAATTCAATTCATGTCTGCTACCAGTCAGTGTAGGTCTGATAAGAAATACTTCATAATTGTTAATTCAAGATTTTTCCCATTCCCTAAAACCTAATAGTGAGCCTTCTGGGTGACAACTTCTGATTTGATATCCAATGGACATTGAACACTGCTGGTTTGGGATATAGTTGCTCTGAGATCCAGATAACATTTGCATGATCATAAAGGCTTCTTTACTGAAACTTTGCATTTTTCCTGATGATTTGTCAGCTTCAGGAAACAGGATCATGACCATTAGGAATCTACACTGATTAAAAGATCGTCAAATTAGAATGTATCCTTTACTCCATCAAACCTTGGCAATTCTTCGAAAGGACTGTTAGTCCCCCACCCCCTTACTTGCATCCTCACAGAGCCCTGAAAATCTTTGATTTTGTCTACATATCTAATTCTAATTCAATCTAACCCACCCTCCTCACAGAGCGTGCAATTCACACTAATCTATTACTTTGTCAGTTCTTTGAATCCTTCGGTTACTGGCCCTCCTGTCAGTGGAAAGCTAATTCAAAGAAACCATTAAAGAAGTTTGATAGTTTGAACAAGTCAGTCAAATCCACTCTAACTTACTTTGCTGTAAAGAAACACAAGACCACCCTATTCTACAGTCTTGACAAATAAAATAAAGGTGCTCTTGGCTCCAGGAATTTTGTATACAGCAACAAACCTTTGTTTTTTTTTCACAGTTGCCAGCTTTTCAACTAAAGGAAAACTGGGAGATGTTTCCAAACATCTCCAATCCAAGACCAGATTGAAACCTATCATGTCAAGTTCCTGCCTACACTCAGCGTTAGTCATAGGTAACCAGAGCAGGATGAACATAGAGATGAATTATATCTGTTGATATATTTTTCGTTGGAGACTAAAATATCTTTCCTATTGTTGGCAAATTTTCAAAAACTATCACAGTGTTCAAAGAAGACACTAGATTCCAATCTATTTGGAAACTGAGGGATTCTAGTATATTTAAGAGAAACCTGAGAGGTAACTTTTTTCAGCTAGAGAGAGCGGTCAGTATATTGAACCTGTTGTCAGAGGAAGTGGTTGAGGCAGGTACATTAACATCAGTAAGCAGTACTTGGACAGGTACATGGAGAGGACAGGTTTAGAGGGATATGGGCCTAATATGGGCAAATGGGACTAGCTCAGATGTTACTAGTCCTCAGTTATGGCACTTAAACCCACTTCACACTTCAGGGAACAGTTGAGCTTGGTTTAAGGATCCCTAGTTGTTCTTATCATCTCCTGACATTGGTGTGTGTGTGGAGGCAACATTGACTGGAGTTAATAGCAGTGGAATCTCTGCTTTCCTAGTTTTCTTCCCCCCCACCCCCGCACCCTCAAAGATTGAAGCTTGTTAGTTGCCCATAGCATTTCCCTAGGTTGATGAGGACAAAAGAACTTTAAGGTGAGATATGTGGGGCATTCCCTACCCCGCCCCCACAAATTAGTAGCCTGGAATATACTTCCAGGGATAGTGATGGAATCAAATTAGAAATGGCATTTATGAGGCTTTAAGATTGGTACATGAACTTGGAGGGAATGAAGGGATGTTATTCACATGCAGGCAAATGGGATTAGCTCAATTCAGCATTGTGTTCAGTATCTAGTTTAAACAGTGGAGTGTGTTCAGCAAAGTCACCGATTCAGCAGAAGGAGTGGCCAACAGGATGTATTGTCCATTTTGTTTGGTGTGTGACGGATATGTAATTTAACAACAGGGATCACAAATGGATTGGTGTTGCTTTTGGACACTCAGGCATTAACCTAGTACTCTTTTTCTTGGGCTCCCGCATTCTTTTCTCAGTTACAGTCCATGCGTCCTGTCTCTGGAACACAGCAATTTCACATCTCTCAGTTCTCCATTTCTATCTCCCACCCCCTCCCCCCCCGTATCATGACCTCTCCACTTTGCAACAGTCCTGAGAGATGGTGCTGAGCTGCAGTCTCTGTCGAGGTCCTGGCAGAGACTTAGTTAGGAATACAGGTGAGCAGTGAGGAGGATGATGTCACCGTTGCCGGGGTGACCCCTGCACTCACTCACCTGTTGTTTCAGGCGCAGACTGTGCATAAGCATGGGGGGGGGGTGCGGGTAGGAGGAGGAGGAGGCATCTAGTGTATACACAAATGGAGGAGAGCTGACACAACACCAAACTACAGCTGCGGCTCCAACATGGATGGGGAACTGGGAGAGGTGTTCGCATCAACTTGGTAGGCACTCAGGTTACTCTGGGTGTGGGACTTCACCCAGATAGTGCTCCGTTTCGGCCCATAGTCAATCTCAGAGCCTTAGAGGGTAAATGGACACAATAAAACATTGGGGAAAGACCTGGCACCTTTTTCCCTTATGCCCGAATACATACTCACTGGTGTAGTCACAAACACAGTAGGATTCACCTGTCCATCTCTGGAATATTCTGTCAAAGGAAACAAAAAATAAAGTTCCAGGACTGCACAGATCCATCGGAATGTCCATCTTGGCCTGATTTCATTGATCACAGCTTTTTCTACTTCTCCCTCCTCCACACTACCCACAACTCCTCACCCTACCCTCTAATTCTCCACCATCAGTGCTCACCCCATCTACATCCCCACCCAAAACAGTGTCCACTCCACCCTTCAATTCACCACCCAACACACAACGTCCGCACCATCTACAGTACTCCATTCAGTGCCAGTTTACATTAAGGTCTGCCCACTGCTTTGGGATATCTGCGGGATAAACAGGTTCCAGCCAGTCACATGTTCTCTGGAGAGCTGTACCTGCCGATTAAGTATTCCTGCACACAATTTCATACAAACAAAATTCAAAAAGCAAATAAAGCTGTGCACTATAAGCAACACACCCAAATGCTGGAGGAACTCAGCAGGGTAGGAAGCATCTATGGAAATGAATAAACAGTTTCCAGCTGACAACCTTCATTAGCACTGCAAAGGAAGGGGGATGAAGCCAGAATAAGAAGGTGGGGGAGTACTCGCTGGAAGGTGATAGGTGAAGACAGGTGAGCTGGGGAATGGGGGGGGGGAGTGATGAAGTAAACTATAAAACTATGCACCCTGATACTTGGCTCATGGGCTGAGTTATTTTTCTTTTTATACTCCCCTGGTTCTACTGATATGTAGGATACTCCAGAAACCCTGCTGACATGTAGCACTGTACTGACATGCTCTGTGTTGTGGCGTGGATGAAATTACCGGAGAGACAGAGTCACTGGTAGATACAAAGCAGCTTCTTTATTCGACACAACAAGGTACAGCAGGCATCTCGAGACGCTTTCCGCAGAAAGGTCTGCTCGCTAAAATGTGGGCTCGATATTTATATGCTAAACACAAAGGCAATCGCTACTTAAAAGTTATAGGCAATACTTAGACAATGCTTCCTTTTGAAGCTACATACAAACATCACACCTTCAGATTTCATCCTTTCCTTCTGACGCCAACATGTCTGTGTTGGTATCCACAGCCTATAGTTCAATCTGCAATACACTTATTTGGCATTTTACGTGCTAACATAGAAGACAATTAATATTTATAATGTATAGATAAGACTGTCTTCGAAACTACAGCATCTGGTATTTACACCTTTTAGGAAGCCCATTGTGGTGGACTCAATCCACAGTCCTTTGTCAAACAGTTAAAATAGAAGTCTGGTGGCCAAAGCCATCTGAGTGTTAACAAATCATCTACCCAGAAATAAATCCACTCTAACACTCCGACCACACAACACAAACATTTCCCAACAATTCCACGTCTGAGATGATGGGTAACCAATGTGTTTTTAATGTTTCATCTTCCAGTTTTTTTTTGTTCACTGTAACAAATACCCATAGAATCAAGTGCAGTGGGTGTTCCTTTGGCTCGTCAAGGACGTTATAATGAAGATAATGAGCTTGGGCAAGATGATCATACCTTCTGATCACTCCTTACCTTGTACAAGGAGTTTTATTTTGGGAGAGTGAGATGCATGCATTAAGCTCTGACATCAACTGCACAGAAATGAGAAACACACCATGTGAGCTCCCTGATTGCTGAGGAGTTTGGGAGGAATTTCACCTCATCCAATGGTGCAGCTGGAAACAGGGGGAAGGGTGGGTAAGCTGTTGACTTAGACCCATGGGCAATCAGGTAGTCTTGATTACACGTGAAGAAGATCAATTGCAGATTTGACCCATTAATATATTTGGGTGATTTGAGCCTTCAATTTTAATGATTTCTTCAGCTGTCTAGTCAATGCTGCTTTCACTGCCTTCTTTTTCAGTTAGCTCTCAGTCTTAACCCAGCACCTACACAAACCATATAAGGGTCACTTTGTCTACTACAATACTATGCAGCACATAATATGTTGCCCGCTCTGTCTGCACAATGTCATAGACTTCAAAAACAAACATTTTTGATGCTCAGTATTGTATCACGTTCAACGACTGCAGGGTAGAAGACGACTACAGAGTTCCCACTGTAGATTGTACAAACTATTATATGCAGTATTAAAATTCCATAACCAACAACTGAATAAATGATTTGAAATCTCTATTTTTGCTGTTGTTTTTTCAAAGAGAAACATTGGGGATCCTGACGGTTGTCTAGCAGGTCAACGCTCTCATTAGTGCCAAACGCACTCCAAGTTGTACTTTGCTTTGGAAGTCCATGAGAATGAATACCAGAGGCAGATTTCTGGATAATGCTATTGCACCTTGGCTCTCTTTCCCTTCAGTAGCTGATGTCTCTTATTGTTTTATTTTGTTTTTCCTTGCCCTTCCCTTGCGTGGCATTGCAACTTCTAAAACAATCATTGCAACAAAAACACCATAAGCATTATTGGCCTGACATCGGTATCTGCACTGTTTTATTTTCTGTGTACCTGATAAGGATCTTAAAGAGTTGACATCACTAATTATCCCCTTAAGCTTTACAAACTGCCTCATTAAAATTCTTACATGCAGCTTTAAATCGAATAAAATTAGATTGAATAATTGCATCACTTGCAATGTTTCTTTGTTTGACAGTTTGACTGCTCGAAATTAATCTTCCCGTATGGTGTTTCATTTTTCTGTTTATTAAAGGCTGCATTAAATGAGGTGTAAAGTATTCCAGGTATCCAGGATACCTTGTCTCCAGTCACTTTTCCTTTCCTGGAATGCCCACATTAGATTGCAGCTTCAGTACAAGCATGCCAATTTGTGCTTTCGGTTCTGTATGCACTAAAATGCCTTTTCTTTTCGCAAAGGCAACTGTTGCCTCCAGAGACAGGAGTCTTGAGACTGCAACCAGCGAATAATGAAGGGCTGGTGTGTGAGTAGCACTTTGGATTGATCTCCCTCAGTAAGGTTATCACTGGTGTCAGAGTATCACTCCTACTACGTGCAGTGGTGAAAGTGGCCTTTCACACCATTGGTAGCCCTACTGTGGGTGATCAACTCAAAGCAGTGTCTCCAGCTGGTATCAGCCTTCACCTCCCACTGTTAGCCCGAGATGATGCTTCACCCTCCTTTTGATGCTTTTTCTTCCCTAATACCAGATGGAGAATACCCCATGCAATTTCAGTCTCTGATCTTTAAACATGGACAGAATGGGGCTTGTAATACATTCCAAAAATCCTTAAAAAAAACTTTTGTTGCACATTGGAAACTCATGTTCTCAGCATTATTTATTTATTATTATTATTTGTTTTTCCTGTATTTGCTCAGTTTGTGTTCTTTTGCACAATGATTGTTCGTCAGTCTTTGTGTGTGTGTGTGTGTGCTTACTTTATTGATTCCATTTCATTTCCTTCTTCTACCATGAATGCCTGCAAGAAAATGAATCTCAAGGTAGTGTGTGTGTTGACTTATACAAGATGTACTTTGATAGTAAATTTCCCTTCAACTTTTTTGGAACTTTGAAAACAGACTCAATTCAGACTGGAGCCAACTTGCTTCTTTTCCAATCTTAGCAAGTGCAGGGAACTTTAACATCTTACTTACTGTCAGTATTTTCTTGTCATCTTAGCACCTCTTTGTTCGCCAGTGCAAAGCTTCCCAAAATATTATGAATCATTCAAAAAGCATTACCAAAAGCAGATTAACATCAAAATATATATGCAATTATATATATCTTTTTAAAATGTACTTGATCTGAAAGAAATGCACCCAAAGTAGTTGTAGAGTAATAATATCGTACAGCAAACAAACAGGAGCTTTGGCAAACATGTCTCTAAGCTAGTCCTGCTAGTCCCTGCCTTTGGCCCATGTCTCTTTAGACCTTTCCTATCCATTTATTTGGTCATGCGTTGATTAAATATACTTCCCTCAACCATTTCCTCTGGCAGCCCATTCCATTTTTAGATCATCCTCTGGGTGAAAAGTTGCCCATCAGGTCCCTATTGAATTGCTCCCTTTCCTCTTAAAGCTATGCCCTCTATCCTGAAAAAGGATATTCACTGTATAATTGCTCATGATTTCATACACTTCTATAATATCACCAATGAGTAAAAACCTAGCTTGTTTAACCTCTCCACATAACTCAGTCTCATCAAAATCTGCACTCTTTCCAGCTAAAAGTAATTTTTTCCATTGCAGGATGACCAGAAATGAACACAATATTTCAATACAATGTCACCAATGTCTCGCACTACTGCAACATCACAGTTACCTTAAGCAAATTATTTTTCCCATTCTGCTCAAGTCTACTCATATTAAATATAATCTTTGTTATGAGCTAGAGTAATCAGATTACATTTTTGAAGTTAGTGACTTTACATAATTGTATCAAAATGCCCTTACACATTTAAGGATTATAAAATGCAACATAAAATGATTTGTTACCGTATACAAAAATGCTAGTGATAAACCCAATTTTAAATTGTGAATTACATTAAAAGTTCATTCGTTAATTTCATTGGTGTATTGTAGTCAGTGTCGTCAATATTGCATAAAAGCTTTCAGGCATATGAGGAAGAAAAATAATCTTAATTTTTCAGAGCCTCAATAAGGGATTACTAATCTCAAAAACTGAATTCCCAATAGAGGTTAATTTAATCTCAAGGGTTGTTCCAACTCAAGCTTTGGTACTCTGCTCCTCACATCCACGCACACCACTGCCTCTGCTCCCCTCCATCTTAGTAGTAATCAATCTCTCCCCATCCCAACACTTCCATGTTTGAAGAGTCACTGTGCTCTATTTTGTGGCTATCAGGGGTTGGAAGCTCCAAATCTGGAACCTGTTCCCTAAAGAGAAGGAATCAACAGAAAAAAGGACTATCATATAGAGATTTAGGGTTGAAATTAAGCATATCGTACTCAAGTTGAGAGCAAGAAAGTGGAGACAAGAATGAAACAAAAACTAATGATTGAAACAAAGGCAAGAAGTCAGTAATTAGTGTGAGAGATCACTGGAGAGACAGCAAATGAAAAAGAACAAATTGTTTTTATTATGTTCATTCTCACAGAAGATAATGATAGCATAGTGAAAATCCAAATGTGCATATTGTTAAGCTGTTAAAGAGATTAGTATCAGTAGGAAAGCAGGCACTAATACAAATCCTCAGAAATCAGTATTTCTGTTCAGAGACCTGAGAATTATGAATAACACAGTGAAATGTAGAAATTAAAAATACTGTTTGATGATTAATCAGATGTGAAGGCACTAAAATTGGAACATCCACATTTGGTCATTTGGAAATTCCTTTATAGTCATGAGTTTTAACTTAAAAATATGTTAGATAAGCCTCTGCAAAAAGAGTTTGTTGTAAAATATAATAGCATTTGACTGAATAACATCAGAGCCACAAAAGATTGTGTTTGAGCCTCTTAAAGAGGATGATACTGTGGCTTGATGCTGGAGCCTTGGGCCAGAGTCCCTGGAGATTGAGAGCGCTGCGTCTGATTCTGGTGCTTTAACCAACTACGCCATCTAGTGCTTCTTCAGCAGAAACAGGATCCTTCCTTGTGGACATCGGCATTAACTGATGAGATCAAACAGATCCAATTTACGGTCTTTGAACCATTCATTTCTTAAAATATTCAGTTACAGGTTTGAACAAATTTTAGTGCACTGAATGATCTGTCTTTAACAAAACATGAACCTATCGTGCTACAGTCTAAAACGAAGCAGAGATCAAAATCCTCCAGTTGTTACTACTTTGTTTCACCCATGAACTCTGGCTTTACACTTTTTTGCTTTGACTGCTTCTTATCATCTTTTTTGTGCTCTCATCCAGCTGACTGAAGTAGTAAAATGGCAAAGATAGTTTACAAAGTCCTGTGGGAGACGGTCGGTGGGGGAATAAAGTCTGCAGGAAGAATCAGTGAAAGTCAATTACGTTTCATAGAAAAGAACTAGCTAATGTCTATGACAATGCAGCTATTTCAAGGAAGAATGAATATCTATGACAATGAAGCCATTTCGTGGAAGAATGACAGATATATTGTCACAGAACTGCCATAGAATTAGACACTGCTTTATTTGGGGTTATTCAGGTTATGATGACTTTTATTTAATTAAAATGCTTCTGTACAGTGGAGACTATTGCATGGTGCTTCTGGCTTCCCATTTATACAATTTAGGTTTGAAGGACTTTGTCAGTCTTGAAGGGTGGTGCAATACATCTCCATCAATGTTGCTTGACACGACACTCAGATGTACGCTGGAAGAGCTGCCTTCTTCCCTGCTATTTTTTTTCAGTGCAGCCCTCCAGTAATGATGCTGCAGACCTTTACGTTGCACCTTCCGATGATGTGCAGTGTGATTGTTGTCTCAGAGTGCTCTCAAAGATTGATCTCAAATAGATACTGACAACCCCCACTGCTTCAGTAATGGAGAGCAGCAGGAGCCTCATTTGGATGAGAACTTGAAATACCATGTCTTAGAAAGGTACAGGCCAAGTACTGGAAATGGGTGATGAAATAATCATCATAGAACACGGAAATATGCCCTTTGACCCATCATGTCTGTACCATCCATTGGCTAACAATACCACTTAATGCATTAGATAAGTGGACTTCTGCACATTGCTGAGTCAACCGCTGTCCAGTTTTTTCTCAAAAGTTGTGAAGGAATCAGCCTCCACCACTTTCTCATGCAGTGCATTCCAGATTTGATCTACTCTGTTTGTGGAAACATTTCAGCCTCAATTCCTCTATAAACCTCATAACTCTCACATTATATCTATGCCTTGTTGTTATAGACACCCCCAAAATAGGACAAACGATTCTTACTGTCAATGTCCCACATAACCTTGTACATCTCTGTTGTCTTGCTAGCCTCCTCCAACACAGTGAAAACAAGCTAGCCTCTCCAATCTCTCCACATAACTGAAAAGGTTCAGGCCAGGCAACATCCTGATGAATTTCCTCAGCACACCCTTCTGGTGACATGGTGACCAGAGATGCAAACAAATTCCAGGTGTGGCCTAAAATTGTTTCTAAAGTTATAATATGGCATAATGGCCAGTACAGCAACTGTGGGCCTTAGATTATGTTCCCATGCTATATAACTCTACAACAAACCACTGCTACAAAGTTCGGGTAAGTATGGTGTGTGCACTTGTTCATATTGACCATATTCAGTCTCAATCCCATTGGCACTAAACTGCTGACCTTTCACTTTCCCTTCCCAGTCCATTTTCCTCTTTTCTAGGAAATGCCTTCCTGTCAGGTCTGTCACCATTTCACCTGCCCACTCACACTTTATTCTCCAACTTTCATGCACATAATGTTGCCCCCCCCACCCCCCGTACTCAAGCTCATCTCTACTGCCAATCCTTTTTTGAAGTTCCACTACCAGCCTTCTGCTTATCTTGTTCATATCTTCCAGGATTGCCTTTACTGGATACAATAACAGTCTCATCTTTTACACCAAATAGAAACTCACATAAAGTCTGATTGCAACGGTGGTAGCACCAGTTAAACATGAAATCTACTGCCATATTTGTTCATCATTTCTTGAACAAAGTTGCTACACCACAATACATTTAGAACAGCCTAAAATAAAGATAACAACTGATATCATTTACCTTTCTCAATGGTGAACTACCCCACCTTACAGTTGTTCAATCCCACCACCCTCCTCTTCCATTCACTATTTGGATTGAGGGTGGGGGGAACTACCAGAGGTGTAGGCCAGGAAGGGTCAGCATAGTCCTGCAGTGAAAAATGGGCCAACAAAATTAGTTGGAAAAGGTTAATTCAGCAATATTGGTGATGCAGTCACAAAGCATGGAAACAGGCCTTCAGCCTATCCAGTCCTTGCCCACAGTGTTGCCCAGCGAGCTCGTTCCATCTGCCCTTGTTTGACCCTTAACCCTGTCCTATCCACAAGAGGTACTGCAGATGCTGGAAATCTGGATCAATGCGTACGATGTGCTGGGGTGCTCAGCAGGTCAGGCATCTTCTGTGGATGGGAATAAACAGTTGATGTTTCGAGCAGAGACCGTTCCTCGGGACCTCATCCCGACCTGAAATGTCGACTGTTTATTCCCATCCGTTCATGATATCTGACCTGCTGAGCTCCTCCAGCACTTTGTGTGTATTACATTTAATTATCTAGATGGCATTTAAATGCTGCTAATGTGCCCAGCTCAAACATTATTTCTGGCAGCTCATTCTAAATATGCTACTTCTTGTGTGAAGAAGCCCTTGATGGACTCTGACCTTACACATAAGTTCTCTTGTTTTCAGCACCCTGCCCCCTCCCTGGGAAAAAAAAGACTGCATTTTCACTCTGGGGAGAAAAAAGACTGTGTGCTTTCACCCTGTCTATGGCCCTCATGATTTTATGTTCCTCTGTCAGGTCACCCTTCAATCTGTTATGTTCCAGGGAATAAAGTGCTAGTCTACATAACCCCTCCTTCCAAACTAGAGCTACTAGATCCAAACCACATTCTCGTAAATCTATTTTAATAACATACTTGCTGTAAAAAGGGACCAAAACTGCAAACAATACTCCAAATGTGGCTTCATTAACATCTTACATAAATGCAACACGACTTACAACTCTAATACTCATGGCTTACAGAAGGCCAGCATGCCAAACGCCTTCTACACCACCGTAAGACAGAAGAAATACAGCATTCTTTCACCTGAGGACTACTGTCTACTCATTCATGGCAGACAATGCCCTGAGCTGAATTATTTTAGTTTCTGTATCAGGATGCTCCCCAGAGATCGGTTTTTGGACCCCTCCTGTTTTCCCATTCACATTTACTTGACAACAATAGAGGGATGATATGCTGTAAATCCAAAATATTTCAGAAGTGGTGACAATACACACAATTTGGGATGTGAAAAGTTTTATTTCAATACAAAGTGGCTGAATTGCTTCTGGTTGAAGAACATGCCATTTGCTAAAGCTCAAATTGAAGCCGATTTTGATCATGCAACCAGAATCCTGATCTTTTGAAAAAGGACAAATGGAACTCTGTTAGTGTTACACATAGCAGGAATATGAGCGTGCATTGTAACTGATAAGATAAAGGGAAGTGACTTAATTAGATACTTCTGTGTCTAAAATGTAAGCATTAAGATTTCTGCTGACTTTAGTGAAGTGTGGTGAGCTGCTCTGTCATGGTTACGATGACTAGTGAATTCCACATCCCAGTTAAAGCCAGAAATAATTGTTCATCCAATACTGCCAGCTTTATCCTTAAAATTAAATGCGAGGAGCAGCATCAACACTCTGGAAGTACACCACATGCTGGAAAAATGGGAAATTTTGTTTTTCGATTAGCACCCTTCCACATTCAGCACGTTACTGATGAATATAATAACAAGAAATAAATGGAACCCAGTGCATTTCCATATCAGAAACTGGATGTGCTAAGATCACTGGGCTTTTTCATTTTCACAGTTGATTGTTTGCCTGGCTCTACTTAACAAAGACAGAAATTCTTAGGCTACTAGTGCAAAGAACTATGCTTGTATCAGCAAGGTATTTTCGAAATAGTATTCAGAGCATTAACGAACTGCATAGAGCAACACTAAATTTGACAACATAGAGATAGTCCCTTCAACCTAAACGCTGAAAACCCTTATCCATTCTCTGCATGAGCTGCCTCCCAATTTAAGTGATAAAACAATTCTGATTGTTGTTAGGGATGGAATTGGATGCACGCCAGCTCTGGCAGGGTTTGCAGGGCATTACTCCCTGCAAAGCAAGGCCTAACATCATGAATGGCTGTGATGTTTTACTCCCAAGTGAGCTCAATACCTTTATGCACACTTTGAAAGGAGGAATAAAACTACATCTGTGCAAATCAATGCAGCATCTGGAGACTCTGTGATCTCCTGTCTCGGGGGCCGCCATCAGAACGTTTCAAGAGGGTGAACTCTTGCAAGACACCAGCCTTAATGATGTACCTGGTAAGGCTCAAAAAACCTGTGCTAACCAACTGGCGGGAGTGTTCAAAGCCATCTTCAATCTCACTGCTGCAATTGGGGGTTCCCACCAGCCTCAAAGGACGACAATCATACCAGTGCCCAAGAAGAGCAGAGTGAGCTGCCTCAACGACTCACATCTACAGTGATGAAGAACTTTGAGAAATTGGCCATGGCCAGAACCAACTTCTGTCTAAGCAAGGACCTGGACCCACCCTAATTTGCCTATCATCACAAGAGGTCTAAGATGGATGTAATCTCACTTATTCTTCACTCTGCCTTGGGTCTCCTGGACAGAGGTAATACCTACAACAGGCTGCTGCTTATTCACTACAGCTCAGTGTCCAACACAATGAACCCTCAGTTCTAATCAACAGGCTCCAAAATGTGGTCTCTGCACCTCCCTCTGCAACTAAATCTATGACTTCCTCATCGGGAGACCACAGTCCGTACGGGTTGGAAATAACATTTCCACCTGGCTGACTTCAAGGGTGTGGGCTTAGTCCACTGTTCTACTCTCTCTACACCCATGATTGTATGGCTAGGCAGAACTCAAATGCCATTTATAAATTTGACAATGACGTAACTATTGTTGGCAGACATTCAGATTGCAACGAGAAGATGTACAGGAGTGAGATCGATCAGCTGGTTGAGTGGTGTTGCAGCAACAACCTTGAACTCAACTTCATTAAGATCAAGGAATTGATTGTGGACTTCAGAAAGGGGAAGCTAGAGGAACACTTACTAGTCCTCATCAAGGAATCAGAAGTGGAAAGTGTGAACAGTTTCGGTTCCCAGGTGTCAACAGCTCTGAAAATCTACCCTGGGCCCAACGTACTGATTTAATTACAAAGAAGGCACAGCAGTGGCTATATTTCATTTGGACTTTGAGCAGAATTGGTCTATCACCAAAGATACTTGCAAATTTCTACAGGTATACAGTGGAGATCTTTCTAACTCGTTGCATCACCATCTGGTATGGAGGGGCCACTGCACAGTATCGGGAAAAGCTGCAGAACGTTGTAAACTCAGTCGGCTCCATCATGGCTACTAGCCTCCCCAGCATCGAGGACACCTTCAAAAGGTAATACCTTAAAAAGGCAGCATCCATTTTCAAGGACCCCCCCCACCCAATCACCCAGGACACAACTTTTCCCATTACTACCATCAAGGAGGTGGAACAGGAGTCTGAAGACACACACTCGATGTCCCCTCCATTATCAAATTTCTGAATGGACAATGAACCCATGAACACTACCTTAGCAGTTTTTTCTCACCCTCTCTTTTTGTACGACTTATTGAATTTAATTCTCTTCTTTACATATACTCCTTATTGTAATTGATGGATTTTATTATTATGTATTTCATAATACTGTTGCCGCAAAACAATAAATTTCATGACATATGCCAGTGATATTAAAACTGATTCTGATTGTGATTCACCTTCTGGTCATCTCTATGGGCAATAAACTCCATCACTTTCTCCCTGATGGCTTTATATAAGACATTGGAGAGGCAATACTTGGAGTACTATATTCACTCCCCCTGCCCCATCATAAAGGGAAGGTGTTACTAAACTAGAAAATGTGCAGAAAACATCTACCAGGATGTTGCCTGGTTCTGAGTTATTAAGGACAGGTTGTATAGGCTAGGAATTTATTACACTGGAATTTCGGAGATTTAGTGGTGACCTGATAGAGGTATGCAAGATCATGAGGGGCATTGACAGGGTGAAATCATTTTCTCAGGAAGGGGTTGCTAAACTGAAAAGGACACAGATTTAAGATCAGAGGCAAGAAATATAAACGGCATCATGAGCAGGGTAGATTCTTTGCGGAAATTATGGGCAATGTTTGGAGTGAGCTGCTATAAAGAGCAGCTGAGGTGGGCATATTAACATCATCTGAAAGCCACTGAGATAGTGCATGAATAGGGGAGGTTTTAGAGGCCTATTGGCTAAGTGTAGGCAGAAAGCACTATCTCACTTGGCATGAGTAGGTTAGACCATTTTCCATGCTGTATGACACTATGACTCTTTAGCTCATTACACCAATGCAATTGATTTCAACTTGCCATTGCTAAGAAAGATGCTTCTCCTGAACCCCATACTTGTGAACCCTACATTTGGACTCTCCAGAAATTCTGGCATTGTTTTAAGGTGAAGACATGAATCAAGTTAACTGGTTCCAGACAGACCAGCAGGCTGCAAATCTAATTGGAATTTTCCTACATTACCCATTGCTGGGATGGCGAGATTACTAGCAATTCCAGATTGGCCCTGAACAGTGGCAGCTATCAGAGAACCACAATGAGTCCAGATCATAAAATGGCTAGAAGCAGTAGTACTGGCAGAGAATCTAACTTGAAGACTCAGACAAACTTTTCCAGCGATCTATTGGTTTTATGATAACTGTTGCAGAGACCTTATTCACTTAATTGAAAAACATGAGAATGCAGATGCTGGAATTTGGAGCAACAAGCTCGAGGAACTCAAAGGGTAGAGCAGCATCTGTGGAAGGAAAGAAATTACCCATGTTTTGGTTGAAATGTTACACGTTGTAGTATTTTGACCCAAAACATCGCTGATTTCTTTCCTCTCACTGATTCGGCATGTTTCCTCCAACACACTGTTTCTTGTTTATTTGATTACCTGGATGGTAACATTCCTGCTATGGCAGTGGTGGGTAACCTCAGGATCAACTCTCCTAACTTGGGCTGCCGGTTTACACACAGAACCGTCACTGTACCATAGCACATTTTAAGAGATAGATTCAAAACTTCCAGGTGATCTAGTGTTAACTGATGAACACCAAACTCATCAGATGCCGGTGAGCCTTCAGGAGTCTAATAGAACAGAGGATCTGGGAATACTGATCCATAATTCCTTGAAGGTGGTGTCACAGGTAAAGAAGGCTTTTGGCACATTGGCTTTCATAAATCAATGTGTTGAACACAGGAACTGGGATGTTACAATGAAATTGTCTAAAATTTGGTGAGACCTAATTCAGAGTATTATGTGCAGCTTTGGCCATCTACCCATAAAAGATTTAGATAATATAGAAAAAGTGGACAGAAAGTTTATAAAGATGTTGCTGGGACTTGAGCACCTGAGTGATAGGGAAACGTTGAGCAAGTTAGGACTTCATTCTTTAGAGCGTAGAACACTGAGGGGAGTTTTGATAGGGGTGTTCAAAATTATGAGGGGTATAGATAGGGTAAATTCAAACAGACTTTTTCACTGAGGTTGGGTAGACCTACAACTAGAGGTCATGGGTTAAGGGAGAAAGGTGAAAAATTTAAGGGGAACCTCTTCACTCAGGGGTGCTGAGAGTGTGGAATGAGCTGCCAGCAGAAGTGGTGGATATAGGTTATTTTCAACATTTAAGAAAAATCTGGATAAGTACATGGATGGGAGGGGCATGGAGTGCAATGGTCTGGGAGCAGCTCAATGGGACTAGACAGATCAATCATTCAGAACAACTAGCTGGGCCTGTTTCTATGCGGTACTGTTCTATGACTCTATGAATCTAAATACAAAAAACTAGAAATATTTTGTATGCCAGACAGCATCTGTGGAAAATGAAACCGAACCAACATTTCCGAGAGACCCTTTGTAAAATTAATGTTTTGGATTTTGTTCCCAGTGTTTGCTACTGGCTAGTGATTTACATCTGAAAATAATTCTCAAGGATGGGGCAGGGCTTGTTTGTACATTCTCCATAGATGAATAGCTTAATCGCACTATACGATTACCCCTTTGTTTCTTGGTGGAAGTACTGATGTATTACTACACCTACGGACTGTAAGCTTGGTGAGAGTCAGAACAAAGGTCATAAGGAAAGGGGTGCACAGAAATGTAAAACAACCACCTTACCTTATTTCACTCTGGTCATTGATATATTGGACACGCTGAATTTCTAATGCGTTGTGAGTCACATTTATTACGTCACTGACAGCAATCATATACAATCACATAAAATGGTCCTTCACCCTCACAATGTCCCAGTTTATTTCATGTGCAATTTCTAGGTTGAAAGTCATCATCTGCATCTATTTACAGCCTAGAAGTATCTATATTAATCATATAGGGGATGGTACATATACACATAGAGTGATACAGATATGTGAAGAGCTTTCAAGGGAAGTGGTTGAGGCAGATACAATTATGATATTTTTAACATATTTGAACAGGCACATTTGAATAAGAAAGATTTGGAGAGATATGTGCCAAACCTGTGCAAAATGGGTAGGCTTAGATGGGCATGGATAAGTTGGCCAAAGGACATGTTTCCATCCTGTACGAGTATATATACTCCTTTCAGTAGAGACAAATATAAACAGATTTGGCAGCTTCTTCCTGATGAACATCCTTTAATTCTGGAGTTAATGAAATACATCACATTGCCTTTCAATTCCTAGAATATTTAGCCATCATGTTCTGGCCAAAAGAATTTAGCAGAATGTTGACAGACCATCAGACCTTTTCCTTCCTCACAACCCCAATGCCAAGTTGTCTAACTATACAGAAAAACACAGCTTTTAATTTTGATGTATGACTACTTTCATATAATCTGAGAAATAGCAAAGTATTAACCGCCAACGTGCTGATATATGTCAAAGGTAACATCATGTGCCAAGAAGACAAATTTGTCTTTATTATTGTGATAAATCTGTCTTTTACTACACACATTTAGTTTACTGTACCTTAGTACTTATAGTATCAATTGGGAGTTGGTTGCAAAAGATCTGTAATAGAGTGAACCTGTATAACAAGGACCTCTTCAGTTGTCACTGTGGGGAACCTACTTACCCTGGGTGTAGATAAAGTTCAATATGTCAATGTGAAAGATATGAGCAAATGTTCAAACACAGATTTGCAAAGTGTTTCTGTGATCTTTAAGTTTTAAAAATGTAGCTCTCAAACCTCTAGCCAGTCCACTAAACACTACAACCCTGATGATGAGCTTCAGTGAACTATACCTCTTCATGGATCAGTAAAGGTCCAAGAATCAAGCTAACTTACCTATTCAACAATACCTGCTTGTGTTTCACCAGCACCACTCCACTTGACATATCGCGGCTTTAATTCCAAAGATGAACATAGATTCCAAAGGTGAGGCAAAAGTGACTGATCTAGACCTCAAGGTAATTCCTGACTGGGTATGACATTGAGAAGCCTTTGTGAAAGTATTTTAAATAGGCACAGGAACACATTCCAGTGGCTGGAGTCTTGCAGCATGCAACAGGAGGCTCTGGTTACTGGAAGTCTAACAGCCTAGCCCATTTCATCACTGCAGGAGTTCTTTGGGGTAGTACCATGGTTCTCAACATCTTCCCTTGACATTTAAAGTCATTACCATCAAGAAGTCCCTTACTTCCACAGCCAAAGAGTCAGTGCTGTCTAGAAACTCAAATGGATCAAACAAATTAACAACACGGGCAACATGAGCAGGTCAGAGGCTGGGTATTCTGCACACTTGACTTATCTTCTGACACTGCAAAGCTTTTCCACAATCTACGAGGCATAGCTCTGAAGTGCAATGGAATACGCTTCACTTGCCTGGATGAGTGCAGCCTCAATAACTCTCAGCAGGATTGCACTGCCATCCTAGAAAGGTAACCTGCTTGATTTGCAGCCACTGCAACATCACCAACACACAGTGGTTGCAATGTCTACCATCTATAAAATACACCCCAGTTACACACAGACAACACTGTTAATTTCCGCCACAATGAAGAAATGGGAAGAAGATACACAGCAGCATCACAACTTGCAAGTTCTCCTCTTCACACATCGTCTTATATACAGATCATTGATCATTTGTCATTGCTGGGTCTAAATCATGGATCTCCTGCTGAAAACAGAGTAAGAGTTCCTTCACTGGAAGGACTGCAATGGTTCGGCAACTGAGGATGGGTAATAAATGATCTGTTGACCAGCAGCACCCAGGACCTGGACATGAATTTTAAAATGACTTCCATTGGAACTACGATGGTAGTAAACACATTTCAAAGCTTTAGAACAACTTTAATTTACTAAAAAATAAATCTTATCCACCAATGTCACCAATAGTCTTTGCAACTATTAAAAGCCATTTCTATTTTTTTGAATTCAGGTAACTTGCAAATGAAAAAAAGGTCCTTTTTTTGGGGAGGGGGATTCCAATTTCACCTGTGATAATCAAACTGTGATATCTTATGTATCACATTTGACAATGTAAGTTACTGACCAATTGTATTGGCTTTCAGCAGATTTTACAGGCAGTGAAATACAACTGATTTTAGAACTACCCTGCAAAAATCTCTTTTAAGAATGGGTGTGATTGAGCACCATTTCTGCTTGAAAGCCAAATGAACCCAAACCATACATTGAATGGCATTTCTGCAACAAGGAAATCAATGTTCATTTATAGTAAAAAAAATTAAACACATTTTAATGGAATAAATCTCATAAATTAAAGAAATGCTGTGCCTCAAATTAAGAAGCATGTATAAGCACAGTTGGCACTTTTGGACAAAGCCAGCTATTACACCAAATCAGTCTGTGGGCACTTGGACAGTAGGAGAAACAAGCACGTTTTTTTTAAAAGGCAGCCTTACGGGGTTAGAGCTTTGGTGGTCAAGTAGACTGTTACAAATGAGATGCAAAGATGATGAAACACCAAGTGAGTGGGGAAAGGGAGAAAATAGAGGGAAGACAGGGTCGTGGGGGGAGCGGGGGGGGGTTGTGAAGGGGATCCCATGCTGGAAAATCAGAACTGAAACAGACGTTATGCATTATTTGCAAGCAAAAATATGTTCCTTTATTTTACTTGAGTGCTAAGATATGATTGCTTAAAGCCGCAACTAGCATTCGTGGAAGCATTATTATATGTATTATAGGTTGCTTCAGTGTCAAAATTTGCATGCTAAAACGTCAGTAGGCCTAACCACACTATCACTTTTCCTGATATGTTCGGAGACCTATGAGTAAAATCTCCCAGTTTTACTCAATGCAAGGCGTAGCAATGGTCATTATTTTGTGTAAAACTGACCGCTCACTCTCAAATTGAACGTACAAACCTAGGAAGAAAATGTCACGCCGCTTCTTCGTGGTAGAATCAACGCAGGGCAAGCATTTCCCACGGTTTAGTTTAGGTTAAGCCTAATTTTCCCTTACATACTAACACTCTGATGGCACCGCTCTTGGGGTAAATTTCTAGTATCAAGATGCTTAATGGTTCTAGCCAAGTGGGTTCAGTTGTCTTCCTCGGGGTAAGAGGCAGCATCTTCCTTCCCATTCATCCTGAAGCCCGTATCCGTTCAGCATCAGCCTCTGATCCCTGCACCCATCCAAAGGGGATCTCAACACTTCCAATTTCTTTTCACTTATCTGGAGTTGCGCAGAACATCAGAAGCCCTGGCCTCGTCTGTGCTCTTGTCGCGAAACAAACGTAAGGTAGTTGGCATTACTGCTTCTGCCTGCCCCCTCTGAAATCTATCTGCGGCTACCCGACTTGCCCCGAGATGGCAGCGAGGAATTAACCTTGGCACTCAGTTGGGGAGCTGTCTCTTACTCCCCAGACGACAGAGACGGAGTATCTTCCCTTCACCCGGAATGGCGATCTCTGACGATTGATCCGAGACCCCACGGGCCATTGAACTATAGCATCCCAGACCCTCAGAAGCCCAGGGACTCTCTCCGTGCAGTCGGCAACTTTTTCCTCTTGAAAAAGGGTAGTAACTGCTGGTACTTAATACAAACAAGAGCAGAAGCCATCTAAATACCTTAAGGAATACTATGACACTGCAGGAGCAGAGTTAAAAGATAACATAAACAATCCTTCAACAATATTCTCTCAAAAGCAACCATTTTAAAGCAGTTTTTCTTTACATATATGATGCCAAGAACCAAGAAAAATAATATCTCTATTCAGCTATAATTTCTCAAGAAAAAGACATAGGCAAGGAATAAATTCTCATGGTGCTTTAAGGGAGCGCGTTGGGGCCGGCGTTTGGTGTAGATGCACCCCATAGCTTTCGGAAGGATGCACCTTGTCTGACTCGATTACACACCATTCTTGGCGCTTCTATGCCCCTCGCAGTTTACCATTAAACAAAAATCAGGTAACCCAAGTTTTATGTGCGTGGCTTGTGTACATCGAGCAAGCAGCAAGGAACAACGGCGCGGCGAATAGACAGCAATATCTCACTGCATTTACGTAAAAACAAAACAGGATTCGAAGCTAAAGAACTAATTAAAACAGAGAGGATTACAATTCTAGTTTAGTTTTGACAGTTATCGGTTGGAAGCTGAGGCGAAGCCGACATCAATCATGCTTTCGGGCCATTTGTTATTTTTTTTATTTGCAATATGTGATGGAGGGAATTAAACATTTCTCGTCGATGTGTTGACTATAGGCGAGGAATTGGCAATTCTAATTCTTGTCAGAGTCTAGAATAGCACATTGAAATCACATCACTAACAGCCCATTTCACGACTACATATAGCCTCAATTTAAAAACTATACATCTTTCGCTCTGACACTTGCATGCATACTAAACGGAATTTGTCAGCACAGACAGATAACGTGTGGAATTACATGCGACACTCTACTGAACGCAAAGTCCTGTCAGGACTGGAGTTGAGAGCTAACTTCCTTCAGCCGAGCCTTCGAAAACAGATTCAATATTGATCTGACTTGACTATGTCCTAAGTCGGATGACAACGGTTAAAGTGAGGCATAAAGTACAACAGATAGTTCGATGATACATATTGAACAAATACAGCAAAACAACAGTTAGTCAAGTCTGTTGCTGCAACAATTCGCTTAAGTCTAAGTCAACGACGAGCATCCAGCCCACACTGAACGCCAGCCTGTTTGGAGTTGATGGTTCCTAACGTTCGTGTCACGGTCAGACATGAGATGATTAGCTTGAGTTATATAACCGGTGAGTTACGAGGTTTCTGACACTACTCTCTCTCCGCGTTATCCAGACCTTGCGGGAGGGGGAAACTGGTTTAGAATTGTTCCTGGAGATGAAAGGCTTACACTTAATCTTTATTGTTTAACATGAGGTGCAGCGATAGCTAGAGAACACTTTTTTTTCCAACCTTTTCCCAGTTAACACCCGTTTTGCAGCTTTGTAACTTACCCCTCTGCTCCAGCCGAGAAAGAGAGAGAGAGAGCGAGAGAAAGTCCACGCTTTTTGTTTCACCAACGACAGGTGGTCTTGCGGATATAATCCCGCTAAAATGATCCCTATAAATCAAGGCAGCGCAGTAAAGGGGCTAGGATAGCGCGCAGACTGCAGCCCGGCATTCCTGTGTAGAGCTGGTCAGAACTGGGTCCAGCCGAGGTCTGGGACCAGCTGCCGTTCTACCGAGATCTTCACTCTTTTCATTCCATCCCCTGGTGGCCATTCAAGGAATGAAAGAAGAAGGAATCTCCTTTTAATGAAATGCTTAAGGAATACAGGGAATGAACCGGTTGCTGTTCAGGCGGGGCGCCAGTTAGCATCAGTCTGCGGTTAACCCTTCCTCGCCTGGCTTCACTTTTTTGCTCAGAGGTTAGGACACAATCGGGGTCTCAACTGGCAGAGACTTGGAAAGGGAAGCAGACCTTTTTACCCGTGGCTACGAGAAGGGCTATGATGGTGGTAGCATTTTGTCGCATTGGACAGTTGATGGATTCGGAGAGAAATGAAACTTTAAACCATCACGGGAAACGTTTCCTCTTCTATGGAGCGAATTTGATCGCGGCGGTTGAATGACAAGAAGAAACCACCCTCATCATTTTTTGAAGCATAAGTGCTGAAAAAATAGGAGATTTGGTTGCAGATTGACGGCTGCAATGCCTGTGGCTGTTTGAAGAGATTAAAACAGACGCGCTGCACATTCTGTGGTAGAAGCTGAGTTACAGGCGTCATGGATGATAGCGTACTCTTCAATATTAGCCAGTCATTGGATTCTGACCAGTATAGCGAATTGCGGACATTAAGCCCGGCTACAGAGAACAAGTCTGCGTTGTTCGCAAGGCTGCTGCAACCAGGGAGAGTCCCAGCGCTCTGACCAGGGAGTTCCACAGGTGCTGCAGCACAGCGCTGTTCAAGCACCTCCCTCCATTCCTCCATCCTGCCCCCCTGCATCCCTCCCTCCATGGTAGCGGACTGGAATTGCTTCTCCATTTTAAGCAGATTAAGAACAGTTCCGATTTGCTAACAATAAACGACAATCAAAAGGAACTGATCTTACGCTAAGAATGTAATTGATGGACGGCGCCATGAGCTCCCCCTAATGGGAACACATCGGCCCTCCATCATTTCCTCCCTCCTTGCCTCCTAACTGGTACCTAGAGTGCCCTGTCGGGTTCTAACGGTGCTGTTGGCTGAATAGCTAATGCAGCTCATTGTGATCTCACAGGGTTGGGTACGGGGGTGCATTTTGCCTGCCATTCGGATAGAAGTCGGGCTGGTTTTAAATCATTGGTGTTTTTGCCAGCAATGCATTGCTGGCTAGGTCGACATTCACTCCCTTGTTACTGTTGAGAAAGCGGGGTGTAAACTAATTTCTTCAGTGTGCCTCCTCCTGGTGAGGCTCCAGGGTCTGGATCCAGCCACAGTAAAGAGCAGTGATATATTTCGCAGCCAGGACGGCTCTTGTCTTGGAGCGGGAACCTGCCTCCGCCGGTGTACTTATGCACGTGCTGCCCTGGTCCTCCCTGCCGGTCGAAGTCATGGGCTTGGGAGGTGGTGTCAGAGCAGGATGGATAAGTAATAGATGGGACACAGTGGCTTCAAAGGGTTCATTGTTGAAGGTTAATGAGGTGCCAGCTGAGATACTGGTTGTCTGGGATGCTGCGATGGTTACTGAGAGTTATCGGAGCGGCACACACGCAGGTGAGTGGAGATGTTTCCATCTTGTGCTTTGTAGCGAGTGGAGGAGCTATTTCCGACTTCTGGATTTACTTATATAGCTGCATTATTAGTGTGGGTGGTCCAGCTGTGATTCTAGTCAGGATCAACTGAGGGTATTGACGAGGGGAGATGTGCCATTGACTGTCTTTGCACTCTCCACCTGGAGCACATCCTGCATCGTTACTGCTTCCACTGTTTCTTCCAAGTGTTGCTGAAGGTGGAGCACGGATTCGCCAGCTGAGGGAGGAATGTGGGTGGGATCGGGAGGAGATGTAGGACCTGGAATTATTGTTGTTCTGTACCCCTGCCTGGTGGGTCTGTCTCCTGATGGACCAGGGCATGTCTAGGGTTGAAATGAAGGAATCTGCTACTTTTCTGTAAGGTTTGACTCTGTGAGTATGGCTGATTTAGCCTGGTGGGACAGTTCTTCCTAGATTATGTAGGTTGGGACTATCAATGGGTGAGTCTTCACACTGGTACAACTTCCTTTTAGATGTCTTATTAAATCAAGACATTTTCTGCTCTCCAGGTCCAAAACGTCCATTGGCAATTTCTATTTGAAGAGATTGTCCTGTGCGCTGAGTATTATCTGTCTCTCAGTCAACATTACTACAATTACAAATGAATTGCTGTTTGTAGGACCTTGTTACACACAAATCATCTGCTAGAGGTTTTATTTTATTGTGATCTGAGCTTCACCGGCAAGGTAGCATTTATTGCTCATCCCTAATTGCCCTTGAGAAATTGGTGATGAGTCACCTATCTGAACTGCTGCTTTCCTCTGTGTAAATGCACTCCCACACTGCTGCTGGGGAGGGCATTCAGAAATTAGCCACAGTAACAAAGGCGTTGCATTTCCGGATCAGGACATTGTGTGACAAAGATAGGAGCCTGCAGGTAGTAGTGCTCCCATACTCTTGATGGCCTTGACCTCCTTCGTGGTGGTTTTAAGAGGTTCTGGTACAGTGAGCTAGGAAAGTAACTGCAGAGGGCACATTATAAACAGAAGAGATTCTGCAGATGCTGGAAGTGTTAAGCAACACACATAAAATGTTGGAGGAACTTGACAAGTCGGGCAGCAGTTTCGGAGGGGAATAGACAGTTGATATTTTGGGCTGAGACCCTTTATCCTGTTGAGACTCGCAGCCCAAACATTGACCGTTTAGTCGCCTTCATAGATGCTGCCTGAATGCTGAGTTGTACTAGCATTTTGTGTTGGTTGCAGTTGGCGCCTGGTGTTTTGTTGTGGATGCTGCCAAGCAGGTTAAGCGTTGCTGAAACAGCACTCACTCAGACAAGTGCTGTGTCTTATGTTGCACTCCGCAACTGGACACTGTAGTGTCAAGCTTACTCCTATTAATGCCTCACAGTCTCCACTCAACTGATATGATGCACCTGCCACTGATTCCAGTCTGATCATCTCAAATTTCAAAGTACATTTATTATCAAAGTATGTATACTCCATGCAACCTTCAGATTCATCTTCTTGCAGGCAGCCACAAACAGAGAAACACGATAGCGCCCATGAAAAAAAAACCCACACAACAAAGATGTCAAATGTCCAATGTGCGGAAAAAGAACAAATCATGCAAACAACGGAAAAGTGACAAATAACACATGGAACTTCAACCGCAGAGCCGCCAAAAGTGAGTCCGTTCAGCAATGAGGTGAGTGAAACCGGTCCAGGAGCCCACAGGATGTAGGCCATAGTCACAGGACCAGTTCAGCACTGAGTGAGTGCTGATGACTGTAGGCCACAGTTGTAGAGTCATTTCAGTGCTGAAGCGAGGAAGCGAAATCTAGTGTTTCCGAGGAGCAGAACCTGTTGTTCAGACGGGGATTTAAGCACAGAGCCAGATTGAAAAGGTCAGGGTGTTGGGGCCCGAGGTGAGGTGTGGGCTGGTTCCCATCTCTGCTCCACAGCGTTTCCTCAGCTCTGCGCTGAACTATGGATCTCATGTTCTCTTGCAGACATCAGTTCAGAAACACTATTTGCTTGTGGTTACTGTTTGCATGGCATTGTTTCTCATTGCACATTGGGTGTTCAATGATATTTTTTATGGAATATTTTATTTTTTATGGGCATGATTTTTATTCTCTGCACGTTGAGTTGTAGATAGTCTTCTCTTGCGTGATGTTCTTTTTTATTGATCTCTTAGTTTCATGGCTTCCTGTTAGATGGATCTCAAAGTTGCATAATGTACACATACTTTGATAATAAAGGTGCTTTGAACTTTGAAGCAAGTAAATCTTGATCGTTGGCCTTGACACCTTGACTTACCACCTATCTTACCCCAGTTCTCATCTATAGTCCTTGTTCGCTCATCATACCAGTCAGCCTCTACCAGTTGCTCCTAGCTTTCAGTCTCCCTGCATAAGGTTTACCTTGTTGCCTGTTTTGACCGGTTTCTTTCCTCTCTTGTTCTGTGCTTCCCCCCACCCTGTGGTGTGTTATTTTGAGATCTATTAGTAAAATATTGCTTACTACCAAATCCTCTCTGCTTCTCTGATTTTGGGCCAAGCCTCCTCTACATTCCCTGACATGTAGATGGTAGGAAGGCCTGGAAGTGTCAAGGTGTCACTTACCCCTGAATACCCAACCTCTGGCCTGTTGTTATAGCTACTGTATTATTTATGTGGCTGGTGGAACTATTCAATGGTGAGTTCCCCCACCTCCCTCCCTCTACGTTGCTGAAGATGATACTCAATTATGCCTTTGAATGTGATGGGATCAGGTTGAGATAGCATTTTGTAAGTTTGTAACATGAACACTGCGATGTCATTTATGTATTGGTAGAGGTTTCATCAGTAGAAAGAATGTTTTCAGGGTATGCAATCAGTTATTTAATGAAGAGGTGAGGATCTCAATCACATACTGTGAACTTTGAAACTCTCTACACTGTACAGAGCTCTTCATGTTTAGTTGCCAAGGGTAAAGGCTGAAATAGATTGATGTTTGGACATTGAAACAAGTGAATACCTGTAGATTAGGCTGGAAAGTTAACAAGAATATGGATAGCCATGATCTCATTAAATATCAGAATATGCTCAAGAGGCCACGTGTCCTTTTCCTGCCTGTAGGTGTATTAAAGAACTGCAAGGTGAAGATGGAGAGTGAGTGACAAACAGCTGGTGAGAGCCAGGGGAAGGGAGTAATAAGGGAGTAGAAGGGTGAACAAGAAAACGAAGGAAGGTGGAGGGAGGAACTGGACAATGAGTGAAGATTCAAGATGAGAACTTGAAGACTGGACTGAATGCTAAGTAGGGTAAAACAGAGGATAAATTTAAGGAAGCAAACAAGGAAGGTAGAGAGGAGGTAGTAAATGAAAGAGATGAGAGAAAAGGCTGGGAAACTGCCAGATGTGGAATAGTGGAGATGTGTAGTTATGAAGGAAGACTTCACTGGCTGGGGTTAAGTTCTTTGCAGAAGACGAGGATGAGGGGAGCTTATCTGAGATTCATAAAATTATAAGGGTTCAGATAGAGTAAATACAGAGGACCATTTCCTCACCAATAGGATCAAAACTAGGGAGTTGAAGTGTGAAGTAATTAGGGATTGAATAGGTGAAGATAGTGGTGTGAAAATGGAACTGTCCGGGAGAAAAAGGCAGAAAGTGTTCTTGCTTTTAAACAGGATCTGAACCAGGAGTTACAGGGCTACAGACCCTGTGCTAGAAGATAGGGTTAGTCTGGGTAATTCTTTTACAATTGAGACAGGTGCTGTATCCTGAATGGCATAAATATTCTATGTGTTAAAGAATGAAGAGGCAGACTGAGCAAGAAGGGGAGACTTAGAGCAAGAGTAAAGACCATAAGACCATAAGACCATAAGACAAAGGAGCAGAAGTAGGCCATTCAGCCCATCGAGTCTGCTCCGCCATTTTATCATGAGCTGATCCATTTTATCCTATTTAGTCCCACTGCCCCGCCTTCTCACCATAACCTTTGATGCCCTGGCTACTCAGATGCCTATCAATCTCTGCCTTAAATACACCCAATGACTTGGCCTCCACTGCTGCCCATGGCAACAAATTCCATAGATTCACCACCCTCTGACTAAAAAAATTTCTTCGCATTTCTGTTCTGAAAGGGCGCCCTTCAATCCTGCAGTCATGCCCTCTCGTACTAGACTCCCCCATCATGGGAAACAACTTTGCCACATCCACTCTGTCCATGCCTTTCAACATTCGGAATGTTTCTATGAGGTCTCCCGTCATTCTTCCAAACTCCAAGGAATACAGTCCAAGAGCGGACAAACGTTCCTCATATGTTAACCCTCTCATTCCCGGAATCATTCTAGTGAATCTTCTCTGTACCCTCTCCAACATCAGCACATCCTTTCTTAAATAAGGAGACCAAAACTGCCCACAGTACTCCAAGTGAGGTCTCACCAGCACCTTATAGAGCCTCAACATCACATCCCTGCTCCTATACTCTATTTCTCTAGAGTGAGAGCGTGCACAGGACTTGTCGTGATGAGTGAGAATGTTGCTTCAGTGTCAGTGAATTAAGGCTAGGAAGCAAAAGATATGAGCAGGAGCATAAGGAGAAAAATAGAAACAGAGAAGGAAGAAGGTGAGGCGAAATGGAAAATCAACGGGAGATGGAGAGAAGGAATGAGGATGGAGGAGAACCGAGCGACGACCAGAGGATGTGTGGAAGCCAGAGCAGGTTGTGAGTTGAAGGTGAAGAACCAAGTGTGGAGAAGCAGCAGAGGAATTGCAGAAGGAAGAAGAATCAACACAGTGGGAATAGAAGCAGAAAGTAAGCGAAGAAGATGAGAGGCAAGAAATGAGAGTGAGAAGTGGAGAAGAGCATGAAGCGGAGACACAAGAGACTGCAGATACTGGAATCTGGAGCAACTTGCAGATCGCTGGAGGAGCTCAGTGGATCAGGAAACATCTGTGGAAGGAAATTGATAATCCTGATAAAGGGCCCTGACTCAAAACATCGACTGTCCATTTCTCTGACCTACTGATTTCCTTCAGTGCAGATTGAGAGGTGTTGAAGTAAAAGGAGAATTTATCAGGGATGGTGAGTGAAGAGGAGAAGTGAGGATAAGGACGAGAGTAGAGTGAGGAAGCCCATCAAGTGAACAGATGAAGTGCAGAACATGATGTGAGAGCAGAGAGTGAAAGCAGACATGGAGATCTGAAGCAGAATTACAAATGGAGGAGAAGAAGAAAAAATAAAGGAAAAACTGAAGCACTAAGTGAGCAAACAAACAAAAAAAAAGAGAAGGAAGCAGTGAAGGAGCAGAATGAGTGGGAAGGATGGAGAGTGAAGCATGATCATCATTTTGTGCAGGAGGTGAGAGGGTTAAAATACAAGAATGGAAGACAGAGAGGACTGTGGATGAAGGGAGTATGGAAGATTTAAATGGGAGAGAAGAAAGTGCTGGAAGATGTCATGCCAGTGAAGGAGGGAAACTGCTTTGATAATGAGGGGACTGGAAGCAATATCATTCACAAGTTAAAATCTGATCAGATGGTGGATTCATTTCATTTTTGTCCATGCCAAACTCTACAAATTGCTATTCTAAATTCACTCACTGTTGAACGGCTGACCAGATGTTCCTGGTTTCAGGATATTCTAACAGGTTCAGAGTTACCAAAAGTGCTCCATGTAATGCCCTGGTAAAGGTTTCATTGCTAACATAATGGTCTTTCTGTAGAAGCAGTGTTTGGGTTATGGTTAGAGATAACAGGTGCATTGGAATGTGAGCCGTTTAATCAGGGGAGCATTATTTTTTCTGTGTAACTGACACTGGTGTGAGCTGGGGTCTTTGTTCAGTAGGAAACGAAGAGAGAAGATGCTGGAGAGAACCGGTCATACGATTCGATCCTGTGGGAGACTGTGTTTTGATGGAGCAAAGGTCTACTGAGGATCGGTGAATATGGCTTTTGGAAGAATTGAGCTCCAACTTGTGCACATTTGACTGTTAAATTACAATGGGCCATTTTTGTTTTTTTCTTTATTTTCTTTACTAACCCTTTAGTTAAGTTAACATTCATAAATAATATTCCTTTAATCATATGCAGTGTTCTGTTGGTTATTTCTTGGCACTGAGTTGTAACAGGGTAGTGAATTACACAGCATCCACACAACCCAGGGTTTGGGGTGGGAGAGCAATCCCAATCTCATGGATTTGGCAGGACCGGAGTGAGTATTCCCTAGACGTACACAATCCAAGGCAACAGGGGTTTCAGCCATATTTCTGTGGAAGTCGCAGGTCTTGTTTTGATGTTACTCCTTTTACCCTTTCTTTCTGAAACTTCATGTCTAAGTCTGTTTATCTCTGCTTTCTTGAAGGTCTTTTTTTAAGAAGAAAAAGCATTTCTTTCTGAACCTCAGGAATGATGACAGGATAATTAGCCATGGGCAGACACAGCCAATCACAAAGTAAAAATTGTTCTATGTCAGCACATGGCCACATCACTGTGGACATCAGTAGATAACATGTTGGAACAGGAACATAGACTGATCTCCCTGTCCTAGCTCTGGGCTTTGAATCCTTTTTGATTATATATTCAAGATCATTTCATTCTACCCAAGTGAGATTGAAACTCTGAAGCACCAGTGCTTGTGGCAGTCAATCCATTACTTTTAGAGAGTTGTTAGTGTTTTTCCTGAGCAGTAAATTGTACTGTAATGAATGCTTAAGTGATCCTTCTTTGTTGGTTAAATTTCTGAAAATGTATTGTTGAAATTATACTGATTGGTTGTATCATGGTCTGCTATAGTATTTCAAATGTGCAGGAAGGTAGGAAGCTTCAGAAACTAGTGGACTCAGCCCAATATATCACAGGAATGTCCCTTTCCACCTTTCTAAAGTATCTGCATGAGGCAATGCCTCAATAAGGCAACAACCATCAAAGATTCCCACCATCTAGGCCATGTCATTTTCTCATGGCTATCACCAGACAAGAGGTGCAGAAACCCGAGGACCCACACAACAGCTACTTTTCTTCAACTGTTTTGCTCTTGAACAACCAGCACAACCCTAAACAGTACCTCAATATAACAACACGTTGACCACTTTAATTTATTTGCACTACAATGCACCTCCTTTTTCTCTTTTCTAATTGTATTCTTTCTTGTAAAAGTTATGTATGTTTATCTTTATTTTTCTCTTGTGAAGCTCCTCATCTATATGTAATGTGCCTGTGATGATACAGCTGCAAGTATATTTTTCTTTGTGTTGTGCATGCACGTACTACTTGTACATATGTCAATAACTTTTTCAGATGTTTTCCTTTGTTAGGTTTTGCAGAAGTTCTCCCATTTGAATGACCAGGTAACAGTCTCTCCTTTGTCGCAGAATTCTTGGGTCTGCATATTGTTTTCAGCCACACCTCTGCAGCAAGACCTGAGCTGTAGTTCATGACCGAGTGCTGAGCCAAGGCTAAGAGTTAAATGTCAGGCAGGGGTAGCAAAATATTGAGAGAAAGCCCTTTCTGGCCTCTGTGCTGAGAGCAGTAAGACTGACGTGCCAGAACGCAAATACAGGTGAGAGGAAATTGGGAGATGATGCCAAACCCCAAAAATGAATAAAATTTATTATAACATGATCAAAATTAAAATTATTGATTAAAATATTACTTATTCTAAACCTACTAATCGTTATAATCTCAGGGAAACTGCATGATCTTCTCCCTTCCACATCCAGTAAGAGGTACGATGAGCTGGGACAGCTAGCGAAATTAGTAACAGAACTGGAGACTGATGCAAATACTTGGCAAGCCAGACAGTATCAATGAAAAAAAGAAACAGCGATTATTTCAGCTCTGAGGCCATCAGCAGATATTCTCAAATTAGCAAATATCCTGGTTTATAATTTTTATATAAGGTTCCACAGCCAGAATAAATCTCATTTAGACTTGTCTACCTCAATGTTTGATGCGAGGGAATAAGAGCTAGCTGTTCACAGAGTGCATTTAGATAATATATGCTCTGGTGCAGGATTCAATGAAGATTTTAATAAACCCAGTTCAGAAAACTGTGAACACCACCAGCAAGGGGAGCTTGTGCTTTAGAAAAATTGATGAGATATAAGTTAGAGGATCTGTGTGTGTGTGAGGTGGGGTAGGGGTTGAGCTGTTGAGGGAGTGAGGGAGTGAGGGGGTGAGCAAGTGAGGGGTTGAGTAAGGGAGTGAGGGGGAGACAGTCAGACAGACAGACAGACAGACAGAGAAAGAGAAAGAGGAGAGAGAGACAGAAGTTTTATTTGTCATATGTACATCAAAACTTTGAAACATACACTGTTTTGCAGGGTGTGATGTTGAGGCTCCATAAGGCACTCATGAGACCACACTCGGAGTATTGTGTGTAGTTTTGGGCTCCTTATTTTAGAACGGATATACTGACATTGGAGAAGGTCCAGAGAAGATTCACAAGAATAATTCCAAGAATGAAAGGGTTACCATATGAGGAAAGTGTGGCAGCTCTTGGGCTGTATTCCTTGGAGTTCAGGAGAATAAGGGGGAATCTCATAGAAACATTCCAAATGTTAAAAGGCCAGAAAGATTAGATATAGCAAAGTTATTCCACATGGTAGGGGAGTCTAGGACAAGAGGGTACGACTTCAGGATTGAAGGAAGTCCATTTAGAACAGAGATGCAGAGTAATTACCTTCTACAGAGGGTGGTAAATCTATGGAATTTTGTTGCCACGTGCAGCTCTGGAGGCCAAGTCATTGGCTGCATTTAAGGCAGAGATCGATAGGTTCTTGATCAGCCAGGGCATCAAAGGGTATGGGGAGAAGGCAGGGGAGTGGGGATGACTGGAAGAATTGGATCAGCCCATGATTGAATGGCAGAGCGGACTCAATGGGATGAATGGCCTACTTCTGCTCCTATATCTTATGATCTTATGGTCTTATCAATGACCAGTACCAACTGAAATGTGCTGAGGGCCACCCATAAGTGTCACCATGCTTCCTGTGCCAACGTAGCATGCCCATGAATTACGAACCCTTACTCCTATGTCTTTGAAACATGACAGGAAACTTTTGCACGCAGGGGAAGCACATGTGGTCATGGGGAACAGGTACAAACCCGTACAGACGATGGCTACGATTAAACCTTGATCTTACAGCTGGCACCATAAAGCATTATACTGACTGCTACACTATCGTACTGCCCCATGTCTGTGTTTGTGTGTGTGTGTGAGAGAGAGAAAGTAAGAGAGAAGCAGAAGAAGGGTGGGGGGAGAGAAGAATGGTGTAGGAAGTGAGAGAGAGAAAGAAAGGTGGAAAGAGGAGAGAAGGAGAAATGCAGAAGGATGAAGGTTGAAGGTGAGAAGAAGAGAGAAAAGGGAGGGAGAGAGGGGGACGGTGTGATGGACTGGAGAGAGAGGGAGAGAGAGAGGGAGAGAGGGAGAGAGAAAGAGAGAGAGAAAGGCAGAGAGAGAGGTGGAGAGGGAGAGAAAGTTGGAGAGGCTGAGAAGCCAAGATAGAATTAGTTGTAATACTTTCATCTAACTAGTCATCAGCAATAATGAATCTATTCCACTTGTTACTTCCTAACCAGTTCTCACATTAGGATTCATTTCAATGACAAATATTTTGTTATCGTCATTCTGAATTTGGAAATTTCTCCTCACAGAACTGTAGCCCTTTAGCAGGTACTGTCTGTTCCCTTGGCCTCACCGTTTTTGTTGGTAGCCGGCCTTTCTGTTGTTCAATGTGGCAGTGGAATGGATTGGAATGCTTGCTTTGAGTTGTCAAAGCCTCTTGCATCAAGGACAGAGTAGTGATCAAGATCTCTCAGTCAGTGCTGACTGCCTCTCTCTACTTGTCTCAGTTCTCGCATCTCAGTGGGGTGGAGGTCCAGGTGCTAAGGTGATGGACGACATTGACAGTGCCAAAGAACCCACATTTGTTATCAAGTCATACTGCACAGGCCCTTCAGCCCACCATGTCCATGCTAACCATAAAGACCCATCTGCACTCATTTCATTTAGTCTGTAGCATTCTATGGTTTGTCAATTCAAGTGCTTGTCCAGATAATTCTAAAGTTTTGTGAGAATCTGTTTCCCTGGCTTATTCAGGAAGCAGGCACCAGTTTGTAATGACCCTATGTGTGAAAATAAATATTTCAGGTCCTCGCTAAACCTTGTGCCCTTTACCTTAAACCTGTGCACTCCAGTTTTAGACACTTCTGCTATGGGGAGAGGTTTATTACCCAGCCATCATAATGTTGTCCTGATTTTAGCCTTCTTTGCTCCAGGAAAAACAAGCTCAACCTATCCAGTCTCCCCTCATGATTGAAATACTCCATCCAAGGCAATATCCTGGGGAATCTCCTATGTAATACAATCATATCCTTCCTATAGTCTGGAGACCAGAATTGTGCAGAGCATCCCAGCTGTAGCTTAAACAATATGTTATAAAGTTGTACTATAACATCTTGTTCTTTTATTCTGTGCGTTGATGAATAAGGTCAAAACCCACATGACTTCCTCAGCAAATTTTCTTACAGCGTTGCCATGCTCAGTCAACCTTAGATTCATTCATCAAGGTCTCCCTGATCCTTAATATTCCATAAGGCCTTACTATTTATTTATTATCTGCTGGCTTTACAAGTCCTCCCAAACCACACAACCTCATACTTTTCAGGATCAATTTCATACAGTCATAGAGTAACACAGCATGCAAACAGGACCTCCAGCACAACAGAACTAATTGTCCATCTAAGTCTCCATTTGCCTGTGCTCGGCTGCAACTTTGAAACTTTTCCTATCCATGTACTTAGAACATGGAACCTGACAGTATGGCACAGGGTCTTTGGTGTTGTGTTGACCTTTTAACTAACTGCAAGATTAACCTAACCCTCCCCTCCCATACTTACCTCCATTTTTCTGTTGTCCATGTGTCTAACTAAGAGACTCTTAAATGTTCCTGATGTATTTGCCTTTACCACCACCCCTGTCAGGGCATTCCATGCACTTAACGCTCTCTGTGTTAAAAAAAACTACCTCTGACATCTTCACTATACTTTTCTCCAATCACCCTAAAAGTATGTCATCTCATATTATCAATTGCCATTTCTACCCTGAGAAAAAGCTGCTGCCTGCCCCCCTCAGTCTATGCCTCTTATCATTTTATCCACCTCTATCAAGTCAACTCTGATCTTCCTTTACTCCAAAGTGAAAAGCCATCACTTCTTCAACCTTTCAAAATGTCTTTTACTTTTATCATGTAGGTGAGACGATCCTCCTTGCTGTCAACAATGCCATTGTGTCATGACTGTCAGTGGGTTGCTGGACCCATTGTGCTGTTATCACCCCCTCCCAAATCATTTCCTTACAACGTAGCTTTTCTGATGCACCTCAGCTTTCAGGTATCCCGAGAGCTGTTTTGTTGGTGGAATTTCCAACTCAAAAATACTTTGCATTTGCAATTAATTATCTAGTTCCCGGATCTCTTGTTCATTCTCAGCTGGACAGTCCTGGCCCTTTCTGACACAGAAGGCAAGAGTCTATTCTCAGATGCTAACTATGGTGGAGGTCAGGATGATGCAGATGTTATGGAAACTCAATGGCTCTTCTTTGCCTCCTGTTACTTGCACTGATCCTGTCAGCTAGCTCTTCTTGGAAATTTACCTCACAACAGTTCTCAGTGTTTCAACACAACATTCACGTACACAGAAAGTCTTCAGGTGCTGGAAATCCAAAGCAACACACAAAAACTGCTGGAGGATCTCAGCAGGATCAGCCAGCATCCATGGAAGTGAATAGATAGTCAGGTTTCAGGCCGAGACCTGCAGGACTGAGGAGGAAGGGGAGAAATGCCAGAATAAAAAGGTGGGGAGATGGGGAAAGAGGTTAGCTGGAAGGTGATAGGGGAAGCCAGGTGGGTGGGAAATGTCAATGAATCTGATAGGAGAGGGGAGTGGACCATAGGAGAAAGGGAAGAACGAGGGGATTCAGGGGTAAGTAATAGGCAGGTAAGAAGAGGTAAACGGCCAGAGTAAGAAATAAAGGGGGGAACGGGAATTTATTTACAGGAAGGATAAATTGATAGCATCAGGTTGGAGATTACCCAAATGGAATACAAGGTGTTGCTTCTTTGCCACAAGAGGAGGCAATGGACTAACATGTTGGAACAAAATGGGACTTGGTATTGAAATGTTTTGCCACTGAAGTCCCACTTGCTGAAGATGGAGCGGAGGTGCTCAGTGAAGCTGTTCCCCAATTTATGCCGGGTCTCACCGAAGTAGAGGAGGCCGCATCAGAGGCATTGGACACTATAGACGACCCCAGCAGACTCGCAGGAGAAGTGTTGCCCACGTGTAGGGATAACTACCAGGAGGAAGATTGGTAAAGAGGGATGAATGGGCAACGGAACCAGAAAGGGAGCAATCTTTGCGGAAAGCGAGGGGGGGGGTGGGGTGTGGATCTGTACTCATCTCATCTTTCTGTCACGTTAACAGCAAAAGAATACCTCTTGTGCTACCTACTGCTGCATCAAATCTTTACCATCACTCCCCACCGCATTCCATGGGGATCATTCCCTTCACAATACCGTTGTTCATTCATCTCTCCCCACTGGTCTCCATCCTGACACTTATCCCTGCAAGCAACCTAACCTGCCCATACACCTCCTCCCTCGCCTCCACTGAGGTCCACAAACAGTCCTTTCAGGTGAGGCAACATTTCAGCTGCGAATCTACTGGGGTCTTCTGTTGTGTCTGGTTCTCCCGATGCAGCCTCCTCTACAATGAGTTCCTCCAGCACTTCTTGTGCTTTGCACAGCATTCATGTTATGCTTGTTTTTTCCACCTAATCTTTCATAACCTCTTAATTTCCATATATAGCAGAAGCACATTCAAACTAATACAGGCAAATGAAATATTATTTTATATACCTATATTCCCAGTTATATTTGCATTCTTTAAGAAAAAATGTTGTTTTAATCAGAATCAGAATCAGATTTAATATCACCAGTATATGTAAAATTTGTTGTTATATGGCAGCATTATATTTCAATGCATAATAATAAAAAGTGTAAATTACAGTAAGAAGTATATATATAAATTTTAATATATTCTACTTATTTAATTTTCAAAATTTGTAAAGTACTGAAAGAAGTATTTATATATGCCTCTTGTTTACTCATTTATTTTAGCTTTTTTAACTATAATGCCTATACATATAGTGCAAAAAAGAAGGAAGAGTGGTGAGGTAGTGTCTATGGTTCAACATCCATTCAGAAATTTGATGGTGGAGGGGAAGAAGCTGTTTCTGAATCACTGAGTGTGTGCCTTTATGCTCCTGTACCTTTTGTCTGATGGTAGCAATGAGAAGAGGGCACATCCTGGGTGATGGGGGGGGGGTCCTTAATGATGGATGCTGCCTTTTCGAGGCATTGCTCCTCAAAAATGTCTTGGATGCTGGAGAGGTTAGTGCCCATGATGGAGCTGACTGAGTTTACAACTTTCTGCAGCTTACTTTGATCTTGCGCAGTGTCTCCCCGCTCCCCCCATACCAAATGGTGATGCAGCCAGTTAGAATGCTCTCTGTGGTATTGCTGTAGAAATACAAAAGTGTCTTTGGTGTTATATCAAATCTTCTCAAACCCTTAATGACATATGGCTGCTGTCGTGCCTTCTGTGTAACTATATTGATATGTTGGGCCCCGGATAGATCCTCAAAAGATACTGACACCCAGGAACTTGGAATTGCTCACCTTTTCCACTTCTTATTACTCTATAAGAACTGACGTGTGTTCCCTTGTCTTACACTTTCTGAAGTCCACAATCAATTCTTTGGTCTTACTGACACTTCACTGTGACTTGGTTTCTTCTTCCCACACCACTTTATCACAGCACTCACCCTTTGTTACATTGGTGACTCTGCAGCGAACATCCGGTACCCACCTTACGTTGACACCAGAGATAGATACAGGGTAGATGCTTGCACTCCCATCAGCTTCCCTCTTTAAAATCGTCAGGATCTGGAAATCATCCAGAGCAGTTAAGTAGAGTTGAAGGGGAGCGATAAACAAAAGAGCCTGCAGATTTGGGAACCTGGAGTAACACACAAAGATACCGAAGGAACTCAGTCAGCAGGTCAGACAGCATCTACAGAGAGAAACGGATAGTTGATATTTTGGTTCCAAAGCTTCATCTGGACTGAAAGGCAGATGGGAGGGAGCCAGTGTAAATAGACAATGGGAAGGGACGGGGAAAGAGCTGACAGGTGATCGGCAGATCTAGATGAGGGAGTGGTGATAAGCGGATCAGGGGTGGGGGTGGAAGTGGGAATGATATCAGTAGCTGGGGGGTGATAAGTGGAAGTTGAAAAGGGCTGACAATAATGGAATCAGGCTGGAGTGGAGGATGGAGCATGGAATAATGGGAGGGAGGTGGGAGAGGAACAAGTGAGAAGAACGTGTGCACGATGGGCAGGTGCAGAGGGTGTGGGAGGAAGAAGGTGATGGGGACTGGTGGATTAGGAGGTGAGAGAAAAGGGGTAAAAAAACGTGGAAACAGGGGAAACCTATTTCCAGAAATCAGGAGAGCCATTCCCAGAATTCATCATTTATGCTGGGAGGTTGGATACTGTCCAGGCAGAAAACAAGGTGCTGCTTTTTTAATTAGGGAAAGAGTTTTCATGAACCTTTGTCAGGCTTTTGTTTGTGGGACAGCAAATGCTTATCACTGTTCTGCCACATAATTCTTTACTGGAGGTATATTAATTATAAGAGTGAAAGAGTTGATTTACTGTTGAATGCTGGACTCCCTTTGGAGGTTTCCTTCTGGTCTACTTACAAGCTATAGAGCCAGTATTACTGAGACCTGGAACTCAGAACAACATGTCAAATATGGAATGCTGTGAACGGTTTTAATGCAATTCAAATATTTTTTTGAATTTAGTTCCGGAAAATTAACATTTGTTATGACATGTTAATATGTTATTTGTTATTTGTTATGGATGATATAGGTTGCTCTTATCACCGAATGGAACAAATTAGAAGCACACAGAAGAGAAAGGCTTAGCTGGGATGAGGGAGGTGAGCAGAAGAAATGACATTGACTTAAAGCAAGTCAAGTTGAACACATCAACCTTGGTTTCTTGCCAGTAGGGTATAATATCATAGCTTGCAAATTCACAAGTCTTTGCAAATCTATTAGTTTATCTATTTCAGCAAGTGGCACACACCCACTTATGGAGTGAAATGACATCCAAAAAAGGAGGTTGCAAGGCAGGAAAAGTAGATGGTCAATCTATTAGCTGAACATAAAAGGAAGTGATCATTTTTTTAAAAATTGCTTTGTGTGACACCAATTGAACCACTTCTGGTCATGCAGATTCCCTTGATGGACATTTACAAGTGATTCAGCATCAGGATTCAACAGAGTCAAGTCCGTTTAAAGGTGTTGCCTTTAAAGAACTGGTATCTATTAATATTTTAACGTCCATATGAGATTTTGAGCTACCATATTCATAAAACAGCAGGGGTTAAGAAAGCAGGGTAACAGATATGGCTTGATGTGTTTTCTGGGTTACATTGATAAAACAGTCCCAATTTGCCTTTTAAGTCCAAAATTTTGTATGTTTCAATGAGAAGAACCTCTCAGTTACTGACATCATTCCCACTTCAATTGCACCCTCATCCATTTATCACCATTCAATCACCCGTCAGCTCTTTCCCCATCCCTTCCCATCAGAAGAATGAATGATCTCATTTAAGCCTACAAACTTTTAGAGTGATAACATCATATAGCAGGCTCCTTGGCCCAACTGGTCCATTTCGATCAAGACGTCCTTTAAAGTAGTCTCATTAATTCGTTTTTGGCCCATATCTCTCTGAATCTTTCCTATTAATGTACTTGTCCAAGGAACTTTTAAATGTTATTAATGTACCTACTTCAAAAAATTTCTCTTGCAGATCACTCCACATACTGACTACATTGTGGATGAAAATTGCCCCTCAGGTTCCCATTAAATCTCCCCCTCCTCGCCTTAAATCTTGATTCTCCAATCCTAATTCTTATAGGAATTCATCGGGTGAATACGGGGATGAAGTTGCCCCTAGATGTGTGTCTAGAACCAGAATTCAGAGCTTCAAAATAAGAAGTCAGCCATTTAGTATTGAGCTAGAACATAGAATAGTACCGAATTGATGGGCTTTTGACCCTTACTGTTATGATAATGTATGCCATCACCATCCCAAGCACTGAGTACTCTGTAATAAGGCTTCCTCTGATATCTCCCCTAAAATTTCCTCCATTCACCTTGAACACTCGTCTTCTGGTATTGGGCATTGCTTCACTAGGAAAAAAGTGGAGGTTATGTAGCCTATTCATGCCTCTCATAACCTTATACGCCTCTATTAAGTCACCTGTCATCCTTTGTTGCTTCAATGAGAAAAGCCCAAACTTGTTCAACCTTTCCTTATAACACATGCTCCCTAATTCTGGCAACATTCTGATAAATCTCTCTCTAAAGCTACAACCTCCGTCCTATAATGGGGTGACCTAAACTCTACTCTAAATGTGGTCTAATCAGCGTTTGATGGAGCTGCAAATTAACCCCATGGCTCTTAAACTCCATCCCCGGCTAATAAAAGGCCAATCACCATGTGCCTTCTTAGCCACCCTATCAAGTTGCACAACATCTTTGAGGGATAAATGGACTTAGATCCAAAGATCCATCCAGTTGCTCTACACGGCTAAGACTCCCGTCTTCAAGTCCAATCTTTCAATATACATCACCTCACACTTTTCATGATAAGGGGAAATGTTTTGCTGTGGAGACTGTTGAATATTTTGAGCTCTTCATAGACTGTGGAGGCTGCGTCAGTGAATATATTCAAGACAGAGATTTTTGATCTGAAAGGAATCAGTGTATTTAAGGGTTAATGGAGGAAAGTGAAGCTGAAGTGAAAGATTGGGAGTGATCTTAATGAAGGACAGAGCAGACAGGAGAGGCTGTATAATATACTCCTGGCTCTGTTTCGTCTAACCCTGGACAAACACTGAGCCATTGTAAATGCTGCGTCTAATGATCTGAACAGCTCAAAGTAAAGGGAGAAGATGAAGTAATTTTGTTGGACCCCTCCACTCAGCTGGTTTGCTGTTGGTAAAATGCAATGCTGAGCTGTGCCGATAGCAAGAAGATCTCCATTTCAATCCCTGTCTGGGATGTTGGCTGATAAAAACCAGGAGATTTAAGGTAAGCTGGGCTGGGAAAGGCACTATGAGCCAGGTTTTCTGCTCATCTTTGATATCCCGTAGACCCTTAGGACACGTGTGCTAATGTATCCTGATACATTTTTTGTGGCTTGCAATTAGTACTGAATATAAGAGGATGCAGATTGTTAATTAAATCTATCGCATCAATTCATGGGAAGTGGGGTGGAGAGGAAAAAAAATTGAGAAAATGAGAAAGCAGTGGCAATTAAGAAGGCATATTTTCTGAAAGAAATAATAGGTCTGTTTTATTCACTTATGCAGAGCATGTAAAATGAAGTGAAGTATGTGACATAATTTGTATTTGATCTACTTTACCCTCCAAATGAAAATAGAAGGTAATCTAATATTGAACGAATTTCTACCAAGGGAATGTTGTGGTGGATGGAACATTTTCTTAAAACAATGTAAATTAAGTTCATTTATTGGCAGTATATTAATAAATTATTCACAGATGAGATATTTAAAGTATTTAAATCAGACAAAAACAATTATTCTGCTCACCGAAGGGTTTGGGCAATGCAGTGCATTTAGATTGGCCATTCAGCTGCATGCTTTTTTCATCCATACCACTCTGCTTGGGTGACTTCTGCCAAGACTGTTACATTTCTCTAACTCGTGGCCTACTCCACACGTTGTGATACTCCGATGCAAACCCACGTACATCAAATCAGTAAGTGTAGCAAATCCGCATTGTTTCACAGAACATGGGACAGTACAGCATTCGAACAGACTCTTCAGCCCCACAATGTTGTGTCACATGAGTAATTAAAACCCAAACTAAACTAGCTGTTTCTGGGTACATAGTGTCCATATCACACCATTCCCTGTACATTTGTCTGTGTAAAAGCATCTTAAAAACCTCCATCATATTTGCCTCCACTACCACTCCTGGCAGTGCATTCCAATCACTCAGTGCTTTCTGTGGAAAACGAGATATTTTGACTCTATCTGCACCTTCAAAGCTTTATAAACTTCTATCAGCCCTCACTCCCCTCCCCTCTACCTCCACCACTCCAGAGAAATCAGCCCTAGCTGGTCCAGCCTTCTGTCCTAGCACATGCACTCTAATCTAGGCAGCATCAACGGAAACATCTTCTGCACTGTTTCAAGTGCCTCCACATCAGAATTGAATTAAATTGAACTGAATTATGACCAGAAATGAACACAATACTCCAGATACAGTCTAAACGGTGCTTTATAAAACTTCAATAACCTTCCTCTTTCTCAGACAGTGCCTAGACCAATAAAGGCCAGCTTGGTATGTGCTTCCTTTACCTCCCTATTAAACTCTGCAGCCACTCTCAGGGAGCTGTAGACATGGACACAAGATCCCTCAGAAGGTCAATGCTATTAATGGTCCTGCATTAACACCACAGGACTTAGGAGCAGAATTAGACCATTTGGCCCCTCGATTTTGGTTGCTTTATTTTCTCTGTCAACCTTATTCTCATGCCTTTAGAATCAAGATCCTCTCAACCTCTACTTTAATTATACACAATGCTTTGGCTTCCACAGCCATCCATAGCAATGAATTCCACCCTGCGGCTAAAGAGATTCCTCCTCATCTCTGTTCTAAAGGGAACTCCTTCGATTCAAAGGCTGTGGCCTCTGGTCATAGACTCCCCCACTATAGGACACATTCTCTTCATGTCCATTCTTTCTAGGCCTTTTAATATTCAGGATAATTTTTGTGAACTTCCTCTGGACCTTCTCCCATGCTAGCCCACTGTTTCTTCAATCATCGGTCTGACTAATGCCTTATAATGGCTCAGCATTACATCCTTGCCCTGACCCTAACCCTAATCTTCGTTCTCTTTAAATGATCCTAACATTGCATTTGCCTTGCTTGTTACCAGCAAGTTAATTTTAGGGAATCCTACACTGGGACTCCCAAATCCCTTTGCACCTCTATTTCTGAATTTGCTCCCTATTAGAAAATGGTCTACATCTTTATCCATTCTACTGGAGTGCATGACCGTACACTTCCCTATACTGTATTCCATCTATCACTTCTTTGTCCATTCTTCAAATCTGTCTAAGTCCTGACATTCTTAAATTGCTGGAATGCTGCTCGTGTTATCTCTTGAGAACACTGATGCAAAATACTTATTAAGTTCATCTACCAATTCTTTAGTCCCCATTAATACCTTTCCAATGACATTTTCCAGCAGTCCGATGTGCACTCTTGCATCTCTTTTTACATCTGAAAAAAAGGACTTCTGGTATCCCGTGTTATATTTTTGGCAAGCCTAATCTCATATCTAATCTTTTTTCACCTCATTGCTTTTATAGTTGCCTACTGTTGGTTTTTAACAGCATCCCAATTCTCTAGCTTCCCACATACTTTTGCTGTATTGTATTGTGAAATTTGCTCTTAAGCTTTCATGCCGTCTTTGATTTCCTTGCTAGCCTAGTTGGCATATCCTCCCTTTAGAATGCTTATCCTTTGTTGGGATGAGCTGATCCATGAATGTTCCAGATGACTCCAGGAAATTCCAGCCATTGCTGCTCTACTGTCATCACTGCTATTCTCCTCTTCATGTCACAGTAGTCCCCTTCACCCAAATGTAATACCGATACATCTGATTTTAGCTTCTCACCTAAAATGGTGAATTCTGTCAAATAGCACTTTATTGAGCACCTTCGCTCTATCTGCCATAACAGGTGAGATTTCTTGGTGTGCCCATCCATTCTAATTCTTCTTCCTGTTTCCATTTCAATAAATCTATCCATGTTCTCCTGTACTGCTACCATGAGACCACTCTCATGTTGGAGAGCAACAGCTCATAATCCATCTGAGTAGCATCCAACCTAACAGCATGAACATCAATTTCTTTAACTTCCAGTATTTTCTACACCTTCCCCTTCTTTCTATCCATTTCCCATTCTGGCTCCTCGTTATCCCTTCTCCTTACCTGCCCATTTTACCTCTTTCTGGTTCCCTTCCTCTTTCACTTTTTCCCATGGTCCATTCTCCACTCCTAGTAGTTTCTTTGTCTTCAGCCTTTTACCTTTCCACCTATCACTTCACAGCTTCTTACATCATCCTCCCTGCCCCACGCACCCATCTTCAGCCTCAGCTGGTTTCACTTATCGCTTGCTATTTTCTTATTCTGCCTTTTTCATCCTTCCTTACCAGTCCTGATGAAGGGTCTTGGCCTGAAACATCAACTGTTTATTCCCCTCCATAGATGCTGTCTGAGCTCTTGAGCAGCAATATGTGTGTTGTTTTATCATATTATGATTACTGCTTCTGAAGGTTTCCTTTATCTTAAGCTCCCTAATCAAGTCTGTTACGTTACACAGCACCTTATCCAGAATTGCCTTTAACTGCGAATTGTCCCTGTACATTTGATCTCTCAAAGTACAAGCTCATACTTTGCTGGATTAAAATTCTCTGCCCATATCTTTTGAGTTCAATATTGAGGGATAGTGCAGAGTACACCAAGGAGCCTGCGTGCAGGATATTCAATTGAAATTGTTAACTTCGCTTGTATAGTATGTGAACTCCTCCCATGTGGGAGTGGCTAACTGAGTTGCATAGAAATAACCTATTAACTACCACTACATCTCCCCTTCTTGAAAAAAAAAGGAAAAACTAGGTAGGTGTTTCTTGTCTATAGAACTGCATTGAAACTATAGTCACTGAAATTGAGTTATTGAATTCACTTTACCCATAGCATGTAACTTATGCTCCTCACATAAACATAAAATGAATTGACAACGTTATATTAAGAACAGTTCCATTATTTGAAATGTTTTCAACATTAGAACTCTTTAAAAGCACTAAATTTAATGGAGGTCAGCAAAGACTACCTGAACACTCCGGCAAAATGAGAGAATTATTCTGCTGCCTTAGTTATTTGCCCTAAGTTATTAAGCTATGGAGTATATATCCCTGTGGTGGACAGATTGACAACCCAATCCGGTATATGCTCCTGGAAGTGTAGGAGCAGATGGAGATTCTTGAACAGGTGCATCCATCTCAGGTAAATGGCTTTTGTCATAAGGATCGGGCTACTCTATTTCTTCCTCTAATTTTCATGGGTTTTGAAGGTGCATGTGTGCACACATGCTCTGCCTGACTTCACCTTGTGATGTTCTGATCACAAACGATCATGGTGCATGATGCCAGACTAATGTTCCTTTGGTGGATTGGTCTGAGACCTTAACAGATTCACCACTGCTGAGCAGCAATGAAGATTTTGCTCTGTCTGAGATCTTGCATGCTCTTCATTTTCTCACGCTGTACTGTCTGAAAGTTTCTCACTTTGTCTAAGTCCAGTAAGTGAGATTGGAGAAGGGAAGAAAGAATTGCCAGGCTTGTTCTCAATCTCTAGCCCACTGACAGCTCTGACGGACTGTAACCATCCACTAGCAGTATGGAGCAATAAGCTAGCGGTGTTTTGTAGGAGTCTTTTTGCTTTCAGTAGGAGACTCGTAAAAGTTTGCACTGCTCTTTCTGCTTCTCTGTTTGCCTATGAATACCATGGATTGTTTGTTTGAACTCATAGAATTGAATTCACAGGCTTTGAATTCTGAGCAGCTGAATTGTGGACCATTGTCTGACACAAGTGTCTTTGGTATCCCTTGGTGAGTGAATACAGCTTTCAAGTGCTGTATAGCTGCAGAGAGGATGTAGAGGGCAGATTGGACACCTCAGCATTCCATGAATCCACAGTGAGAAGATATTCCTCTTCCTAGAGATGCTGCCTGGCCTGCTGCGTTCACCAACAACTTTTATGTGTGTTGCTTGAAATTCCAGCATCTGCAGATTTCCTCGTGTTTGCGTGAGAAGATATTTGTCTCTTATCAGCTTGAACATATTTGTGCCTGCAATTTGCCATGGTGACTCTGGGAATTCTGCGGGACAGGGAGGATGAGAATGACTTTGTCCAGTTTTCTGCATGCTTCATATTGTTCTACACAATCTCCCAGCTGTGTGCTCAGCCCAGGTCACCACATGGATTGCCTTGTTCTTTAGGTGACATTTTTCAGTGCATTGATGTCCTTGGTGGATTTGACTGACAATTTAGGCATGCATGGAGCAGAAATGATGAGCCTGCAGCATCAAGAATGGTGAGTGTGCCTCTTTCCAGTCAGTATGTTCGGAGTTCATGAGGTCCTTTTGAAGCAGCTGTCCATCCATGCTGACAGTATTGCATGACCTTGTTGCAGGTTTGGTCTTTTTCAACTCAAGTGCGAATTTCATCCAGTTTACTCTGCAATGCAGGGAATTTTTCATATACCTGAGCTAAGTAGATATTGATATCTTCCATGAGGGTAGAGTCATCTTCCATCCACTCACTTTTGCATGGCATTCTCGGCTGTGTCTGGTGTTGTGAATGATTCGCTGGGGAAACGTTCAGTGTTATAACAGTATTGCCTAAGCCTCATTATGAACCTCTGCAGACGTTGATGTAAGTCATCCAAGTGTTTCAAGCTCAGGAGGCTGATAAGTGGCCTGTGGTCCATTTCAAGTAGGAATTCTGTGCCTAAAAAGTAGTAGATGAAGACTTCACAAGGCCACATGAGAGCCAGCATCTCTCTTTCATTTTGGTCATAACACTGTTTAGTAGGAGTCAGTGCTCTTGATGCACATGTCACCAGTTTCCTTTCACCGTTGTAGTTTTGCATGAGCACCGCCCCGGCCCAAATGAAGAGACATCTGCGGAGACCTCGATTGCTTTGTTCAAATTAAAGAATGCCAATGTTAGTGGAGAGATATGCTGTCCTTTAAGTGAAGAGAATGACTTCTTCTGTGGTGCGTCCCAGGTCCAACCATTTCTTTGAGAGAGGAGGTCACATAATGGCATTGTTTTCTCTGCCAAATCTGCAATGAACTTTCCGAGATGGTTTACCATGCTAAAGAAACTTCAGATCTCCAATGCATTCGTAGTTGGTTCCACATTCTGAACTCCCGCCAGTTTGTCTGAATATGGTTCGCACTCCCTCTGAGGACAGTTGGTGGCTTAAGAACTCCATCTCCACTTTGCAAATTTGCATTTCTTCTTGTTCAGAGTGATTCAGTTTCTCCAAGGCAGTTTCCACTTTTCTGTCATGTTTCTCACGAGCCTCGGAAGATGAGTATATCGTACTACTCCTTTGAGTCCCTCCAAAATTTGGTTCGTTCTCATCTGAAAGAGTTCAGGGGCTGATGAAATACCAAAAGGGAGTCTTTTGAAAGCATAGCATCCTTATGGCGTGATAAAGATTGTGAACTTCTTTGATTCAGGAGCTAGATGGATTTGCCAAAACCCTGAGTTGCCAGCTGGTTTGGTGAAGAACTTTGTTCCACCCAGCATACCCAATGTTTGCTCAACAGAGTGCAGAATAAACTTCTCCCGCCTCACTACATTATTCAGTTTTGTTAGATCAACACAGATCCTCACTGTGCCATCTGGCTTGGGAACAGGAACAATGTCACACTGAGCTTATGTTTCCCTGGCCCCATGAGCTCTTTCTTTGTTGGGTTTCAAATAATGCCTGTTTTTTTCATCTATTTTGTGAACAGACATTTGGGGATGGCTGTGACATTCTGCCCCAGTGTCCATCTTGAACATCACTGCCTCATTTTGCAACTGAACTATAGTACACCTGCCTTGTCTACTTAAATCTAGAGCCCCAAGGAAAGCTTGCTTTTTGTCTGAATCATGGTCTTATTTGACCTCCTGAAGAATGTTTATGAGTGGCATTGCCTTTTATAAAGGCCAACTCTTTTGCATTGGTGGCATTTCACTTCTTTTGCTGGAGAGAACACTTTGACGTGGAATGAAGACTTGCCGCATCTCCTGCAGTTGGATATTTCACCTGCTCTTCGTTTTGCTTGTGTTATCAGTCTTGTTTGAGCTGAGCTCTACTGTCCCTTCCTTCTGTAGTCTTTCTGACTGCACCTTGTTTGTACCCTTCTTTTTGTACAGCTTCTAGTTTTACTTCAGCATCACTTTTGTGCCTGAGTTCAGCCTGTTGCTGATGAACATTCTCACTCTGCCTGACCATAGTAACAAATTTCTGCAACTGAAATTTCTCTGACAATTTGGGGTCTAGCAGCCCGACAACAATCCTGCCTCTAATGAGCTCATCTCTCAGATTTCCATACGCACAGTTGTCTGACAAAGCATATGTAAGTGACTCTGATGAAGTCATTTACACTTTCATCTGGCTCTTGTTTTCTGGAATTGAACTTTCCCCTCTCATATGTCACATTTCACTTTCCTCTGAAATATTCTGTGAATTTGTCCTGCGTTCTTTTGTGCTCCTTTTTCTGAGCATCTGAGAGCCCTAATCCAACCTATGTCATCTGCATTGTCCCGAAAGCAAGATATCAATGTGCCGACTTGATGCTTTTCTGAAGTTTGAGTGAGATAGTTTGCAACCCTAAATCTTTCAAAGTGTCTGAGCCATCTCTCAAAGTGCCTTAGTTTAAAGAAGTCAAATATATCAGGGGACTTTATTAGGTAAGTAGATATAGGTACCACATGTATTTGCTAATTTTTCCTGTTTGTTTGTTTATTTATTATTTTATTTATTTGGACTCCAAAGGTCTTATTTTTTCATCCCTGGGAGTTGACTGACTTCTCTGACTTCTCTGCTGTGTCTGTGACTCTGTGCACTTTCCCAGGCTAGTGGCCCAAAGATTATTACAATATATCCACTTTTGGGTGTAGCTTGAAAGTGTTGTCCAGCAACCCTGGCCAGTTCTCTGCTCAGCCTTGTGGTACATACAGTTAGCAACGAGCCCGGACAGTTTAGGTTGATAAGACTGTGGATATTTTTCATAGATATATGCAAATAAGAATAGTCTCACTGTAAATTTCTTTCTTGTTGGGGTCTGTGGCACCAATTCAGCCACAGTCAACCACTTCTGACACTATGATGTGTTCAATATTGAGGGACAGTGCAGAGCACACCAAGGCTCCAGCATGCAGGCGATTCAACTGAGCCTAATTGTTAACTCTGCTTGTACAGTATGTGAACTCCTCTCATGTGGGAGTGATTAACTGAGTGGCACAGGAATAACCCATTAACTGCAATATCTGCCACAAATCATGCAAATGATAGAAAGGAGCAACAACATTCCGAATCAAAATGAGTCCCTAGATCCAAATACCAAGATAGCCCGGAATAGGCACAAAGCCTTGGTATTGGTCTATTATATTAGCAGGCATGAAGAGCAGCAGCCAGGACAAGTCTTCATAGACCCAGCGCCAGAGAGAGAGGGGAGTGAATATCGCAGGAAAATGAGCAAAATTGGCTCTCACCTCTTATCCCAACACCCCGTAATCTTCGTGGAACTTGGAAATAATGATGCAGTCTTCTGTCTGTTGCTAAGCATTTGTTGTGAAGTAAGGCCAGTTCTGTCCAGCCCTAATGTTATTGTAAACAGCAATCCAGAAAGAGTCAGTCTTGCAACTGACTAATCAAAATTTGCTCATCTTCATAATGATAAAATCAAGCAAAAAGACAATATAAGAACATAAGATATAGGATCAGAATTAGGCCATTCAGCCCATCAAGTCTGTTCCACCATTCCATCATGGCTGATCCTGGATCCCACTCAACCCCATACAATTGCACTGGTAAGAAGTATTTCCCGGAAGTTCTATATGATAATTTACTGCATCTCTGTATAATATGCACAACACATCTGTTAATGTATTGTATTTTTCAGCAGCATGCATATAAATGTGTGTGTGTGTGTGTGTGTGTGTGTGTATGTACATGTGAGAGAGAGATGGCTCTACTTTACTAGAAAGCTATAAAAATCAATTATTTGTATCTATTCATATGTGCTGAATATTTGAAGTTTTTGTTCAGCCTAGCTGTACCTGAAGATATAATTCTCTCTCTGTATTGAAGCTGTTGTTTAGACAACGTGTTGACAGCAGCAGTGTGCAGAATGTCAATCCTTTGTCCCGACAGTACTACACAATACTCAACACTGATTTAGATGTTTCTATTCCTCCTGTGTGTAGTTTAGATGAGGTTCAATACTAGCAGTTTCACGATAACATGAGGAGCTGAAAAAATTCCAGCCCCTTCCTCTCCCACAACAAAGCAGCAGGAGTTCTCTACTCAGTCTACTGTTTATCAAAACCATAAGAGATTCTGCAGATCATGGAAGTCCAAAGCAACACACACAAAATGCTTGAGGAACTTAGCAGATCAGGCAGTGTCTATGGAAATGAATAAACAGTTGACATTTCGGGCCAAGACTCCTTCTTCGGGACTAGAAAGTAAGGGCATAGATGCCAGAATAAAAATGTTGGGGGAAGGGGAAGGACCGTTTATCCCTATTTCTAATCCCTCCTTCTCCCTCTGCCTGCCAGTCATTAATCACTGTCCTTTTGCTTACTTTATGGCAATGCTTTACAGAATGAGATTATACTTTAACTATGAATTACACCTCTTTTCTGGCACACAAGAAATTCTGCAGATGCTGGGAATTTTGAGTAACACACACACAGACACACAGACAGACAGACACACACACACACACACACACACACACACAATGCTCGAGGCCTCAGCAGGTCAGGCAGCATCTATGGAGGGAAATAAATTGTTGATGTTTGGGCCAAGGCCCTTCATCAGGACTCCCAAAATGTCAACTGTTTATTTTCCTCCATAGATGCAGCCTAACTCCTGAGATCCTTCAGCATTTTGTTTGTGGACCTGACTGCTGGATCAGTTTGCTAAATTCCAGGTGGATATAATCCACTAGACCCCGTCACCAGGATACCTGGTTCCACTGTTGATTTACTGCACTCTTATCATACAACACCAATTGAAAAGTTAACTGACCCTTTGTTAGCTAATTAGATAATCCTCTGTGATTAATAAATACTTGTTTTTAATCCCTTATCAATATTTTACTTAATTGATGTTTCACTAGATTGTGTTTAACTTTGTGCAGGAAATCAGGACAGTCCTGAAACACTGGAAGTTTTGCAGTGCTGGCAATCTTCGGCAAAACACAAAGAGTGATAGAGTAACCATTACACCACACAAATGTTGTCCTTAACCATTACACAACAGAAAACGCTACCTTAACTGCTACACTAAAGAAATGTTCCTCTTAACCATTGAAGTACAGAAATGCTGTTCACTCCAGCACTTTTTGTGTGTTGCTTAGAGCAATCCTGGATGTCTGGCAATCCCTTTGCAGGAATAAGTCGAGGCTCAGTGTGGGTTTAAATTTCCAGAATCTACTGACAGCTTGTGGCTACCCTCCCGCAGCCCAGCTACCACCGAGACAACTGTTTTGTGGAAGAATACGAAGCAACATCCAGCTGTAATTGTAGCAATCTGAATGTTTTTTTTCTCTCTGATCCTTTCCTCTTTCAGAGTGAATGTTTTCAGTCATGGCATTTTGCCCAGGAGCTACATCATAGAATATGTTACCTCTAATCCCCTCATCAAATGAAACTGCTTTTCTTCCCATCTTTAACATGTTTCAGGTTAATAGATATTATTTTAAATTCATAACAGATATTTTTGAGTTTTCTGTGCCCTTATGTTTATATATTGATATCGATATTTTAATATAGTGTTTTCAAAATCTTGATATCAATTTTAATATGTTATAGCCACATGTACCAAAACACAGTGAAAAGCTTGTCTTGCATACTGCTCATACGGATCAAAGTAATATACTGTGCCTTCTTGTATTGAACCTTTGTTCCTTTCTGTTTCAATTTATTGAAACGCTGTTGTAGAAAAGCAGCATCCATCTTCAAAGATCCTCACCACCCAGGCCATTCTCTTTTCTCGCTACTGCCATCAGGTAGAAGGTATAGATGCTTCAGGACCTTCAAACCAGGTTCAAGGACAGTTACCACCCCTCAACCATCAGGCTCTTGAACAAAAGAGAATAGCTATACTCATTTGTTGAGATGTTTCCACAACCAATGATCTGACTTTAAGGACTCTTTATCTTGTTATTTCATGTCCTTGTTATTTATTGCTATTTATTTACATTTGCATTTGCACATTTCGTTGTTTTCTATGCTCTACTTGCTCTTTCATTCATCCTGTTTATAGTTACTGTTCTATAGATTTGCTGAGTATGCCCACAGGACAAAAAATTTCAGGGTTGTATGTGGTGACATGTATGTATATACTCTGATAATATATTTTTCTTGGACTTTGATCAATATGGAGCACTAATTCGCACCCTAGAAATTAAAACATCGTAATTTTTCAAACATGAGCTACCTTCCACATATATCCTTTGAATCAAAGGAGTGAGTAATTTGGAACTTCAGTGAAAATATAGACTCAATCTGGGTGGGAATTTTTCTTCTTTACTGTGGTTGGATTTATTTTCCTGTGTTATTTAATTAAATGTTATTGATTATTTAGTGTTATACTTTTAATGTAGTTCCCAATGCGCTAAAGGCAATTGACACCTCATATCTTTAGAGTTTGGTTTGTTTAGATTTATGGCCTTAGATCCAGGCTAAATTAAATCACTTTCAACCTGTATATAAAATCTGATGATTAATGCTCTTTGAGGGCCTCATAATTATCAAATTATTAATGAACCTTTTCTACACCTGGTAGACCCTTTGGCAGACCAATCTAAGTAAACAACTGCAGCAAGAATAAGCCATTCACACTGTTAATGCCAGTTTTGTTTGCCCATTTTATTTCTGCTTTATCATCTTATGCGAATCTTGCATTGCACTTGTTATCTCTCTGTTATGGCCAGCCAAAGCAACCTATGCCTATTGTTCAGTTGATGACCAATCCTTGACTGACTTTCACTAATTGATCATTGTTCCTCTACAATGTTTTGAATGTTCTTGGGTAAACCATTTAAATAGTCAAGCTTTGAGATGATAAATGGAGTTTTGCAATTTTTGTAGTTGCCTGGTTTTACTGAATAAAGGTTTATTTCGAGTTCCGGCTTTGTTCCTCCTCAATGTGGCAATTTCGGCAGAAGATTTGTGCACAATTCTACAACAGCATGAAGCTCAATTTGAAACCTTGACCAGCAGGTTATCAGTGAGTCCAACGGTGCTGGTGTGAACAGAACTCGTGTGGGTCAGTTGTGTGGCCCAGTATCGGGAGTTAAGTTTGAATCATGGTTCAACTATTACAAAGTCATATTCTGGGTTGAGTACGCTAGTAAAAACAACTCATGGAAGACGCACACCTTGCTCCGAAAGTTGGGAACTGCTGAACATGAGTGTGACTTCAACTTCATTCTTCCTAAGAACCCACATGACCTATCATTCAGCAAAACTGTCCAGTGGCTGACAAGCATTTCTGGAGAACAGTCATCTCCCGTCATTCTGAAGGGTCTCGGCCAGAAACGTCAACTGTTTATTCTTCTTCATAGACGCTGCCTGATGTGCTGAGTTCCTCCAGCATTTTGTATGTGTTGCTTTGGATCTCCAGCATCTGCAGATCCTCTCATGTTTATGATCACACTTCAGTGTTTGCCACCACAGCCTAAAGCCCTTTAAACATGATACTGATGACTTAACCAGATATGCCAGTGTTGTCAATCGTGATTCTGTTGGGGTCATATACTGTGTCCGTTACTCTCAGTGTGGCCTCTTGTATATTGGGGAGACCCAACATAGATTTGGAGACCGTTTCACTGAGCATCTATGCCAGAAGAAGCAGGATTTACCGATGGCTACCCATTTTAATTCCACTTCCCATTCCCATTCTGATATGTCAATCCATAGTCTCCTCTACTGTTGTGATGAGGCAACACTCAGGTTGGAGGAACAACACCTTAAATTCCATCTGAGTAGCCTCCAACCTGATGGCATAAACATCGATTTCTCAAGCTTCCAGTATTGGCCCACCCCTCTCCCCACCAGTCCTCATCCCCTTTTCTCTCTCTCACCTTATCTCCATGTCTGCCCATCGCCTCCCTCTGATGCTACTTCCCCCTTTTCTTTCTTTCATGGCGTTCTATCCCCACCTATCAGACTTTCCCTTCTCCAGCCCTGTATCTCTTTCACCAATCAATTTCATAGCTCTTTACTTCATCCCTACCCCTCCTAGTTTCACCGATAACCTTGTGTTTTCTTCTCTCCCCTTCCCCACCTTTTAAATCTACTCATCTTTTTTTCCGCCAGTACTGCTGAAGGATCTCAGCCGGAAACGTCAACTGCACTTTTTTCCATAGATGCTGCCTGGCCTGCTGAGTTCCTCCAGCGTTTTGTGTGTGATACATGAAAAGTTGAAGCTGAGTAACATGACCGAATCACAGTTAAAATATCTGATTTTAATTTGCATACTTCAGGCACATGTAATGCAAGTATTCCTAAATAGCTCTTGGCTAGAGTGGAGCAAGACCCTGATATGATTCTGCAAGCTGACACACAAAAATTCCAGTACTTGATCAATCTGAAAAATGATTCCAACCTAGTTGAACAGAGCCATATCAATGCAGTTTCCAATGGCCCAAATATCATCACTCAACAGGTATCCAAGTGGTCAAACAGCTTGTTGGAACTGTAGTGCATGGTATTATGCAAGAAACTGCCAAAACAAATGTAAGGGGTTTCTTCTTTTATGTTACTGCATAGGCTAATTAAAATGGCTTCTTTGTTATGTTATAATTAAAATGGCTTCTCTGTGATGTTAACTGCTGAGACAGTGGTTCTCTTTCTAGCAGCTTGTTTGGGTTATATTACTGATGAAGAGGATTGTATCCATTTGTTAACCAATTGGGATGGGTGTTATTCTTTTTTGTGTGTCTGTAAGCTATTGTGATGCGCGGGTTTTTGGGCAGAAGGCGCAATGGGGAGAGAGAGCGTGGATGCGATGCTGTGAGCTGGCCGACGGGTCAGACCCCAGCCGCAGTACGAGGTCCAGGGTCTTCGGCAAGGAGAGGAGACAAAGACAGACTCGTGTGGAGTGTCTGGTTGACCACCATGTTTGGTCCCAGGTGGCGGGTCGAGGTGGTCAGGGGGGATCGAATGGTGGAAGGAGGATCGTTACTAGAGCTCCAACTGCTTGTGCATGAAGAGATTGAACTTTGATAAGTTTGGCGCCTTTTACTTTCCTTTTATATTTTATCTCTATTAATTACATTGTTCCAGTAATATCTATAAATTGTAATCATTTAATTGTATATGGTGTATTGTCTGTTATTTGGTGGGGTGGGGTACATCACACAACATCTACACAATCTTAATTACCCAGTCTGGTGGGGCAGAAGGCTGCTTCTCCTAGACCAAAGCGAGTTGAGCGAGCCTGAGGTTTACTGGGGGGCTACACAAAAGACATATTTGCAGAAAGTGCCAGTACCATGTTCACAAGGAAGGCTTTTGCCATCCAACACTGTCTTCCATGTCAGTGAAACACAAGGACAAGATGTTTCAGATGTCATCAATATCTGCAAGGAGTTTAATGGCCACATTTCAAGTTGACTTTGTCCTTAGAAGATGGTATGTCAATGTATTTAACGAAAATTAATAGGTCAAGCTACAACTCGATTCAGCATCAGACATCACCAATGCTTCCAAATGTATAAGGCAGGCACTTGGGTCCCCAGCAGACAAATCAAATCTTTGCTCCACCTGCAGTTCATTGGGTGGAACCCTCCAGCTGAAAGGTGAACCGCTCTGCATAGTGAAGCTGAACGGCAACCAAGCAAATGGTGTGTGTTACCTAACTGAGCAGCCAGATCTGACTCTCCTTGGCATTGACTTGTTGGGCATGCTTGATCTCCGGTCCATCGCTCTGCATCAGGTCTTATGAAGACATTGGCTGCTGAAGTTGTATCATTCGATGCCAGACAACCATCAGTACATGAGACCATACAACAACTGCAACAGCGCTGTACAGCAGTGTTTCAAGAAGTCTTAGGTTGCTGCACCAAACTGCAAGCAGAAGTCCATCTGTATCCAAATGAAACGTCAGTCTTCTGTCCCAAAAGACCAGTACCATACACGACCATACTAATTGTGCAGCAAGCGCCAGATTGCCTACATGTTGGTGTGAATAAAGCTGTCAACTACTTGCATTGGACAGCTCCAGTAGTCATTAACAAGAATGCCAATGGTACGGTGAGGTTGTGTGCAGTCTTTTCGACTAGTCTCAATGACACCAGTACCCATTACGGTACTAATAGAACTCTCTTCGCAAAATTGAACAGTGGCTGCTACTTTGCAAAGTTGGACTCAGCTGAAGCCTACGTCCAGGTAAAAACTGCTGAAAATTTACAGGAGATTCTCACCTTTACGACACCTAAGGGATTGTGTCCCTTTCTCCATCTGCCTTTCTGGCTGAAAGAGACCCTTTCAACTTTCCAACAGCTTATGACTCTGTGCTGAGTGGTATTGATGGCGATGTCACTTACCTCGACAACATCATTGTGATGGGCCCAGGTCAGAATGAACTATGCCAATGTCTGGACCATGTTTTGAAGAAACGACAAGAACCTTGATTGCAAATTTGGGCAGAAAAATACAGCCTACTGATGTTTTCAATCAAGTATCTGGGATTCATCATAGGTGGTCATCCAGATCCTGAAAACATAACTCCACCATCAGATGTCAGCACTTTACAATCATTTTTGGGCATGAACAGTCATTCAGCATTTCTACCAGCAATGCACTGCTGAAGGAGCCACTCATTGCCTTGCTCAATAAAGGTGTCACGTGGAAATGGTCCAACCAATCTTGAGCCTTTTGATCAGGTGGAGAATATGCAATTATCTGACCTTCTCGGATGCATTTCAACCTAGAATTGTTAATCTGAATCGCAATGGATGCCTACAACTATGGGGCTATGGGGTAATTGCTGTCATAACTCATCCCTTCCTTGATGGTTCCGAAAAAACTGTCATGTATGAAGCCAGATAACTGACTGCAGCAGAAGGGAACTGAGGACAATGGAGAAGGAAGCCTTGTTAATCATCCTTGCTGTGAAGAAACAAACAAAAGATGCTTCTCTTTTTTTAATGATCCCAAGCATCTGTTGTCCATCTTCAGGTAATAAGAAAGGCATCCCAATGTATGTAGCTAACCATCTACAAAGGTGGGCAACAACGTTATTAGGCTACAATATTGAAATTAAGTACTCATCACCCAGGAACCTGGTCAGGCGAGTGTCCTCTTCAGACTTGTGTATCAGCAGGTGTAATCTGAAGGGTTAGTTTTCTTGCCAGTTGAAAACTGTTTTTGTCATGTCGGTTGTTAATTGACCAGTTTGAGGGATGCAGCTGCCTCTTCCCACTGGCTGCCTGGTGTGGCATGGCACCAGTGTTTGGTTCTGGGCGCTTCAGAGGTTTAGGAATAGCAAGTGCTAGAGACTGGCTGTCTCCAGGGGCTTTGCTTCACATTGAGATTATGACCAGTGCTGAAGAACCGTTGAGAAAGTACGTTGCAGATACAGGAGGGCCACGCACACATTCAGCTAAGTATCTGTTTGTTGAATGTTTAGTTCTGTAATTGTGTAAACTGGGGAGACTTAATGAGCTACTGATTGAGTTGAAGAGTTACTGAATGTTTAGTGTTGTAGTTTTTGTAACTTAGTCTGGCTTAGATGTTTGGATGAATGTTTTATTGTTTCTCTGTGAATAAATGGTTAATGAGCTTATTCGTCATCAGTGCCTTCTGTCTCATTTACCATACCCGTGAACTGCTTCCTTGTAACAGTAATTTACTGAAAGCGAAGATGCAGCCATGTCTGTGTTTTCAATTGAAAGTCCACCAGGTTGTATCAGAAGCTACTGAAGGTTCTCCAGTCAAGATCAATAAAAATCAGAACAGAAACAGCTGCAGACCCTCTTCTTCAGCATACCTCCAGATGCCTTGTTGATGGATGACCTGTCAAGTTTGAGAAAGATGTCGTACCCTTCTGCCGATGTCAAACGTCGCTCTCAACTGTGGATTCCTGCCCAATGTTTAGAGACGAAATAGTGATTCTATGAACACTTAGACCAAAAGTGGTCATGCAGGCATTAATCAAATGAAAGGCATGTCAAGAATCTTTGTGTCCTGGCTGAGCACAGATGGAAATGTCACATCCGTCGGCAAGCAGTGTACTCAATGCGAAGAATCCAAGTGGAGGCAATCCACAACCATGGCCTCAGACTTCTAGATCTCAGAGTTAAGAGCATACTGACTTCACTGGCCCAGTCAACTGGTATACCTACCTTGTCCTGGTTGATACCTATTCCAAAGGGTCAGAAGTATTATCTCTGAATAAAACAATGACTGAGGCTACCAATCAGCAGTTTTGGGATGCCAGAAATGCTTGTTTCTGGCAATGGCGCTCAATTCAGTTCACAGCAGGTTACTGCATTCTGCCAGAACAGAGGAATTATCCACATCATCCACAGTACAATGGCCAAGCAGAGATGTTTGTGGATACCTTCAAACAGTTGTGTCTGAAACCATGAGGGGAAGGAGCATCGGCTGAGGCTCTCAACTCATTTTTGCTGACATACTCAATTACACTCAAGGGGAAGCCCCCAGCTGAAGTGATTGTGGTAAGAAAACTGAGCACAGCGCTGGATGCAATGTTACCACGGTGTCCAAGATCTGAGACAGCAGGTGCACGAAGGCAGCCACACAAACCTTGGTCAATGGGTGGAATCATTCAAGGCCAGAGCTGAGGTATTGTCCATATAGTACTGCATGGGCCAGACCCTGGGTACCAGGTCAGAATGTCAAATGAATGGGGAAAGTGCTCTACGAAATTATAGTCGACGAACATCGCTGGCATTGCCACATCAACCAGATGTGGTTCTGTGCTCTTGAAGGCAAGACATCAAACAGAGAGCTGGACCATCATCTCCTCAGGCTGGTTATCAAAGGCAGAGCTGAACCAAACCAGCCCCCGAAGCCAACATAGCTGTAAACAACAACACAACAAGAATGTGATAGTCTCTGTCGCGGAAATTTTGAACTTAGTCAGGTAAAAAAAATACTCAACACCTGAGTCTCATTTCAGGACTTTTATTTTACTTGGTACCAAGGAAAGAGAGGGCTAGTCTCCACCAGCCCCCCGACTCTCCTCTCCTGTTATAATAACGTCTTTTTATACAGTTCAGCACAGTAACAACAGGCTTATTATAATATATCCAATCATTGTGTAGAAACATTACCACACTAACAATATGTTACTGATTTCTTTATGTGGTCTGCAAGATTAGTGATGTCTTCTGATTTGTCTGGTATATACGTGCAACATTCCCGCCCTGTGATAGCACGAGTCCCCCCTTTCTCGGCCAGCAGGAAATCAAGGGCCATTCTGTTCTGAAGAGCCACCTTTCTCAGGGCTACCGACTCCGTTGTGACAGCCTCTAGGGCCTGTCGGGTTCCATCTATCCCCTCTGCTGTTGCATTCACTAGTTTCTCAAGGGCAGCAGCCACATTGATCAATTCTGTGGCCGTCTTCGCGACCCCATAAGAGGGATCTACTATCATCTGAAATCACTCCGTTTCAGAGATTTCCCTCTTCTTGTTTCCGCTTTTCCCCTTTTTCCGATGTGGGTGGTCTCTGAAAGAGGGGTACTTCCTAACTGGGGGTATTACAAACCCAGGGTAACAACAACCATACCAGTCATCCTTTAGCCATGGGTAAGCTTGCTCCTCACAGATCCAAAAGGTGTTGTTTAGCAGAGGGTAGTACTATAGTGGCTGGTCCAATTATTCCCTTTCTCCATGCACTTACTCCATCCTGCCTTCCATCGCCTATTCTCCTTACACCAACAGGTGTCTCCTCTCTGTCTGTATACTACCATCCAGGGGGGTGAGTCTGAAATGTCAGGGTAACATGGGAAGTAGGACCCCTTTAGCAGACCCGCTAGTCCCCTCAGTCCCATTCCCCATTCCCCTGTGCCCTTGCTGCTTAGCCAGCAAGGTGTCCAGCCCCCAGTGTCGCTGTAGGAGGTACCACTGCAGGTAAAATTGTATCCACACGACATGGGGCCTGCTCCACCCATCCAATTCCTATAAGTCTTCCCCTCCTCTTTCTTGGCGAAGGGTATAGCCACTAAGGGCATCTTCCCTCCTCCTCCCGTATGCGCCACTATCACCATACAGACCCAACAGCTTGTATTGGTGGTGCTATTTGCATAATCATATGCCAACTGGAGGAAGGTATTCTTGGGTTGAACTCCGATTCCTCTGATTACAATGGTTAATAGTCCAGTAATTAACAGTGAGTGGGACCACATGGTGGCGCGGCTCCTTTCACTCGACTCGGCAGCTGAACAGGTGCTATTCACTCAAGTCTATTGCTCCTCTCCTTTCTCATAGTGCTGTTTGTACCAAGTGGTGTGTATCCAGTCGGGTTTTCCTTCTACCTTCACTGCAATCCGAATGACCGGCTGGACTTGATAGGGTCTTTTCCACCGAGGAGAGAAAGAATCTTTTATCATAGCACGAATATATACCCAGTCCCCTGGTTTGAAGGGGTGCACATTTCCTTCTGTCAGGGGAATGTGGGCATCCCTCACTTGACCATGTAGCTTTTCCACCTCCTGACTAAGTGCTTGCACATATTTTTCATCGTTCCAGATCAAAGCTCCTCTCGCTGGTGTCACTGGGGGCTTCAGCCCTGTTGTCATTGGTCTACCATCAATATTTTGTGTGGGGAGAGCCCCGTACTCCTATTCTTCCGGTTTTGCAAAGCATACATTACCAAAGGCAAAGCCTCTGGCCATTTAAGCTCATGACACATTTTGCCTAGAGCATTTTTTATTTCTCTGTTTACTCTTTCCACCATTCCTGAGGATTGGGGTTGATAAGGGATGTGTAACTTCCACTGAAATCCCTGGGCATCTTTCAAACCTTGCACTAATCTGTTGGTAAAATCAGTCCCCCTATCACTATTAATGCCCAATAGAATCCCAAATCTTCATATAGTTTCCTGCAAGTTTTCAAACGGCATTTCTGGCTGGGGCAAATAATTGTATTTTGCCAGAGTCTTCCCTTTATTGTTCTGCTGACATATCAAGCATGTCCGTGCTACCCTTTTGAACGTGACAGTTACCCCAGGGGCATAGCATTGCCGGCTAATCACATGCTGCATCCCTCCTTTGCCCATGCGAGTCTGGTCATGGGACAAGTGAGCCAGGGGCAAAAACAGGCTGCAGGGATAAACAACACACCCGCCAGGGTGGCACCCGTTTCCACCCGGGGGTGGGGGGGTGGGAAGATGGCCTGTAATATCAGCTGCTGCTGGAGCGCCGCCTGCTTCACTGTTGTGTCAGCGAAATGATTCCCTTTGGAGACCTCGTCTCCTGCGGAGATGTGTGCCTCACATTTAATTATGGCTAAGCCCTGCGGCAACTAGATGGCCTCTAACAAGTTAATAACCAGTCGAGAATGTTTAATAGGTTTTCCGGAGGAGGTAATGAATCCCCTGTTCTCCCAGAGCTGTGCAAAATTATGAGCTACTCCAAAGGCATAATGAGAATCAGTGTAAATGTTCATAGTCTTACCCGAGGCCAATATACATGCCCGAGTGAGGCCGAGAAGCTCAGCTGCCTGTACGGACGTTCCATTTGGCAGGGTCTAAGCTTCTACAACCCCGTGGGGCGTCACGACAGCCAATAGCAGATCATCTGATGGTCGGAGGGAAGAGCCATCGGTGTACAAGATAAGGTCTGGGTTATCAAAGGGTTCACTGCGGAGGTCAAGCCTCCGGGAGGTCGTAGCTTGTATAGCGGTCACACAGTCATGATCTTCATCCAGTTGTTGAGCGGGAGGTAGTGGCATAAAAGTCACAGGGTTTATGGCAGGCGTCCTTTGGCAGGCAACCCACATCAAAGTTGCTGGTGAACGGAGCAGGCCAGGCTGCATCTCTAGGGAAGAGGTACAGACGACGTTTCAGGCCGAGACCCTTCGTCAGGTCCTTTGGCAGGTATAGTTGGATCGTGACAAGAGAATCACCTCATAGTGATCCTGCCGGAGGCAGTAAAATGCTGGGTGGTGGCGGAACTGAGGAGCAGGGTCACGGCATGAGGTACCAACACAGCGCAGGGGTGATCAAGCACTATGGGGATGGATTTTTCAACGATTACCGCTGTGGATGTCACTGCTCGCAGACAGGAGGGCATTCCCTTTACTACAGCAGGTAGGGAGGAGGAGTAATAGGTCACTGGTCGCTTGCCACCCCCCTATTTCTGGCTCAGAACTTTGGTAGCGAATCCTTGCTTCTCGTTAACGCACAACAGGAAAGGCTTCTCATAGTCAGGTAGGTCCAGGGCTGGCACCTCACGAAGGGCATCTTTTAGGGCTGTGAATGCCCGATCCGTTTCATCAGTCCACCGCACAGTTGCTGGCTGATCCTGCAGGGTGGCCGTCTGGAGCACAGCACCCATTTCCCTCTACTCCGGTATCCACTGTCAACAGTACCCAACCATTCCCAGGAAGAAAAGAACTTCCTTCTTTGCCTTTGGTATTGGAATGTGCTGGACAGCCAATATACGGTCTTTTCCTAGTCCTCTTGTTCCCTCCGTCGGCTCGAACCCGAGATACAGCACGGTGTCCTGGCAACACTGCAGCTTTTCCAAGGAAACCCGGTGTCCCCTGTCAGCTAGATGCTGTAACACCCAAAATATATCAGCTAGGCAGTGATGCCCTGTGTCGAAGCTCTCAGGATATCATCATCAGATTGGATAAGGGTGGAATGATCGGACAAGGAGTTCTCATCCAGATCATGCTTTACGGCCACCGCACACACTGCTGGGCTTTCTGTGTATCCTTGAGGCAATCGGGTCCAAGTATACTGCTGGTTCTTGTAAGTAAAGCGAATAGATACTGGCTGTCAGCATGTAGCAGTATAGAGAGAAATGTCAAACATAAGTCTATGATGATGAAGGTACTGGCGGAGGCGGGTATAAAAGTGAGGATGATGCTGGTTTCGGGCACCAATGGGGCAATGGGGATAACGATCTTATTTATTGTTCTTAGATCCTGCATGAATCACCATTCATTCTTCCTTCCTGGCTTTGGAATCGGAAGGATGAGGGTGTTGCAGGGACTTTGCGTCTTAAACAACAGTTGCAGGAGGGACTGTATTACAGGTGCGATGCCTTCCTCTGCCTGAGCTGTCAGGCGATATTGTTTCATGCAGGGCAGGAGCAATCCCTTCTTGAGGGTCACCCGATCTTCTGGTGCCGTGCATAGAGAGTTAGAGTGAAGAGTAGGACTTCAAAGGTAATCATCTCAGGATTATTACAGCTGCCACGTGCTAGCCAGAGTTGGAATAGCAGGATAGCTAGGATGAATATGTGGCTTGAGCAATGGTGCAGGAGGGAGGGTTTCAGATTCTTGGGGCATTGGAAACGCTTCTGGGGGAGGTGGGACCAGTACCTTCTGGACGGTCTACATCTGGGCAGGGCTGGGATCAATGTCCTAGAGAGATTGTTTGCTAGTGCTGTTAGGGACGCTTTAAACTAATATGGCAGAGGGATGGGAACCCACACAGAAAAGAAGAGGGAAGTGATGCAGAGACCAAAGCTAGAGTTAGTGAAGAAAAAAGTAAGAGTACAGTGCATGAAAGTAAAAAGCAAGAATCTCATAGGTCACGAGGTTCCAAAAGGACAATGAGTTATCTAAATGCCCGTAGTATTAGAAACAAGGATAGTGAACTTGTGGCACAGATCAGTACTAAGGCATATGATTTAGTGGCCAATACAGATACCTGGTTGCAAGGTGGAGATGACTGGGAATTAAATATCTAAAGGTACCACGTAATACGGTAAGATAGGCAGGTAGGCAGAGGAGGTGGGGTGATGCTCTTGATTAGGGATGAGATCAGGCTGATTGTGGGAGATGATATAAGATCTATGGAGCAGAATGTTGAGTCCATCTGGGTAGAGATTAAGAATTGTAAAGGGAAAAGATCACCGGTGGGTGTTGTCTATAGGCCACCTAATAAAAATAATGCAGTGGCAGAGACGATTAACCAAGAAATAACTGAGGCTTGTAAGAACAGAATGGCAGTTGTCATGGGGGATTTTAACTTCCATATAGATTGAGTGAATCAAGTTGGTCAAGGAAGTCTTGAGGAGGATTTCATAGAATGCATCCATGATGGCTTTCTTGTGCAGCATGTTGGTGAACCTACAAGGGAAAATACTATCTTAGATCTAGTCCTGTGCAATGAGACAGGTAAGATTAACAATCTTGTAGTCGGGGATCCTCTTGGAAAGAGTGATCATAGTTTGATTGAATTTCGCATTCAGATGGAGGATGAAATAGTTAGATCAAAAACTAGTGTATTATGCTTGAAAAAGAGACATTACAATGGGATGAGGGAGGAGTGGGCTAATGTGGATTGGGAGAACAGGCTATTTGGTCGGACAGTTGAGGAAAAGTGGAATACTTTCAAAGAGATTTTTCACAGTGCTCAACAGAAGTATATTCCAGCCAAAAGTAAGGACAGTAAGTGTGGGGATAGCCAGCCTTAGATAACTAAGGAAATAAAGGACAATATCAAATTAAAAGCCCATGTGTACCAAGTCGCAAAGAGTAGTGGGAGACTGGAGGATTGGGAAAACTTTAAAAAGCAGCCGAGAGCAACGAAACGAGAAATAAGGAAAGGGAAGATAGAGTATGAAAGTAAATTAGCACAAAATAGTGCAAGTTTTTATAAATATATAAAGTGGAAGAGGGTGGCTAAAGTCAATGTAGGTCCCCTGGAAGACGAGAAGGGGAAATTGATATTGGGTGATAAGGAAATGGCTGAGGCATTGTACAAGTATTTTATGTCAGTCTTCACGGTGGAGAACACGTCTAATATGCCAAAGAAGGATGTTATGAACGAAATGGGAGGTGAGGATAAAATCACTGTTGTTACATGCTCAAGGAGATCTGTGTTTCTTTTTTTGTGAGAATGATGTAATGGTCTTTTGGAGGTCACCTGATGTGATTTTCCCGCCAATGTGAGGTCACGTGATGACATGTGACCCATGACTATATAAGGATTGACCCAGGTGACGCAGTTAGTTTTTAAGTTTGTAGATTTCCAGGTAGAATGTGCTGTGCCTCCGTTTCTGTTGCGTTTGTTTTTGTGACGCAGTTTCATGTTTAAAATGGAGTATTGCGTTCTATAGAAAAATACCATATTATTGGACTGGAAATTTTTGCTAGATGTGTTGATTTACCCAATTCCAACAGTAGAAGGGAGAGTGAAGAATTTATTGAAGTACAGAATCGAAGGATCAAGAGAAGTCGGCATCATTTGGCAGTTTAATAAAGGATCTACCTTATTGAGTCTGCGTTGGAGGAGTACGACCTGCATCAAGATAACTCTTGCTAAAAAGAGCAAGGAGTTCATGCAAAAAGGTGCTCTCTCTCTCTAAAGGAATGTAAGGTCAGTTGATTTATACTGTTTATTTTCGGCATCGTGAATCCTGTGGACAGAACCAGCAGGAAAGTTGTGTCTGTGAAGAAATCCTTCTCCAAAAAAGTCTCTCCCAATTGAACATGTAAATCTGTTGGACTTTCAAAGTTATCGCTTTTACTGTTTTTGCCTTTAACGCTTTAAGAACCAGAGCCGAGTGGCGAGTTGGTGAACGGCTGCATATCTGTTAACTTCCGTTTAAAGTTTTTGTTTATTTTATTTCCCTTATCGTTCATCTATGTTTAATAAGTGTTTGGTTGTTTTTATATAACCTGTCTGGGTTGATATTCATTGTTGCCGGTTACGTTACACTGTTACTAAAGAGATAGTGATCAGCAAACTAGAGGGCACGAAGGTAAATAAGTCCCCTGATCCTGATGGGATGCATCCCAGGGTGCTGAAGGAATTGGCAGAGGTTATAGTAGACGCCTTGGTAATCATTTATCAAAACTCTCTAGACTCTGGGCAGGTCCCGATGGATTGGAAGACAGCAAATGTCACGCAACTTTTTAAAAAAGGATGTAGACAAAAGACGGGCAACTATAGGCCGGTTAGCTTAACGTCTGTAGTTGGGAAAATGCTTGAAGCTGTCATTCAGGAAGAAATAGCGAAACATTTAGAAAGGAGTGGTTCCATTAGACAGATGCAGCATGGATTCAGAAAGGGCAGGTCCTGTTTGACAAACTTACTGGATTTCTTTGAGGACATAATGAGTGCAATGGATAGAGGGGAACAGGTGGATGTCGTATATCTGGATTTCTAGAAGGTGTTCAAAAAGTGCCGTACAGGGGACTTATAAATAAGATATGGGTGCATGGAGTTGGAGGAAGTGTATTGGCATGGATAGTGGATTGGTTAACTGATAGAAGGCAGGTTTTTACATAGTAGGGAAATTGAAGGTTATGGGGAAAAGGCAGGTAGATGGAGCTGAGTTTATGGACAGATCAGCGATGATCTTATTGAATGGCGGGGCAGGCTCGATGGACCACATGACCTGCTCCTGCTCCTATTTCTTATGTTCTTATAACGACATGGTTCTTGTTTTGGGCCCACAGTCCCGTGTTAACGCCGGCGAGAGCTTTCAGGTAAAGCAGGGGCCCTGGCTGAGGTGGGCCCTGTCGCTGGAATAATGCCTTTAATATCATTGGGTCTTATGTTAATCCTTCCTGTCCGCCTGTTAAAGAACTTGATAGTAAGCGTAACCGCACCCGGGATTAGAACAGAGATTGTATGAGCTGGGTACGAAATTTGAGGTAGACGGTGCACCAGAGATCCGATGTTCTTTACGGCCACTGTGAGGTGGGGGTCCGCAGGTCCCCTGTGAGAGAGCCCCTCTACTTTCCATTGGTCTCGCTGTCTGTTGTTTAGTTCTACTGCTACACCCAGCCCTTCGAGGCCGAAGAACAGAAAGGGTCCAGTTCTCAAGGTCTCCGTGCCTCCAACATAAGGGGCTGCCTGCTCATCATAGGTGGGATCTGCGCCCTGCTTGTAGAAAGCAGTGCTGTGAAGCACCTTGCTTTCCCGGCTGGTTTCGAGGAGGTATTGCAAATACTGTCCTTGCAAATCAGAGGAATCCCCCAGGGCTGTGCATAGTTGTTGCTCGAGCGGGGAATAAGGGTTGCAATCTAGTTGACAGCAGTACAATACCAGAGTATCATCACAATCATCCACTCTTCCAGTGAGCTTTAACATCTGCGGGACCCGAATTTGTGGGAGGTCCATGTAAATGCCATCAGGTTGACAGTACAAGGTCGACTTTAACTTACGGAGAGTCTGTCTACCTAACAAGGCTTGTTTTAGAAATTATAAAGATTTCAGTAATATCCCCGTTATCTATTGTTAACAAGGTGGGTGCCAAAAGGTGCTCTGTCATCGGGACACCGGCTATCCCGATTGTGCCAATCAACTGTCCATTAGCTTGCACGTCCGCAGAGGAGGGCACAGAAGACAGAGTAACGCCAGTATCAATCAGACATCTCCATCTCCTATTTTTACAACCGTCATCGGCTTTTCTCTCATACTTCTGGATAGTCTGATAGCTGCCTGCACTACCCGTTCTTTGCGGCCCCCCCCATTGCTGAGGTAAGGGATGCGTAAAAGAGAAACTGGGTGACTGTCGATCCTCTGAAGCCAGGGGAGGGGGACGACAAGGGGAGTGCCGACAGGTCCGGGCCCAATGGCCCTTTTTCCTGCAATTTTGGCATGTAGTTGAGAAATCACGGGCCCAGAGCCCCTTCTCGCCACAACTACAGCATTGGTCGCTTGGGGAATCAGGGAGATTTCTTCAGAACCCTGAATTCCCTCCCCTTCCCCATCCTCCTGTCTGAGGTGGGCGCCCTTCATCTTGGAAGTACTGACCGACTGGCATTTTCCCTCTCTCGTCTGTTTCTGAGAAAATGAGTCCCTCCCGATCCGTATTGTACAAAGCCATCATTGTCTGCACCCATGTTTGACTTTGCCAGTTCAGATTCCATAATTTATATATTTGGGCTTGCTGGGGTCACATGCAATTCAGCAAAGTCTGGATTGCCAAGGGGTCATTCTCCTCTAAAGGTATCCCTGCATTCGTTTCCCCACTTCTGCTTAAAGCTTGCTATGAATTCTGGAATCGGTTCACCCTTCTTCTGCAAGCACAATATCACCTCCCCTATATCGCTCTGTCTCCGTGCTCCCTCCATTATAGCATTATTCCCTCCATTCTCCAACCAGTGTGTCATTGTCTCATTACCGGGCACTGTGTCATCCTATCTCCAATCTCCTCCTTCCCCCAGGAGTATCACAAAAGTGTTCTTTAGCAAAGGCCAGGAGGACCCATAGGCATATTTTAATAGCATCTGAACATCCCCCAGAAGTAAAAAGATGGAGAGGAACATCAAGAAGGTAAGAGAGCATCGAAAATTAATTGGGGACCCCCTGGACCAACCAATTTAGATTATGAGGACACGCAGTCCTCTTTTATTGTCATTTAGTAATGCACGCATTAAGAAATGATACAATGTTCCTCCAGTATGATATCACAGAAACACGAGACAGACCAAGACTGAAAAACTGACAAAAACCACATAATTATAACATATAGTTACAACAGCGCAAGCAATACCATAATTTGGTAAATAACAGACCATGGGCATGGTAAAAAAAAGTCTCAAAGTCTCTCGAAAGTCCCATCATCTCACGCAGACAGTAGAAGGAAGAAAACTCTCCCTGCCATGAGCTTCCAGCGCCGCAAACTTGCTGATAGATAGATAGATAGATATACTTTATTAATCCCGAGGGAAATTTGGTTTTGTTACAACCGCACCAACCAAGAATAGAGCGTAAATATAGCAATACAAAAAACCCCAACAATCAAACACCAAAATGCAAACTATGCCAGATGGAAAATAAGTCCAGGACCAGTCTATTGGCTCAGGGTGTCTGGCCCTCCACGGGAGGAGCTGCACGTTCGATGGCCACAGGCAGGAATGACCTCTCGTGCCGCCAAGTGTTGTATCTCGGTGGAATGTGGCCGAAGTCCAACAGTAAAAAGTTCAATATCCAGTCTGCAAACACGTTCCTCGATCGTAATATACCCCGGATTGCACCATCTGTTGTTAACCAGAACAGTAAGCACTCAATTCCTTTACACTTACCGCTCTCAATGCACTTCCGGTCAGCCGGAACAGTTTTACCCACCGAACTCCTCTTCTCCCTAAGTCTCTGTTGTCTCGACTCGGTCCTCTTTCCTCGGCTTTGTGATCCCTCTCTGCATCCTCTGTGTGTTTTCCTCTGGATTTCAGCGAGGGTGTCCGCCGCTCTGTTCGCTAAGCCGGCTGGTATTTGCTGGTCCGTGGAATACACAATGTGACCTTGCTTCTGTCCCACGTGTTGGGATGTAACCATTTCCAGCGCTAAAGAAAACCCAAATAAAACACTCTCTACCAGCATGTAACCCCCTCCAGCACAGCACAGCACCCTGTGGCTGTGGTTGGGTGCTGCCCCATGTAACCACAGCAGCAACCCCCTCCCTATGAGGACGCGGCCACAGCGGCTCTTAAAAGAGATGAGGCCGAAGTGAGCAGCACCCCTGGACCCCAATCGAAGTACATGCCATGGTCAGCACCTGGAAACACCCGACCACAGTCGACTCTTGAGTCCATCCGAAAACTTCGAGCCTCCGACCAGCCCTTCGACACCAAGCACCGAGCACCGTTTCTGCTGAGCTCTTCGACCCCGGCCCCGGCCCCGGCCGCCAGCAACAGGCAAAGCCGAGCATTTGGAGCCTTCCCCTCCGGAGATTCTCGATCGCACAGTAGCAGTGGCAGTGAAGCGGGCATTTCAGAAGTTTCTACAGATGTTCCTCCGTGCTTCTCACATCTGTCTCCATCAAATCAGAATTGTGCACAGCATCCTACTTAACAAATACAGATATCATTTCGGGGTGGCCGAGAGCGCTGCATCGCGTCGCAGTTTTCTCCTCCCAATTGTGTTTGGTTTCTTTAAGGGGTCAGGTGCCTCCATGACCATGGCAGGTACTTCGATTGGGGTCCAGTGGTGCTGCTCACTTCGGCCTCATCTCCTTTAAGAGCCGTTGTGGCCGCGTCCTCATAGGGAGGGGGTTGCTGCTGTGGCAGGGGGCCTGGTTGTTTCTGCCCCTGGCCTTGACAATAGGCGGTGGCCATCTGTATCAATTCCTCTGTGTCCCCCTCCAAGGGAGCACTCGCAATGCTCGGGGCCGTTGGGAGGTCGGAGGATTATTCTTACGCAGTCCTTTATCATTCTTAGGGGTCTGGTGTCTCTTGGCTACCTCTTCCCATTTATCAAAACAACGGATCATATAATCCGTATCCCAATTCGGATTCCCTTCTCCCATTTCCACAGTCTCTTTGCAATCCCTTATATTACACAAGTTAAATGTTCCATCATAGGGCCAAGCTCCTTGCGACTACCTGTACAGGGTCACTACTAAAAGTTACCACATATCGATCATCCCCTGTTTCATGTACTACAATATTGGTCGGCGATCCAGGTGGTACTGGGGGCCCCCAATTAATTTTCAAAGCTCTCTTATACTTCTTGATGTTCCTCTCCATCTTTTTACTTACTTTCAAGGTTCCTTTATTAGCAGGACCAGCATTACCTGATCAACCACTGCGGTTTCCCATCCTCCTTGCCTTTTTCTCTTCTTACTGTCAACAGAGCAGTTTAATTCACACTTCCCGCAAGCCCCAATTTCCCTTCGAGCACTCAGTGGTTCACGTAGTCCCTTCCCGAGCAGTGGGAGTCGAGTTGCTGCGTTTTTATGTTTTCTTCCAATTTCTGCCCCCTCCTTCCTCAGTCCCCCAGGAAATGAGTCTCTGGCCGGAGATAACCAGACGTACTCCCAGAGTTGTGTCTACTAACCAGACGTACTCCCAGAGTTGTCTCTACTAACCAGACATATTCCCAGAGTTGTCTCTACTAACCAGACATACTCCCAGAGTTGTCTCTACTAACCAGACATATTCCCAGAGTTGTCTCTACTAACCAGACATACTCCCAGAGTTGTCTCCACTAACCAGACGTACTCCCGGAGTTGTCGCTACACGATGTACTCCCAGAGCTGTTGCTGGGCAGCCTCTGGACGCCTTACTCCCAGAGCTAAGTCCCTTGAGCTGTAATCGCTCCTGCCAATTCTCTCACTTTTTACAAATTTACTCAATTGCCAGATTATAAATGTTTGGTCCCAGCTCTCCCTAGTACCGTTGGAGCAGCTGGGACTATCCCCCAGGCACAAGAGTGTGCCAATAGAAGAACATTACGTGCTAACTCTTAGAAGATAAGGTATGAGTCTAATCTGCCGCAACCCTAGAAACAAGAGCTAATGTGCTGAGCTTTGCAAGATAGTTTAACTTGTAACTACTCCATTCTCTCTAAGTTTTTTTTTAGTGAATGGTAACATATTGTTAGTGTGGTAATGTTTCTATACAATGATTGGATATATTATAATAAGTCTGCTGTTATTCGGTTCTGTTATAATGCAAAACCATATAAAATGACACCATTATAACAGGAGAGTAGAGTCAGGGGGCTGGTGGAGATTAGCCCTCTCTCTCCTTGGTACCAAGTAAAATAAAGGTCCCAGAATGAGACTCAGGAGTCGAGTATTCTTTTCACCTGACTAAGGTCAAAATTTCTGTGACAGTCTGCAACTACTGAGAAGGAGTGGTTGGCAGCGTAAGCCAGTTGTTCCAATCCAAATCACTTCTCGGCTCAAATCCTAGAGGTTATCACCTTCAAAACTGAGGTGTTATGGCAAGCCTAACAACCAACTAATTGTCAGCTGCCAACTAACCCCAGGCTGACTTCCACTAATTGGTTGTTGTTCCCATCAACGTCTTCAATTTTTTTTTGTGTAAACCATCAAAAAATGATAGTTGAAATAGTCATGTTTCAGGATATACTGTGTAGCTTTGCGATTTTTGTAGTTTCACTGAATAAAGAAATTTGAGTTCCGGCTTTGCTCTGTCTCCTGGCTTATAGCTGAGCGAACACAAGAATCTGCCTCTAATTTCCAGATTCTAAATTACTCCATACATTATCAGCACTCTTTATCATCACATCTCCTACTGATGTCTCTTCCTCATTCTATTTCTTCAGCTCCACCCAAATTGAATCTGCTTTGTTACATGTGTAACACCCTGGGAAAGGTTTCACTGTTAACGCAATGTTCTTTCTGTAGAAGCAGTGTTGGATTATGGTTAGAGATAACGGGTGCTTTGGAATGTGAACTGGAGTCCTTCGCTCGGTGGAAGATCCTGGAGAGAACTGGTCGTAGGATTCGACCCAATTGGGGACCGTAATTCCATGGAGCAGGGTGCCGCAGTCAACCGAGGTGAATTTTACTTTTGGAAGAGTTGAGCTCCAACTTGCGCAAATTAGATTCTTGATTATAATGTGCCCTTTTTGTTTTTTTCTTTCTTTTCTTTAGTAACCCTTTAAGTGGAGATTCATAAATATAATTCCTTTAATTTTATGCAGTGTGCTGTCTATCATTTCTTAGCATTGAGTCATAACAGGGTAGAAAATTACACAGCCACACAAACTGGAGTGTGGGGTGGGAGAGCCGTCTCATTCTCATGGGTTTGACAGGACTGGCGTGTGTCTTTCCTAGCCTGATGCAGCCAAGGAAATCAGCAAGGTTTCACATGTATTATAGGCTTTGCAAGAAACTTGACATATGTCAATCTAAATATATGTTTGTTGGTAATTATGGGTTGATGTATTTTGTCAGTCAGATACTTACATTCCCAGTTTTGCATGACAACTTGGCACATTGTGGATTGTGTTCTACAAATGCAATATGTCAATTTTTAAACCAGTCACATAAAATGATCCTTGACATTGTAATTTTAATGCTTGTATTGTTCTGGTTGATGGCTAGTGAACTTTGCTTGCAATATGCCAAGTGCTGTCATCTCAGTACAGAAAAGGGGGCATTATAAATGATGATTTGGTAAGCATGCACTTTAAATATAAATAGCCAGGATCTTCTCAAAATCCAAGCCTACGCCCCCACTATGAGAGGTGGTGAAGCTGTATGGGCCAATCCCCTCTACAAAGTGGATTATGGAAACATTGATTAACTCCAACCATAACATTGACTTTATGAGAAAAGGCTCATCATTGAGTGAGCACATGATGCAGTGCAGAGAATGTCATCAGGATCTTGCACAGTTGACAAATTTTTTGTCACTAAAGTCCATATCTAAGTTGGGTATCTGGAATGTGAGAACCATGTACCATGCAGGAAAATCCTCCACCATAAAAAATCTGATGAAAAGGTACAAACGGTCAAGTCTTTGTCTGAGTGTGACAAGATGGATGTCATCTGGAGAGACACGAATGACAGATGGGATAAGCATCATCTACGAAGCCCATCAGAGTGATGATGGACCACATTCCAGATGAAACCAGAAGCTCGTAGAGCCATGATCGCATGGGAAGCCATCAGTTCCAGAATCATCACTGCTAGCTTTAAAACCAAGCACAAGAAGATAACAACTTGAGTTATCAAATGTTATGCAACAACAAACGATGCTAATGAAGAAGATAAAGATGAGTTCTACAATGCACTCAGTGAAATTATCAGCAGCGGGAAGGACAAAGACCTGACCATTGTCATGGGAAATTTTAATGCCAAAATAGGCAGGATATGAATGGGTGATAGGGAAACACAGTCTTGGAGAAATGAACAAAAATGGAGAACCATTTGCTGAAACACATGCCAACCTCAGGCTATTTATATGAGGAAATTTATTCTCACACAAGCAAATACACAAGGCAACATAGATGTCACCAAACAAGGTAACCCAGACAGCATACCACCAGAGACACTGAAGGCAGACCCTAAACCTTCGGCAGATATGCTATACGCTTTGTCTTGCAACATCTGGGACAAAGAAGAGATGCCACTAGAGTGGAAGGGAAGTCACATAATCAATCTTCCTAAGAAAGGAGACCTATGAGACTGTAAAAACTACAGAGGTCAGAAAGGTGCTAAACAGAATTATTCTGCAATCCATTCAACAAGATGTTGACACAACAGTAAGGGATCAGCAAGCAGGCTTTAGGAAGAATTGCTCCTGCACAGTTTCGAAGTCGTTAACACAGAACCCTTCAGGAGAGCTGCCGATGTGATCTGCACCTTGGTCATCTCCGATGCTCAGGTATGTCGGTCATTCCAACGCGTCAAGAGCAGCAAGGCAGCGGGGCCGAATGGCATCCCAGGGAGATTACTCAAAGTGTGTGTGGCGCAGCTGGCTGGTGTGCTTACAGACATTTTCAATCTCTCCCTCTCCTGGTGTGTAGTTCCCTCCTGCTTCAAAACATCACCTTTGTATCCGTACCAAAGAAAACTGAAGTAACATGTCTGAACAATCGGTGTCCTGTCAACTGAACTCAATCATAAACAAACGCTTTGCGAGACTGGTCAGTAACTACATCTGCAGCATGCTACCACCCACAGTGGACCCCCTACAATTCACCTACTGACACAACTGATCAACAGACCATGCCATAGCCACAGCACTACACACTGTCCTCACTCATCTGGAGAAAAGTGATGTTTATGTTAGAATGTTGCTCTTGGACTACAGTTCAGCATTTAACACAGTAATTCCCCCCAGGCTCCACAAGAAACTCAGAGAACTCGGCCTACACCCCACCTTGTGCAGCTGGATCCTGGACTTCCTGTCAGATCGTCGTCAGGTGGTAAGGATTGGCAAGGATTGGCACCCTCACCTCTGCTCCTCTGACTGTCAACACAGGAGCCCCCCAGGGCTGTGTCCTCAGCCCCTGCTCTACTCCCTAAACACCCACAAATGTGTTGCCACACACAGCTAATCAAATTTGCAGATGACATGGCATTGATAGGCCTTATTTCAGGATAGCCTACAGAGGAGAAGTCAACGCCCTGACAGAGTGTTGCCAAGAAAACAACCTCTTTCTCAATGTTGATAAAAAAACAAAGGAGTTGATCATGGATTACAGGAGAAGCGGAGACAGGTTAGCCCTATTGACATCAATGGAACTGTAGTTGACAGGGTGAGTAGTTTCAAGTTTCTCGGTGTACACATCACCGTGGGTCTCACCTGGATTGTACATATCAGCTGTTTGATGAAAACAGCACAACCACACCTCGTTCACGTCAGATGGCTGGAAAGGTTTGGCATGAGTCCCCAGATCCTCAGGACTTTCTGCAGGGACACCATCGATGGCTGTGTCACCACCTGGTATGGGAACTGTACTACTCTCAATCACAGGGTACTGCAGAGAGTGGTTTGGACAGCCTAGTGCATCTGTGGATGTGAACTTTCAACTATTCAGGACATTTACAGCAGCAGGGGTATAAAACGGGCCCAGAGGATCATCAGGGACTTCAGCTACCCCAATCACTGTCAGAAAGTTTCAATCTCAACAGTGGGGTGAAGCAGGGATGTTTGCTGGTCCCTTTCCTGATCTTGTTGGCGATAGACTGGATTAAGAAACAAGTCAAGAAGTGGGAAACAAAGTGGAATCCGCTGGAATATGTGGCAGCAAATTGATGATCGGAAGTTTGCAGATGACATTGCCCAGTTGTCTAACTCTAACCAGCAGATGCAAGAGAAATCTGCACTCTTGACCACTAACTCCACCTAAGACCAAATATAGATAAAACAAAAGTGAAGAAGATAAACCAGCCCTGCCATAGACCCATAGTGATGCAACCCTGGAAGAAGTGATATCCTTTGTCTATCTTGGAAGTATTGTGATTATAATTAGTGGAACAGATGGGGGTGTCAAAGCCAGGATCAACAAGACAGAGTAGCTTTCAATATCTTGAAGAATGTGTGGACAACCAGAGTCATATCAAGGAAAACCAAAATCAGAATCTTCAAATCAATTCTTCAAGCAATGCTCCTATATGGCTGTGAAACCTGGAGAACAACAAAGAAGACACTACAAAAACAGTAGGTTTTCATCAACCAGTGCCTGAGATGGCCCTAAACCTCAGATAGACTGACAAAGTAACCAACAAGACACTGTGGGAAAACACCAACCAGGAATCTATTTGCATGTAGGGATACAAACATGCAAATGAAATGAAGGTGGATTGGCCACACCTTGAGGAAGCCAACCAACAACATCACCAGGCAGGCATTAAAATGGAATCCCCAAGGAAAGAGGGAAAAGTGATGTCCACAGAACACATGGAGGAGATACATTGAGGCAGAAGTTAGACGATGGGGACACTTCTGGTCCACCCTTGAGAAACTGTCTCAGAACAGAGGATGATGATGTCCTATGCTCAGGATCCAAGATTAAGACAGGAGGAGAACAGGCACATTTTACTTCTGTCGCCAGTGGTACAGATCAGATTATTTTAACAGTGAGTTATGGATCATTATTTAATTATTGGTGGGAAAAAGCAATCCTTTCTGATCAATGGGTTCTAAAGTCTCACCTCTACTGTGAACACACTGTTTAATTCAGAAATAATGTGGGTAGTTTTAGCGAGAAATGGAGAGTCTCTCAAACGTTTACCAGCTTTCTTCAGTTATTGGTAGTTTGGTTCCACCTCAGTCAAGTTCTATACTAATTTAGTTAGGTTCGATCAAGTTTTTTTTACACGGAGCGCAGTAGGTGCATGGAATGTACTGCTGGGGTGGTAGCGGAGAAAATATAATAGAGGTACTTAAGAAACTCTTAGATTAGCTAATGAATGTGCAGAGAATGGAGGAAAGGACTAGTTTAGTGGGCTTTTAATTACTGGCTTAATTACTTCAGCACAACAACATGACCTAAAAGGCCTTTTCCTGTGCTGAAATCTAGACCATAGATAAGAAAGCAGAATTAGGGCATTCAACCCATCAAGTCTGCTCTGCCATTGCATCATCCCTCCCAGTTCTCCAGTTTTCTCCCGTAATCTTAGACACCATTTCCAATCAAGAAACTATCAACATTTGCTTTAAATATACCTAATGACTTGGCCTCCGCAGCTGTCTATGGCAATAAGATCCACAGATTTAGCACCCACTGGCTTAATAATTTCCACCTCATATTTGTTCTAATGGAACATACGCTAAAGTTGTACCGTCCAGTCCTAGACTTCACCACTACAGTAAACATCCTCTTTGAATCCAGTCTATCTAAGGCTTTCGATAGGCTTTGCTGAGATTCCCCCTTCATTCTTCTAAACTCCAGTGAGTACAGACCCAGAGCTGTCAAACGCTCCTTGTATAGTTTAAAAACGCAAACAACAGGAATTCTGCAGATGCTGGAAATTCAAGCAACACACATAAAAGTTGCTGGTGAACGCAGCAGGCCAGGCAGCATCTCTAGGAAGAGGCCGCTTTGCTGAACACCTACGCTCTGTCTGCCAGAGAAAGCAGGATCTCCCAGTGGCCACACATTTTAATTCCACATCCCATTCCCATTCTGACATGTCTATCCACGGCCTCCTCTACTGTAAAGATGAAGCCACACTCAGGTTGGAGGAACAACACCTTATATTCCGTCTGGGTAGCCTCCAACCTGATGGCATGAACATCGACTTCTCTAACTTCCGTTAATGCCCCACCTCCCCCTCTTACCCCATCTGTTACTTACTTTTATACACACATTCTTTCTCTCACTCTCCTTTTTCTCCCTCTGTCCCTCTGATTATACCCCTTGCCCATCCTCTGGGTCCCCCTCCCCGCCCTCCTTGTCTTTCTTCCTGGACCTCCTGTCCCATGATCCTCTCGTATCCCTTTTGTCTATCACCTGTCCAGCTCTTGGCTTCATCCCTCCCCCTATCTTCTCCTATCATTTTGGATCTTCCCCTCCCCCTCCAACTTTCAAATCCCTTACTCACTCTTCCTTCAGTTAGTCCTGACGAAGGGTCTCGGCCTGAAACGTTGACTGCACCTCTTCCTAGAGATGCTGCCTGGCCTGCTGCGTTCACCAGCAACTTTTATGTGTGTTGCTCCTTGTATAGTAATCCTTTTATTCCCAGGATCATTCTCATGAACCTCCTCTGGACCTTCTCTAATGCAAGCACATCCTTTCTCTGATGAGGAGCCCAAAACTGCTCACCATATTCCAAGTGTGGTCTGACCAATGCCTTATAAAGCCTCAGCATCACACCCTTGTTTTTATATAATGGTATTCTTGAAATCAATGCTAAGCTAACATTGTAATAGCCTTCCTAACTACTGATTCAACCTGCAAGTTAACCTTCAAGAATCCTGCACTAGGAATCACAAATTCCTTTACTCCTCTGACTTTGAATTTACTCCCCATTTAGAAAATAGTCTATGCCTTTATTCTTTCTAGCAAAGTGCATGGCCATATATTTCTCTACACTGTATTCCATCCACCAAGATTTTGCCAATTCTCCAAACCTATCAAAGTTCTTCTGCAGATTCCTTGCTTCCTCAACACTGCTTGCCCTCCACATATACTTGTTTTATCCATAAACAGCCCCACAAAGCCTTCAATTCTTTCATAAAGGTAATTGACATACAGTATACTGTCTAAACAATTGGTCCCAACATCAGAACTTGTGAAACACCATGAGTTACTGGCAGCCAACCAGAGAAGGCCCCATTTATTCCCACTCCTTGCCTCCTGCCGGTCAGCTAATCATCTATTTTTCTTGTTCTTACCTTGTTAATCAGCCTCATGTGCAGCACCTTGTCAAAGTCCTTCTGAAATTCCAGTTAAACAACATCTACTGACTCTCCTTTGTCTATCCTGTCTGTTATTTCCTTAAAGAATTCCAACATATTTCTCAGGCAAGATTTTTCCTTAAGAAAACAATGCTGACTTCAGCTTATTTTATCATGTGGGTTCAAGTACCCCATAACGTCATCCTTATCAATGTATACCAACACCTTACCAACCACTGAAGTCAGGCTAACTGGCCTATAATTTCCTGTCTTTTCCCTCCCTCCTTTCTAAAAGAGAGGAATGACATTTGTAATTTTCTAGTCTTCCAAAATCATTCCAGAATCTAGTGATTTATGAAAGATCACCACTAATGCTTCCACAATCTGTTCAGCTACCTCTGTCAGAACCCTAAGGCATAGTTCATCTGTTCCATATGACTTATTTACCTTCAGTCTTTCATCTTCACAAGAAACTTCAGCTTATTAATAGGGGCTACATTCATTTCTGCCCTGTGACACTCTCCAATTTCTGGCATACTTGTGTCTTCCACAGAGAAGATTGATGCAAAATAATTATTGACGTAGTCTACCATTTCTTTGCCCCCTCTAGCATCATCTTCCAGTAGTCTGATATCCACTTTTGCCTTTATTTCACGTTTTATACATCTGAAAAATACTTTTCATATTCTGTTTTATATTATTAGCTAGCTTACCTTTGTATTTCATCTTTTCTTTTCTTATTGCTTTTTAGTTGCCTTCTTTGGGTTTTTAAATAGTTCCCAATCTTTAAGCATCTGGCTAATTCTTGTGATATTAAATGCCCTCTCCTTTGTTTTTATCCTTCCCTCGTCAGCCAGGGTTTCCTTGTCCTCCCTGTAGAATTATTCTTCTTATCTGGGATGAATCTACCCTGCACCTTCTAAATTGTTCCTAGAATCTCTGCCATTCTCCCTGCTGTTCTGCTGTCTTCCTTGCTCGTATCCCCCTCCAATCAGCTTCTCTCTCATGCCTCTGTCATTCCTTTACTGTGCTGTAACACTGATACATCTGATTTAAGCTTTTCCCTCTCAAACTGCAGGACGAATTCTATCACATTATGATCATTGGCTCCTCAGGGTTCCTTCGCCTTAAGCTCCCTAAACAAATCTGGTTCATTACGCAGCACCCAATTCAGAATTGCTTTTTCTCTGGTAGGCTCAACACAAGCTGCTCTAAAAAACCATCTTGTAGGCATTCTGAAAATACCTTCTCTTGTGATCAAACAATACAATACATATCCTTGGATGTTAAGCTCTCAACTTTGTTCTTCTTTCAGTCATGACTGAGTGATACCACAATGTCATACCTGACAATTTCTAACTACACTGCAAGATCATCTATTTTGTTCCATATATGATATGCATTCAAATGTAACCTCTTCAGTCCTGCATTCATCACCCTTTACAATTTTGTCTCCATGTTACTGGGTTAAATTCTTCTCCTGTTCTAAGCCTTTAATTTTTTCTTTATTCTCCTATACTCTACCTTTACTTTATCCTCACTTTTTCAAACTGTTGAACCTACACCACCCTCTCCCCCCAACTATTTAGTTAAAACCCCTACCCACAGCCCTTGTTATGTTGTTTGTCAGGAATTTTGTTGTAGCATGGTTTAGATAGAAACATAGAAAACCTACAGCACAATACACATCCTTCGGTCCACAATGCTGTGCCTAGCATGTCATACTTTAGAAATTACACAGGGTTACCCATAGCCCTCTATTTTTCTAATCACCATGTATCTATCCAGGAGTCTCTTAAATGACCCTATCATATCTGCCTCCACCACTGTCGCCGGCAGCCCATTCCACACACTCACCACCCTCTGCATGAAAAACTTACCCCTGACGTCTCCTCTGTACCTACTCCCAAGCACCTTAAAACTGTGCCCTCGTACCATTGGAACAGCTCCCTCCTTCCCCAGTATTTGTAACAATGTCCCACATGTTCAAGGCCACTTCTCCCACACCACTCTCTGAGCCACACATTTAGCTTCTGATGCTATTGAATCTCTGCCAATTTGCACATAACTCAGGTAACAATCCAGTGTATTACCTTTTTGATTCTGCATTGTAATTTACTGTTTGACCTTCTGTTCCATTCCGTTTGCTCTAGTGAATGCTCCGTTAAGACCTGATTAGACTTCGTGCATGTTTATGACGCCACAGGATCTGGAGTGGAGTAGAGGCAAATAAACCTTCCCCGTCACAAGAATGAAAGATTCACACCGAAACCAAGCATTGATTTGGGTGCCAATATTAGTGATCAGAAGACCGATTTAAATGGAATTTGTTTACTCAGGCAGGAAAAGATTCAAATGTTATTGCTAATTTCTGAACAAGAAGATTGAAAAGATGAGATTACAATCAGTACAGCCCCTTTACTAGAACTCTAAGGGGGCGCTGCACCATAAGAGATCACAGCTTTGAACAATAAATTAGATTGAGGTTCAGAAATACTTTGCAATTTCTCATTATTCCAAGACCACCTGACCATTGTCATAGTGTCCAGAGCAATGATCCTCCCTCCAATGACATCACAAGAAACACTCATTCTCACTGGTGCTTTTGGAGTTATTCCCACACTTAACAAGTACAGTTTCGGCCTCTGTGTGATGTCATTACACTTTGTAGCAAGTGAAAAGCTTTCAGACAGCTTTGATGGAAGAGTAAAATCATTTTGTTCATTATAAAATACAACTATTCTTTAGTTTGCGTCAATCAGTCTTCTAGTAACAATACGTTCTCTGCACACTGGCAGTTTGGAATCACCTGATGCTTCAAATCTCTCTGATCACTTTTGTAGGCAAGCAGATCTTTACACTGTTCATTCAGCTCTTTCTTTGTCTTCTTCAGCTACCTGTACAGCAGACTCTGTGTGTAGAATTATAAAAAGTGCTCTTGTAGTTTTAATTTTTGAAAAGGCACATTCCATGCTTCTTCCGACATAGTGTATTGGCCATCACTTGTAGGGGGATTGAGATGAAGAGCCATGAGGTAATGTTGCAATTCTATAAAACTTAGGTTAGACCACACTTGGACTATTGTGTTCAGTTCTGGTCTTCTCATTATAGGAAAGATGTGGAAGCTTTAGAGAGGGTACAAAAGAGATTTACCAGGATACTACCTATATTAGAGAGCATGTCTTATGAGGAAAGATTGAGCAAACTAGGGTTGTTTTCTTTGGAATGAATAAGTACAAGAGATGATGTGATAGAGATGTATAAGATGATAAGAAGCATAGGTAGTGCGGATAGCCAGAGACCTTTTTCTCAGTGCTGAAATGACTAGTAAAAGGCAGCATCATTTTAAGATTGGAAGAAAATATAGGAGGCCAAAAATAGTACTTTACTATTACCTCACTTTGTGTTTAGTTTTTGGAGTACAATAAATGAGTTGCTAAGGCTTTTCTTAAACATAAAATGACTCCACAGTTTTTATTTGCTAGAGAGAAGGTTCTTGGGAAACTGAAAGGTTGGAAAGTAGATAAATCACATGAACCAGATGATCTACATTCCAGGATTCTGAAAGAGGTGGCTGAAGAGATTGTGGAGTTAATAGCAACGATAATTCAAGAATCAATAGATTCTGGCATGTTTCCAGAGGATTGGAAAATTACAAATGTCACTTTACTTTTCAATACGGGTGAGTGACAGAAGAAAGGAAAGTATAGGCCAGTTAGCTTGACCTCAGTGGTTGGGAAGATGGTGGAATTGATTGTTAATGATGTGGTTTCAGAACACTTGGAGGAACGTGATAATATAGGCTGAAGTCAGCATGGCTTCCTTAAAAGTAAATCTTGCCTGACAAATCTATTAAGATTCTTTGAAGTAATAACAATTAGGATAGACAAAGGAAAACCGGCAGATGTTGGATTTTCAGACAAGGTGCCGCACATGAGGCTGCTTAACAAGTTAAGATCCCATGATATTCCAGGGAAGATGCTAGCATGGATAGGACATTAGCTATTGGCAGGAGGCAAAGAGAGGAATAAACGGAGCCTTTTCTGGTTGGCTGCCGGTGACAAGTGGTATTCCATGAAGGTCTGTGTTGAACCATCTCTCTTCATGTTATAAATCAATGATTTGAATGACGGAATTGATGGCGTTGTGTCCAATTCTGCAGATGATGTGAAGATAGGTGGAGGGGAGGGTAGTGTTGAGGAAGCAGGAAGTCTACAGAAGAAATTAGATTAAGAAAATGGGAAAAGAAGTAACAGTTGGAATACAGTGTCGCGAAGTGTCTGGTCATGCACTTTGGTAGAAGAAATAAAATTGCAGATTATTTTCTAAACAGAGAGAAATTTAAATATTTGAGGTGCGAAAGGACTTGGCAGACCTCTAACAGGATTCCATAAAGGTTAATTTGCACATATCCTTGCAAGCGACAGAAATGCTACAACTGCTCATTCCTCCCTCATCACTATTCAGGGCCCTAAACAGTTCTTCCAGGTAAGGCAACACTTCACCTGTTAACCTTTGGGGTCCTCTATTGTACCTAGTGTTCTCGATGCGACCTCCTCTACATTGGTGAGACCCAATGTAAATTGGGGGGTTGTTTTCTCAGGCACCTCCTTCCATCCACCAAAAGCAGAACTTTCCAATGGCCAAACATTTAAATTTTTATCCCCATTCCGATTTGGACATGTTAGTCCTTGGCCTCCTTTTTTTGTCATAATGAGACCACTCTTAGGACGGAGGAGCAGCATCTCATATTCTGTCTAGGTAGCCTCTAACCTGATGGCATGGATATTGATTTCTCCTTCTGGTAATTTCCCCACACCCTTCCCTCTTCTTCCATTCCCCACTGGCCTCTTGCATCTTCTCAAGTGATTATCACATCCGCCTGGGGCTCCTACTTCTTCCCTTTCTCCCATGGTCCTCTCTCCTTTCCTATCAGATTCCTTCTTTACAGCCAACCTTTCCCAAAGTCCTGGCTTCACTTTTCCCCTTCTATCGACCCTCTCCACACCATTTTTTAAATTCTGACATCTTCCCCCCTTCCTTCCCAGTCTTGAAGAAGGATCTCGGCCCAAAATATTCTTTATTCATTTCCATAGGTACTGCCAGTCTGTTGAGTTCCTCCAGTATTTTGTGAGTGTTACTTTCATATTTCATCGCTACACTCTTTATGGCCTTTTTAGTCGCCTTCTTTTGGGTTTTGAAAGCTTCCCAATCCTCTAAGTTCCCATGTTATATTACATGTCCTCTCTTTTCTTTTTATTCTGTCTGGCATCGCAAGGATTAATTTTTTTCTTGCACACGGTTGCAAACACACCATACTAGAAACTCAAATTCAGTTCTCTGTTGTGTACACTGCCTCCTAAAGTCAGTTTCATTGCAGTCCTAGAAATATCTCACAAACATCAACTTGATTGTTATTAGATGACATCAGTGCTGGTGTTGACTGAAAGTATTGACCTGACCATTCATGGGAGAAAGTTCTTGTTTGTCAAACATGGGTCACCAAAGGTGAATAGGATGTTAACAAGTTTAAATGCTGGGAAAATCAGCAGGTCATGCCCCTGAAAGAGAAATTGTTTCTGTCACAGAAATTGCCTTTGTTCTCCAATGTCTTCCCCCAGCTTCTCTGCTACCCAAGACTAGCTCATTTCTCTCTTTTCTAGTTCTTAAGAAGGGCCCTGGACATGAAATATTAAATGTTTCTGCCTCCACAGACACCGCCTGACCAGCTGAGTGTTTCCAGCATTTTCAGATTCTATTTCAGATTTCCAACATCTACACTTCTTTTACTTTGTTTGAAGGACAGATCAAGTATTTGGAGACACTAGGGATTGCAGATGCTGGAAGTCTGGAGCCGCACATAGAAGCTCTGGAGAAGGTTAATGGGTGAGGCAGAACCTATGTAGGGAAATAGATAGCTGGCTTTTTTGATTATAACCTTTCATCTGAACTGTGAATGAACCATTTACACTAATCCTACATAAATCCCATTTTTATTCTCTTCACATTCATATTAAGCCAGTGCCTTGTGCGTTGCTCCAGGGAGAATATACATTTTGACAGTAAAAGTTCGAATAATACCAGAGCATAATGCCTCTCCGGTGAGGAGAGGGCCTCCATCTGTCAGAGTTGACCATGGATATTTCATCCTAGCTGTCCAGATATGCAAGCCTGGGTAGTACAATATGGAGAACAGGTTGTTGCCCATGTAGTAAGCTCTCCTTCTTCACACATCTGAAGAACCCAAAGGAAAGGCCGAAACCGATGCAGTTCGGTATCAGCAGCAGCACAAGAGTTGCCAATTAGCATTGAACAATGTAAGACTGCATTAGGGACTTTACCCTCAGGGTTTACTCCTAAAGCCTTCACCATGAGTGAGTATAGCTGCAAGGCAGTGGAGGCTTGAGGTCAGGGTTTCCCTTCTTCCAGATGAGCTTCCAACCATGGCTGACGAGCCCCATCTGCCCGAAGTGACTGGCTTTAAAGTGCCGGTAACCTTCCTCCTGTCAGTAGAAACAGTTCTGCTGGGCTTAGTAGCTAAGCCACACGTGAAGGCCAGGAGCTGGACTTGGTTGTCAGAGGCTATTTGAGGCGGAGTATTGAATAGGTAGTGGGAGCTTGTCCCCATTACCATCCCTGACGAGTTACCATACTGCCTGTGCCATGTGACAGTGAGTATAGGAATAGAATGAGGTGGAGGATAAATGCGTGCCTGAGGGATTGGAGCAGGGGGCAGGGATTCAGATTTCTGGGTCATTGGGACCTCTTCCGGGGCAGATGTGGCCTGTACAAAAAGGACAGGTTACACTTGAATCTGAGGGGGAACCAATATCCTGGCGGGGAGGTTTGCTCAGGCTATTGGGGAGAGTTTAAACTAGAATTGCTGCAGGTGGGAATCAAATTGAAGTGACGAAGGAAAGGGAGGTTGGCTCACAAATAGAGAAGGCTTGGAGACAGTGCGAAAGGGAGGATAGGCAGGTGATAGAGAAGGGACGCGCTCAGACCGATGGTTTGAAATGTGTCTATTTTAATGCAAGGCGTATCATGAATAAAGCGGATGAGCTTAGAGCGTGGATCAGCACTTGGAGATATGATGTTGTGGCCATTACAGAGACTTGGATGGTGCAGGGGCAAGAATGGCTTCTTCAAGTGCCAGGCTTTAGATGTTTCAGAAAGGACAGGGAGGGAGGCAAAAGAGGTGGGGGCGTGGCACTGTTGATCAACGATAGTGTCATGGCTGCAGAAAAGGAGGAAGTCATGGAGCGGTTGTCTACGGAATCTCTGGTGGAAGTTAGGAATAGGAATAGGAAGGGGTCAATAACTCTACTAGGTGTTTTTTATAGACCACTCAATAGTAACAGGGACATGGAGGAGCAGATAGGGAGCCAGATTCTGGAAAGGAGTCATAATAACAGGGTTGTTGTGGTGGGAGATTTTAATTTCTCAAATATTGATTGCCATCTCCCCAGAGTGAGGGGTTTAGATGGGGTAGAGTTTGTCAGGTGTGTTCAGGAAGGTTTCTTGACACAATATGTAGATAACCCTACAAGAGGAGAGGCTGTACTTGATATGGTATTGGGAAATGAACCTGATCAGGTGTCAGGTCTCTCAGTGGGAGAGCATTTTGGAGATACTGATCACAATTCTATCTCCTTTACCATAGCACTGGAGAGCGATAGGGACAGACAAGTTGGGAAACCGTTTAATTGGAGTGAGAGGAAATATAAGGCTATCAAACAGGAGCTTGGAAACATTAATTGGGAACACGTTCTCAGGGAAATATTACGGCAGAAATGTGGCAAATATTCAGGGGATATTTGCGTGGGGTTCTGAGTAGGTACGTCCCAATGAGACATGGAAAGGGTGGTAGGGTACAAGATCCATGGTGTACAAAGGCTGTTGTAAATCTAGTCAAGAAGAAAAGAAGAGTTTATGCAAGGTTCAAAAAACTAGGTAATGATAGGAATCTAGAAGATTGTAAGGTTAGCAGGAAGGAGATTAAGAATGAAATTAGGAGAGCCAGAAGGGGCCATGAGCAGGTTTTGGCGGACAGGAATAAGGAAAACCCCGAGGCATTCTACAAGTATGTGAAGAGCAAGAAGATAAGGTGTGAGAGAATAGGACCAATCACGTATGACAGTGGAAAAGTGAGTATGGAACTAGAGGAAATAGTGGAAGTACTTAATGATTATTTTGCTTCAGTATTCACTACGGAAAAGGATCTTGGCAATTGTAGGGATGACTTGCAGAGGACCGCAAAGCTTGAGAATGTAGATATTAAGAAAGAAGATGTGCTGGAGCTTTTGGAAAGCATCAGTTTGGGTAAATCACTGGAACCTGACGGGATGTACCCCAGGCTACTGTGGGAAGCGAAAGAGGAGATTGCTGAGCCTCCGGCAATGATCTTTGCATCATCAATGAGTGAGTCTTACTTCAGTGGTTGTTAATGGAGAAGATCCCGAGAGGCAGGATTTATGAACATTTGGAGAGGAATAATATGATTAGGAATAGTCAGCATGGCTTTGTCAAAGTCAGGTCGTGCCTTCAGTGTCTAAATGAATTTTTTGAGGATGTGACTAAACATATTGATGAAGGTAGAGCTGTAGATGTAGTGTATATGGATTTTAACAAGGCATTTGATAAGGTACCCATGCAAGGCTTATTGAGAAAGTAGGGAGCATGGGATCCAAGGGCACATTCATTTGTACATCCAGAACTGGCTTGCCCACAGAAGGCAAAGAGTGGTTGTAGACAGATCATATTCTGCATAGAGGCTGGTGACCAGTGGTGTGCCTCAGGGATCTGTTCTGGGACCACTACTCTTCGTGATTTTTTATAAATAACCTGGATGAGGAAGTGGAGGGATGGGTTAATAAATTTGCTGATGACACAAAGGTTGGAAGTGTTGTGGATAGTGTGGAGGGCTGTCAGATGTTATAGTGGGACATTGATAGGGTGTAAAACTGAGCTAAGAAGCAGAAGATGGAGTTCAACCCAGATAAGTGTGAAGTGGTTCATTTTGGTAGGTCAAATATGATGGCAGAATATAGTATTAATGGTAAGTCTCTTGACAGTGTGGAGGATCAGAGGGATCTTGGGGTCCGAGTCCGTAGGACACTCAAAGCTGCTACGCAGGTTGACTCTGTGGTTAAGAAAGCATACGGTGCATTGGGCTTCATCAATCATGGGATTAAGTTTAAGAGCCGAGAGGTAATGTTGCAGCTATATAGGACCCTGATCAGACCCCACTTGGAGTAATGTGCTCAATTCTGGTCGCCTCACGACAGGAAGGACGTGGAAACCATAGAAAAGGTGTAGAGGAGATTTACAATGACGCTGCCTGGATTGGCCAGTATGCCTTATGAGAATAGGTTGAGTGAACTCAGCCTTTTCTCTTTGGAGCGACGGAGGATAAGGGGTGACGTGTACAAATAATGAGAGGCATTGATTGTGTGGATAGTCAGAGGCTTTTCCCCAGGGCTGAAATGGCTAGCACGATAGGGCATAGTTTTAAGATGCTTGGAAATAGGTACAGAGGAGATGTCAGGGTTAAGTTTTTTATGCAGACAGTGGTGAGTGCATGGAATGGGCTGCCGATGGCGGTGGTGGAGGTGGAAACGACAGGGCTTTTTAAAAGACTCCTGGATGGCTACATGGAGAATAGAAAAATAGAGGGCTATGGGTAAAGTAGGGACATAGACATAGACATAGACATAGACATAGACATACTTTATTGATCCCGAGGGAAATTGAGCTTCGTTACAGCTGCACCAACCAAGAATAGAGCATAAAATATAGAAATACAAAAACCACAAACAACAATATGCAAACCATGCCAGATGGAAATAAGTCCAGGACCAGCCTATTGGCTCAGGGTGTCTGACCCTCCACGGGAGGAGCTGCAAAGTTCGATGGCCACAGGCAGGAACAACCAGTGTTGTATCTCGGTGGAATATGGCCGGAGTCTAACAGCAAAAAGTTCAATATCTGGGCACAAACCCGTTCCTCGATTGTAATATGACCAGGATTACACCATCCGTTTTTAACCAGAACAGCAAACTCCCAACTCCTTTACGCTTACTGCTCTCAGTGCACTTCCGGTCAGCCCGAACGGTCTGGAAGCCCTCCATGGAAAAGTTTTGGTCGGGTATGTACACGTGCAGTCCAAGTGGAGAACTCCTCTTCTCCATAAATCTCTGTTGTCTCGACCCGGTCCTCTTTCCTCGCCTTTTTGATCCCCCTCTGCATCCTTTGTGTGTTTTCCTCCAGATTTCAGCCAGGGTGTCCGCTGCTCTGTTCGCTAAACCGGCCGGCATAAGCGCAATCATCTGGTCCCTGGAATAAACAATGTGACCATACTGCTGCCTCACTAATGAGACGTGTCCGAATGTAACTATTTCCAGCGTTAAAAACCCAAATAATACTCTCTCCACCAGCATGTTAGAGAGGGTGCAGCTTCAACGTGTTACTGTGAAAAAAATACAACAAATAACGTAAGTTTAAAAAGTAAGAAGATAAAAGTAAGAAAACTAGTCGGAACAGCTGTAACAGGCTGCATGCACGACCGGCGCATGCGCACTACATGTTCGGCACGGCTTTGTGGATCGAAGGGCCTGTATTGTGCTTTATGTTTTCTATGTTTCTATGAAAGCAGCCTTCTCCAGATCAGATATTAAAGCAGCAGGGTTTGAGGGGGATAATAAATCAGCTATGATGGAATGGCAAAGCAGATTTGATAGGCCGAATAGCCTAATTCTGCTCCCATTTCTTATGGTTTTATGGTTTTAGGGTCTTATGGTCCAGGGGGTATGGTCAACCTCCAAAGGATAATTGGTGTTCTGGGCAAAGGAGACACAACCGTTGTTCTGTTGGTGTATCAGCAGTAGATGACACATCTTGCTATCAGAGGGATATATTTGCTCTGCTCTACAGTGCTAGTGCTTTCCCACATACTCCGTCAACCTCCTGTGGGAAATATTTCATGTCTTTGAAAAGACGCTTATGTGCCAGAATGTATTGCTTGCCTTAGGGAGTATCCTAGGATCCAAAGTTCTATTAAAAATTTGTAACTGATCAAACAGTGTTATGCTGATCAAGAACTGGAAGGAAATCCACACTTGCCTCTCTGAATGTTTAAATGTTGAATAAATTTAGTTGGTATAAATGTGACAATGTGCAGACTGAGGTTACTATACTATTAAAGAACTTGATTTCAACACACAGATAATGTAAATCCTATTTGTCAAATGCACTGAGCACAGATTGTTGATGTGTGCTGAATCATGTACAATAACAGGATTCATTGTAGCGATGTGCTACCTACAGAGCTAGAAATAATGACACGCAGTCTGTAAGTTGCACTCAGGAGTAGTTTATTCAAACGTCGCGGCACTGGCTTTTACGCAGTTCCGTTCCTGCCCTCTCCGGGCGGAAATAATGTCAGAGGTGCATTACAAAAGTCTCTTCCCACGCGCAGGCTTTCTCCCCTTGCTGGTGAAGAAGAAGGCCCAGCTCCATTTTGGGGCTGGCCTCTCTGCCGACGTGTGCGCCATTTTGTGAACCGGTTCGCCTGCGTAGAAAGTGGGTCGCCACAATATCATCATCGTCGTCATCAGGTGCTATGCCCAGTTTGAACTTTGACTGCCATGGCCTACACACTCCTGTTTCGGGTTAAGTGGATCAATTCATTGGTATTCATTTCCAGTTCTCTGGCTGCTGTCCCCATCATCATTTGTCTTTGTCTCCCTCTTGCTTTCTTCCCTTCAATCTTTCCTATAATTACCGTGCATTCTAACTCCTCTTTCTTAATCGCATGTCCAATGAAGTTACGTTGTCTTTTCATGATCTCATATATTATTTCTCTTTTTGTGTTTGCTCTGTTCATGACATCCTCGTTAGATATTCATTTCATCCATAATATTCTTTGCATCCTCCTCAAAAACCACATCGCTGCTGCTACAATTTGTTTCCTTGTGTTACTAGATATTGTCCAACAGTCTGAGCCATATAACATAACTGGATAGACGTAATGATTCGGTACTCTGAGGCGGGTTGTCATGCCTAGTTTAGTATTGGTCAGTATACTCTTCATTCTCGTAAAGGTGTCTTTTGCCATCCCTATTCTTCTTTTGATGTCCAAGTCGCCCCTGCCATATGATGTCACCCAGCTTCCTAAGTAGCAAAAGTTCTGTACTTGTTTTATGTCTTCCCCATTTATTCTCAGCCTGCAGATAGGATTCTCCTTCTTTTTGGATATCACCATACATTCTGTCTTTTTGCGATTGATGGATAGACCAATTTTTGCACTTTCTTCAACAATTATATCAATTAAGTTTTGTAGTTCTTCCTTTGTATTTGCAATTAACATAGTGTCATCTGCATATCTGAAATTATTGATATTTTTACCACCAACTTTGATTCCCAAGATGTCTCTTATTTTTTGTAATATTGTTTCACTGTACACATTAAGTAAATCAGGGGAGAAAACACACCCTTGTCTGACACCTCTCTTGATTTTCGTAAACTGACTCACTTCTCCATCTATTCTTACAGCGGCAGTTTGTTCCCAGTACAGATTTCTGATTAGGCAGAGGTCTTTCGAATCTAGATCTAGAGTTTCCTGTAATATTTCAAATAACTTATTGTGCTTCACTTTATCAAATGTTTTTATGTAGTCGATAAAACAAACAGACAAATCTCTTTGAACTTGAATAGCTCGTTCTGGTAGTATCCTTAACATCAATATTGCGTTTCTTGTACTCTTTGTCTTTCACAAAACCACATTGTTCTTTGCCTACTTCAGCTTGTATCTTACTTTTAGCTCTTGTCATCAAAATTCTTAGAAGTATGTTGGTGATATGACTCATTAAACTTATGGTCCTATGTAATTCACATTCTATTGCTCCAGGTTTCTTAGGAAGAGTGATAAATACTGATTTTTTCATCTCTTCTGGTATTATTCCAGTCTCATAAATGTCATTGATTAAATCAGTAAGTTTTTCAATTTCATTACAAAAGGATTACCATTGTTTTATAAATGAAAGAAACAGTTATGGGAGATCAGCAGCCTCTGATCTACCATGTTCTTTCAATGCATCAGTCCGTCCAATTAGCCCAGTCTGTCTGATCCAGCACTTGTCTCTGTTGATATTTCCTTGCCGCTGTCAAATTCGGTTGTGATCATCTCTGATATTGTCCAATGGGGAAACTGGACCTTCAGTTGGAAGACTGCGCCTCCACCCAGCATCTACTGAAACATAGAAACATAGAAAATAGGTGCAGGAGTAGGCCATTCGGCCCTTCGAGCCTGCACCGCCATTTATTATGATCATGGCTGATCATCCAACTCAGAACCCAGCCTTCCCTCCATACCCCCTGACCCCCGTAGCCACAAGGGCCATATCTAACTTCCTTTTAAACATAGCTAATGAACTGGCCTCAACAGTTTGCTGTGGCAGAGAATTCCACAGATTCACCACTCTCTGTGTGAAGAAGTTTTTCCTAACCTCGGTCCTAAAAGGCTTCCCCTCTATCCTCAAACTGTGACCCCTCGTTCTAGACCTCCCCAACATCGGGAACAATCTTCCCGCATCTAGCCTGTCCAATCCCTTTAGGATCTTATACGTTTCAATCAGATCCCCCCTCAATCTTCTAAATTCCAACGAGTACAAGCCCAGTTCATCTAGTCTTTCTTCATATGAAAGACCTGCCATCCCAGGAATCAATCTGGTGAACCTTCTTTGTACTCCCTCTATGGCAAAGATGTCTTTCCTCAACTTCCTCTATGGCAAAGATGTCTTAAGAAACTGCTTAATGAATCTATTGGCTTTGCCTACCCACCAAGGTGCTGGTGTAGAGTTTCATCACACAAGAAATCCTTCCATGAACAGGCACTTAATGTTGCTGCGCAGCATGTGATGAATTGTTACTCTGCCTGCAAGTTGTACACTTATTGCAAAAGTAAACCATCTGCCCCATTGCTCATCCCCATCACAGTGCTCTCCACACACTACTCCTGCCACCCTACTTTAACGCATGTAGGGTATGTAGGCCTTTCAACGCATCCTGTTGCTTCTATCCCCTGAAGAGGAGTCTTGGCCCAAAAGGTCGACTGGTTATTCATTTCCATTGATGCTGCCTGAGCTCTTCCAGCATTCTATATGTGTTGCTCTGGATTTCCAGCATCTGCAGAATCTCTTGCTTTTGTGTGTCTTTCGCCTTCATATTTACCAATAGGCATACTTACGTGATAGGCATATTTCACACTCCATAAACACTCTCCGTGAAGATATTTCTCCTTAAGGTTCTGTCAGGTTTATTTGTGACAATCAGCGAACCACGAGTACAAGTAAATCAATATATAAAACACCAGCACCAGACATGGTGATCTGTGGATTTGCCAATATCATCTGAATAACAAAATAACAGGTTCCAAGATGGGTTCAAATGTGAAAATCCATCAAATGACTCCAAGTAACTGTATTACATAATAGGCTCAGTCAATCAATTATTAATATTTCAAAAATGGTTTTCTTACAAATATAATAATAAGCCAAGAAAAGTCCTTGCCTACACTATTGCCTGAAAGTTAATGACTCCAGAACATAGGAAGGCTGCTGAATGGAACATTTTGTTCAGAATCTGGGATGAAATCAGTCCATTCATTCATGATTTGAAGCTTATTAGTTAGTACTGAAAGGATGATGGAGTTGAGCTATAATCGTCAAGCTGTAGACTGACATAAGTGTTTTTGTTGCCAGATAGTCCAAGGCCAAGTGGAGAGCCATTTCATCTGTCGTCCACCTGTTGTGGCAGTGAGCAAATTGCAGTGGGTTCAGCTCTTGCTTCGGCAGGCACTAATTATAGCTGTGATCATCCCCTCAAAGCACAGATTCATGGTAGATGTGAGGGCAAATGGGACGCTGCAACTGAGGCAGCTGACCCTGCTTTTTTTGAGCACCAGTTTGAATGATCCTCTTTTGAAGCAGAGAGGATTCTCCAACTGTAGTAGTGAGAGATTGAAGATGTCCATGAATTCTCCTGCCAGTTGGTTGACACAGGTTTCCAGGGCCTGCCAGGTATACCATTGTCAAGTTAAGTCAAGTCAAGTTTTTTGTCATTTAGATATACAGGTGTACCGCCAAATGAGACAACATTTCTCTGAACCATGGTGTAAAGCACAGTCATACACATAACACACAACAACTTGGGAAAGTAAAAATTAAATCTACAGATGAGGTACACATAAATAAACAAAGTAAAGTGTATAAATTAAATACTGTAGGGTACTGATGACCTACAGGGACGAGATCCAGCATCTGGCCGCGTGGTGTGCTGATAACAACCTGGCCCTTAACACCCAGAAGACCAAAGAGATTATTGTGGACTTCCGGCATGCTAGGAGTCTCACTCATGTCCCCATCTACATCAACAGAGCTGTAGAAGAGCGTGTATCAAGCTTCAAATTCCTTAGTGTCCACATTTCCAGTGATCTCACCTGGTCCCTGAACTCCTCCATCCTGATCAAAAAGGCACAACAGCGCCTTTATTTCCTGCGGAGCATCAAAAACTCAGGATACTGACAGACTTTTACTGTTGTACCATTGTGAGCATATTCACCAACTGCATCTCAGCGTGGTATGGCAACTGTCCCATATCAGACCACAAAGCACTGCAGCAGGTGGTGAAAACTGCCCAGAGGATTATCGGCACCCAATTGCCCACCATTGAGAACATCTGCCATAGATACTGCCTGGGCAGGGCGAAGAGCATTGTCAAGGATGCATCTCACCCTAACCATGGACTTTTTACTCTCCTCCCATCCGGTAGGCGCTACAGGAGCCTTTGCACCCACACCAGCAGGCACAAGAAGAGCTTCTTCCCTGAGGCTGTGACCCTGCTGAACCTCACATCACAGAGCTAAGCAGCATTGCACCTATATTGGACTGTCTCAGTACTTTTATATTTGTGTGCTGTAGCACTTACTTTTTATTTGCAGTTATTTTGTAAATAATACTATTCTTTCACACTTCTGGTCAGATGCTAACTGCATTTCATTGGCTTCGTATCTGTACTCGGCACAATGACAATAAAGTTGAATCTAATTTAATCTATTCTATAAATTATCCAATGACACTTGAATATGATGCGGCAGGGCGTTCAGAAACCTAACGGCCTGAGGGAAGAAGCTGTTTCCCATCCTGACTGTTCTTGCCCTTATGCATTGTAGTTTCCTGCCAGGTGGTAGAATGTCAAAGGGGATGTTGGGTGGATGGGTGGTATCCTTGATCCATTGGGGCCTGATGCTGTACAAGGGTTCACTCTCTTCAAACCTATTCTGACATCAGGATCTGAGACAGGTATCACACAGTCACCAGATGCTGCAGGTTATTTTATTCTCCTTTTCAAAGCCTGCATGAGTGTTGTTGAGCTGATCTGAAAGTGAAGCATCACAGCCATTTATGATGTTGAGTTTCAGCTTGTAGGAAATAATGGAACACTTCATCCGACCTGCAGAAGAACTTGCATTGGGAGAGGAAAGATCCAGTTGCCATGGTCCTTGTGGGTATCAACAACATAGGTAGAAAGAGGAAAGAGGTTCTATTGAGGGTATTTGAGCATCTGGGGACTAAATTAAAAATCAGAACCAAAAAGGTAGTATTTTCTGAATTACCACCCAAGCCACGTGCAAATTGGCACAGAGTTAAGAAGATTAGTGAGTTAATTGTGTGGCTCAGGTGGGAGAAATGGGTTTGAATTCATGGGAAACTGGCACCAATATTAGGGAAGGAGGGAGCTGTTCCATTGGGATGCAATGGAGCTTGGATCCTGGTGAATCACATAACTGAGGGGGCAGGGGTGGTGCGTTCAACAGTTGGAGAAATATGGATAAAGTAAAAGAGAAAAGCATGGATAAAGATAAAGACGAAAGTTAAAAAAGAGAAAAGTAAGGGTGGAGTTCAGAAAAGTCAAGTGTGTAAGAGACAAGATCACTAGATTTTAAAGGCACAATGAGTGTTAGGGCATTTTATACAAATACTGTAGTATTCATAACAAGGTCAGTGAAATCGTGGCACAAATCAGTATAAAGCGGCATGATTTAGCGACCATTACAGAAATGAGGTTGCAGGCTGGAGAGGACTGGGAATTAAATATCCAAAGATATCAGGTAATACAGAAGGATAGGCAGGAAGGTAAGGGAGGTGGGGTAGCACTCTTAATTAAGGATGAGATCAGGGCGATAGTGAGAGGCGATATAAGATCTAAGGAGCAGAATCTGGAATCCAACTGGGTAGAGATTAGGAATAGTAAAGGGGAAAAAACACTGGTGGGAGTTGTCTATTGGCCACCGAATAATAACATTACAGTAGCACAGGCAATAAACCGAAAAATATCTGAGGTATGTAAGATTGGAACAGCATTTATCACGTGGACTTTAACTTGCACATAAATTGGGTGAATCAGTTTGGTCGAGGCAGTCTTGAGGAGGACTTCATAGAATGCATGAGTGATAGCTTTCTTGAACAGCATGTGACTGAGCCTACAAGGGAACATGCTATCTTGGATCTGATCCTTGCAATGAGACAGGTAAAATGAATGTGTTGGTAGTTAGGGATCCTCTTGAAAAGAGTGATCATAGTATGATCGAATTTCTCATACAAATGGAGAGTGTAATAGTTTGATCTAAGATTAGTGTATTATGCCTAAACACAAGAGACTACAATGGGATGAGGGAGGAGTTGGATAGGGTAGACTGGGAACACAAGCTATATGGTGAGATAGTTGAGGAACAGGGATTTCTCATGGCACTCAACAAAGGTATATTCCAGTTAAGAGCAAGGACAGTAAGGGTGAGAAGAGCCAGCCATGCATAACTAAGGCAATAAAGGAAGGCATCAAACTAAAAGCTCGTGCATACAAAGTTGACAACAGTAGTGCAAAAACTGGAAGATTGGGAAAACATTAAAAAGCAACAAAGAACCACTAGGCAAGCAATAAAGAAAGAGAAGATAGGTTATGAAAATAAACTCGCATAAAATTTAAAAGCAGATAGTAAAAGTTTTTATAATTATATACAGCAGAGAAGGGTGGCCTAAGTGAGTGTATGTCCCTTGGAGGATGAAAAGGGGGAATTATATTTGGTAATGAGGAAATGGCCGAGGCTTTGCATGACTATTTTGTGTTGGTTTTCATGGTGGAGGACATGTCTAACATGCTGAAGGGAGATAATATGGATGTAATGGGAGGTGAGGACCTCATTACAATAGCTATCACTAACGAGGTAGTGCTGAGCAAACTTGTGGGCCCGAAGATAGGTAAGTCCCTTGGTCCTGATGGAATGCATCCCAGGGTACTGAAAGAAATGGCAGAGGTTATAGTTGAGGCTTTGGTGATAATTTATCAAAATTCTCTGGACTCTGGGCAGGTCCCGGTGGATTAAAAGAATGTGAATATCACACCACAGTTCAAAAGAGGATGTAGGCAAAAGGCAAGTAACTATAGGCCACCATTCAGGGCCCCAAACAGTCCTTCCAGGTGAGGCAACACTTCACCTGTGAGTTGTCTGGGGTGATATACTGCGTCCGGTGCTCCCGATGTGGCCTTTTATATATTGGCGAGACCCGACGCAGACTGGGAGACCGCTTTGCTGAACACCTACGCTCTGTCTGCCAGAGAAAGCAGGATCTCCCAGTGGCCACACATTTTAATTCCACATCCCATTCCCATTCTGACATGTCTATCCACGGCCTCCTCTACTGTAAAGATGAAGCCACACTCAGGTTGGAGGAACAACACCTTATATTCCGTCTGGGTAGCCTCCAACCTGATGGCATGAACATCGACTTCTCTAACTTCCGCTAAGGCCCCACCTCCCCCTCGTACCCCATCTGTTACTTATTTTTATGCACACATTCTTTCTCTCACTCTCCTTTTTCTCCCTCTCTCTCTCTGAATATACCTCTTGCCCATCCTCTGGGTCCCCCCCTCAGACCCTTGTCTTTCTTCCCGGACCTCCTGTCCCATAATCCTCTCGTATCCCCTTTTGCCTATCACCTGTCCAGCTCTTGGCTCTATCCCTCCCCCTCCTGTCTTCTCCTATCATTTTGGATCTCCCCCTCCCCCTCCAACTTTCAAATCCCTTACTCACTCTTCCTTCAGTTAGTCCTGACGAAGGGTCTCGGCCTGAAACGTCGACTGCACCTCTTCCTACAGATGTTGCCTGGCCTGCTGCATTCACCAGCAACTTTGATGTGTGTAACTATAGGCCAGTTAGTTTAACATCTGTAGTTGGAAAAATGCTTGAGCTACCATCAAAGAAGAAATAACGAGGCATCTGGAAAGAAATGGATCCATCAGGCAGACGCAGCATGAATTCAGTGAAGACAGTTTCTGTTTGACAAACTTACTGGAGTTCTTTGAGGATACAACAAACACAGTGGACAGAGGGGAACAGATATTCTCCTAATACTTTGCAAATGGGACAAGATTAAATGGGAATCTTCATCTGCACGGAGAAGTTGGGCCTGCTTCCGAGGTATATGACCTTATGATCCTGTTTTCTGTTGATTTACTGAAACTGGCACAGTAGCAGGGTAGTTAATGCTGCCGCCTCACAGCTCCACAAACCTGGGTTTATTCCTGACCTTGGTGGCTGTCAGTGTGGAGTTCAAGTGCCCATGTGGGTTTCCATCAGGTGTTCCACAACATCCCCAGACGTGCAGGTCAATAGGTGAACTGGCTACTGCAAACTGCCTAATCGGTGCAAGAGAGTTGGAAGGGAGTTGGTGGGTGTATTAGAAAGAATAGCTTGTAGGGAAATAGGAGAGAAGTGATGCTTTTTCAAACATCCCCCTTACAAACCTTTTCCAAGCTAATTCACTCATCAGTAATGTACAAACATTATTTATTTTTTAAAAACTGAATCTGATCTCATTGCCAAGATTGCCTTTTTTTTACTGTTTCTGCATCAAGCACTCTAAGCTGAAAACAGCTGAGCTTGGTTTCTGAAATGCTTACATTGTGAGCTTCAGTTTACGTCGTTCATTACCCCCTGTACCTGATATTTACAAATTTAACAGCTCTGAATTTACCATCTTAAAGGAATTGATAGAGGGGTGTCCTTTTAGATGGAGATGAGGAGGAATTTCTTTAGCCAGAGAATGGTGAATCTGTGGAATTATTTGCCACAGGCTGCTGTGGAGGTTAAATATTTATGCATACTTAAGGCAGAGGTTGATAGATTGGTCAGGTAATGAAGGGATATGAGGCGAAGGCAGGAGATTGGATCAGCCATGATGAAATGGTGGAGCAGATTTGATGGGCCATATGGTCTAATTCTGCTCTTATATCTTATGGTTCTATGGTCTTATGATCTGGGAGTAATATCCCATCTCACAATAACCAAGTTCCCTTAATTATTTTACAAATTTCTCTGTGGGTTACAAAGTAAACAAGAAACATGAAATCACTGATTTTAGGCCACACTCAATAATTTGATCTCAGCTTCTGCCTAAGTGGAGAGCCTAGAACATAATACCTCATTGACAGCTTCTTTTCTGCTGTTATACGGTAATTTGAAACGACCTCTTGTATGATAAGATGGACTCTTGGCCTTGCAGTCTACCTTGTCCTGGCCTTGCACTTTATTTGTAATTGTAACACTATATTATACACTCTGTTATTGTGTTTCCCTTGTTATTTGTTATTTATATAAATGATTTGAATGCAAGCACATATGGTTTGATAAGTTTGTGGATGACACAGAATTAGGTGGTGTTGTTCGTAGTGAAGAAGCTTATAATAGATTACAAGGGGATCTTGATCAATTTGGGAACTGGGTGGAAGAACGACAAATAGAGTTCGATATAGATATTTGTTAAATTACTCAGATCCATCTAGCCAGTACTTTAAAGACAGCAAAATTATCAGGTTACTGTCCAATGCTAGTCCAAGCATGCAGTTCAAATTTTGTTCCATCGCATTCTTACGAGCTCTTTGTGACTTTGATTACCCAATGATTGAGGGTAAGTCATACTAATCTACAGTGGTGCTACAAAGTTTGTGAACCCTGTAGAATTGTCTCTGTTTCTGCATAAATATAAACTAAAATGTGATCAGATCTTCACATAAGTCCTATAACTAGAGAACCTAAATTCAAACCCCATTTCCAGAAAAGTTGGGATATTTTCCAAAATGCAATAAAAACAAAAATCTGTGATATGTTAATTCACGTGAACCTTTATTTAACTGACAAAAGTACAAAGAAAAGAATTTCAATAGTTTTACTGACCAACCTAATTGTATTTTGTAAACATACACAAGTTTAGAATTTGATGGCTGCAACACACTCAACAAAAGTTGGGACAGAGGCATGTTTTCCATTGTGTTACATCACCTTTCCTTTTAATAACACTTTTTAATCGTTTTGGAACTGAGGATATTAATTGTAGTAGATTTGCAATTGGAAATTTTGTCCATTCTTGCTTGATATAAGACTTCAGCTGCTCAACAGTCCGTGGTCTCCATTGTCTGATTCTCCTCTTCATGATGTGCCATATATTTTCAATAGGAGATAGATCTGGACTGACAGCAGGCCAGTCAAGCACACGCACTCTGTGTCTACAAAGCCATGCTGTAGCCCGTGCAGAATGTGGTCTAGCATTGTCCTACCGAAATAAGCATGGACGTCCTGGGAAGAGACGTTGCCTTGATGGCAACATATGTCTCTCTAAAATCCTAATATATGCCTCAGAGTCAATGGTACCTTCACATGCATGCAACTCACCCATGCCATGGGCACTGATGCACCCCCATACCATTACAGATGCTGGCTTTTGCACCTTTCGCTGATAACAATCTGGATGGTCATTTTCAACTTTGGCACGGAGAACTCGATGCCCGTTTTTTCCAAAAACTAGCTGAAATGTGGACTCATCTGACCACAGCACATGGTTCCACAGTCTTTCAGTCCATCTGAGATGAGCTTGGGCCCAGAGAACTCGCCGACGTTTCTGCACAGAGTTGATGTATGGCTTCCTCCTTGCGTAATACAGTTTCAAGCTGCATTTCTGGATGTAGCGACGGACTGTGTTGAGTGACAATGGTTTTCTGAAGTACTCCCGAGCCCAGGTGGCTATAATTGTCACAACAGCATGACGGTTTCTTAGGCAGTGTCGCCTGAGGGCTCGAAGATCACGCGCATTCAACAGTGGTTTCTGATCTTGACCCTTATGCACTGAGATGTCTCTGAATTCTCTGAATCTTTTCACAATATTATGTACTGTAGATGTTGAAAGACCTAAATTCTCTGCAATCTTGCGTTGAGAAATGTTCCTTTTGAACTGGCTAACAATTCTCTCACGAATTTTAGCACAAAGGGGCGAGCCATGACCCATCCTTGCTTGCAAAGACTGAGCCTTTGATGGACGCTACTTTTATACCCAGTCACGATACCTCACCTGCTACCAATTAACCTACTTAATGTGGAGTCTTCCAAACTGGTGTTACTTGAATATTCTGTGCACTTTTCAATCTTATTTTAACTCTGTCCCAACTTTTGTTGAGTGTGTTGCCGCCATCAAGTTCTAAATTTGTGTATATTTACAAAATACAATTAAGTTGGTAAGTAAAACTATTGAAAATCTTTTCTTTGTACTTTTGTCAGTTAAATAAAGATTCACGTGAATTAACATATCACAGATTTTTGTTTTTATTGCATTTTGGAAAATATCCCAACTTTTCTGGAAATGGGGTTTGTAAATAAATAACACAAAACATTATACTTGTTCATTTATTTATTGAGAAAAATGATCCAATATCACATGTATTTATTGGAAGAAGTATGTGAACCTCTGGGGTAATGACTTCTACAAAAGCTATTTGGAGTCACATGAAGTCAGGTTGCTGACAGAGCCTGCTCTTCTCAAAAATCTGTTTATGTGCACTATTCCTCAATCTGCAAAGATCATACTAAGAGCACAATATGGAATGCTGAAGGAGGTGAAAAAGAACCCACTGGAACAACAAAAGACTTGCAGAAATCTCTTGAACCTGCTGAAGTGTTTGTTCATGCGTCCACTATAAGAAAATCACTGAACAAGAAAGGTGTTCATGGAAGGACACCATAGAGGAAACCACTGCTCTTGAAAAAAAAACATTTCTGCACATCTGAAGTTTGCAAAAAACCTCCTAGATGTTCCACAATGCTTCTGAGACAATGTTCTGTAGACAGATGAGCCAAAAGTTGAACTTTCTGGCAGAAATACACACTGTTATGTTCTGAGGGAAAAAGGCACTGCACACCAACACCAAACCTCATCCCAACGGTGCAGCATGGTGGAAGGAGCATCATGGTTTGGGGCTGCTTTGCTGTCTCAGGGCCTGGACAGCTTGCAGCCGTTGAGGGAACAATGAATTCAAAATTGTATCAAAACATTTTACAGAATGTCAGAGTAGCAGTCCATCACCTGAAGCTTATTAGAAACATAGAAAACCTACAGCACAATACAGGCCCTTCAGCCCATAAAGCTGTGCCGAATATGTCCTCACCATAGAAATTGCCTAGGTTTACCCATAGCACTCTATTTTTCTAAGCTCCATGCACCTATCCAGGAGTCTCTTCAAAAACCCTATCATACCCGCCTCCACCACCGTCGCCGGCAGCCCATTCCATGCACTCACCACTCTCTGTGTGATAAACTTACCCCTGACATCTCCTCTGTACCTACTTCCGAGCACCTTAAACTGTGCAATCTCATACTAGCCATTTCAGCCCTGGAAAAAAGCCTCTGACTATCTACCAGATCAATGCCTCTCATCATCTTATACACCTCTGTCAGGTCAGCTCTCATCCTCCATTGCTCCAAGGAGAAAAGGCCAAATTCACTCTACCTATTCTCATAAGGCATGCTCCCCAATCCAGGCAACATCCTTGTAAATCTCCTCTGCACTCTTTCTACGTTAATAATTGGATAATGCAACAAGACAATGATCTGAAAGACAAGAGTAAATGAACAACAGAATAGTGTAAAAAGAAGAAAATTTGTGTTTTGGAATGGCCAAGTCACAGTACCGACCTTAATCCTATAGAAATGTTGTGGAAGGACCTGAAGCAATCAGTTCATATAAGGAAGCCCACCAATATCCCAGATTTGAAACAGTTTTGTAAGGAGGAATGGCCTAACATTCCTCTAAGCCGATGTGCAGGACTGATCAACGGTTGCAAGAAATTTTGGTTGAAATTGTTGCCGCACAAAGGGAAGTCACACCAGTTACTGAAAACAAAGGATCACACAATTTTTTCAACAAATACATGTAATATTGGATCATTTTTCTCAATAAATAAATGAACAAGTATAACATTTTTGAATTATTTATTTAATTGTTTTTTAAAATCTAGTTTTAGGACTTAAATGAAAATCTGATCATATTTTAGGTCATATTTCTGCAGAAATAGAGAAAATTCTATACGGTTCACAAGCTTTCTAGCACTACAGTACATCTTTGCCTCTGGAGACAGATAGAGCCCTGTATGGTACATTGGTGATTAAAGCTTTACATGGTTTATTTATGGTCACTGTTACTTTTCTCAAATATCTGATGACCCCCTTCCCACCCCAAACACTACTGCTTGTCTGCAATCTCATCAGCCAGACGACAGAAAAGCCTGAAAAAATGTACAAACGATCGCTATCAAGCTCAATGGCAGCTTCTATGCTGTTGTCATAAGACTTCTGAATGGACCTCTTCTATGCTAAGATGGACCTTTGACCTCTCAGTACACCTCATCATGACTGGCATCATATTGTCTGCCTGTGCTACATTCTGTCTGTAACAAAACACAATATTCTGCACTCTTTTCCCATGTTATTCATTGCTTATATAAATCATTTTGAAGTATGGTCAGTAAGTTTGTGGATGACATGAAATTAGGAGAGGCTTTTGATAGTGAAAAAAAATTCTCAGAGGGTGATCGTGATCAGTTAGGAAAGTAAGCCAAGGAAATGCAAATGGGTTGCAATTATATAATCATGAGAAGATGCATTTTGGAAAGAAAAACCAGTCTAAGATTTATACTATGAGTGTTAGAGCACCAGGGATTGTAATGGAACAGAGAGACCGAGGAGCACAAGCGCATTGTTCATTGAAAGTGGTGACATGGGTAAGCAGGGTCGTGAAAAATGAATTTAATATGCTGAACATCACCAGTCAGGTCACTGAGTCAAATGTCAAATGTATAATTATTTCATAGTTATATAAATTTGATGGTAAGACCACACTTAGGGTTACTGTACACAGCTTTGGTCACTCTACCTTAGAAAAGACGTGGTTAACTTGAAAACAGTACAGAAAAGATTGAGAGGGATGTTGCCAAGGAGTTGAGAGTTTAAGTTAAATGGAGTGGTTGGCCCGTCTAAATCTTTATTTCTTGTAGTACAGGGGAATGAGGGGTGACCTTACAGAGGTTTATAAAATCTTAAGGAATTAAGATAAGTTGGATGGTGGCAGGGTATGGGAATCCAAAACTAGGGGTTTTTCAGATTTAGAGTGAGAGGGGAAAGAATTAAATGGGAGCCAAGGGGCAGTTTTGGCATGCAGATGGTGATGATCTGCTAGTGAAAGTGGTTGCGGTAGGCATAATAGTATCATATGAATAGCACTTGGCTAGGTGCATGCGGGGACGAGGCTTTGAGGGATATGTGCTGAATGCAGGAAACTGATGCTAGTTGGTGGTCACCATGGTCAGCAAGGACTGGAAGGACTGAAGGGACTGTATCCATGCTGGATTTCTCCTTCACTCTACAACTCTACTACCTTGTTGTATGATTTGTATGGATAGCATGTAAAACAAAGCTTTTCACTGTACTGTTGTACATATGAACAATAACAAACCAATAACCAGGTACCAATTTAAATTCTTACTTGATTGTTCGTGGGCATGGACTTGCAAGGTAAAACTCCCTTGGGATGTTCTTGAGATATAAGTGCAAAATGTCATTGAAATGATTTTGACAGTGGCTGTAATGATATTTTGACAATCTTCAGACAATGTCACACAGACAATATAGAAACATAGAAACATAGAAAATAGGTGCAGGAGTAGGCCATTCGGCCCTTCGAGCCTGCACCGCCATTTATTATGATCATGGCTGATCATCCAACTCAGAACCCCGCCCCAGCCTTCCCTCCATACCCCTGACCCCTGTAGCCACAAGGGCCATATCTAACTCCCTCTTAAACATAGCCAATGAACTGGCCTCAACTGTTTCCTGTGGCAGAGAATTCCACAGATTCACCACTCTCTGTGTGAAGAAGTTTTTCCTAATCTCGGTCCTAAAAGGCTTCCCCTCTACCCTCAAACTGTGACCCCTCGTTCTGGACTTCCCCAACATCGGGAACAATCTTCCTGTATCTAGCCTGTCCAATCCCTTTAGGATCTTATACGTTTTAATCAGAGCCCCCCTCAATCTTCTAAATTCCAACGAGTACAAGCCCAGTTCATCCAGTCTTTCTTCATATGAAAGTCCTGCCATCCCAGGAATCAATCTGGTGAACCTTCTTTGTACTCCCTCTATGGCAAAGATGTCTTTCCTCATATTAGGGGACCAAAACTGCACACAATACTCCAGGTGTGGTCTCACCAAGGCCTTGTACAACTGCAGTAGTATCTCCCTGCTCCTGTACTCGAATCCTCTCGCTATAAATGCCAGCATACCATTCGCCTTTTTCACCGCCTGCTGTACCTGCATGCCCACTTTCAATGACTGGTGTATATTGACACCCAGGTCTCATTGCACCTCCCCTTTTCCTAATCGGCCACCATTCAGATAATAATCTGTTTTCCTATTTTTGCCACCAAAATGGATAACTTCACATTTATCCACATTAAATTGCATCTGCCATGAGTTTGCCCACTCACCCAACCTATCCAAGTCACTCTGCATCCTCTTAGCATCCTCCTCACAGCTAACACTGCCGCCCAGCTTCGTGTCATCCGCAAACTTGGAGATGCTGCATTTAATTCCCTCATCCAAGTCATTAATATATATTGTAAACAAAATATATGACATTGAAGTATGGTTATAGTTTTAAAACATGTTAGGTCTGCCTTTAGGCAGAATCCATCATGTTCCTCTAGAAAAATGGTTCCCACCTGGGGTCCACAGACCCCTGTTTAATGATATTGGTTCAGGTTTGGGAAGCCCTGCTCTAGACCATCCTGATGCACTTTACAGACAATAAATGTCTTTGAAATTTCTTCGTAGCATAGAAAACATGGCAAGCAATTTGTGCAGAGCAAGTTCCCACATATATATTAACACCATTCCTTTCTTCTTCCAAAAAATTTACAAAAATTTTGATATTTGATTATTCACAACTTTATTTCAGCAGTTATATTTTTGCATAGATGTCACCTATGTGTTATAATCATGTTAAAATCCATTATTATAAAATCTTAGTTTCTTAGTCAAAGTGCCTAATATCAGAAGAGTTGACTCAGCAAGATAAACAACTTCAGAAATAAGAATACTTCACTGCAGTTCACAATTTGCAAATCATCAAAGCAGGCCAGGCAGCATCTCTAGGAAGAGGTGCAGTCGACGTTTCAGGCCGAGACCCTTCGTCAGGACTAACTGAAGGAAGAGTAAGTAAGGGATTTGAAAGTTGGAGGGGGAGGGGGAGATCCAAAATGATAGGAGAAGACAGGAGGGGGAGGGATGGAGCCAAGAGCTGGACAGGTGATAGGCAAAAGGGATATGAGAGGATCATGGAACAGGAGGTCCGGGAAGAAAGACGGGGGGGGGGCACCCAGAGGATGGGCAAGGGGTATATTCAGAGGGACAGAGGGAGAAAAAGGAGAGTGAGAGAAAGAATGTGTGTATAAAAATAAGTAACAAATGGGGTACGAGGGGGAGGTGGGGCATTAGCGGAAGTTAGAGAAGTCGATGTTCATGCCATCAGGTTGGAGGCTACCCAGACAGAATATAAGGTGTTGTTCCTCCAATCTGAGTGTGGCTTCATCTTTACAGTAGAGGAGGCCGTGGATAGACATGTCAGAATGGGAATGGGATGTGGAATTAAAATGTGTGGCCACTGGGAGATCCTGCTTTCTCTGGCGGACAGAGCGTATGTGTTCAGCAAAGCGGTCTCCCAGTCTGCGTCGGGCCTCGCCAATATATAAAAGGCCACATCGGGAGCACCGGACGCAGTATATCACCCCAGCCGACTCACAGGTGAAGTGTTGCCTCACCTGGAAGGACTGTTTGGGGCCCTGAATGGTGGTAAGGGAGGAAGTGTAAGGGCATGTGTAGCACTTGTTCCACTTACACGGATAAGCGTTCACCAGCAACTTTTATGTGTGTTGCTTGAATTTCCAGCATCTGCAGAATTCCTGTTGTTTGCAAATCATCAAATGTCTCTTTTGAATTGTTCCAACATTCTCAAGCCATTGAAGGTACCAACTCTGAATTGGAAAGTGGTCCACTGTCAAATTTACCAGAGCCGCAACTACTAATCAGTTGATTGTGAGACACAGCATGGGAATAGGTTTTTTGACCCACAGTAACCATCAACTACCCTTTTATATGAAATCCTACTCTGACCCATTTTATTCTCCATTTTCATGAAGGAGAAAGGTTGAAAGTTTCCGATAGTTTTTCAGGGGAGCATAGGAGAATGAGTGGTGATCTTACAGATGTGCATAACTTACAAGGGATTTAGTTAGGCTGAAAGTTCAAGGTTTTTTTAAAATCCCAGGATTGGGAAATCAAGAACTAGATTTAATGGGAAGCAGAGAAGCAATGTTTTTACTATGAGTGTGGTCAGTATATGAAGTGAGATCCTAACACCATAAGATATAAGAGCAGAATTAGGCCATTCAGCCCATTGAGTCTGCTCCACCATTCTATCATAGCTGATTTATTATCCCTCTCGACAACATTCTCTTGCCTTCTCCCTGTAATCTTGTAACCTGTAATCTTTACGAACCAAGAACCTATCAACGTCTTCCTTAAATATGAGGTGCTAGAGGAAGTGGTTGAGTCAAATACACTAGCAACATTTGAAAGGTACATGGACGGATTCAGGGATAGGAAAGTTTAAAAAAGGGATGTGGATCAAATATGAGCATTTGGGACAAGCTTAGATAGGATCTAGATCAAGCTTAGGAGGATGATGATGCCTAACGGTGACATCTTTGCTTGCATCTTTGGAAACAGCTCTATTTCTATCTTTAATATCTCTATTTTTCCCTTTCAGGGTTCTCTTGAAGACCCTGACCTGGAGTTACATGCTGATTTCCGTTCTTTGCGGGAATGGAACCAGCTCTCGGGGTCTTATGACTGGCTGCTATTTGATATACCAAGGATACGGCCTAGAAGACTAGTGCACCCTCAGGGTTTTGAGATTTCGTGGCTCTGGCAGCGGGCGGACTCGAGGTTGGTGCCTCTGCAGGAAGCCTGTGTGTGGTGGGAGTACACGGAAGATCGAAAGCAGCAAGCTGGCTGTTGGCTGTGTGCCCAGCGACCTGAGTTCTTTAGGCACAGAGCTCGGAAAAAGCGACACAACAGTCTTTTCACCTCATAAATTAGTGAGTTGTTTGTTATGTCTCCCCTCTCACTATGAAATGGGAATACCTCTTTTTCCCTTATTAGGGGGAGAGAGAGCCTGTGGTATGTCGAATTACCGGGTGAATGGGTAGTCTTCGGGGTTCTGCAAGTCTGTGTCTTTATTGATGCTTTGCTGCACGCTAGAGTGTTTGGTGGGGCCGGGGGGGGGCGATGCTTTTTTTGCTGGTGGGGGAGGGGGGATTGTTGCTTTGCTGCTGCTTATGTGTGGGAGGGTGGAGCTGGAGGGGCTTTGGGGTTCTAACATTTAACTGTCATTCATTTTTTTGGGCACTCCTCTTTTTTGTAGATGGTTGCGAAGAAAAAGAATTTCAGGATGTGTATTGTATACGTTCCTCAGACATTACATTCAAAACCATTGAAACTTTTGAAACCCTTGAACCTTTGTTGGCATGGAGTGGTTGGGTTGTAGGGACTGTCTCTGTGCAATCACTTCATGACTCCTTCTCCCCCCAGATTCTACCACTCAATTATACTCTCGGGGTGATTTATAGCAGTTTGTATCATTAGGATATGAAAGAATCTGGAACTGGTTGCAAGGAGAATGTGAAAGTTCCACACAGATAGCACTTGATGGCAGGATTGGAACTGGATTGCAAAAACTGTGAGACACTGGCTCTCCCAGCTATGCCACAATACTCCCTTCAACTGAGTTTGAAAATTATGTTGTTCAGCCTAAGGCAAATGGTTCAGGAGGCACAGAGAATCAGAAGCTAAACAAAATTTGTTGTGGGGTCCAAAGATGATGTCTCCCACTGCTTGAGTGATCTTACTAGGGAACTCGGGAGGCTCAGTCAGTTATCTTACTGAGTGACCTTACATGCCTAGTCAAGGTGTTGAGAGAGCAGAGCTGAATGTCATCGGTATTATGATGGAAGTTGCTATCCTTCACCTGAAGATGATGTTATAAGTTGTGCTACTTAAAGAAATCCTACTGGGATCACAGGCTGTGGAGTGTCTCACTGGAAACCTACCTCTGACAAGGACTGAAGTTGCCCACGCAACCACTGTCTCCAACCATGAACTCTAATTTCCATCTAACCACTCACTCAAACACCATAGAAACCGAGTCAGATCCCCCAGCCTTCCTTCTGGAATAATACACACCCATCAACCTCTGAAGCTGAGCCCCTTCCCTAGTGATCACCAAACACCCTCATCAGACACCCACCTGATTCCTGGTTTGAAACCCCTACCAATTCCTGGCAGCCAAATGTTTATTGAACCCTGGCAAATGATTCATCCATCCAATCCTTATTCCAATATAGCTACCTATTCCAAGTTTGCCTATCCTACCTCCCTACATCCGCTTACAATTTCCATCCTTGATGTCAAACTGCCTTCTGACCTCTTGGCCTGAATTCTTCTCTCCATCCTCTGCACCTCTCTTCTTCAGATCCTTCTCCACTCCAAAGCACCCTGAGCAGACTCAAAATGTGTCACTGCTATGGTACAGGTGGCAAAGGAAGGTTTCCTTGCCTGCCCTCTGCTGTGGCCACATCTGTGCCCATACATCATTCACAGGAATATTAGGATTCTCCTAGAGCGGTAGGCTTGAGTGTGTAACTTGAAGCTGTTGACTATAAATTGTGTGAATCATGGAATTTTGTAGTAATGCAGTGTTATAAACACTGAATATACTTACCTTGTCAAAGGGGGAAAGGAAAGGAAGGCATCCAGAATGTAAGGCCTCTTCAGAAGAGTATAAAGTCATGAGCTTTGTATGTTACTGCAGCCTCAGAGCCTTACACCACTCCACTGACTCACCATTCCAATAATGCAGACATCGTTCAATTCCCAAATCATTTTTTTCACCAAGAGCAGCTTTCCAGGAAGTTGCACAAAACTATGAAAACTACAGCTTTTGAGTCATATTGAGAATGTGACAAACTAAGAACGAAAGTGAATCACTCAATAAATGGAAAATAAAACCCTGCTGATGATAGGGACCTGAAATAAAAAGCAAAATGTGGCTCTTGAGAAAGAAGTTTAATCAGTTCAGATCCAAGGATCTCTCTCCTGATCCACGTTCAAAGGGACTTTGAATTAAAACTTCAACTGGTTGCCTCTATCCACAGATGTTGCTGACCGTTGAGGGTTTTCAAAAAAGTTCTGTTTTATATTAAAGCTAATCACTCCATTACATTCTGACCTTTGCAGCTTGGCCTTCCCTTAAGAAATTTGTCATTGGGACTAATATCAATTCTTCTACTCAGTATCATGACAGTGTCCTTTGTAAATGATATACTTCCTGTTTCCACAACAATTGAATGTTACATTTTGTCAATCAGCATTACCATTTAAATGCCAGAGTTGCTGCACACTGTCATCGCCATTTAATTATACCTTGCATGATTTCTATTTTATACCTTGTTTGATTTCTATTGAGAACAGTTTCTTCGAGCCTGAAGGCTATTTATTGTAAATGTAATTTTTTGGGTACAATTCATAGTGAGCTGAGATGAAAAATGTGTGGATTTTTAATAGGTTTCTGACTATATCACAACATTCTAAAATCAGGTATTCAGCAGCCAAGTCCAGTTATGTCAGCCTGCATAGTAAAAGACTTTCAAAATTTTAGGCGAATTGGTTCTGCCTCAACTATTTGTGAACTGGTGTTCTTTAGGGTTGATTCAAAATTAACCCTGTTTTAGACTTGACACTAGCAGCTATGCATCTCACTTTCTGTAACTGTGTGAAAAACGTGTTCTTCATGGAAACCAGCTTCCCATCCACGGCCTACATTTCTTGCTGCTTCGGTGAAGCAGCGAACAGAATGAAAACCCCTTCCCATCATGCACATTCACTCTTCTCTACCCTTCCATCAGGCAGAAGATACAGTACTGAAGGCACATTCCACCAGGCTCACCGTTATGAGACTACTAAATGGTGCCCTGCTAAAATAAGGTGGATTCTTGATTTCACAATCTACCTCCTCATAACTTTGGACCTTTTAACTTACCTGCATTGCACTTCCTTCATAACTGTAACGCTACACATGAATGTATATTCATGCTCTTCTACTGCTGTAGCCCAACCATTTTAACGTTTAATACGCTGAGCATTCAGAAAGGCTCTTCTTCACACCACTATTGTAACGTGTAGTTATTTGAAGTACTGTCAACTTGCCTTCAAATCTGGCCACTTCCCTCTAACCTTTCTCATTAACAAAGCACTTTTGGCCAAAGAACTGCTGGTCACTGGATGTTCTTTTCCTTTTTGCACCATTCTCTGTAATCTCTGGCGCCTGAAAATCCCAAATCAGCAGTTTCTGAGATACTCAAACCATCTCGTCTAGCACCAACAATAAATGTACATGAAAATCCCAAATCAGCAGTTTCTGAGATACTTAAACCATCTCGTCTAGCACCAACAATAAATGTACATGAAAATCCCAAATCAGCAGTTTCTGAGATACTCAAACCATCTCGTCTAGCACCAACAATAAAAGCTACTAAGTCTATCAAAATAATTATGTCTTTTCTCTCAATTCCTCTCCAATAACTTTACACCAGTGATGTCACCATCACGACCTGCATCATTTAAGGAGGGCTTCAAAAATAAACCAGGTATGCTGATCTTCTAAAATATTAGAATAACATTAGACTCCTCTTGTCTTCTGGATCTTCACCTGTTGCTAAGTAACTATCATTTCAAGGTCCTCTGCAATTGCTACTCTGTCTTCCCCCAAGATCCAAAATGCACCCAGTCAGACCCTGGGAGTTATTTACCTTAATGTGCGTAAAGGCTACTAATACCTCCTCCCTGATAATTCATATGTGGTCCAAGACATCATCACTCATTTCTCTCATTTCTTTGGAATCTATTATTTCTCCACAGTAAAAACCAATGAGAAATTTTCTTTAAAGCTCTTCTTACCCATCGTTTGTGGTGCTACATATCGACTACCCTGGTGATCTTTATTGTCTCCCTAACAACCCTTTTACTCTTGGGATTTTCCTCAACCCTCCCTGTCAGATCCATCTCATACTTTTTTTGCCTCCTGATGCCTTTTTTAGTTTACTGCTACAATTCTTAGAGCAACTGAGGCAATCAAAGTTCAAAGCTCAAACTTCAAAGTACCATTTATTATCAGAGTACATACATGTCACCACATACAACCCTGAGATTCTTTTTCTGTGGGCATACTTAGAAAACCTATGGACCAGTAACTGTAAACTGTAAACAAACTGTGCAAATGCAGATATAAATAAATAACAATAAGTAATGAGCATGAAATAACAATATAACAGCGTCCCTAATTGAGTATAGCTATCCCCTTTTGTTCGAGAGCCTGATGGTTGAGGGGTAGTAACTGTTCTTGAACCTGGTGGTGCGAGTCCTGAGGCTCTTGTACCTTCTACCTGATGGCAGCAGTGAGAAAAGAGCATGGCCTGAGTGGTGAGGACCTTTGATAATGGATGTTGCTTTTTTACGGCAACGTTTCATGTAGATGTGCTCAATGGTGTGAGTATTTTACCAGTGATGTACTAAGCTGAATCCATTACCTTTTGTAGGATCCACTTACTCCAAGTTGTACAAATCCAATGTATGCTTCCCTTTTTCCTGACCAGAGCATTAATATCTCTCATCATACAGTGTTAGCTAAACTTATTAGTGTTACTCTTCACCCCAGTAAGAACATGCTGCCTCTCGATGATTGATATCACACTTTTAAAAGTCTCCCGCTTTCAGGTCAAGATTTAGGATTCAAGATTGTTTATTGTCAGTTTTAAGCATGTGAGTGTAAAGGAGTGTGAAATGATACCAATGCAGCATTAGAAAACACAATAGGCATGAAGAAAACAGTTAAAAAACAAAGAAAATCAGAATAAATATAATTATAAGAGCAATCCCATAAAACACAATGTACGGGTAACTGTTTGATACATAGACTAATTGTATGAATATAAAGTAACACTAGGTGATGTGTATGTAGTGGTGAGGGGGGAGGGGGGAGGGGGGGTTAATGGATGAATTTGTTGATCAGCCTGTTAGCTTAGGAAAGTGACTGCTTTTGAGTTCAGTGATCCAGTGATCCTGGAGTGGTTGTTGGGTAGCTTCTTCCCAAAGGGAGTGATACAAGCAGTCCATAAGCAGGATGGGGTGGGACCCTTCATGATATCGTTGGCCTTCCTGTATGGTCCCTGATGGTGGCAGGCTAGTGCTGCTGACGCATTGGGCAATTTTGACTACCCATTGTAGAGACTTCCCATCCACCATAGTACAGTTTCTGTACCACACAGTGATGCAGTTGTGTAAGGATGCTCTCAGCTGCGTATCTGTAGATGGTAGTGAGTACAGATGTGTATGGACCAGCTCTCTTCAGCCTCCTCAGAAAGTAGAGGGCTGGTTGGTCATCCCTTCACCAGCAAGCATTCTCAGCCAATCAACCTCTGCAAGTCCCCATGTAATACCTCCAAAATGGGAATGGGGATGAATAAACAACAAGGTTAATATAATACTTGTTCAAGTTACGTTTGTCATGGACTTGGTGGGTCAAATGGTCTGTGTGACTCTGAAAATGCTCATTTAACAAATTCTACTCCGTCCAAGTCCTTTGCACATGTCACCAATATCAGGGAATATCAAAATCTCCCACTAATTTTATCCTATTATTCTGCAATCTCTCTTCATGTCTGTTTCGCCAATTCCCATTGACTTTTGGGTGGCCTAGAAAAAAGTCTCATCAAAGTGACCATCCTTTCTTCCACTGCTACACTAATAGTCCTTCTTGGAGAGGCAGTACTTGACCTAATCTCCTTGGGATTAGAACCAGACAGGTGTTCAGATCACAGTGGAGAAGAACTGTGGAAATAGCAACGATAATTCTGTAAGTTTCCTGGCCATCATGGAATGGGTAAGGATGGTGTCAAAATTTGGATCATGAATTGACAGAAGGTAAATTTCAGCATTGACAGAAGGACAATTTCAACATTGACAGAAGCTCAGAATCAGAAATCAAGTTTATTATCACTGTTGTATATGGTGTGACATTTGCTGATTAGTGGCAGCAGAAGAGGGTAAAAACATATAATTATAATAAATTACGAAATAAATAAATAGTACAACGTATGGGAATAATGACGTAGTATTCTTGGATTCATGAACTGTTCAGAAATCTGATGGCAAAGTGGAAGAAGCTATTTTGAAATCATTGTAATGTAGGTCTTCATGCTCCAGTACCTCCTCTCTAATGATGGTGAAATTCTTTAGTGGTGGTGAATTCTTTAATGATGGATGCCACCATTTTAAAGCACTACCTTTTTAAGATACCTAAGATGTGGAGAGGCTCACAACCATGATAGAACAGGCTGCATCTACAACACTCCATGGCCTTTTTCAGTCCTGTGTGTTGGAGTCTCCATTCCAGGCTGTGAAGCAACCATTCAGAATACTCTGCACTGTACAACAAAAAATTATTTGCAAGCTTCTTTGGTGACTTACCAGGTCTTAACAAACTCCAAATTAAGTAATGCTACGAGCATGCCTTTATACCCAGAGCAGTTACTTGCTGGTAGATCTACACCTGACAAGTGGTAGTGTTTTAAATTGAAATTGTGAAAATGCAAGTCCAGCCTTGTCCCGTGTGAGTGAAAAGGAAGATAAGTAAATCCGGAGAACCAGGAATGTCCAGGGACACTGAGGGGTTGACCAAGGGAAAAAGAGGAAGCATATGATGGATATAAAGTGGTGAAAACTGGTACTTTTCAGATTCAGAGAGCATGGTGTGGTGCCTAAACAAGTAATTAGGCCAAGAAAACAAGTAATCGAAGAATTGTTTTTAGAATATTATTTAGAAATTTTAAAATGTTGATTTTTTTTTGTCTTGGGGGAAGGAACTCGTTAGTTCTTACTTTGCTTAGATTATGGGAATGCAACTACACACAGCTGTGACTATTCTGCCCACTAAAGCTACATGTTATTTCAAGCTGGAGGAAGTCAGCAGATCAGGCAGTATCTGTGGAAAATAATAAACAGTCAACATTTTGGGCTGAGACCCTTCATTGGGACTTGAAAAGAAGGGGGAAAACATCAGAATTAAAAAGTCAGTGGCGGGGGGAGGTGGGAGTTGGAAGAGGACAAGCTAAAATATGATAGGTGAAGACAGGTGGGAATCTGATAAGAGAGGAGAGTGGACCATGGGCAAATGGGAAGAAGGAGAGGGGAAGATGAGAGACAAGAAGTGAGAGGCTAGAGTGAATAATAGAAGAAGAGGGAACAGAGGGGGGAAAAGAAAAAAGGAAGAAAGAAAAGACAATGTAACCAGAAGGAGAAATCGATGGTCATGTCATCCGGTTGGAGGCTACCTGGACAAATATGAAGCATTGCTCCTGCACCCTGAGAGCGGTCTCATTGCACAAAAGAGCAAAAGCATGGACCAACATATTGGAATGGAAATAGGAATAGAAATTAAAATGGTTGGCCACCAGGAAGATCTGCTTTTGGCGGATGGAATGGAAGTGAACAACAAAGCAGTCCCCAAATTATGTAGGGTCTCACCAATGTATAGCAGCCGCATCGGGAGCACTGGAGACAATAGACAATGCTAACAGATTCACAAGTGGATTGTTGTCTCACCTGGAAGGACTCGCTGGGGCCCTGAATGGAGGTAAGGGAGGAGGTTAATAGGCAGGAGTGACATTACTGTTGCTTGCAGAGATATGTGCCAGGAGGGAGATTAGTCAGAGGGACAAATGTACAAGGGAATTATGGAGGGAGTGATCCCCGTGGAAAGCTGAAAGTGGAGGTGAGGTAAAGATGTGTTTGTCGGTTGGACCTCTTTAAAAACGGTGGAGGTTGAGGAGAATGATGTTTTGGATGCAGGACCTCATGTTGTGCTAGGTGAAGGCAATAGGAACTATATCCCTGTTAAGGCAGTGGAAAGATGGAGTGAGGGTAGACGTTCAGGTAATAGAGGTGATGCCGGTGAGGGCTGGAAGGATGGATATCTATAATGCCCAGGAAAAGAAAGCCTCTTCTTGGGAACAGATACAGTGGGGATGAAGGAACTGAGAAAAGGGAATAGCATTTTACTGAGAAGATGAAATAACATTTTAATAGCTATACCCATTCCCATTCCGATATGTCAGTCCTTGGCTCCCTCTTCTGCCATGATATGGCCACTCTCCAGGTGGAGGAGAAGCACCTAATATTCCGTCTAGGTAGCCTCCAACCTAATAGCATGAACCTCGATTTTTCCTTCTGGCAAGAATTTTTCTCTCTTTCATTTTTTTCTTTTCCCCTCCTCTTTTCCTCTTCTTTAATTCCCCACCCTAGCTACTCACCTCTTCTCCTCACCTGCCTATCATCTCCTCCTGCTGCCTCTCCTTCTTCCATTTCTCTCACGGTCCACTCTCCTTTCCTATCAGATTCCTCCTTCTCCATCTCTTTGCCTTTCCCACCCACCATTTATCTATCACATTCTAGTTTTCCCTCTTTTTCACACCTACACCTTTTTATTCTGGCATCATCCCCCTTCCATTTCAGTCCTGATGAAAGGTCTCAGCCCGAAATGTCAACTGTTTATTCATTCCCATAGATGTTGCCTGACTTACTGATTTCCTCCAGCATTTTGTTTGTGTTTCTCTGGATTTCCAGTATCTGCAGAATCTCTTGTGCTTATGTTATTTCAAATTGCTTTGCTTCAAAATGGCATCCCAGGACAGCAGTAAATATAGGATATGAATTTGACAGCCAGATCCACACTCTTTGAGCATGTAAGTAAAAGAAGCCCGTCATGAATAGTATACATGGTCTGTAAAAAAAATAAATTGGGGGGCGCGGAGGGAAGGAAGCAATGATTCATTTTCACCATAAATTTATCTACAAGACGCATATATTTCTCATTTATGCCACTGTATTTACGTTTATTAGTAAAAGAAAGCTTAATAAACATTTTCTAATGGAAAAGATCCTTTAACATGTTTCCACAAAGCCAATAACACCTGAAGCTCTTCAAACTTACTCATTTATATGAATATGCGATGGCAATCTGCCCTTACAATTAAAAGTAACATTGCAGATAATCCAGCAAATCTGCTTAATACCCATTTGCTTCAGTACATTTTTCTGAGATAAATCCATCATTATTCACATAGCTCTCTCATGCAAATTTGGAACTGCAATAGAGCTTCAGTTTAGCATGATAAATTGTCCTTAAATCTACAAAAAAGATAATGTTGCAGATTAAAATGTATAAACATGGAAAGTAGCACTTGATTTTTGAAAGTTCAATTCACTTTCACTCAAAGTGCCTTCACTTTCTTAGATGGCAAAGGAGGTTTGGCAAGTCACTGAACACTCCAACAAACTTCTACACTTGTACAAAGACGAGGAAATCTGCAGAGATGGGTTACAATTGAACTACAGGGGGACCAATATCCTTTCAGGGAGGTTTGTTAATACTACTGGGGAGGCTTTAAACTAGATTTGCAGGGGGATGGGAACCATAGTACCAGAGCTGACAGTGTGGCTGGGATGAAAATAAATGATGTTAAAATAGGAGTATTGCGGGGAAGACGGATGAGTTGAGGGTGTGGATTGACACATGGAATTATGACGTTGTAGCAATTAGTGAAACTTGGCTACAGGAGGGGCAGGACTGGCAGCTTAATATTCCAGGGTTCCGATGTTTCAGATGTGATCGAGGCAGAGGAATGAAAGGTGGGGGAATGGCATTGCTTGTTAGGGAAAATATTACGGCAGTGCTCAGGCAGGACAGATTAGAGGGCTTGTCTACTGAGTCCTTGTGGGTGGAGCTGAGAAACAGGAAAGGTATGGCCACATTAATGGGATTGTATTACAGACCACCCAATAGTCAAAGAGAATTGGAAGTGCAAATCTGCAGAGAGATAGCAGGCAACTGCAGGAAACATAAAGTTGTGGTGGTAGGGGATTTTAATTTTCCATATATTGATTGGGTCTCCAATACTGTTAGGGGTCTAGATGGTTTAGAGTTTGTAAAATGTGTTCAGGAAAGTTTTCTAAATCAATATATAGAGGGACCAACTAGAGGGGATGCAATATTGGATCTCCTGTCAGGAAATGAGTTAGGACAAATGACAGAAGTCTTTGTAGGGGAGCACTTTGGTTCCAGTGATCATAACACCATTAGTTTCAACTTGATCATGGACAAGGATAGATCTGGTCCTAGGGTTGAGGTTCTTAACTGGAAGAAGGCCAAATTTGAAGAAATGAGAAAGGATCTAAAAAGCGTGAATTGGGACAGGTTGTTCTCTGGCATGGATGTGATCGGTAGGTGGGAAGCCTTCAAAGCAGAAATTTTGAGAGTGCAGAATTTGTATGTTCCTGTCAGGATTAAAGACAAGGTGAATAGGAATAAGGAACCTTGGTTCTCAAGGGATATGGCAACTCTGATAAAGAAGAAGAGGGAGTTGTATGACGTGTATAGGAAGCAGGGAGTAAATAAGGTGCTTGAGGAGTATAAGAAGTGTAAGAAAATACTTAAGAAAGAAATCGGGAGAGCTAAAAGAAGACATGAGGTTGCCTTGGCAGTCAAAGTGAAAGATAATCCAAAGAGCTTTTACAGGTATATTAAGAGCAAAAGGATTGTAAGGGATAAAATTGGTCCTCTTGAAGATCAGAGTGGTCGGCTATGTGCGGAACCAAAGGAAGTGGGGGAGATCTTAAATAGGTTTCTTGCGTCTGTGTTTACTAAGGAAATTGGCATGAAGACTATGGAATTAAGAGAAACAAGTAGTGAGATCATGGAAACTGTACAGATCGAAAAGGAGGAGGTCCTTGCGGTCTTGAGGAAAATTAAGGTGGATAAATCCCCGGGACCTGACAGGGTGTTCCCTTGGACCTTGAAGGAGACTAGTGTTGAAATTGCAGGGGCCCTGGCAGAAATATTTAAAATGTCGCTGTCTACAGGTGAGGTGCCGGAGGATTGGAGAGTGGCTCATGTTGTTCCGTTGTTTAAAAAAAGGATCGAAAAGTAATCCAGGAAATTATAGGCCAGTAAGTTTAACGTCGGTAGTAGGTAAGTTATTGGAGGGAGTACTAAGAGACAGAATCTACAAGCATTTGGATAGACAGGGACTTATTAGGGAGAGTCAACATGGCTTTTTGCGTGGTAGGTCATGTTTGACCAATCTATTGGAGTTTTTCAAGGAGGTTACCAGGAAAGTAGATGAAGGGAAGGCAGTGGATATTGTCTACATGGACTTCAGTAAGGCCTTTGACAATGTCCCGCATGGGAGGTTAGTTAGGAAAATTCAGTCGCTAGGTATACATGGAGAGGTGGTAAATTGGATTAGACATTGGCTCGATGGATCAAGCCAGAGAGTGGTGGTAGAGAATTGCTTCTCTGAGTGGAGACTTGTGACTAGTGGTGTGCCACAGGGATCAGTGCTGGGTCCATTGTTATTTGTCATCTATATCAATGATCTGGATGATAATGTGGTAAATTGGATCAGCAAGTTTGCTGATGATACAAAGAATGGAGGTGTAGTAGACAGTGAGGAAGGTTTTCAGAGCCTGCAGAGGGACTTGGACCAGCTGGAAAAATGGGCTGAAAAATGGCAGATGGAGTTTAATACTGACAAGTGTGAGGTATTGCATGTTGGAAGGACAAACCAACGTAGAACATACAAGGTTAATGGTAAGGCACTGAGGAGTGCAGTAGAACAGAGGGATCTGGGAATACAGATACAAAATTCCCTAAAGTGGTGTCACAGGTAGATATGATCATAAAGAGAGCTTTTGGTACATTGGCCTTTATTAACCAAAGTATTGAGTATAAGAGCTGGAATGTTATGATGAGGTTGTATAAGGCATTGGTGAGGTCGAATCTGGAGTATTGTGTTCAGTTTTGTTCACCAAATTACAGGAAGGATATAAATAAGGTTGAAAGAGTGCAGAGAAGGTTTACAAGGATGTTGCTGGGACTTGAGAAACTCAGTTACAGAGAAAGGTTGAATAGGTTGGGACTTTATTCCCTGGAGCGTAGAAGAATGAGGGGAAATTTGATAGAGGTATATAAAATTATGATGGATATAGATAGAGTGAATGCAAGCAGGCTTTTTCCACTGAGGCAAGGGGAGAAAAAAACCAGAGGACATGGGTTTAGGGTGAGGGGGGGAAAAGTTTAAAGGGAACATTAGGAGGGGCTTCTTCACACAGAGAGTGGTGGGAGTATGGAATGAGCTGCCAGACGAGGTGGTAAATGCGGGTTCTTTTTTAACACTTAAGAATAAATTGGACAGATACATGGATGAGAGGTGTATGGAGGATATGATCTGTGTGCAGGTCAGTGGGACTAGGCAGAAAATGGTTCGGCACAGCCAAGAAGGGCCAAAAGGCCTGTTTCTGTGCTGTAGTTTCTATGGTTTCTATGGTTTCTATGATAGAAATACAAGCAACACACAACTCAGCAAGACGGGCCAACCTATCCACGTTCCAGGCTGAAAGCCTTCATCAGGACTGTCATCGGTCTTGATTAAGGGTTTTGGCCCAAAACCTTGACTGTTTACTTTTTTCCGCAGATGCTGTTGGGCCTGCTGAGTTTTACCAGCATTTTGTGTGTGTTGCTCCTATATTTGTACTATTGAAAATATCCTAACTGTTCGCATCATGGTCTGCTATGGCAACTTGAATGTTCAGGAATGTAAGAAGCTGCAGAGAGCATTGGACTCAGCCCAATACATCAGGGATACTTCCAAAACCACCACCAATAGTGTCAACATGTCATGCTGCCTCAAGAAGGCTGCATTCCCCATCAAAGATCCCTATACCATCTTCTCACAACTACTATTGGGCAGTACAGACTGAAGTCCCACACCAGGAGATTTACAAGGATGTTTCCTGGATTGGGAAGCATACCTTATGAGAATAGGTTGAGTGAGCTCCCTCGTTTTTCCTTGGAGCGACGGAGGTTGGGAGCTGACCTGATAGAGGTGTACGAGGTAATGAGAGGCATTGATCATGTGGATAGTCAGAGGCTTTTCCCCAGGGGTGAAGTGGCTAGCTCGAGAGGGCATTTTTTCAAGGTGCTTGGAAGTAGGTACAGAGGATATGTCAGGGGTAGGTTTTTTATGCAGAGTGGTGAGTGTGTGGAATGTGCTGCCAGTGGCGATGGTGGAGGTGGAAACGATAGGGTCTTTTAAGAGACTCCTGGATGGCTACATGGGGCTTAGAAAAATAGAGGACTATGAGTAAAGCCTAGGTAGCTCTAAAGTAGGGACATGTTCAGCACAGCTTTGTGGGCCGAAGGGCCTGTACTGTGCTGTAGGTTTTCTACCTTTCTATGTTTCTACCAGCAGATTCAACAACAACTATTTCCTTTGACTCTTGAACCAACCAGCACAACCTTAATCACAGCCTCAATACAGGTACACTATAATAACTTTGATCATTGCACTACAATGATCTTTCTTGTATAAATTATGTATAGTTTATATACACTGTGTATTTTGCTTTTGTGAATGCTGCTGATATGATACCATGTTCCTCTAAACTTTTCACTTGCAGCCAAATTGCAGTGTGTATACATGTACATGGCATATGACAATAAACTCAACTTCGGCTTTCACTTTGCGAGAAGACAATTGGATCTTTCGGATAGATGCCTTTATTCACAAAGTTTGGTTTGCTGCTAAAAACAATAGTTAATGTTAAAGCCAAGCAGTAATTCAAATTTCAGGCACCATTATTTTGACAAGATTGCCATCTAGTTGACTGACAGCTGTTTGGAAGTACACTGTTGTTTACCCAGTCATTAGTCTAGCTACTTATCAAAAGAAGCCACATTTTGCTGACAAAACTGATTATTGACATAAATGCCTAGCGGAAATGGACCTCTATTGGCTGCATTGGCTATTTCTAGTCAAGGTGGCACCAAACTGTGATCTCTGCCATAGTCATTGCTCGGACTTAGTTGTTTTTCAAATCCATACAGATAGAGACAGAGAAAGGAGTTAGGGGTCAGGTTAGGGTTTAGCGACAATGATATGAGAATTTAGAGATCAGGCCAGAATCTAAACCTCCTCTCTGCAACTGAAATCCAGAGATGTGGATGTGTGACAAAGGACATCTGTGGTCAGATGTTGGCCTGGTAGACCAGTGTGAGCGAGATCTGGTGCCCCTCCAGGTTAGTGAGTTAGCAGAATCTGGGATCGGAGTTCTGTGCAGGCAAGAGGTAGGAGCACCGGTGAACTGCTGTGTGCACAAGTCAGTGAGACTAGTGTTCAAGGCCTAGTGTTCAGAGTCCTGTTATCAGTGAGTTCAGCGTTTGAGATTCCGAGTTTGGGGTCCTCCAGGGTCCTCATTTGTTATCATCAATGAGTCCTGGTGTCAATGTCAAAGACTGAAACATACAGGTTCATTGGAGGTCCAGAGGTCAAGTCCCTATGGCCAAAGCATTGGACTGTGAGTCTGCGAGTCCACTGGGGAAATCAAACGCCCAGTGTGTGTGAGTCTACAAGTTCACTGGAGGCTGGAGGCTCCGAGACTGCCTGTCCTGGGGTTGTGTGTGCATGGGTGGGCAGGGTGGGTAGATGGATAGGGTTGTGTGTGCATGGGTGGGCAAGGTGGGTAGATGGATAGGGTTGTGTGTGTATGGGTGGCCGGGTGGATGGGAGGGAAGGAAGGGACTTACTTTCCCATTGTTGTTTTGCTACAGTTGTTATATTGTTGCTGCTATTTGTGTGTTTGGCAAATGTGGTGAACATGTGATGTAGGTGCAGGGATGTGAGGTTACACTTGTTGGCTGTTTCCCAGCACATCCTTAGGTTGTGCTGGTTGCCAATGAAAATGATACGTTTCACTGTTATGTTTTGAAGTACATGTGATAAATAAATGAATCTGAATCTGAATCTAAATCTGTAACAGAATCTTACCCTCAAAATGCATCATATCTGATGAAGGATGAAAAGGGAAGTATGCCTAACATGTTGTTAGAAGGTCAGTGCCATGACCTCGCACTTGATTATGTTCCAGGAGAAAACAAGACTGGTTTGAATATTTTGAGAATTGTCTCCACTGTTAATATTCATCTTGCAGGGCAGGCACCAGACACAGTTCCCTTGACAACAGAAAAATTTCCCAAGAAGCTCAAAGAGATGAGGGAAAAACTAGAGTGCTTCACAAGAATTTAAAATGGAAGAGGTCGGATTCTTGCTAAAGAGGATGCTCTCACAAAACATATTCAAATCGAGGGATGACGAGAATGCTCTGGGCTTTGAGGCAGCTCAGCATGACCTTACTGATTTTGCTGAAGGCAATGCCGAAGGTGGATATGATCTCAAATACCTTCCCTGCAACTAGCCTGTTCGGATTTTATCAGCTTCTATGAGATCCCCTCTTATTCTTCTAAACTTGAACAAATATAAACCTAATCAGATCAATCTCTCTTCATACATCAGAAACACCCTGTCAACATCATTCTGTACAGAAATCTCAGAACTTTATAAATTTCAGATCCCATTTCACTCATCTTAACCTCTGCGGATGTAAAACTAGACTCTTCAGCTTTTCCCATAAGACAACCTGCATGTGGCATATCTTGCACAGAACCTAGACATAGAACAGTACAGCACAGAAACGGGAATAGAACTCAATCCACAATATTAACCTGGTAAGTAAATACCTAACGAAATAAGTATGTGGATAGGTAGGGCATGATTGGGGATAGTACACATTGTTTTGCAGATGGTAGGGCAGTCTAACAAATCTTGTAGAGTTTTTTTGAAGAGATTAGCAAGAAGGATGATGAAGGGACGATGGTAGATGTTGTCCACATGGAATTTAGTAAGGCCCTCGACAAAGTCCCACATGGTTGGTTAAGTCACTTGGCATTCAAGATGCCAGTTAGATTCAGCATTGGCTTAAAAAGAGGAGAAAGAGTGTGGCAGTAAATGTTTGTTGCTCTGACAGGAGATCTGTGCTTTGTCATAAACAAAAGCATTTCTGCAGATGCTGGAAATCCAAGCAACATGCACAAAATGCTGGAGGAACTCAGCAGGCCAGGCAGCATCTATGGAAAAGAGTAAACAGTGAACGTTTCGGGCTGAGACCCTTCATAAAGCTGCTATGGGACCCTATAATTAGGAGAGCAGTTCTAAGTAAAACCTTTTCTGTTCCATCTCCTCTCTCTGAAGTATCCTCAACCAGAATATCAGCACTTCTACTCAAACATAGCACTTACACCTCAAACACAGACGTCCTAAAAATGGCTATTCTAGAGCCTGCTTCCTTTTTATACCTAGAAATAGCTAATTTAAGAAAACTGCAGTGTCCTCCTCTCTGATGTTCTAGCTGCTGAAATTGGTAACTAAAGCTTACCACTGAAAAGCACCTTTTGCAAAGCCACTTACTTCTCCCCCAACCCTCAATGAACTGTTTTCTATGCATTTCTATTTCAAAGGTTTCAAAGATACATTTAATGTCAGAGAAATGAATACAATATACATCCTGAAATGCTTTTTCTTTGCAACCATCCACAAAAACAGAACGGATGACAGTTAAATGTTAGAACACCAAAGTACTCCCCCTCACCCCGCTCCCATCACTCTCGCGCGTAAGCAGCAGCAAGCAACAATCCCCCCTCCCCCCACCGGCAAAAAAAAGCATCAGCACCCATCACCAAGCACTCAAGCATGAGCAAAGCAACAGTAAAGACACAGACTTGCAGTTACCCCAAAGACATCTTTGTTCGCACGGCATTCAACATACCACAGGTTCTCCCTCTCCCTAATAAGGAAGAAAGAAACATCTCCATTTCACAGCGAGCGGGGAGACATAACAAACAACTCACTGGTTTACAATGTTAAAAGTCTTTTAACATTGTCGCTTTTTCCAAGCACTTTCCCCAAAGATCGCAGGTCTCTGGGCACACAGCCTTAGAACATCCATCTCCCCACGACACACCAGTCTTCTGCTCGGACAATGACCTCCGATCCTCCTGTCTCCAGAGACATGAAAACTCAGTCCTCCGAAGGCAAGCGGAGCTCTTAGGCCGAGCACTTGGCATGCCGAGCAACGGCCAATTATGATACCCCGAGGGTGGGCCCCAATCCCACAGAGATTCATAGTCAGCGTATAACTCCAGGTCAGGGTCTTCAAAAGAACCCTGAAAAGGAAAAATAGAGATGTTAAAGATGTTAAGAGCTGTTTCAGAAGATGCAAGTAAGGGAGTCTCCATTACGCGTCATTAACCTTCCTAAGCTTTGCCTTACACATTGTCCTTCAATAATACACATAGATTTGAAGATGTGGTCTCATCAATGCCCAATGTAACAATATCTTCTATTCCAAAAGACCATAATGCATATCAGCAGACTTAGACTATTTGTCCTATCGCGTCTGCTCCACGATTCCATCATGACTGATTTATTATCCATCTCGCCCTCATTTTCCTGCTTTCTCTCCATAACATTTGATGCCCTGACTAACCATGAATCCATCAACCTCTGCAAAAAGCATACTCAACAACATTACTTCCACAGCAATCCATGGCAATGAATTCCACAAATTCACCATGTTCTGGCTAAAGAAATTCCTTCTCATTTCTGTTCTAAATGAATGTCCAAATATTCTGAGGCTGTACCCGTTGGTCCTATACTCACCCACTATAGGAAACGTCCTCTTCACATCCACTCTATCTAGATTTTTTTATATTTGGTCAGTTTCAATGGGATTCCCCCTCATTCTTCTAAACTCCAGTGAGTACAGCCCCAGAGCTAGCAAACTCCCCTCATACATAGAGTTATAGAGACTCTGGTCCCACCCAACCTCAGTGGAAAAAAGCATTTACCCGAACTATAAACCCTTTATTCCTGGAATCATTCTTCCTCTGGACCCTTTCCAATGCCATCACATCTTTTCTTAGATAGGGGGCCCAAAACTGCTCACAATACACCAAGTATGGTCTTATAAAGCCTCAGCATCATATCTTTGCTCTTATATTCTAGTCTTCTTGAAATGAGTGAAGGAAAAAAATGGCATCCTGTTTGATATTATTGGCTAGCCTATATTTATATTTCAGCTTTCTTCTAACTATGGTTTTATTAGTTGCCTTCTGTTGGGTTTTAAATGTTTCCCAATCCTCTCTCACATTAATTTTTGCTATATTATGTTCCCTCTCTTTTCCTTTTATGCTGTCTTGGACTTCCTCTTGTCAGCCACGTTTGCATCACCTTTTAGAATACTTCCTTATCTTTGGGATATGCCTTTTGAATTGTTCCCAGAAACTCCAGCCTTTGTTCTTCTGCTGTCATCCCTGCTGATATCTCCTTCCAATAATCTTTGGCCAGCTCCACTTCCATGCCTCTGCAATGCCCTTTACTCCACTGTAATACAATCTGATTTCATACTCTCCCCCTAAAACTGCAGGGTGAATTCTATCATATTATGATCACTGTATCCTAAGGGTTCCTTTACTTTAATCTCCCTGATCAAATCTGGTACATTACATGATACCCAATTCAGAACTGCCTTTCCCCTTGTGGGCTCAATCTCAAGCTACCTCTAAAAAGCCATCTTGTAAGCATTCTACAAATTCCCTCTCTTGGGATCCAGAATCAATCTGATTTTCCTAACCTACTTGCTTATTGAAATTCCCCATGACTGTTGTAACATTGCCCCTATTACATCCCTTTTCTATTTCCCAAGGACATTTATATCTCACATCCTGGCTATGGCTCAAGAGACTGCATATAACTCCCATCAGGTACATTATACCCTTATAGTTTCTTAATTCCATACATAAGAATTCTATGTCTCTGATCTTATATCAACTCCTAAGGATTTGATGTCAATTTTTACCAACTGAGCTATCCCATGCTTTATGCTTAACCTGCCCATCCTTTTGATACAATGTGTATCCTTTGATGTTCAGCTCCCAACTCTGATCTTCTTTCAGCCATGACTCAGAGATGCCCACAATGTGCTAATTTCTACCTGCAGCATCAGTTCATCTACCTTCTTCTCTATACTGAGTGCATTCAAATATAACACCTTCAGTCAGTTATTTGTCCCCTTTGTGATTTTGCTCCCATGTTAATTTTCAGCTCATCCCACTGGTTGCAATTTTACACTATCATCTGCCTCTCCTTCCAAAAGACCATAAGGCAGAGGAGTAGAATAAGGCCATTCAGCCCATTGAATGTACTCCTCAATTCCATCATGGCTGACTTATTATCATTCTCAACCTCATTCTTCTGCCTTCTCCCCATTACTTTTGATGCCCTGACTAATCAAGAATCTATCAAAGTTCAAAGCAAACTTATTATTTAAGTACATACAGCATATGTCACTATATGCAATGATGAGATTTGTTTTCTTGCTGGCATACACAGTAAATCCAAGAAACATAATAGAATCAATGAAAGTCCGCACCTAACAGGATGGAGAAACAACCAATGTGCAAAAGACAACAAATCATGAAAAATACGAAAGAAAAATAGAAATAGAAAATAGAAACCCTACAGCACAATATAGGCCCTTTGGCCCACAAAGCTGTGCCGAACATCTCCTTACCTTAGAACTACCTAGGCTTCCACATAGCCCTCTATTTTTCTAAGCTCCATGTATCCATCCAGGAGTCTCTTAAAAGACCCTATCGTTTCCGCCTCCACCACCACCGCCGGCAGCCCATTCCACACACTCACCACTCTCTGCATAAAAAAAACTTACCCCTGACATCTCCTCTGTGCTTACTTCCAAGCACCTTAAAACTGTGCCCTCTCATGCTAGCCATTTCAGCCCTGGGAAAAAGCCTCTGACTAACCACACAATCAATGCCTCTCATTATCTTGTACACCTCTATCAGGTCACCTCTCATCCTCCGTCGCTTCAAGGAGAAAAGGCCGAGTTCACTCAACCTATTCTCATAAGGCATGCTCCCCAATCCAGGCAGCATCCTTGTAAACACGAGGAATTGTGCAGATGCTGGAAATTCAAGCAACACACATCACGGTCGCTGGTGAACGCAGCAGGCCAGGCAGCATCTCTAGGAAGAGGTACAGTCGACGCTTCGGGCCGAGACCCTTCGTCCTGAGTGGGGTCTGACCAGGGTCCTATATAGCTGCAACATTATCTCTCAGCTTTTAAATTCAATCCCACGATTGATGAAGACCAATGCACTGTATGCCTCCTTAACCACAGAGTCTACCTGCGTATCAGCATTGAGTGCCCTATGGACTCAGACCCCAAGATCCCTCTGATCCTGCACACTGACAACAGTCTTGCCATTAATGCTGTATTCTGCCATCATATTTGACCTACCAAAATGAACCACCTCACACTTACCTGGGTTGAACTCCATCTGTGAAATAATATTAATTAGTACATACAATAAGTAATAAATATCAAGGTTATGAGTCTTTGAAAGTGAGTCCATAGGATAAGGGAACATCTCAGTGACAGGGCAAGTGAAGAGGAGTGTAGCTATCTCCTTTAATTCAACAGACTGATGGTTGAAGGGTAATAACTGTCCCTGAACCTGGTGATGTGGGTCCTGAGGCTTCTCTACCTCCTTCAGATTGCAGTTCTCATGGTTCATCGTCGGATTCTCATCGGGGAAGACACTAAATGATTTTATGGGGACACACTCATCTAGGACTGTTTTGATTAAGTCCGTGAAAACCGTTGCATATAAATTCAGATGCTCTGATGAATCCTTGAACACAGCTCCCTCCACCGTAATCCTGTAGCCGCAACCACTTTTTTGTTGTCATTATCTCCAGAGCCTTGCTCTTTGAGCATCTCCTGTAGAAATGGAATTGAAGGCATTACTTATCATAGTGTAGCAGCAGTCAAATATGTTGGGCGCCTAATGCTGCAGGTGCTGATAATAATTGGGCAGGGATTTTTTCAAACAGGCCTGATTGAAGTCCCCAAATATGATCAACCACTGCTTTTGATATCCTTGATGACTTGCCCTCAAAAATTATCTATTGCAATGAATTTCATAGATTCACTACCCTCTGGCTAAAGAAATGCCTTCTCTGTACCTGTTCTAAATGTCTGAGCTCACTGGTCCTAGACTCACACACTATAAAATACATCTACCTCACATCCACTCTACTTAGACCGCTCAGTATTCGATTGATTCCACTGAGGTGCCCACTCATTCTTCTAAACTCCAGTGAATACAGGCCCAGAACCATCAAACGCTCCTTATACAGTATGTTAACCCTTTCATTCCTTGAACCATTCTTGTGAACCTCCTCTGGACTCTCTACAATACTGCACATCTTGACTTAGATAGGAAGCCTAAAACTGCTCACAATACTCCAATTGCAGTTTGACCAATGCCTTATAATTCCTCAGCATTATATCCTTGCTCATATATTCTAGTCCTCTTGAAATGAATGCTAACATTGCATTTAACTTCCTTACCACCGAATCAACTGGTAAATAATCTTTCAGTAATCCTGCACAAGTCCCTTTGCAACTCTAATTTTTGAATTTTCTCTCCATTTAAAACTATTTTATGCCTTAATTCCCTCTACCAAAGGGCATGACATATACTTCCCTACAGAATATTCCAACTGCTCTGTCTATGCCCATTCTCCCAATTTGTCTAAGTCCTCTGCGGACTCCCTGCTTCCTCAACACTACCTACCTTCATTACTTCCAGAACCTTGGCTACAAATCTATCCACTCCATTGTCCAAATCATGGACATACAATGTGAGAAGAAATGGTTACAACACCAACCCCTTTGGAAAACCACGAACCAATCAGAAAAAGCCACCTTTATTCCCAGGTTTTGCTTCCTTACAGTTAGCCAGTGTTCTATTCATACCAGTATCTTTACTGTAGTACCGTGGACTCTTATCTTGTTAAGAGCCTCAAGTGTGGCACCTTGTCAAAGGCCTAATGAAAATCCAAGTAAACAACATCCACTGACTTTCCTTTGTCTATCTTGTCTGTTATTTCCTCAAAGAATTCCAACAGATTTGTCAGGCAAGATCTCCCCTTAAGGAAACCATGCTGACTTTGGCCTATTTTATCACGTGTTTCTAAGTGCCCTGAAATATCATCCTGGTTAATGGATTCCAACATCTTCCCAACCACTGAAGTCAGGATGAATGCCCCATAATTTCCTCTTTTCTGCCTTACTCCCTTCTTAAAGAGTGAGATGACATTTGCAATTTTCCAGACGTTTAGTAGTCCAGGTAATTGTGTATTTAATATTTCAATGATATTTGAGTAATTTTGTATATAAATTGTCTGATTAAGCATTCTTGTTTGTCTAAATTATTTATTATGGTTAATATGTAAAAATGCATTAACTACATATGTCATCACACTACCATGTGATACATATGGGAGTCCTTGTGTAGGATCCCCACTTATAGTAAAGATTCTGTACCTTCCTTTAAGCAGTTTAATGTTTAGAAGTTACAAAACTTAACATTGGTGACGAGGTACTTTTAAAACGAACCCTTCACGGCTATTGATCTGTTAAAGAAGAGCGAAACATTCGATTTAATGTTTAGTGTTTTTGATCATGTTGTACAAAAGACATCCCTCTAATGTTATGTCCCTTTTTTTTGCTTATTTCATTTTTACATATGTCTGAGCTGGTACGTTCTTGTTGATTTTGTTCGTTTTTATTTGAAAATTTTGAAAATAAAGTATTTTTTAAAAATCGTAGAGTAATGCTGAGTAAACGATAGAATCCAGCCCATGCAGCAAGACAGTTGAGTTTAAAAAGGGCAGCCAACACGTTCTTCAAAAGGGAAGACATACTGGAGTTTAAGAAAAGCTCATAAACAGAAGAATTCAGGGTTCATAAAGAGTGAAGGTGATAGTAATCATAAAAAAACAGAAATATCTGGCTATATCAGAAAAATTGACAAGTTTGATTACAAAATGGGTGATTAGCTCATGTATACTGAACTATTGGAACAGTATTTTAAAGCAAATGAAATAACCAACAATAAGCGAGTGCCAATTTTGCTGAGTATATTGGGTTTAAAGGCATACAGTTTCCTTTGAAGTTTGACTGTTCCAATCAAACCTGCAGAAATAAGTTTTGCTGATATTGTCAAAGTGATGCAGGAGCATTTACAACCTAAGTCATTGTTGATTACAGAATGCTTTAAGTTTCATAAATGGAATCAAAAAGAAGAGGATCCATTTTAGCGTATGTGGCTGGATTGAAGAGATTGTCTGAGCATTCTCAGCTTGGTAATAGATTTAAAGATACAGTGAGAGATTGTTTAGTTTTTAGGATCTAAAAAAAAATTCGAAAATAGCTCCTAATTGAAACACAGCTTATATTGAAGTGAGCAGTGGAAGTCGCTGTTTCAATGGAAACCACAGACAGACAATTGAGTTGCAGTCAGGAAGGAAAGTGAACGTGAACAAAATTACAGCACCTAAACAGAAATCGGCCTGGCCAACCAGTTATCGTTGTGACAGGGGCTCATATACACCAAGCAAATTTAAAGGTTTGAAAGTGAAACTTGCAGAAGATGCAGCAGTGTAAGTCAATTACCCAAGAGCACGTCAGACAGACAAAAATAAATGGACTGCACAAAGAATGCAAAAACATAAAGCTTCAAGTTGCAGTTTCAAAAAGAGCACTAATCTACACACTGTTGATGAAAAATGTGATAATGATGAGAGTGACACAGGACTGTGTAGCCTTGAAATTGACATGTGAAAATTAACAATAGACAAGCAATATGGCTTACATCAGAAGTGAACAGCAAATTAATTAAAATGGAATTGGACACCAGAACAGCTGTTTCAGTCATTCCACAAAATGAGATTGAGCAGCATTTCAAAGATACTAAACTGAAGTCTGCAGATATCCAGCTAAGGACCTATACTGGATAAAAGATAATGCCTGTGGGAATGACATCCATACCATGAAATACAACAACCAACAAGACGCTTTGAGCTTTTGTGTGGTAAAAACAGTAGGACCAGCACGGGGGGTGCGGGGGGAGGATGATTGGCTGAGACAATGACAACTTGATTGGAGATCCATTCACCATTTGCATGCCACATCCTCTGCAATGAAGTCACCTGAAAGTGAATTAAGAAAGTTACTGGATGATGCCATAACTGTCTCCATGCCAAACGTTGCTCAACAGAGGACAAACAGGTGTTGGTGCAAACCTCTGTGCCTCTGGTTGGAAAGCATATTGGACCAAAAAGGGAACATGCTGTTCATAGCAAGCGTGACATTAACAAAACCAGTAGTCCGACTGCAACAGTTTCAATAGGTAATATATCTGAGAAAGTTTCTGATATGTTAATTTGGCAGTTACTTGTGAAATGTGGCTTGGTTTTAAGCTGAAAGAGAGTACATGGACTTCAGTATGACACTTGACAAGGTCCCGCATGGTAGGCTGGTCAGGAAGATTCAGTCACTTGGCATTCAGGATGAAGTAATAAATCGGGTTAGACATTGGCTTTGTGGGAGAAGCCAGGGAGTGGTAGTAGAGGGTTGCCTGTCTGACTGGAGGCCTGTGAGCAATGGTGTGCCACAGGGATTGGTGCTGGGACCTTTGCTGTTTCTCATCCATATCAATCATCTGTATGATAACGTGGTTAACTGGATCAGCAAATTTGTGATAGATAAATGGAGAGACAGACAGTCAGAATTAATGAGCGAGTTTGAAGGAGCACAGGTGTCAGAGAGTAAGAGGAAGTTAGCGAGAAATTGAGAGCAGTGCTCAAGTGTAAGGTACATTTGATCTAGATTCCTGAGCTTCGATGTGCAGCCTACTTATCTCACAATGAAATTAATGGGACAGTTTTCTCAGTTCACAAACCTTGCCTTAACAAAATGTCTGTGCAAACTGTGATATTTTTGATCATTAAGAGATACCCATACTAGAGTAAGCATCCATAAAAAGTGTTTTGTAAGATATAACATGATAAAAAATTCAAAGATTCAGAGATTCGTTGATTATTAAAGTATACGACTCTGAAATTTTTTTCCAGCTAGCCGTAAAACCAAGAATGAAAAGAAACACAACATGATCACCAACCACAAAATCCCTCCTCTCCACACAAAAAAAAATACAAAGCAGAACAGGCACACCAACCCCCAAATTTCCCTCCCCTAAAAACACAAAAAAGGAAAGATTGGGCAAAAAACACAGAACATACAAAAAAAAACAAGTCTGAAAAAAGTCCACAGTCAAAGCCCACAAACAAAACACAGAAAACCTAGGCATCATTCTCCCACTCCGTAACCGATCAATCTCACCAGCGATAAAAGGCTGTTGGCCCTGTCCATGTAGAACAATCCCCCATGATAAATTTAAAGAAAAAGTAAATAAAAATCAGTCTTGAGGTTGAACAGAATCTTTTCTTTTGGCCACTGTCTTACCAAGGCAATAGTGAAAATGAGGAGATGTAAATTTGAGGGGAGAAGTGGGATTTTGAATGTCTGAACACATGGCCACTAATTGCAGATGCATAGTGCCTATGAAAAAAAATTCAACGCCCTTGGAAGTTTTCATGTTTTATTGCTTTACAATGTTGAATCACGGTGGATTTAATTAGGCTTTTTTTGACACTGACCAACAGAAAAAGACTCTTTCATATCAAAGTGAAAACAGATCTCTAGAAAGTGATCTAAATTAATTACAAATATAAAACACAAAATAATTGACTGCATAAGTATTCACCCCCTTTAATTTGACACACTAAATCATTACTGGTGCAGCCAATTGGTTTTAGACGTCATATAATTATTAAAATGGAGATCACCGTGAGCAGTCAAAGTGTTTCAATTGATTATAGTAAATATACACCTGTATCTAGAAGGTCCACGTGCTGGCAAGTCAGTATTCTGGCAAAACTACACCATGAAGACAAAAAAACACTCCAGGCAACTGGGCGAAAAAGTTTATGAAAAGTGAAAGACACGAGATAGATAGAAGGATATTTCTGAGTCACAGAATATCTTTTGGAGTACAGTTAAGTCAATCATCAAGAAATGGAAAGAATATGGCACAGCTGTAAATCTGCCTGGAGCAGGCCGTCCTCAAAAACTGAGCGACTGTGCAAGAAGGGGACTAGTGAAGGAGGCCATCAAGAGACCGATGACAACTCTGGAAGAGTTACAAGCTTCAATGGCTGCGAAGGGAGAGACTACACATGCAACAACTGTTGCTGGGGTACTTCAACAGCCGTAGTTTTATGGGAGAGTGGCAAAGAGAAAACCACTGTTAAATAAAAACTCACATGAAATCTCCAGTGGGAGACTCTGGAGTCAGCTGGAAGAATGTTCTATGGTCTGACGAAACAAAAATTGAGATTTTTGTTCATCAGACTAAATGTTATATTTGGCGCAAGCTAAATACTGCACATCATCATCCCTACCACGAAGCATGGAGGTGGCTGCATCATGCTGTGGGGATGCTTCACTGCAGCAGGCTATGAAAGGCATGTGAACGTAGAGGGTAAAATATATGCAGCAAATTACAGGGAAGTCCCGGAGGAAAACCTGATAAAGTCTGTAAGAGAACTGCAACTTGGGAGATTTGCTTTCCAGCAGGACAAGGAAACAAAGCATAAAGCCAAAGTTCCACAGGAACGGCAGAAAAAAACAACAAAGTTAGTGTCCTGGAGTGGCTAAGTTAGAGACCAGATCCCAATCCAATTGAGAATTTGTGGCTAGACTTGAAAAGGGCTGTTCAGTCACGATCCCCATGCAATCTGGCAAAGCTTGAGCAGTTTTGTAAAGAAAAATGGGGAAAATTGAAGTGTCCAAATGTGCAAAGCTGAAAGAGACCTATTTACAGAGACTCAAGGCTGTAATTGCTGCCAAAGATATACCTACAAAATACTGACTTGAAGGGGATGAATACTCATGGAATCAATTATTTTGTGTTTTATATTTGTAATTAATATAGATCATTTTGTAGAGATCTGTTTTCACTTTGATACAGAAGAGTCTTTTTCTGTTGATCAGTGTCAAAAAAGCCAAATTAAATCCATCGTGATTCAACTTTTGCAAAACAATACAACATGAAATCTCCAAGGGGGCGGGGGTGAATACTTTTTATAGGCATGGTATAGGAAGAAGTGCCTTTGTGATTAAAGTCCAGAAGGGCACAGGGTTGAAGAAAGAAAACCCTCACCCACAGAGTATCCATTATAACATCAAAAGTGATTAATATGAAGTGCCGCTGTAGGACCTGTGATCAATCTTCTAATCCAGGAAACACACTGCCAAATGTACTCAGCTGCATTCAACAGCAGTGTTTAAAATTTATCTATATGTACAAGGCATGCTTAATAAGTTTGTTGATGGAATTATAATAAGTGGTTGTATAGGTAGTAATGAATTTATGTGAGTAGTGGACTGGTAAGTGGCTTTCAATCCAGATAAATGTGAGGTCTTGACTGTTGGGAGATTAAGATGATAAGTTCAAAAGACATAGGAACAGAAATAGGCCATTTGGCCCATCGAGTCTGCTCCACCATGCAGTCATAGCTGATCCTTTCTTTCCCTCCTCAGCCCCACTCCCCAGTGTTCTCCCCGTAGCCTTTGTTGCCCTGTCCAATCAAGAACCTATCAAGCTCTGCCTTAAATACACCCAACGACCCGGCCCCCACAGCTGCCTGTGGTAATAAATTCCACAAATTCACCACTCTCTGGCTAAAGAAATTTCTCCACATTTCTGTTTTAAATGGATGCCCCTCTACCCTGAGGCTGTGCCCCCTTGTCCTAGACTCCCCCACCACTTGAAACATCCTTTCCACATCTACCATATCTAGGCCTTTCAACATTCAAAAGTTTCAATGAGATCCCCCCCTCATCCTTCTAAATTCTAGCAAGTGCAGACCCAGAGCTATCAAACAGTCCTCATATGATATCGTTTTCATTCCCAGAATCACAGCGGTCATCGACAGAGTGATCTGAGGCAGAATAGTAGGGATTTGGCCCATTTGGGCTTCGGCGATGATGGGTTGAGGTGAGGTAAGTTACATGTGAGGAATAGAAACAGGAAGTATGTCTGTGAGGCTGGTGTTCTGTACTGGCTGTCAGATGTGGGAAGTCCGGGAGACTCCCAGACTCCCAGATGGCCACATCTGCACCAGGTGCGTCGAGCTGCAACTCCTTAGGGACCATGATAGGGAACTGGAGATGCAGCTCGATGACCTTCATCAGGACAGGGAAAGTGTGGAGGTGATAGAGAGGAACTATAGGCAAGTAGTCACACTGGGGCCCTCGGGAAACAGATAAGAAGGTAACAGTCAGGAGAAGGAAGGGCAAGAGTCAGATACTAGAGAGTGCCTGTGTGACTGTCCCCTTGACAATAAATACACATATTTGAACACTGTTGTGGTGGGGGGGTATGACCTATCTGGGGGAAGCAACAGTGGCCGCACCTCTGGCACAGAGTCTGACCCTGTGGCTCAGAAGAGTAAGGAAAGGAAGAAGGTAGCAGTAATAGGGGACTGTATAGTTAGGGGGTCAGACAGGCGATTCTGTGGATGCAGGAAAGAAACACGGATGGTAGTTTGCCTCCCAGGTGCAAGGGTTTGGGATGTTTCTGAACACATCCATGACATCCTGAAGTGGAAGGAGAACAGCTGGAGGTTGTGGTACATATTGGTACCAAGACGTGGGTAGGAAAAGGGAGGAGGTCCTGAAAACAGATCACAGGGAGTTAGGAAGGAAGTTGAGAAGCAGGACCTCAAAGGTAGTATTCTCGGGATTACTGCCTGTGCCACGTAACAGTGATTACAGGAATAGTGTAAAGTGGAGGAGAAATGCATGGCTGAGGGATTGGAACAGGGGACAGGGAATCAGATTTCTGTATCATTTGGACCTCTTTTGGGGCAGGTGTGACCTGTACAAAAAGGATGGTTTGCACTTGAATCCAAGGGGGCCAATATCCTGGCAGGTAAGTTTGCTAAGGCTGTTGGGGAGAGTTTAAACTAGAATTGCCGGGGGTGGGAACCAAACTGAAGAGACAGAGGAAGGGGTGGTTGGCTTACAATAGAGAAAGCTTGGAGACAGTGCGAGAGGGAGGATAGGCCGGTGGTAGAGAAGGGATACGCTCAGACCGATGATTTGAGATGTGTTTATTTTAATGCAAGAAGCATCATGAAAAAAGCGGATGAGCTTAGAGCATGGATCAGTATGGAGCTGTGATGCTGTGGCCATTATAGAGAATTGGATGGTTCAGGGACTGGAATGGTTTCTTAGAGTGCCAGGCTTTAGATTTTTCAGTAAGGGCAGGGAGTGAGGCAAAAGAGGTGGGGGCATGGCACTGCTGATCAGAGATAGTGTTATGGCTGCAGAAAAGGAGGAAGTCATAGAGGGGTTGTCTACAGAGTCTCTGTGGATGGAAATTAGGAATAGGAAGGGGTCAATAACTCTACTGGGTGTTTTTTTACAGACCACCCAATAGTAACAGGGACATTGAAGAGCAGATAGGGAGACAGATTCTGGAAAGGAGTAATAATAACAAGGTTGTCATGGTGGGAGATTTTAATTTCCCAAATATTTATTGGCTTCTCCCTAGAGTGAGGGGCTTAGATGGGGTAGAGTTTGTTAGGTGTGTTCAGGAAGGTTTCTTGACACAATATGCAGGTAAGCATGCAAGAGGAGAGGCTGTACTTGATCTGGTATCGGGAAATGAACCTGGTCAGGTGTCAGGTCTCTCAGTGGGACAGCATTTTGGATCACAATTCTATCTCCTTTACCACAGCATTAGAGAGGGATAGGAACAGACAAGTTGGGAAAACATTTAATTGGAGTAAGGGGAAATATAAATCCATCAGGCAGGAGCTTGGAAGCATAAATTGGGAACAGATGTTCTCACGGAAATGTACGGCAGAAATGTGACAAATGTCCAGGGGATATGTATTTGAGTGGTGTTCTGCATAGGTACGTTCCAATGAGCCAGGGAAAGGATGGTAGGGTACAGGACTCTTGGTGTAGAAAGGGTATTGAAAATCTAGTCAAGTAGAAAAGAAAAGCTTACGAAATGTTCAAAAAACTAGCAAATGATAGAGATCCAGAACTTTATTAGTCTAGCAGGAAGGAGCGTAAGAATGGGATTAGGAGAGCAAGATGGGGCTATGAGAAGGTCTTGGCAAGCAGGATTAAAGAAATCCCCAAGGCATTCTACAAGTACGTGAAGAGCAAGAGGATAAGACATGAGAGAATAAGACTAATCAAGTGTGACTGTGGAAAAGTGTGTATGGAACCAAAGGAGAGAGCAGAGGTACTTAATGAATACTTTGCTTCAGTATTCACTATGGAAAAGGATCTTGGCAATTGTAGGGATAACTAACAGCGGGTTAAGAAGCTTGAGCATATAGACATTAAGAAAGAGGGTGTGTGGAGCTTTTGGAAAGCATTAAGTTGGATAAGTCTGCAGGACCGGACAAGATGTACCCCAGGCTACTGCGGGAGTCGAGGGAGGAGATTGCTGAGCCTCTGACAATGATCTTTGCATCATCAATGGGAATGGGAGAGGTTCCAGAGGATTGGAGGGTTGCAGATGTTGTTCCATTATTCAAAAAAGAGAGTAGAGATAGCCCAGGAAATTATAGACCAGTGAGTCTTACTTCAGTGGTTGGTAGGTTGATGGAAAAGATCCTGAGAGGCAGGATTTAGAAACATTTGGAGAGGCATAATATGATTAGGAATAGTCTGCATGGCTTTGTCAAAGTCAGGTCGTGTCTTAGGTGCCAGACTGAATTTTTTGGGGATGTGACTAAAGACGTTGATCAAGGTAGAGTAGTAGATGTAGTATATATGGATTTCAGCAAGGTATTTGATAAGATACCCTATGCAAGGTTTATTGAGAAAGTAAGGAGACAGGGGATCCATGGGACATTGCTTTGTGGATCCAGAATGTGCTTTCCCACAGAAGGCAAAGAGTGGTTGTAGACGGATCATATTCTGCCTAGAGGTCGGTGACCAGTGGTGTGCCTCAGGGATCTGTTCTGGGACCCCTTCTCTTCATTATTTTTATAAATGACCTGGATGAGGAAGTGGAGGGATGGGTTAGTAAATTTGATGATGACACAAAGACTGGGGGTGTTGTGGATGGTGTGGAGGGCTGTCAGATGTTACAGCGGGACATTGGTAGGATGCAAAACTGGGTTGAGAAGTGGTAGATGGAGTTCAACCCAAATAAGTGTGAAGTGGTTCATTTTGGTAGGTCAAATATGATGGCAGAATATAACATTAATGGTAAGACTCTTGGCAGTGTGAAGGATCAGAGCGATCTTGGGGTCCGAGTCCATAGGACACTCAAAGCTGTTGCGCAGGTTGACTTTGTGGTTATGAAGGCATACGGTGCATTGGCCTTCATCAACTGTGGGATTGAGTTTAGGAGCTGAGAGGTAATGTTACAGCTATATGGGACCCTGGTCAGAGCCCACTTGGAGTACTGTGCTGATTTCTGGTCACCTCACTACAGGAAGGATGTGGAAACTAGAAAGGGTTCAATGGAGATTTACAAGGATGTTGCCTGGATTGGGAAGCTTTCTTTATGAGAATAGGCTGATTGAACTCAGCCATTTCTCCTTGGAGCGACAGAGGATGAGAGGTGACCTGACAGAAGTGTACAAGATAATGAGAGGCATTGATCGTGTGGATAGTCAGAGGCTTTTTCCCAGAGCTGAAATGGCTAGCACAAGAGGGCACAGTTTTAAGGTGCTTCGAAGCAGGTACAGAGGTGATGTCAGGGGGAAGTTTTTATGCAGAAAGTGGTGAATGCATGGAAAGGGCTGCTGGCAAAGGTGGTGGAGGCAGATACGATAGGTCTTTTTAAGAGATTCCTGGATAGGTACATGGAGCTTAGAAAAATAGAGGGCTATGGGTAACCCGAGGTAATTTCTAAAGTAAGTACATGGTTGACAGAGCATTGTGGGCCAAAGGGCCTGTATTGTGCTGTACATTTTCTATGTTCATTGTATGTTTCTAATCACCCTTGTGCACTTACTCTGAACCCTCTCCAATGCCAGCACATCTTTTCTTAGATGGGGAGCCCAAAACTGTTCACAATACTGAAGGTGAGATCTCACCAGTGCCTTATAAAGTCTCAGCATCACATCCCTGCTCTCGTGTTCCAGACCTCTTGAAATGAATGTCAACATTGCATTTGGCTTCCTCACCACTGACTCTACCTGCAAGTTGACCTTTTGGGTGTTCTGCAGAAAGACTCCCAAGTCCCTCTGCATCTCCGATTCCTGGATTTTCTCCTGTTGAGAAAGTCGTCTGCACATTTAATTCTACTACCAAAGTGCAAGACCATGTAATTTCCAACATTGTATTTCATTTGCCGCTTTCTTGTTGATTTTCCTAATCTGTCTAAGTCCTTCTGCAACCAACATTTTTCATCAACACTACCTGCTCCACCTCCAGTCTTTGTATAATCTGCAAACTTGGCAACTAAACCATCTATTCCTTCATTTAAATCATTGATATACAACGTAAAAAGAAGTGGTCCCAACACTGACCTTAGTAGAAGACCACTAATCACAGACAGCTAACCAGAAAAGGATCTTTTTATTCCCACCTGCTGCTTCCTACCGGTTAGCTAATGCTATGGTACTGAAAAAGACCTTGGGATTATGAGAGTTGTTAGAAATTAGGTCAGAAAAGTATTTCGCTCTCACAGCCTTAACTGCATCCTGATATTTCTGAAGATTGTATCTCAAAACGTCAAAGGAAATTGGAAGCTTATCATGCTTCCACTTTCGTTCGGATATTTTGCACTTCCTCCTCAGGGCTCTGGTGGTGTCATTAAGCCAAGACAGACCTTTAAGCTCAGGCTTTTTGAACTTAAGGGGAGCAACAGTATTCAGAACAGAAGAGCAGATGGTATTAAATAAGGAAGTAAGTTCCTCAGTTCTGAGATAGGGAGGAGAAGCCTCAGTAGTGTAGGTATCAGGAGCAGCCATGAGAGCCCTAGAGAACTTACTGGCAGTCAAAGAGTTAATGTATAGGAAGATGAAATTTAGTAGGGAAAAAAGCAGAGAAGCATCAAACATAACAGCACTATGATCCGACAGACACACATCAATTATTTCCACATTGCAGGTCGGAAAACCAGACGATAAGACCTGGTCAAGTGTATGGCCTAGCATGTGAGTGGGTCCGGTAATAAGCAAAGCAAGATTAAAAGACTCAAGCAGATGCATAAAATCACTGATGAGAGGCTGAGCGGGACTGTAAACATGAATATTAAAGTCACCAAGAATCAGAACTCCATTAAAGTTGGGCATAGTATTTGAGAAGAAGTCTGCAAACTGAGTGATAAAATCTTTCTGTAATTTTGGTGGACGATACACAAGAGCAATTAAGAGGGGATTGACCAGGCCCACTTTAATTAATTGCACCTCGAAGCTGGGGAAATAATCTGAGTTCAGTAGACGGCAATTAAGATGTTTCTTAAACACAGCAGCTGGACCCCTTCCGCGTCCGAAGGGTCTAGCCATGCTAAAAAAGTTACAGTCATCTGGACAGAGTTCAACAAGTGGAGCAAGCTCGCCGGTGCTTAACCTGGTCTCTGTCACCAGTAAGAAATCCAATCCTTGGGCGGTGAAAAAGTAATTGAGAATAAAAGACTTATTGGACAAGGATCTCCCGATGATCAGAGCCATTTTGACTGGAATAGCAGTATAATTCGACAATGGCTCCCTCGCCAGAGGGCGGAGGTTCTGGAAGACTACTCCACTGCGCTTCACAAATGGCCTGGCGGGGAGCCCGCAGGGCAGGGGTCCGGCGTCCAGGCCCGGGTCTGGGATAATCGGTTGGAGGAAGGCGTAGCTGGTCTCGAGAGAGCGCTGAGGAATGGAGTGACATGGCCGACAGGGTCCAACATCGTGGTGCTGCAAAAGGTAGACTGGTGCCAAGCGAGAGCGGGCAAGACTCCTCAGCTTAACCGAGGCACCTGCACGTTTACTCCGCCTCCTAGCTCGTTTCCTACGGTGGTAGCCGCAGGGGCCAAGCCCATGTACCTTCAGGTAGTTGGGAAAATAGAGAGCGGTGAAAGCTTCTTTGTCCAGAATTCCGAGTGAACAAGTCCATGACAGAGGTTCGAATATTCAGTAGTGTTTGACGATCGTAGACAATAGTGGCTTGCACATCATGTATACACAGGGACACTGAAATCTGCAGATGCTGAAAATCCAAGCAACACACACAAAATGCTGGAGGAATTCAGCATACCAGGCAGCATCTGAGGAAAAGAGTAAACAGTTGACATTTTGGGCCAAGATCAATCATGCCTGAAACATCGACTGCTTATTCTTTTCCATTGAAGCTGCCTGGCATGCTGAGTTCCTCCAGCATTTTGTATGTGTTGTCATGGATACAGCTCAGTTCTTCACAGATAAAGCCTTCCCCACCATTGAGCACATCTGCACGGAATGCTGTCACAGGAAAGCAGCAGCAATCACTAAGGGCCCCCAAATTCCAGGCCGTGCTTTCATCTTGTTGCTGCCATCAGGAAGGAGTTACAGGAGCCTCAGGACCCACACAACCAGTTTCAGGAACAGTTATTACCCCTTAACCATCAAGCCCTTGAACCGGAAGGGATAATTTGACTCAACTTCACTCACACCAACACTGAATTGTTCTCACAACCTATGGACTCACTTTCAAGGGCTCTTCATCTCATGTTCACGATATGTCTTATTTAATTATTTATTATCACCTCGTCTTTTTGTAGAGTATTTGCTCAGTTTGTTGTCTTTTGCATGCTGGTTGTTTGTCTATCTTGTGTGCAGTCTTTCATTGATTCTATTATTTGTATTTATTGTGAATGACTGTAGAAAACAAATGTCAGGGTTGTACATAGTGACATATATGTACTTTGATAATAAACGTACTTTGAAATTTGGAAGTTTTGGATTTTGAATGACAAGAAGTGTTTCCATAGACCAAAACTTCATGTCCTCGAATGTCAGAGATTGAGTGATCTGAAAGAGTTATACAAAATCAAGAGGGGAATAGACAGGGTGAAAACACATAGTCTTTTTTTTCTTAGAGAGAGGGTGCTAAAAACAAGAGGGCAAAGGTTTAAGATCAGAGGTGAGAGATCTGAAAGGGACATCAGGGCACAGCTTTTTCACACAAATGATAGGTCATATTTGGAATGAATTGCCAGATATAGTGTTTGAGGCAGGCACATTATATAACCATATAACCATATAACAATTACAGCACAGAAACAGGCCATCTCGGCACTTCTAGTCCATGTCGAGCTCTTACTCTCACCTAGTCCCACCGACCTGCACTCAGCCCATAACCCTCCATTCCTTTCCTGTCTATATATCTATCCAATTTAACTTTAAATGACAACATCGAACCTGCCTCAACCACTTCTGCTGGAAGCTTGTTCCACACAGCTACCACTCTCTGAGTAAAGAAGTTCCCCCTCATGTTACCCCTAAACTTTTGCTCTTTAACTCTCAACTCATGTCCTCTTGTTTGAATCTCCCCCACTCTCAATGGAAAAAGCCTATCCACATCAACTCTATCTAACCCCCTCATAATTTTAAATACCCCTATCAAGTCCCCCCTCAACCTTCTACGCTCCAAAGAATAAAGACCCAACTTGTTCAACCTTTCTCTGTAACTTAGGAGATGAAACCCAGGTAACATTCTAGTAAATCTTTTCCATACTCTCTCAATTTTGTTGACATCTTTCCTATAATTCGATGACCAGAACTGTACATAATACTCCAAATTTGGCCGTACATCCATCTGGATAAGTACATAGGGAGGGGAGGTGCAGGAAGCCATGAGTCATGCCTGGGCAGATAGGACTAGCTCCCTAAGCAACACAGCATGAAGAGGAATTGAGCTGAGGGGCATGTTTTCACGCTGTGCAAATTTACAACCTGAACAACAATCTCTATTTATGGCTCAATATCACCTTTGTCTTTGGATGAGTTGTAACATTTGGTGGGAACTCCCTCACCACTGCTCCTAGTTGCTTCTTCTAGATCACAATCTCAGGGACTGAACTTGACTGACAGCCACATAACACGAAACCAGTAATGTTGACAGGGCAGGACTGGATCAGCAGTGTGGATTTTCATAGTTTTAGTTTCCTATAAATATAATATTTTCTCGCCTATCATTATATGGTGCAGTAGGTTAACTACCTTTTAAAATTCTCCTTCATGGCCATATCCTTCTTTGGCTTTGATTCTCCCTACCTCTGCTGCCTCCTTCAGTCTACAACTCTAAGACACTTCTACACTTTCAATTCTGCCCATCTTGCATCTTTCTGATATAGTCATAGTCATAGTCATAGTCATACTTTATTGATCTTGGGGAAAATTGGTTTTTGTTACAGTTGCACCATAAATAATAAATAGTAATAAAACCATAAATAGTTAAGTAGCAATATGTAATTTATGCCAGGAAATAAGCCCAGGACCAGCCTATTGGCTCGGGGTGTCTGACCCTCCATGGGAGGAGTTGTAAAGTTTGATGGCCACAGGCAGGAATGACTTCCTATGACACTCTGTGCTGCATCTTGGAGGAATGAGTCTCTGGCTGAATGTACTCCTGTGCCCACCCAGTACATTATGTAGTGGATGGGAGACATTGTCCAAGATGGCATGCAACTTGGACAGCATCCTCTTTTCAGACACCACCGTCAGAGAGTCCAGTTCCATCCCCACAACATCACTGGCCTTACCAATGAGTTTGTTGATTCTGTTGGTGTCTGCTACCCTCAGCCTGTTGCCCCAGCACACAGCAGAAAACATGATAGCACTGGCCACCACAGACTCGTAGAACATCCTCAGCACCGTCCAGCAGATGTTAAAGCACCTCAGTCTCCTCAGGAAATAGAGGTGGCTCTGACCCTTCTTGTAGACAGCCTCAGTGTTCTTTGGCCAGTCCAGTTTATTGTCAATTCATATCCCCAGGTATTTGTAATCCTCCACCATGTCCACACTGGATGGAAACAGGGGTCACCGGTACCTTAGCTCTCCTCAGGTCTACCACCAGCTCCTTAGCCTTTTTCACATTAAGCTGCAGATAATTCTGCTCACACCATGTGACAAAGTTTCCTACCGTAGCCCTGTACTCAGCCTCATCTCCCTTGCTGATTCACCCAACTATGGCAGAGTCATCCGAAAACTTCTGAAGATGACAAGACTCTGTGCAGTAGTTGAAGTCCGAAGTGTAAATGGTGAAGAGAAAAGGAGACAAGACAGCCCGCTGTGGAGCCCCAGTGCTGCTGATCACTCTGTTGGACACACAGTGTTGCAAGCACATGTACTGTGGTCTGCCAGTCAGGTAATCAAGAATCCATGATACCAGGGAAGCATCCACCTGCATCGCTGTCAGCTTCTCCCCCAGCAGAGCAGGGCGGATGGTGTTGAACGCACTGGAGAAGTCAAAAAACATGACCCATCATTATCTGATGGATGACCATTTTGACTCCTGACTAGAGTTCCCTCCAGATCCTCTCTACCTTTAGGACACTTCTGAAAGGTTAATTCTTTAATCAAGACTTTTCCCACCTTTCTTGATACCTTCCTTTTATGTCTCAAGACTAAATTTATTTTAATAGTTGTGCTTTCACTATGTTCCAAGTGCTACAAAACCCATGTTATCCTTGTAAAAGGACAAAATTCATTTCCTGCCCAGAAACAAGTAGATCTTAGCCTGTGAGACTTTTATTGTTATGACACCTGTGAAGTAGCCTGCCTTATATCGGGGACAGCAACTTTTGTATTCTTACCAGCTTCACCACACTGACATGATGAAGTACTGTTGCAAAGGTTGCATCTGTCAGTCATAAACATGAAACAAAATGTGTCAGGTATGAAGTGCAAAGTCATTAAGTGAAACAGCAGAGGCTATTCTTTTTATAAGGCAGGTCATTCCATAGACTGTAAGGCACCATATCTGACTTATTTATACCTTTTGATGCAACAGCAGAGAGGACATCAGAAGGTATACACATGTCCTTAATGAGGATGTAAATTGAATCAGAAAATGTTAGATCCTCAGTGAACTCAAAACAATATTGGCAGGTTTGTTTACTCTGGATACTGCACCTAAAAATGTGCAATGTACGCAAGACTGATTGCTGATCCTGATACTGGTAGTGCTAGCTGAAGGAGAAGAAGAATGAAGATGAGAGAGAATGCTGAACACTGTAAAAAATAGCTTGGAAGAAACAGGATTCGAAAGACCAAATTACCAAATTAGACAAAAATTTGACTCAAAGTTTCTTTGTACTTTATTTCCAAAATGTTATACCTTTGAAGAGAAGAAATCCTCAGTGATTGTCTGAAGAGGGATACTATCAGTAGGAGTGTGTTGTAGCGTGGACCCAGATTCGAATTCAGATAAACAGGCATTTCGAAAATCAGAACCCCTAACGATTAACTAAAGTTCCTGAAGTCCTGTAGTCCTTTGCCCCTGTACAGCATTCAAACCACATTCATTGTACTGTGTGTTAAACTCCAGCACATTAAAGGAACTGCCCACTACTATACATAGAACACAGAACATAGAATATAGAACATTATAACATAGTGTAGCCTCTTCGGCCCACAATGTTATGCTGTCCTTTTAACCTACTCTAAGATCAATCTATCCTTTCTCTTCTACATAACCCTCCATTTTTCTTTCATCCATTTGCCTACCTAAGCCATTCTTAATGCCACTGATGTATCTGTCTCTACCACCAATTCTAGCAGGGCATCATGCACCCACCACTCCCTCCATAAAAAAACTTATCTCTGATATTCCCCATGTAGTTTCCTCCAATCGCCTTAAAATTATGACCCTCTTGTATTAGCTATTTCCATCCTTTGAAAATAGCCTCTGGCTATCCACTCTATCTACGTCTCTTATCATCTTGTCCACCTTAATCAGGTCACTTCTCACTCTCCACTGCTCCAAAGAGAAAAGCCCCAGCTCACACAAACTGTCTTCATAAGACATGGCCTCAAGTCCAAGCAACATCCTAGTAAATCTCCCTGTCTAAATCATCCCACATCCTTCCTATAATGAGGTGACCAGATTTGAACAAAATATTCCAAGTGTGGTCTAACCAGGGTTTTACAGAGCCACACAATTACCTCTCAGCTCTTAAACTCAATGCCAATGACTAATGAATGTCAACACAAAAACATTACCAACCCTATCAACGTGCATGGCAACTTTGATTGATCTATGGATAAGACCCAGAAATCACTCTGTTCCTCCACACTGCCAAGAATTCTGTCATTAACCCTGTATTCTGTCTTCAAAATGGACCTTCCAAAATGAATCACTTCACACTTTTCTTGGTTGAACTCCAACTGCTGCTTGTCAGCCTAGCTCGTCATCCTGTCAACGTCCTAATATAACCTACAACAACCTTCTACGGTATCCGCAGCACCACCAACCTTTGTGTCATCTGCAGTCTTACTAACCCACCCTTTTACTTCCTGATCCAAGTCACTTACAACAATCACAAAGAGCAGAAGGTCCAGAACACACCCCTGTGGAACAAGACTATTGACTAACCTCCAAGGAGAATACGCCCTATCTACGACCACTTTCAGCCTTCTGTGGGCAAGTCAACTATATATCTTCAAAGGTAGGATTTCCTGGATCCTTATGACTTTCTAGATGAGCTTGCCATGGGGAACTTAATAAAAGGATTTACTAAAATCCATATAGATTCAAGATGCAAAATTGTTTAAAATCATTTCCTGTACACAAGTGTAAAGAAGAATGAAATAATTTTTATTCTGGATTCCAAACACACACAAAAAAGATAAAAACAATAATAATAGTAATCATAAACCAACAAATTGCAGGAGTTTATAGCAGCTTAACACAATCTGATTACTTACACAGGCACATTCAAGCGGCAAACATCATTCATCAAAATCATGCTTCAAAATACAAATTCATAAATGAAATCAGAGCTTACCATAAATACAAGCTTGATCCAGTTTTAGAGTCAGCATAATGCAAAGTATATAACGACTGGCATGTTATAAGTGACAGGGCAATCTATAATAACCTTACAGTTAAATAATACAGGATAAACAAGTAAGTACAAATTATTTGAATAGATATAGCCATTCCAAACACACATAACTAACAGAAATGAATAAGTGAAAGACACCAGAAGTATGCTGACAATGCACACAAAATGTGGAACTCAGCAGGCTAGGAAGCATCTATCAAAAACAGTACAGTCGATGTTTCAGGCTGAAACCCTTCAGCAGGAGTCTTGAATTAAAAGAGGAATTTGGAAGACTTTGGAACATGAACAAGTTATACATCGTCCCGATAGTAATATATACAACTGGTGTCATCCCAAACACACTACACAACAGCATTAAACAATCAGGGCTACTGAGTAATATGTACATAAATTTTCAGAAAACCACAATACTAAGCACCACTAGAATAGTCCAAAAGTTCATAGCAATTGAGAAATGAGTGTGCTTGGCCATGACCATACCTCAGGTTTTAGCAGCTTGAGATGAGTAAAAAATAAATTGCAATAATAATAATAATAATAATAATAACACAGACAAATGTATCCTAATATTTAACACCACACCTACAGAATATATGGGCATTGGCCCAAAAAAAAGACCCAAAACAAATTATGTCATCAGTGGTTGATAAGTAATGAGGGTAAACTCTCTCCCATACTAGTTGAAATATTTTACACACCAAATCAGACTCAAGGCCTCTCCATCAATGTGTGCATAATTTTTTCTCAGCAGCAGTAAGGGAATGTGATGCAAAGTCTATGGGACATTCATTTCCATCACGCATAGCATGTGATATACCTGCACTGATACCATAAGGTCAGGTATCACAGGCAAGCTTCACTCGATGATTTGGATCATAATGTGTGATTACAGTGTCTGACATCATCATTTCCTTTACCTTTTGGAAAACCGCCTTACTCTACTTTCTTTGCTGCTTTCATCCATTGCCATTTCTTCCTGATCTGTAGTAATGAGTTCAAAGGATGGAGCACAGTGGCAGGAACTTGTAAGAGCTACTGACAGATCCTAAGAAGGACCACAACTGTGACACATACTTTGGCTTTTAGGTATCCACCACGGCTTGAATATCCTGTGCACATTTGTGTAAATCTTGTGGGTCAATGGTATGACCGCAGTAAATGATGCTTGGTTTAAAGAATTCAAATTTATTGTGTCGTGCTCTGAGTGCATAATCTTCTCAACTTTTTAACACTATCTTGAGTTTCCTTGTCAACAATGATGTCATCCAGGTAACACTGAGTCCCTGGTCAGCCTTGCAGCATCTGATTCATAGCTTTCTACTGGAGTGCAGGTGATGATGTTACTCCAAAAAAAAATCCTATTATAGTGATAAAATCCTTTGTGAGTGCTTATGGTGAGAAGCATCTTGGACTCTTCTTCCATCTCCATCTGTAAGTAGGCCTCAGCTAAGTCCACTTTGCTGAAGTGTTTTCCTCCAGAAGTATTTGCAAAGATATCCTCTATACTGGCAGAGGGTTGGTCTACATTCAGAACTGGTTTGATGGTGACATTAAAATCACCACAGATCCTGACAGACCCATCCTTCTTGGCTACTGGAACCACTGCCATTGCCCATGGGCTCCACTCAAACTTGGAAAGAATTCCTTCAGCCTCCATTAGATCTAGCTCAGTGGCTAATCATATATGGCATAAGGAAGCATTTGGGTGTGGCATTTTCATTTAACACTGTTTTACTTTTGATATGTGTAAGTTTTCCAATGCCATTCATGGACACTGTTGTGGCATCATCCAGTTACCTCCCCCCGCCCCCACCCCACCCGAGGGAGTTCAATAAGGTCGGGGGCTGAATATGCAGTGCATGGCATGAGTCCATGATCAACTCCTCTCTCTGACTGAGGCATCAAGGATGAAGTCAACGAAGATGAGAGCAGAGCGTGGGCGGGTGTTTGGTGCCATCTGCCTGAGTTTGACCAGTCTTCCTCTCCCTCTCTCTAACTGCTGTTGGAGGAAAGTGCAGGAGTCTTGTGTTCCACATTGCAAGGATTGATCGGCGTGGCTGTGGGAGCGGATTCACTTTGGGGGACATTAAGGATCATGTTGCATGTATTTCTGGATTCTGGTTACTCTTTCCTTGCTGTTTTTGAATGGTTTGATTGGGGTGATAGTTAGGGTTGCCAACTTTCTCACTCCCAAATAAGGAACAAAAGTAGCAGTCAAATACAGGACACTTATGTTTACCCTGATAAAGACTACCATGACCATGAAGCCTTACGTGGGCACCTGTGTGTGCATACGTGCCATGCGCATGCGTGCACGTGCCGATTTTTTTTCTACCAATCGGTTTTGGCTTAATCTTCCCGATTCTGATAAGTGAAACTACACTGTACATACATTATTTCCACTTTATATAGGCTATGTATTTATCATATCATTCCTGCTTTTATTATAAGTTAGTGTTATTTTAGGTTTTATGTGTTATTTGGTTTGATTTGGTAGGTTATTTTTTGGGTCTGGCAATGCTCAAAAATTTTTCCCATATAAGTTAATGGTAATTGTTTCTTTGCTTTACACCATTTCGGCTTACAAACGGTTTCATAAGAACGCTGTATCTTAGCAGGGGAAATACAGGACAAGGGCGGTCCCGTATGGGACTAATCAATTTAGCCCAATATACGGGATGTCCCGGCTAATACGGGACAGTTGGCAACCCTAGTGATCGTTGTGGACTGGGCATCCTTGGTGCAGACTGGATGACTGTCTCTGCTGCCTGCAGTTGGCTCGCGGCACAGAGCCAGACAGAACCGAAAAGAAATGAAAACATCCGGACTCCTGTTTTGACGTTTGCTTTCCTGCTGTTGTTCGCTTGCTTTCTCCCATTTGCACAATCTGTCCTTTTTTTGCACATTGGCTGTTTGATGTTTTCTTTAAACAGGTTCCATGGTAGTTCTTTTGTTTCGTAACTGCCTGCGGGACGACAAATGTATTCTGTATGCATTCTTTGACAATAAATCTACTTTGATTCTCTGAATCTTTAAAAGCTACCTCATTGCCACTGTTATATTTTGTAACTCCTGAAACTAATCGAAAAAATAACACAGGAGCCTGGGGATACTCATGTACTCAGTTTACCTTTCAGAGAGGCACTCACATATGATGTGGTGGTGTCATGACATATGCCATTCATGCACTTTTTGCACTTAACCCATAAAGAATTATGCAAACAAACAAAGAATGCTTATTCCAAAAAATATATGCCTGAATTTTTTTTTAGATTATGAAGACAGGTCATCCTCTTTTATTGTCATTTAGTAGTGCATGCATAATATTAAGTACATTACATAGGAACACGGAAAACCTACAGCATAATACAGGTCCTTCAGCCTACAATGCTGTGCCGAACATGTACTTACTTTAGAAATTACCTAGGGTTACCCATAGCCCTCTATTTTTCTAAGTTCCATGTACCTATCCAGGAGTCTCTTAAAAGACCCTATTGTATCTGCCTCCGCCACCGTAGATGGCAGCCCATTCCATGCACTCACCACTCTGCATAAAAAACTTATCCCTAACGTCTCCTCTGTACCTACTTTGAAACACCTTAAAGCTCTGCCCTCTCATGTTAACCACTTCAGCCCTGGGGAAAAGACTCTATCTGCAAGTTCAATGCCTCAACTATGGTCCTGCCGTGGATACTATGTAGCCGCGTCCCTGAAGGGAGTGGACAAACTGCCCATGAGCAGTATGTGTTGGATCCTTCATGACGTTACTGGCCCTTTTTAAGCACTTTCTTATATATGCTGGATGTCTTTGATGGCAGGTAGGCGTTGGGCAGTTTTCACTACCTGTTGTAGAATCTTCCTGTCTGTTGCAGAGCGGTTTCCATACCAAGCAGTGATGCAGCTTGTTAGGATGTTTTCTACTGCACATATATATAATGACGTGATTATGGATGTACAAAGTCCAGTCCTCTTCAGTCTCCTCAGAAAGTAGCTGTGTTGTTAAGCTCTCTTGACTATGTAGGACGTGTTCTGGGACCACTAGAGTTTGTGTGTAACGTGCACTCCCAGAAGTTTGAAACTGCTTGCAGTTTCCACTGCCATGCCAATAATGTCAAGGGGGTTATAAGCAATGTAAGTTCTTCTGAAGTCGATAACCATCTCCTTTGTCTTATGACATTAAGGAAGAGGTTATTTTCTTGGCACCAGGCCTTTAGATCTTCCACTTCCTCATAGTAGGCCATCTCATCATTGTTGGTGATAAGCCCCATCATTGTCATGTCACCAGCGAACTTGGCAAAGTGATTGCTCGGGCGTTTGGCAATGTACTCATGTGTGAGCAAAGTGTACAGCAATGGACTCAGAACACAGCCCTGGGACTACACACCATATCACTGATCTACCTTCGTCAATGACTTTGTCACATCATTCAATAATTCAATCAGGCTCATGAGGCATGACCTGCTCTTCACGAAGTTATGTTAATTATCCTTAATCAGACTATGTTTCTCCAAATATTCATAACTTCTGTCTCTATGAATCCTGTCCAATAATCTTCCCACCACTGAAGTAAGACTCACTGGTCTATATTTCCTAGGGTTATCCCTACTCACTTCCTCGTAAAAAAAGAATACCTTTGGCCACCCTCCCATCATCTGGTATTGCTCCTGAGGCCAATGAGGATGCAAAGGTCGTTGCCAAAGGTGCAGCAGTCTCTTCCCTTGCCTTTTGTAGTAACCTGGGGTATATATGACTGACCCTGGAGACTTATCAGTCTTAATATTTTTCAAATGTTCCAGCATATCCTCTTTCAGCCTGTTTTATACTGTCCAAAGTCCCTCTCACTGATGAATACTGAAGCAAAATATTTATTAAGGATGTCCCCTACCTCCTCTGACTCCAGAAACATGTTTCCTTCACTATCCCTGGTCAGTCCTACCTTCACTTTGACCATCCTCCTGTTCTTCACATATGTGTAGAACACTTTGGATTTTCCTGAATCCTATTCACTAAAACCTTCTCATGTCCCCTCCAGAGCTCCTAATTCCATCCTCCTCCTTCCAGGCTACCTTGTAATTCTCAAGTGCTACAAGGTCTGATCTTTGCTTCCTAAATCTTAGTAAGCATCTTGTATAAGACAAGGTTCTAATGCTTACAATCATGGAAACCAGCTTCTCCTCCAGGAACTCTTCTCACATCCTGCTGCCTCAGTAAAAGCAGCCAACTTAATCAAAGATTCCACCCACATCGGACATTCTCCTTGGACATTCTCTCTTGTTTCCCTTTCCATCAGCCAGAAGATAACAAATACCACCATTCTTAAGGATAGCTTCTATCCACTCTTATGATAAGATGGACATTTCAAATCTATCCTTTCATGGCCCTGTGTTTCATTATCTGTGTGCACTGCACTTTCTCGGTAAATATAACACCATATTTTGCATTATGTTATTTTCTTCCCTTCCATGATCTCAGTGCACTGGTGTAATGAAATTATCTGTGTGGATGGTTTGCAAAACATAGCTTTTCACTAAGTCTCAGTACATGAGACAATATTAAGACAATTTACCAATTAAACAATCACCTTCAGTCAGAAATGCAAATCTCCTCTGTGGGACTCACTGTGCCTCATGGTGAACAGGAAAGGTTGAATTCACTGGACAATAACATCCTGACAGTGTTGCAAGCTTATTGCTCCAGAAGTAATCCAACTAGAGCAGTCATTGCTCTCTGGCAGTGTGAACAATTTTCAAGGAATTCCCAGACTAGTCAAACTGATGAAATCCAGCCAGGCCAACTCCTATTCTCAGTTGTATGGAATTATCAGATATGTGATAGGAGTTGTCAGCAGTGGTATCATGTTATGCTTACTCTGAAAGAAGGGCAAGGTAAAGGTGGAAAGATGTTTTTGCTGGAATTTTATCTGCTTAGAACCTGGACCATGGAGAATGAGGGTGACCTAAGAGAAGTGCATTAAATTATGAGGGGCTTAGAGAGTGTGAATGTGCACAGACTTTCTTTCGCAGAAATTGGGGATCAAGAGCATTGAGTTACAGTGAGAGGGGAGTGATTTGTTGTTAATATATCTGCCTCAACAACTCCAACAACTCAACAAGCTGTATCGGCCCTAGTGCCCTTCCCTTGGACAACATCGGTGGTGTGGAGAGGGGAGACTTGCAGCATGGGCAACTGCTGGTCTTCCATACAACCTTGCCTGGGCCTGCACCCTGTAAACCTTCCAAGGTGCAACTCCATGGTCTCATGAGACTAACGGATGCCTATAAAAAATCTGCCTCAACAACTTCTTCTGGCAGTTCATATGCCTTTAACCCTCTAGTCAGTAATTGAAATAACTTGCCAGAGGAAATGTTTAAGTCAAGTACATTAACAATGTTTAAAAGGTAGATGGATATGAAAGGCTTTGGATATGGGCTAAACATAGGCAAATTGAGCTCAGCCCAGAGTGGATCGTGGCAGCATAACTGAGCTCTGACCAACGACCATCTGGACATCAGATATACGAGAGGAGAGGATTTCATTCAGGTCCACTGACCGAGCAGAAACTGACAGTGGCAGGTTACCACAGTGCAATTGAGCTCTGACCAGTGACCAACCCACATTTGGGGCTAATTCGCAAATTAAAGGAAGGTAGGGGTAAATGCAGCAGGGATTGTCGCATAATCTGAGTGGACAGAGTTACAGTGGTGATCTTGAGGCTTTAACTCTTCAAGGCGTCAATCAGAGAAAGCAAAAAAAAAAGAAAAGCTCCAGGTAAAGTTTATTTTTCCCTTCCCTTCTTTACGTCTGTGCAGCTAGAACAGAAGAGATGCCATGTAGGGTAGTTGAATGCTTCTGTTGTTTGATGTGGGAAGGTGGGAGACCTCCAGTGTCCCTGACGACTACAACGGCGAGAAATGCATCCAGCCGCAGTTTCTAACATACTATATTAAGGAGTTTGAGCTGGAAATGGATGAACTCTGGATCATTCGGGAGGCTGAAGGGGTCATAGATATGACAAATAGAGAGGTAGTTACACCCAAAGTGCAGGACACAGCAAACTGGGTGACAGTCAGGAAAGGGAATGAGGTTAAACGGCCAGTGCAGAGTACCACTGTGACCATTCCCCTCAACATCAGGTATCCAACTGTTGAGTCTGGCTCTGTAACTCAGAAGGGAAGCAGGGAGAAGAGGCACGCCGTGGTGATAGGGGATTCGTTATTTAGGGGAACAGAAAAGAGGGTCTGTTGGCGAGAGCAAGATTCCCGCTGATATGCCGCCTCCTGGATGCCAGAGTCTGGAACATCTTGGATCGAGTCCTCAGCATTCTGAATTGGGAGGGTGAACAGCCAAAGGTCCTGGTCCATGTAGGCACCAATGACGTGAGTAGGATGAGGGACAAATATCTGCATCGGGCGTTCAAGGACTTAGGTGCAGTTAAAGGACAGGACCTCCAGGGATGTGATCTCAGGAATTCTACCTGTGCCAAGTTCGAGTGATGCCAGAACTAGAAAGATCACACAGTTTAACATGTGGCTAAGGAGTTGGTACAGGAGGGAGGACAGAAGAATTTTGGATCATTGGGCTTTCTTCCATGGAAGGCATGACCTGTACTGAAGGGAAGGTTTGCACCTGAACTGGAGGGTGACTAATATCTTAGCGGGAAGGTTTGTTAATGCTTCATGGTGGTGTTTAAACTACTAGAGTTGCAGGGGATGGGAACAAGAGTGCCAGAAAAATTAGTGGGAAGGTTCAGAGGAAGATGTTGGTAAGACATCAGACAAAGTTAATAATCAAAAGGTTGAGATTGGTGCAACTAGTGTCCTGAGATGCACATATTTCATTGCAAGAAGTCTTGTAGGAAAGGCAGATGAGATCAGGGCACGGATCAACACATGAACTTTTGACGTTGTAGCCACTAGTAAAACTTGGTTGCTGGAGGGGCAGGACTGGCAGCTTAGTATTCTGCGGTTCCATAGTCATAGTCAGTCATATTCATTCTTTATTGATCCCGGGGGAAATTGGTTTTGTTACAGTTGCACCATAAATAATAAATAGTAATAGAACCACAAATAGTTAAATAGTAATATGTAAATTATGCCAGCAAATTATGAAATAAGTCCAGGACCAGCCTATTGGCTCAGGGCGTCTGACCCTCCAAGGGAGGAGTTGTAAAGTTTGATGGCCACAGGCAGGAATGACTTCCTATGACGCTCTGTGCTGCATCTTGGTAGAATGAGTCTCTGGCTGAATGTACTCTTGTGCCCACCCAGTACATTATGTAGTGGATGGGAGACATTGACCAAGAAGGCATGCAACTTAGACAGCATCCTCTTTTCAGACACCACCGTGAGAGAGTCCAGTTCCATCCCACAACATCACTGGCCTTACAAATGAGTTTGTTGATTCTGTTGGTGTCTGCTACCCTCAGCCTGCTGCCCCAGCACACAACAGCAAACATGATAGCACTGGCCACCACAGACTCGTAGAACATCCTCAGCATCGTCTGGCAGATGTTAAAGGACCTCAGTCTCCTCAGGAAATAGAGACGGTTCTGACCCTTCTTGTAGACAGCCTCAGTGTTCTTTGACCAGTTCAGTTTATTGTCAATTATTCCAATGTGTTAGATGTGAACGAGCAGGGAGATTAAAGGAGAAGGGGTGGTGTTACTAGTCAGGGAAAATGTCATAGCAGTGCTCAGTCAGGACAGACTGGAGAACTCGAATAGTGTGACATTATGGGTGGAACTGAGAAATAAGAAAGGTATGACCAAGTTAATGGGGCGATATTGCAGACTACCCAACAACCCTAGGGATTCAGAGGAAGAAATGTGCAAAGAGATTCCAGACTGTTGTAGGGAAAATAAGGTTGTTATAGGAGGTGAATTTAGTTTTCCACATATTGACTGGGAATTCAATCTGTAAAAGGACTAGGTAGGATGGAGTTTATCAAATGTGCACATGAGAGTTCATCGGAATGTAGAAATACCAATGAGAGTCTGCAATACTAGATCTGCTATTCGGGAATGAGGCAGGACAGATGACAGAAGTTAGTGTGTGGGGACACTTTGCATCCAGTGACCACAATGCCATTAGTTTCTAAGTAAATATGAAAAAAGATAAATCTGGTCTGTGGTTGAAATTCTAAATTGGGGAAAGGCCAATTTTGATGGTATCAGAAATGATCTGGCAAGTGTGGATTGGAACAGGCTATTTTCTGGGAAAGGTATACTTGGAAGTTGGAAGGCCTTCAAAAATGAAATTTTGACAGTATAATGCTTGTATGGGCATGTTAGAATAAAAGGTAAAGATAACAAGTGTGGGGAATCTTGGTTTTCAAGAGATATTGATGCCCTGGTTAAGAGAAAAATGGAGGTGCGCAGGAAGTAGAAACAAATGAGGTTCTTATGGACTGCACGAGAACACTTAAGAAAGAAATCAGAAAGGCTAAAAGAAAGCATGAAGTTGCTCTAGCAGACAAGGTGAAGGAGAATCCTAAGGGATTCTACAGATAAGGTAAGAGTAAAAGGATTGCAAGGAATTAGTTTGGTCCTCTGGAACACCAGACTGGTAATCCATGTGTGGAGCCAAAACAGGTGGGAGAGATCTTAAGTCTTTGCATCTGTACTTACTCTGGAGATGGATACACGGTCTATAGAGGTGAGGCAAAGCAGCATCAACTTCATGGACCCTGTACAGATTACAGAGGAGGAGGTGTTTGCTATTCTGAGACAAATCAGGGTGGATAAATCCCCAGGGCCTGAAAAGGTGTTCCGTTGGATCCTAAGGTAGGCAACTGCAGAAATTGCCAGGGCCCTAGCAGAGATCATTAAAACATCCTTAGCGACAGGAGAGGTACAGAGGACTGGAGGATAGATAATGTGTTCCGCTGTTTTAAAAAAGACTATACATAAACCAGGAAATTATAGGCCTGAATCTGACCTTTGTGGGAAAGCTATTCTAAGGGACCAGATACATAATTATTTGAATAATCATGAACTGATTCAGGATAGTCTGCATGACTTCGTGCATGGTATGTTATATCTAAACAATCTTAAATAGCTTTTTTGGGGAAGATACCAGGACAACGAATGAAGTCAAGGCAGCAGATGTTGTCTACATGCACTTTAGCAAGGCACTTGACAAGATCCCTCATGGAAGGCTGGCCAAGAAGGATCAGTCGCTCGGCATTCAGGATGAGGTAGTAAATTGGATTAGACATTAGCTTTGTGGGAGAAGCCAGAGAGTGGTAGTAGAGGGTTGCCTCTCTGAATGGAGGCCTGTGAGCAATGGTGTGCCGCAGGGATTGCTGCGGGTTTTTTTGTTGTTTCTCATTTATGTCAATGATCTGGATGATAATGTGGTTAACTGGATCAGCAAATTTGTTGATATCACCAAGATTTTGCATATAGTAGACAGTGAGGAAGGCTATCGTGGGTTGCAGAGGGATCTGCATCAGCTGGATAAATGGGCTGAAAAATGGCAGACAAGTGAGAGATTTTGCATTTCGGTAGGACCAACCAGGGTAGATCCTACACAGTGAACAGTATAGCACTGAGGAATGCAGTAGAACAAAGGGGTTTAGGAATATAGGTCTGTAGTTTGTTGGGTAGGTAGATAGTGGAGTCACAGGTAGATAGGGTCATAAAGAAAGTTTTTTGGCACATTGACCTCCAATGTATTGAGTACGGGAGATTGGATATTGTGTTGAAGTTGTATAAGATGTTGGTAAGGTCTAATTTGGAATATTGTGTGCAGTTTTAGCCTGCTTACAGGAAAGATGTAATTAATGTTGAAAGAGTACAGAGAAAATTACAAGGATGTTGCCATGTCTGGAGGTCCTGAGTTATAAGGAAAGATTGAAAAGGTTACTATTGTATTCTTTAGAACTTAGAAGACTGAGAGGAGATAAACAGAAGTATACAAAATTATGAGGGGTATGGCGAAGCTAAATGCAAACAGACTTTTCCCACCGAGTTTGGGTAGGATTACAACCAGAGGTTATGGGTTAAGGATGAAGGGTGAGTAGTTTAAGGGGAACATGAGAGGAGGCTTCTTCACTCAAAGGGTCGTGAGAGTGTGGAATGAGCTGCCAGCACAAGTGGTGCATGCGAGCTCAGTTCCAATGTTTAAGAGAAGTTTGGGTAGGTGCATGGATAGTGGGGGTGCAGCCCCCTGGTAAGCCTCAGGCTCGCTCAGCTCATTTTCGTCTGGGAGGAGCAGCCTTCAGCCCCGCCAAACTAGGTAATCAAGTTTTTGTGGATGCCGTGTGACGTACCCCACACCGCCAAATAACAGAGAGCACACAATGTACAATTTACAGATTATACTTTATCAATCTTACTGGAACTATGCAATTAATAGAGATACAATATACAAGGAAAGTAAAAGGCGCCAAATTTATCAGAGTTCATCCACATCGTGCACAACCATTGGAGCTCAATTAACAGGGTGTTCCTTCCACCAGTTGATCTCCTCCAACCGCCTCAACCTGCCGCCTGAGACCAACCACGGTGGTCGACCAGAGCACGTCCAGCACATCCTTCCTCTTCAGTTCTCCTCCAGAGAAAACCTGGGCTTCGGACTCCCTCTTGGTCCGATCCTCGCCCAGCTTATAGCATCATGTCTCCTCTCTCTGTCCCCATCGCGCCTTCTCCCCAAAGTCCACAAAAACAATAGCTTACAGACACACAAGAAAGACTAACATCTATCCCAATTGGTTAGCAAATTAATACAATTCTCGTTACCAGTAATTATAACCCAAACAAGCTGCTACCATTAACTCAGCAGTTAACATTACAGAGAAGCCATTTTATTATAACATAACAAAGAAGCCATTTTATTAGCCTTAGCAAATAACATGAAAGAAGAAACCCCTTACAGGGGTATGGAGGGCTATGGTCCCAGAGCATGTCAATGGAAGTAGACATTTTAAATGGTTTTGGCATGGACTAGATGGACTGAAGGGCCTGTTTCTGTGCTGTACTTCCCTACGAATATATGATGAGCTTCACTGAACATCTTGGTTGGCATGGGTCGGGTGACCTAAAGGGCTTCTTCTCAAGATGTATGACTCTATGATCATTAAGGTGTGGCTGTCAGTGATGGGCCGAAGGAAAAAGATGATGCACAGATGTTGGAGAAATATTTTTTGTAGATGATACAGTTCAACAGGTTATAGAGTGTTGGATGCGAATTTTACTACTGATGTGTTTTAGGGCCATTAGCATTAGCCTTTCACACTAAAGTAAACGGTGTACCTGTTCATCTTGAGTCAGGCTGATGGATTCAGGAGTTGATTCACTTTTTAGCCTGCTCAGCACAACATTGTGTGCTGAAGGGCCTGTTCCAGTGCTGTATGATTCTACGTTCTATACTTGTATACAAAGTTCTGGAGAAATTCCGTAGATTAGGCAGCATCTGTGGAGGAAAATAGACAGTTTTGGGTCTGTGTAGTGTATTTGTAATTTCAGTAATATTGAGTAATATGGTAAATATATTCTTTGATAAAGCATTCTTTGTTTATGTAATTCATTATGGGCTATACAGTATATAGAAGTACGTGAATGGCCCACGTCATTATGTCGCTACATCATATGTGCCCGCCTCATTAACGAAGAAACAAAGTGGACTTATATCGCCGGCTCCCATGTTCCTCTTTCAACTGGCTTCTGGAGTTACAAAACATGAGAATGGTGATGAGGAGGTTTTAAAATAAAATCTGAGATGACTGCCTACATGTTGAAGTGCAGCACATGATTCTTTGGAAGGAAAGGGAGTTGGTCAGGTTAAAAAAAGGCAGAAAATGGACAAAATTCATGGGTTCGTAAACTATGAGTAATGGGTGATAAAAGTAATAAAATAAGCAGAAATGGCTGGATACATGGAAAGGTAGACAATTTCAAATGCAGGACAGATAACTGGATGATGTATACTGAACTAATTGAGCAGTATTTTGAAGCAATTGAAATAGCAAATACAAAATGAGTGCCAATTTTGCTGAGTGCAATTGGTAGAAAAGAATACTGTAATAGAAAGTGCTCTGTAAACGCATTCTATACACACACACACACGCACACACATTACCTTGTCATTCTGCTGTTGTTCCACTGTGTGCAGACTTCAATGTCTTCCCCAGTGTATTCCAATAATGAGTCCTAATGTGTATGACTTTCTGGTCCCTTTCCTGCCATACGCAGTGGAAAATTGCTATATTTTAGTAATGGGGTTGTGTAAATGTGTATATATAGTTTGTATATTGTACTTTAGGTAGGAACTTCTGTTTATTTTGTAATATGGTTGTAACAACATTGTGAGGTGCATCATATTCTGATTCATAAGTTAACTTTGTGGGTGAGTAAAAATGGTATATCCAGCTGCCTAAAAAAATGGGTTCATTCTCAGCTGGAGAGAGAGAGAGAATCAAAGCTGCTGAAAGTTCACACTGGATGAAATAGTACGTATCTATAATGGTCCTTTCTGGTAGATATCTTTTTGTAAATATTGGCAGATTTCTTTTCGCTATTTTAGCTAATTTTTTAAGTTTGGTTTTTGACACACCAAATAAAGACCTTTGCACAAAACTGTTAAACAACTCCAGCCATCTTTTCTTTTATCCTAACCCACGTATGTAACATATGGTGGCAGTGGTGGACGGCTAGTCACAAAGGATGTTTAACGTGGAAAGGATTACAGTCCCAAGTCAGGAAATCCTCCGAGGTGAAAAATAAAACAGATGCCTGGGAAACAGTGGGGACCTCAGGGGAAGAAGAACTTCAGCCGGGAGCAAACTCTGCAGGTCAGGCAGCATTTGTGGAAAAGATCAGTCAACGTTTCGGGCCGGAACCCTTCGTCAGGACTGTAGAGGGAAGGGGCAGAGGCCCTATAAAGAACGTGGGGGGAAGGAGGGAAGGAGAAGGCTGGTGGGTTCCAGGTGAAAAACCAGTAAGCAGAAAGACAAAGGGGAGGGGGAGCGGAAACAGGGAGGGGATAGGCAGGAAAGGTGAAGAAGGAATAGGGGAAAGCACAATGGGTAGTAGAAGGAGGTGGAACCATGAGGGAGGTAGTAGGCAGCTGAGGGAGGGGGCAGAGTGAAATTGGGATAGAGAAAGGGAGGGGGATGGAATTACCAGAAGTTGGAGAATTCAATGTTCATACCAAGGGGCTGGAGACTACCTAGACGGTATATAGAAACATAGAAACATAGAAAATAGGTGCAGGAGTAGGCCATTCGGCCCTTCGAGCCTGCACCACCATTTATTATGATCATGGCTGATCCTCCAACTCAGAACCCCACCCCAGCCTTCCCTCCATACCCCCTGACCCCCGTAGCCACAAGGGCCATATCTAACTCCCTCTTAAATATAGCCAATGAACTGGCCTCAACTGTTTCCTGTGGCAGAGAATTCCACAGACTCACCACTCTCTGTGTGAAGAAGTTTTTCCTAATCTCGGTCCTAAAAGGCTTCCCCTCTATCCTCAAACTGTGGCCCCTCGTTCTGGACTTCCCCAACATCGGGAAAAATCTTCCTGCATTTAGCCTGTCCAATCCCTTTAGGATTTTATACGTTTCAATCAGATCCCCCCTCAATCTTCTAAATTCCAACGAGTACAAGCCCAGTTCATCCAGTCTTTCTTCATATGAAAGTCCTGCCATCCCAGGAATCAACCTGGTGAACCTTCTTTGTATTCCCTCTATGGCAAGGATGTCTTTCCTCAGATTAGGGGACCAAAACTGCACACAATACTCCAGGTGTGGTCTCACCAAGGTCTTGTACAACTGCAGTAGTACCTCCCAGCTCCTGTACTCGAATCCTCTCGCTATAAATGCCAGCGTACCATTCGCCTTTTTCACCGCCTGCTGTACCTGCCCACTTTCAATGACTGGTGTATAATGACACCCAGGTCTCGTTGCACCGCCCCTTTTCCTAATCGGCCACCATTCAGATAATAATCTGTTTTCCTATTTTTGCCACCAAAGTGGATAACTTCACATTTATCCACATTAAATTGCATCTGCCATGAATTTGCCCACTCACCCAACCTATCCAAGTCACCCTGCATCCTCTTAGCATCCTCCTCACAGCTAACACTGCCACCCAGCTTCGTGTCATCCGCAAACTTGGAGATGCTGCATTTAATTCCCTCATCCAAGTCATTAATATATATTGTAAACAACTGGGGTCCCAGCACTGAGCCTTACGGTACCCCACTAGTCACCGCCTGCCATTCTGAAAAGGTCCCATTTATTCCCACTCTTTGCTTCCTGTCTGCTAACCAATTCTCCACCCACACCAATACCTTACCCCCAATACCGTGTGCTTTAAGTTTGCACACTAATCTCCTGTGTGGGACCTTGTCAAAAGCCTTTTGAAAATCCAAATATACCACATCCACTGGTTCTCCCCTATCCACTCTACTAGTTACATCCTCAAAAAATTCTGAGATTCGTCAGACATGATTTTCCTTTCACAAATCCATGCTGACTTTGTCCGATCATTTCACCGCTTTCCAAATGTGCTGTTATCACATCCTTGATAACTGACTCCAGCAGTTTACCCACCACCGACGTTAGGCTAACCGGTCTATAATTCCCCAGTTTCTCTCTCCCTCCTTTTTTAAAAAGTGGAGTTACATTAGCCACCCTCCAATCCTCAGGAACTAGTCCAGAATCTAAAGAGTTTTGAAAAATTATCACTAATGCATCCACTATTTTTTGGGCTACTTCCTTAAGCACTCTAGGATGCAGACGATCTGGCCCTGGGGATTTATCTGCCTTCAAACCCTTCAATTTACCTAACACCACTTCCCTACTAACATGTATTTTGTTCAGTTCCTCCATCTCACTGGACCCTCTGACCCCTACTATTTCTGGAAGATTATTTATGTCCTCCTTAGTGAAGACAGAACCAAAGTAATTATTCAATTGGTCTGCCATGTCCTTGCTCCCCATAATCAATTCACCTGTTTCTGTCTGCAGGGGACCTACATTTGTCTTTACCAGTCTTTTCCTTTTTACATATCTATAAAAGCTTTTACAGTCCGTTTTATGTTCCCTGCCAGTTTTCTCTCATAATCATTTTCCCCTTCCTAATTAAGCCCTTTGTCCTCCTCTGCTGAACTCTGAATTTCTCCCAGTCCTCAGGTGAGCCACTTTCTCTGGCTAATTTGTATGCTTCTTCTTTGGAATTGATACTATCCCTAATTTCTCTTGTCAGCCATGGGTGCACTACCTTCCTTGATTTATTCTTTTGCCAAACTGGGATGAACAATTGTTGTAGTTCATCCATGCAACCTTTAAATGCTTGTCATTGCATATCCACCATCAATACTTTAAGTGTCAGGTGTTGCTCCTCCAACCTGACTTTAGCCTCATCACGGCAGTAGAGGAGGCCATGTATGGACATATCCGAGTGGGAATGTGAAGCAAAGTTGAAGTGGGTGGCAACCGGGAGATCCTGTCTGTTGTGGCAGACGGAATGGAGGTGCTCGACGAAGCGGTCTCTCAATCTGCGTCGGGTCGATGAGAGCACTCTTGAAGCATACTCCATACACATGCGTATTTACACGCACAAACATTAACATGTCATTCCATTGTCATTGTGCTGTGTACGCACTTTAATATCTTCCCTGATAGAGTCTAATAATGCGCCTTAAATGGTTTGCCTTTATAGTGCCTTTCTAGCCTGAAAAAGTGGAATGTTCCATTTCTTTAGTATTAAGAACGTGTAAATGTGTATATATTGTTTTTATTCTGTGTGTAAAGCAGATATTTCTGTTTATTTTTGCAATACGGTTGTAACTACATTGTGAGGTGCATCATATTATGATTCATGTGTAGTCTTTGTGAGCAATTAAAAATGACATGTCCTGGTGCCTAAAACAATGTCGTGGACAGTCACTCTCAGTTGGAGAGGGAGAGAAGTCAAAACTGCCAGGATCTCATATTGGACAACATAGTACGTAGCTATAATGATGCTCTCTGGTAGATTTTTTTTATAAATATTGGCAATTTTCTTTTCGCTATTTTCATTAACTTTTGTAAGCTTGATTTTTTGATGCACAGCATAAACATCCTTGCATGGAAGTGTTCAGTGACTTCAGCCTTTTTGTTTTCATTATAACCCACATACATTACACATACAGATTGGTTAGAAGTTTAACTGCTCCAACCAAACCAGCTGAAATGACCTTTGCAGATGCAGGTAGACTGGGAAAATCATGTTGGTACTGGACCCCAAGAAAGGGAGTTTGTGGAGTGCCTCCGAGATGGATTCTTAGAGCAGCTTGTACTGGAGCATACCAGGGAGAAGGCAATTCTGGATCTAGTGTTGTGTAATGAACCGGATTTGATAAGGGAACTTGAGGTAAAGGAGCCATTAGGAGATAGTGAGCATAATATGATAAGTTTTAATCTACAATTTGAAAGGGAGAAGGAAAATCGGAAGTGTCAGTATTACAGTTGAACAAGGGGGACTGTGGAGCAATGAGGGAGGAGCTGGCCAAAGTTGACTGGAAAGATACTCTAGCAGGGATGACAGTGGAGCAACAATGGCAGGTATTTCTGGGAATAATACAGAAGGTGCAGGATCAGTTCATTCCAAAGAGGAAGGAAGGTTCTATGGGGAGTAAAGAGTGACCGTGGCTGACAAAGGAAGTCAAGGACAGTACAAAAATAAAAGAGAAAAAAGTATAACACAGCAAAAATGAGCGGGAAGCCAGAGGATTGGGAAACTTTTAAAGAGCAACAGAAGATAACTAAAAAGGCAATACAGGGAGAAAAGATGAGGTACAAAGGTAAGCTAGCCAAGAATATAAAGGAGGATAGTAAAAGCTTCTTTAGGTATGTGAAGGGGAAAAAATTAGTTCAGACCAAAGTTGGGCCCTTGAAGACAGAAACGGGTGAATTTATTATGGGGAAAAAAGAAATGGCAGACGAGTTGAACAGGTACAGTACTTTGGATCTGTCTTCACTAGGGAAGACACAAACAGTCTCCCAGATGTAATAGTGGGCAGAGGACCTAGGGTAATGGAGGAACTGAAGGAAATTCACCTTAGGCAGAAAAATGGTGTTGGATAGACTGATGGGACTGAAGGCTAATAAATCCTCAGGGCCTGATGGTCTGCATCCCAGGGTACTTAAGGAGGTGGCTCTAGAAATTGTAGACACATTGGCAATCATTTTCCAATGTTCTATCGATTCAGGATCAGTTCCTGTGAATTGGAGGGTAGCTAATGTTATCCTACTTTTTAAGAAAGGAGGGAGAGAGAAAACAGGTAATTATAGACCAGTTAGCCTGACATCAGTGGTGGGTAAGATGCTGGAGTCAATTATTAAAGATGAAATAGCGGCACATTTGGATAGCAGTAACAGGATCGGCCTGAGTCAGCATTGACTTACAAAGGGGAAATCACGTTTGACTAATCTTCTGGAGTTTTTTGAAGATGTAACTATGAAAATGGACAAGGGAGAACCAGTGGATGTAGTGTACCTGGACTTTCAGAAAGCCTTTGATGAGGTCCCACATAAGAGATTAGTGGGCAAAATTGTAGGGTACTGACGTGGATTGAAAATTGGTTGGCAGACAGGAAACAAAGAGTAGGGATTAACGGGTCCTTTTCAGAATGTCAGGCAGTGACAAGGCTCGGTGCTGGGACAGCAGCTATTTACAATATGCATTAAGTATTTAGATGAAGGGATTAAAAGTAACAATTGCAAATTTTCAGATGACACAAAGCTGGGTGGCAGTGTGAAATGTGAGGAGGATGTTTTGAGAATGCTGGGTGACTTGGACAGGTTGGGTGAGTGGGCAGATGCATGGAAGCTGCAGTTTAATGTGGGTAAATGGGAGGTTATCCACTTTGGTGGCAAGAACAGGAAGGCAGATTACTATCTGAATGATGTCAAGTTAGGAAAAGGGGAAGTACAACGAGATCTAGGTGTCCTTGCTCATCAGTCACAGAAAGTAAGCATGCAGGTACAGCAGGGAGTGAAGAAATCTAATGGCATGTTGGCCTTCATAACAAGGGGAGTTGAGTATAGGAGCAAAGAGGTCCTTCTGCAGCTGTACAGGGCCCTGGTGAGAGCACACCTGGAGTATTGTGTGCAGTTTTGGTCTCCAAATTTGAAGAAGGACATTCTTGCTATTGAGCGAGTGCAGTGTACGTTCACAAGGTTAATTCCCAGGATGGTGGGACTGTCATATATTGAAAGATTGGAGTGTCTGGGATTGTATACACTGGAATTTAGAAGGATGGGAGGGGATCTGACTGAAACATATAAGATTATTAAGGGATTGGATATGCTACAGGCAAGAAACATGTTCCCAATATTGGGGGAGTCCAGAACCAGAGGCCACATTTTAAGAATAAGGTGTAGGCCATTTAGAACGGAGTTGAGGAAAAACTTTTTCACCCTGAGAGTTGTGGATCTGTGGAATGCTCTGCCTCAGAAGACAGTGGAGGCCAATTCTCTGGATGCTTTCGAGAAAGTGTTAGATAGAGCTTTTAAAGATAGTGGAGTCAAGGGATATGGGGAGAAGGCAGGAACAGGATACTGATTGTGGATGATCAGCCATGATCACAGTGAATGGCGGTGCTGGCTTGAAGGGCCAAATAGCCTACTCCTGCACCTATTGTCTATTGTCTATTGTTGCATTCATAATGAGGAACATTTAGAACCAAAACGATTGTTTGCAGAATACTTTAAGTTTCATAAGTGGAATCAAGAGGAAAGGGTGTCCATTTCAACTGACATAGCGGAATTGAAGAAATGGTCTGAGAATTGTCAGTTCAGTGATGGGCTTAATGAGGCCCTGAGAGATCATTTAGTTTGTGAAATCTTTCAGGAAGGCATTCAAAAACAGCTCTTAACTGAAGCACAACTTACATTTAAAAGAGCAGTTGAATTGCTGTATCAATAGAAACAGCAGCAAATGAGCTGCATTCAGGAATGAGATTGATTACAAGATTGCAATGTATAAACAGGAACCTGCATGGCTGAACAAATTCTGTTACCACAGTGACAGGAGCGAACATACAGCAGACCAGTGTAGGCTTAAACAGGATTCTTGCAGAAAATGCAACAAAGTAGAACACATACAAAGGGCATGTTGGGCAGAAAGAAATAAATGAACTGGACAGGGAACAGAAAAAGGTCAAAAGTCAAGTTGAAGTTTCAGAAGTGCACTAAGCTGCATGCTATTGATGGAAGGTATGATAATGATGAGAGTGATACAGAACTGTGTAGCCTTGAGAGTTACAATGTAAAAACTGACAGGAGACAAGCAATATGGCTTAAAGAAGAAGGGAACAGCAAATTAATTAAAATGGAATTCGACACAGGCTTGACTGTTTCAGTCATTGCACATAATGAGTGTGAATAGCATTTCAAAGATACTGAACTGAATCTTGCAAATAGTGCTATGGTAGCACAGCAGTTAACGCGATGCTATTACAATACTGAGCATCAGAATTAGCGATGGTTATAGGTTCTTCCTGTGTACTCATGTGTTTCCTCCCACAATCCAAAGACATACCATTAGTAGGTTAATTGATCATTGCAAATTGTTCTGAGATTAGGCTGGGGTGACACAAGTGGGATGCTGGACAATGCAGCACATTGGGCCAGAAAATCTGTATCTCTAAAAAAAATTGAAAATAAAATAAAAGATATCCAACTGAAAGCGAATGAAGAAAAGTATGGATGATGCCACAGCTGTGTTCAAGGATGGCATTGGAAAACTCAAACATATCAAGGATAACATACATAGATGACTAGAGAGCACTTTTACATATTTGAGTTGAAATGCATTCTATATTGAGTTGGAGTTTATAGCTAATCAGGGAAGAGTGTGGTGTATTTAATATTTCAGTAATATTTGAGTAGTATTGTAAATATATTGTTTGATGAAACACTTTTTGTTTGTTTTCATAATTCATTGTGGGACATATGTAAGAAGTATGTGAATGACATGCATCATTGAGCCACCACATCATATGTGTGTGCCTCTCTAAAGAAGAAACTAAGTCAACCTGTATCCCTTGCTCTGGTGTTTCTCTTACAATTAGTCTCTAGAGTTACAAAGCATAACAGACTTGTCCATTGAATCCAGTCATCTGGAGAAATAGAGACCAAGTGTTTTCATTTGATGAGATAATGTTTTCTGTTTGATAACTATAAAAGACAATAAAGCAGCAGATTCAACATGTAATGCTTGTCAGTACCATCTTACTGCTCCTGTATCTCTGGGAGCTGCTGTGCATAAGTAATAGTAACCATTCTTTTCTTTCAAAAAAAAAATCAAGTGTGAAGTGTTTCAGGAAAATTTCAGAATTTCAAATGTATTCCGTGGATGCAACTTCTCTGGGCAAATAATCTCATTTGATTGCTCTTCTAATTATATGATGTACTGCAGTTCAATCATTGTCATAACTCTGGAAAATGAAATGCAAGTTCTGGGGGAACCAACAGCGGCTGTGCCTCTGGCACTGAGTCTGGGAAGAGTAGGGAACTGAAGAGGATGGTAGCAGTAATAGGCAACTTTAGAGTCAGGGGGACAGATAGTTGAGGGGGAGCAGCTAGAAGTCATGGTACCAATGACATAGAAAGAAAAATGGAGCAGGTCCTGAAAAAAAGAACACAGGAAGTTAGGAAGGAATCTGAGAAGCAGGACCTCAAAGGTAGTCATCTCAGGACTGCTGCCTGTGTCATGTGACAATGAGGGTAGGAATAGAATAAGGAGGCAGATAAATGTGTGGGGCAGGGATTCAGATTTCTGGATAATTGGGACATTTTCTGGGACAGGTGGGATCTGTACAAAAGGGACAGGTTGCACTTGAGTCTGAGGGGAACTACTGTTCTTGTGGGCAGATTTAGTAAAGCTGTCGGGGGTGGTTTAAACTAATATGGCAGGGGAAGGAAAAAGATGAAATATGATGACAGACTAGCCAATAATTTAAAGCAGGATACAAAAAGCTTTTTCAGTTATATAGAGAGCAAAAGGGAGGTGAGAGTTGATATTGGACCATTGGAAAATGATGCTGGTGAGGTAGTAATGCAGGACAAAGAAATAGCAGATGAACTTAATGGGTATGTTACATCTGTTTTCACTATGGAAGACACTAACAGCATGCTAGAGGCTCGTGAGTGAGAAGGAACAGGAGTGAGTGTCTTTGCTATAACAAAGGAAAAGTGCTAGGCAGACTCAAAGGTCCTACAGTGGATAAGCCATCCCAGAGTTCTTATAGAAGTAGCTGTAGAGATAACAGATGCATTGGTCATGATCTTTCAAGAATCACTTGATTCTGGCATGGTTCCAGAGGACTGGAAGTTTGCAAATGTCACTCCATTCTTTAAGAAGGAAGGAAAGCAAAAGAAAGAAAATTATATCCCATTTAGCCTCACTTCAGTGGTTGGGAAAGTGATGGAGTCTATAATTAAGGATGAGGTTTCAAGGTACTTGGAGACCAATCATAAAATAAGTCAAAGTCAGCATGAGTTCTGTAACAGGAAATCTTACCTGTTAGAGTTCTTTGACAAAGTAACAAGCAGGGTGGATAAAGGAAAGACAGTGGATGCGGTTTGCTCGGATTTTCAGAAAGCGTTTGATAAGGTGCCACACATGAGACTGCTTAACAAGATAAGGTCCTATGGCATTACAGGAAAGATACCGGCATGGATAACGGAATGGCTGACAGGCAGGATGCAGCAAGTGGGAATAAAAGGTGCCTTTGCTTGTTGGCTGCTGGTGACGAGTCATCTTCCTCAGGGGTTGTATTGAGACCACTACTTTTCAAATTGTTTGTCCATGATTTAGATAATGGAATTGATAGTTTTGTGGCAAAGTTTGCAGATGATACGAAAACAGGTGGAGGGGTAGGTAGTTCTGAGGAAGCAATGTGATTATAGCAAGTCAGGCAAATTAGAAAAATGGGCAAACAAGCGGTAGATGAAATATAGTGTTGGGAAATGATTGATAATGCATTTTGGTAAAGGGAACAATAGTGCTGACTATTATCTAAATGGAGAGAAGGCTAATTTACAGATTGGATCTGTGGTAAGGAAAGTAAATGCAACGTTGGCATTTATTTCAAGGGGAATAGAATATAAAAGCCGGGATATAATGCTCAGTCTTTATAAGATACCAGTCAGGCCACACATGGAGTATTGTCAACAGCTCTGGGCCCTGTATCTCAGAAGGGATGTGTTGTCGTTGGAGAGAACCTGGAGGACGATTAGATTAGATTAGATTATGAGGACACTCAGTCCTCGTTTATTGTCATTTAGAAATGCATGCATTAAAAATGATACAACGTTCCTCCAGAATGATATCACAATAAAACACAGGACAAACCAAAACTAAAACTGGCAAAACCACATAAATATTACATATAGTTACAACAGTGCAAAGCAATACCATAATTTCATAAAGAGCAGACCATGGGCACGGTAAAAAAAAGTCTCAAAGTCCCGATAGACTCATCATCTCACGCAGGCGGTAGAAGGGAGAAACTCTCCCTGCCATGAACTTCCAAGCGCCGCCAACTTGCTGGTGCAGCACCATTGGAAGCACCCGACCGCAGCAGACTCTGAGTCCATCCGAAAACTTCGAGCCTCCAACCAGCCCCTCCGACACAGCCTCTCCAAGCACCATCCTCTGCAGGGCGCTTCGACTCCGCCCCGGCCGCCGAGCAACAAGCAAAGCCGAGGACTCGAAGCCTTCTCCTCCGGAGATTCTGGACCACACAGTAGCAGCGGCAGTGAAACAGGCATTTCAGAGGTTTCACCAGATGTTCCTCCGTGCTCTCACGTCTGTCTCCATCAAATCAGGATTGTGCATGGCACCCTACTTGACAAATAGCAGACATCACCACCGGAGTGGCCGCTGCGAGCTGCGTCGCACCACCATCTTCTCCTCCTCCCAAGAGGGTTTTTCCTATCGTGAGGGCACAGCCTCAAAATTGAGGGGTGACACTTTAGAACAGAGCAAGGAGGAATTTTTTTAAACAGAGAGTAGTGAATCTGGGGAATGCTAGAGACTGCAGTGGAGGCCAAGTCCGTGAGTATATTTAAGGTGGAAGTTGATAATTTCCTGATTGCTCAAGGCATCAAAGAATATGGCGAGAAGGCAGGTGTATGGTGTTGAGTGGGATCTGGGATCAGCCATGATGGAATGGCAGAGCAGACTCAATGGGCTGAATGGCCTAATTCTGCTCCTACGTCTTACTGTGTTATGGTCTTAAGTTACATGCAAATCCAAAATCCTGAATGTGTAGGTGAGTCAATGTAAATTCTGATGAATGATGATAAATGGTTCAATGTAGGCAGTATTGTAAACCTTGTAGAATGCATGTCATAGTTATGTAATCATGTTTTGAAAGTAGGTTTGAACCCAATTTATTCAGTGTCTGAGGATGTGATGCAAAATCGCTGCCAGTCTTATTTTTGGCAGATGCACTTTTTCATTATTTAACTAGTGATTTTCTACTTGGATGGTAATGAGTAAATGAAGCCTATGCTCCAGATAGATGTGAAAAGTAGTTTTAACAGCTGAAATAGCAATAATTAGTGAAATACTGACACACAAGGAACAAAGCCCTACAAATAAAAACAGAGAATGCTGGGAAGGATCAATACCAGCAGGTGTCTGTGAAGAGAAACCTTGACCTTAAGTGTAGGCGTACTATAATATGAGCCTATGGACTCTCACAGCTACCTGGACTATTCCTCTTCCCAACCCCCTCTCGCAATTCCACCGTCTCCGCCGCATCTGCTCTCAAGATGAGGCCTTTCATTCCAGGATGAAGGAGATGTCTTCCTTTTTTAAAGAAAGGGGCTTCCTTTCCTCCACCATCAACTCTGCTCTCAAAAACATCTCTCCCATTTCACACACATCTGCTCTCACCCAATCCTCCCACCACCCCACTGGGGATAGGTTTCCCCTTGTCCTCACCTACCACGCCACCAGCCTCCAGGTCCAACATATGATTCTCCGTAACTTCTGCCACCTCCAACGGGATCCCACCACCAAGCACATCCTTCCCTCACCCCCTCTTTCTGCTTTCTGCAGGGATCGCTCCCTACGCAACTCCCTTGTCCATTTGTCTCCACCATCCCTTCCCACCGATCTCCCTCTCGGCACTTATCCTTGTAAGCAGAACAAGTGTTACACATGCCCTTGCACTTTCTCCCTCACCACCATTCAGGGCCCTAAACAGTACCTCCAGGTGAGGCTACACTTCACCTGTGAGTTGGCTGGGGTGATATACTGCATTCAGTGCTCCCGGTGCAGCCTTCTATATATTGGTGAGACCCGACACAGACTGGGACACTGTTTCGTTGAACAGCTACGCTCTGTCCGCCAGAGAAAGCAGGATCTCCCAGTGGCCACACATTTTAATTCCACGTCCCATTCCTATTCTGATATGTCTATCCACTGCCTCCTCTATTGTCAAGATAAAACCACACTCAGGTTGGAGGAACAACACCTTATATACCGTCTGGGTAGCCTCCATGAACACTGACTTATCTAACTTCCGTTAATGCCCCTTCTCCCATTCTTACCCCATCCTTTATCTATCTATCTATCTATCTATCTATCTATTTATTTATTTATTGTTCCCCTTTTTTTCCTCTTCCTCTTTTTTTCTCTCTCTGTCCCTCTCACAATAACTCCTTGCCTGCAATCCATCTTCCTCTGGCACTGCCCTCCCCCTTTCTTTCTCCCTAGGCCTCCCGTCCCATGATCCTCTCCCTTCTTCAGTCTTGTATCCCTTTTGCCAATCAACTTTCCAGCTCTTAGCTTCTTCCCTTCCCCTCCTGTCTTCTATCATTTCGGATCTCCCCCTCCCCCTCCCACTTTCAAATCTCTTACTATCTCTTCTTTCAGTTAGTCCAGATGAAGAGTCTTGGCCCAAAACGTTGACTGTGCTTCTTCTTGTAGACACCACCTGGCCTGCTGCGTTCCACCAGCATTTTGTGTGTGTTCCTTGACCTAAAGATTATTTTTGCATGGGCTTCACAGGACCTCTTACATAGTATAAAATGCTAGGTAAATCCTGGCTGTGTCTCAGCTCTCTACCTCGTAGAGGGCAAACATAATCTTCCATCTTGACTGCCTGAAACACATGTTCTTTTATGAGTTTTGACCAGGGATGTACTATGCACCTTAAAATTCACATATCTGCCAACTGCCAGCTTGCAACCTCTATTTTATCCTTTCCAGGACTCTGCACTCTGAATCCTTTAAAGGTCTACTGAGAATGTGACATTTGTAGCTTCTTCCTTATCCCCAGATTATTGTTTGAATTCTACAGCAGAGTCATGGTAAGCAACGCCATTCGGTCCCATACAGTGGTCCAACACGTTGCTCCAGGAGGGAACAAGGCATAGCCAAGTTCATCAAAGTCAATTTTATTGTCATAGCTACAGTATGTACTGTATGTTCAAGTGCAAGGAAATTGTTACTTGCAGCAGCATTACACACACATAACATTAAAGACATAACAATCACAAAAATCATAAATTAAAAATACATTTTACAAAAAAAACACAATTCTAATAAAAACAAACATCCACTGTCGTGAAGATGGTCAAATTGTCCACAACGGTACTATAGAGTCAAAGAGTCATACAGCACAGAAACAAGCCCTTCAACCCAACTGGTCATTGCCGACTAAGATGCCCATTTAATTTGGTCCCATTTGCTTACATTTGCCCCATATGTCTCAGAACTGTTCCTATCCATGTTTCTGTCCAAAAGTCTTCTAAATGTTGTTATTGTAACTGCCTCGGCCACTTTCTCTGGCAGCTCATTCCACTTATTTAACATTCTTTGTGAAAATGTTGCCCCTCATGTATCGATTAAACTTGTCCCTGTCACCTTGATCTATTCCCTCTAGCTCTTGATTTCCCAACCCTGAGATAAAAGACTACAGGCATTCGTCTGATCTATGCCCTTCATGATTTCATACTCCGCTATAAGGTCACTTCTCAGCATTCTATGCTCCAAGGATTAAAGTGCTAGTTTGTCAAACCTCTCCTGGTAAACTCAGTCTCTCAAGCCCTGCCAACACCCTTATAAAGTCTTTGCCTTCTTCCCAGCATAGGTATAATGAGCAGTCAATTGTATAACAGAAACTGTTAAAAATGACACAGATAATTTGTTTTACTGAAGGTTATACTGAACAGGAGATCAGGGAGAACTCTCCTGCTCTACCTAGTTTTAGACATCCGTTAGTCCCGTGACTCGATGGATTTGTGCCTTGGAAGGTTTCCAGGGCGCAGACCTGAGCAAGCTGTCTGAAAGACTGGAAGTTGCCCATGCTGCAAGTCTCCCCTCTCCACGCCACCAATGTTGTCCAAGGGAAGGGCATTAGGACCCATACAGCTTGGCACCAGTGTCGTCACAGAGCAATGTGTGGTTAAGTGCCTTGCTCAAGGACACAGCGCGCTGCCTCAGCCAAGCCTCGAACTAGCGACCTTCAGATCACTAGACAAACACCTTAACCACTTGGCCACGCTCTACCTAGTGAGACAGTGATTTAGGGCTATGCAAGTTGGGTCGAGAAGCAAATAATTGAAGAGAACCTGGTGGTATGAAAATTCAGGCTTCTACACTTCTGGCCTCATGATCTATGACATGGCCCAGATGGCATCTTTGATAATAAATAAATGTTGCCTTCTTGAGGCAGCACCTCCTATAGATTCTACTGATGGCAGAGGAGGATGTGTCTTATGTTCCTGCACATTTGAATTATACCAGATCATGATACAATCATCCTAATACTTTTACTTTGGATACCCAACAGTACATCCGTAGAAATGCGTTAAAGTGTTCAGTATCAAGCCTACTCTCCTTAACTTGCAAGAAAGTGAAGATGCTGGAGCACCTTCCTTGGGATTGCTGCAATCTGCTGGGTCCAATGAATGTCATCTGATATGTTAATGCCTGGGAATTTGAAGCTGCTGACCCTCTCCACTACTGATCTACCAATGTAGACTGGCACACGTTTGCCTTTCTAAACTTCAGTATTGACATGTTTGCCTTCCCTCCTTCCTGAAGTCACCAGTCGGTACTCTAGTTTTGCTGACACTGAGCAAAATTTTGCAGTTGTCAACCAGGTGTCATACGTTGATCCTCTGCACTGTAGTAGAGGTTGTCAGTGTACACCTTGTTGGAGCTGTTTCTGGATGGGTGTGGCAGAAGATGTCCAGTTCATTCCTTTAGAATAGAACAGGGTCACGCCTTGAAATATTGTATGTGTATTTATTTATTCTGATTCAGTATAGAATAGGCAGCGTCACCCAGCAAACCACAATTTAACTCTAGCCTAATCACGGGACAATTTACAATGACCTATTAACCTACTAACTGGTACGTCTTTGGATTATGGGAGGAAATCGGAGTACCTGGAGAAAACCTATGTATTCCATGTACAAATTCCTTACAGATGACATCAGAATTGAACTCTGAACTCCGAGGCTGCTAGCTCTAATAGCATTACGCTAACTGCTACGCTACAATGACACCCGTATAAGGAGAGGTAAAGAAAGAGAAATCTAGATTTGCAGATTTTTCCCCTAACATGCTTCACTGTTCCAAACACCGGACAATTACATTAGGCATATCTCTCACTCATGAGGGCCTTGCCTATTCTACTGTTATGGGACATGGTGCTGCTGTTCTGTGGGGAATATGAATGGTGTAGGGAGAAGGAGTTATGATGGGTGTTCTCCCATTCAGGCACTGTCATATCTGCAGGAACATTCTCAGCCAAATTTGAGGGGAAACCCAGATCAGTCCCTGAGGAAGGGAGGTCCCTCTTTTTCCAAGGTGAATAACGCTCTTCAGATCAGCATTTCCTGGCACTCTGATGGGTACGATATCCGATCCAAGTTGATTACGTGCATATTAACCAATTATTTGACACAATGGCAGAGCCATTACAGCTGATAACTTACAACTCAGGAATTTGGTTCAATCCTGTCTTGAGGTGTTCTCTGTGAATAGCTGGTATTTTCTCCCTGTGACCATGTGGATTTCCTCCAGTTGCTTCCATTTTCTCCCACGTCTTAAAGGTGTGCAGGTTAGCGAGTTAATTGATTGCTGTAAATTGTCCCTGGTGTGTAAGTGTACGTGGAGTTAGATGAGAATCAACAAGAAAGTTAGGAGAATGGACTCCAGGCAAAATTATCAGGGAAAATGATTTGCTCTGTGAATGCATACAGATGGTGGACTGAACGGCCTTCTTTGCTATTGCGAGGGACTATGTAAAAGTGAAAATATGGAGAATGAAATGATGTGAAACACATTGGGGAAAAACTAGTGAAGTGCAGCGGATTTCCTCATCTTATGTTAGGTAGGAACTGGAGGAAGTGTAGAAAAGTTACTAGAAAGGTTCCTTTGATAAAAGATTTCAGCTACAGAGTTCAGTTGTAGAAGCTCTAATGGAGGTGCATGACTGGTTTAGAAAGCGAGCAGCCCTTTCCAGTGCTAGACAGTTCGAGGTCCAAGGGATATAGATTTAAAATTTGGGGCAAAACATAAGCGAGGAACAAGTTGAAAAGATTTACCTAAATCCTGGTAAATAGGAGATGAAATAAGAGATACGCTAGCTATAGCTGGGTTCTAGAAAGTTCTACCACTAGGACAAGTGGAGGTAGAATCAATCAGTGCTTTTGAAGAAGATTCAGATGGGGACTTGAAAGAGAAAAAAAATAGGTTGTCATGATTGGTGTAATGGGAGTGGGGCGATTGCATCAGTTAGAGCTGCGCGCTTGCTGGGTCAAATAACATATTACTGTCCTAAAGCAAACTAATGGTTCTCCGATAAAGATTGAGAGAATTTCAAGGAAAAGACCAATAAAACTAAATATATCATAAAATCCCTAAATTTTAAATAAGAAAACCATCATCGGCATTGTTTTTTATGTTAACAATCAGAGCAAAACCTGGGCCATTGATTCATTCTAATGTTTTGAGTATTCTTGAAAATACCTAGAAATACATTTTAAATAAAAAAACTATAATTAATGTCATTTTTTATGTGAACAATCTGATTTATTACAATCTTATTACAATTTATTACAAACCTCGGCCATTGATTTATTCCAATGTTTTAATCTTCTTGAATATATCTAGAAATACATATATTGCCTGTGTAGTTAATGTAGATTATATCTCACACCCAGTAGCCTCAGAAGTGATTCAAAATGTCACTGATGTCATGTCATCAATGTCAAGCCAAGTTGAAGTTCAGGTGAAGGTCTTAAAATCAGTTTATTGTCTTATGTACAGATACATGTATGCACAAAACGATATAAAAAACTGTTTTCAAGGCCATCACAGGAAAATAGTATCATCTAAACAGCAAGAATAAAAACAAAAATTTTAAATATGTTTTCTTGAAAGAAAAAACAGAATTAGAACAAAAACAAAAGTCTATTTTAATGCAACGTGATCAAAGTAGCCATAATATTGCTATACTGAGTTAGTGATCTGGGGGATTCTGGTTGTTTTAAGAGCTAAATAGTTGAAAGAAGGTAACTATTCTTGTCCTGGTGGTATTGGGACTTCAGATTTTTGTACTTCCTACCTTATGGTAGCTGTGCGAAGATAGTCAGTAGACAGTAAATTATTGGAAAGTATTCTAAGGGACTGGATATATATTGTATGTATTTTGGATAGATAGAACCTCATTAGGGACAGTCAACGTGGTTTTGTGCATGGTAGGTCACGTCTAACCAATCTTATAAAGCTTTTCGAGGAGGTTACCAGGAAAGATGATGAAGGGAAGGCAGTGGATGCTGTCTACATGGACCTTAGCGAGGAATTTGACTAAGTCCCGCATGAAAAGCTGGTCAAGAATGTTCAGTTGCTTGGTGTTCAGGATGAGCTAGTAACCTGGACACGACATTGACTTTACGGGAGAAGTCAGAGAGAGGTAGTAGATAGTTGCCCTTCTGACTGGAGGCCTGTGACTAGTGGTGTGCCACAGGGCTTGGTGATGGGTTCATTGTTATTTGTCATCTACATCAACAATCTGGATGGTAATGTGGTAAACTAGACAAGCAAATTTTTGGATGATACCAAGACTGGAGAAGTAGTAGGCAGCGAGGAGGGCTATCAAAGCTTGCAGTTGGATGAGCTAGAATAAATGGCAGATGGAATTTAGTTCAGGTAAGTGTGAGGTGTTGAAACCAGGGTAGGGCTTACACAGTGAACAGAAGTATCTGGATGTATAATTCCTTGAAAGTTGCATCATAGGTAGATAAGACTTTAAAGAGAGCTTCATGCACATTTTATTCACAAATCAAATTATTGTTGAGTACAGGAGTTGGGATGTTATCTTGAAGTTATATAAAACATTGACGAGGCCTAAGTTGGAGTATTGTGCACAGTTCTGGTCAACTACCTACAGAAAAGATATCAGTAAGATTGAAAGAGTACTAAGAAAATTTACAAGAATGTTGCGAAGAGTCAAGGACCTGAATGAAAGAGAAAGTTTGAATAGGTTATGATTTCATTTCCTGGAACAGAGGAGAATGAGGGGAGATTTGATAAAGGTATACAAATTTATGAGTGTTATACATAGCGTAAATACCAGTAAGATTTTTTTTTACTGAGGTAGGATGAGAGTAAAGCTAGAGATCTTAGGTTAAGGGTGAAAGATAAAATATTTAAGGGGAGTGTGAGGGGAAAGTTCTCACTCAAAACTCTGCAAGTGATCTACATCCCATTGTATCCTTTACAATGTTCTACACTATGGATAACATCACAAATCTTTGCATAATCTATGAATTTACTCACCTGCCCATCTACATATTCAACCAGTTCATTTACATATATCACATCAGCAGAGTTCCCAGTACAGATACCTGTGGAACACCACTAGTCAAAGACCCCAGTCAGAATAAGTTCCATTAACCACTACCCTCTGTTTCTATGGGCAAGCCAATTCTGTATCCAAACATTCAAGTCATCATAAATTCTATACACCTTAACATTCTGCATGAGCCACCTTTGAGGGATCTTGTCTAGCATTTTCCCAAAATCTATGCAGTCAACATCCACAGCTCTACTTTTGTCAATCTCCTTTTTCTTCTCGTTGAAAGGCTCAACTAAGTTAGTAAGACATGACTTACACTGCACGAAGCTTTGTTGATTGTCCCTAATTAGACTATGGCTTTCTATATGCTCATACACTCATGATTGGATGTCCAGATACTGTTCCAACTCCTTCCACAGGTTTGCAGTTCATATCTCTGTAGTGGGCCACATCTCAAACAATGATGAGTCGCAGTACACGAAGGAGATAGAGAGCTCAGTGATGTGGTATCATGACGATAATCTTTCCCCGAATGGCAACAAAAAAAAGACTTTTGAAAAGTGGGGGGAATGGAAGTGTTGCACATGCTCCTATCTACATCAACTATGTTAAGGTTGAGGGGATCTAGAGCTACAATTCCGAGGTGTGAACATCTTCCATAGCATGTCATAATGCAATCATGTTAATGTCATGCCCAAGAAAGCTCACTAGTGTCTCTCTTTCTTTAGAATACTAAAGAAATTCAGCATGTACTCAATTGTCTCTTAGCAATTTTTATCAACGTGCCATAGAAATCATTCTACCTAGATACATAATGGTCTGGCATTGGAACTGCTCTACACATGACCATAAGAAACTACAGAGAGCTGCGGATGCAGATCAGCACATTACGGGACCCAGCCTCGCTTCTCTGAACTCTGTCTATAGTTTTTGCAACCTCAATTAAGCAACCAGCTTAATTCAAGACCCTACACACCCCAGATATTCTCTCTTATCCCCTCTCCCATCTGGCAGAGGATACAGGGGATGTAGGGGACAGAGGGTCCAGTGAGATGGAGGAACTGAGCGAAATACATGTTAGTAGGGAAGTGGTGTTAGGTAAATTGAAGGGATTGAAGGCAGATAAATCCCCAGGGCCAGATGGTCTGCATCCTAGAGTGCTTAAGGAAGTAGCCCAAGAAATAATGGATGCATTAGTGATAATTTTTCAAAACTCGTTAGATTCTGGACTAGTTCCTGAGGATTGGAGGGTGGCTAATGTAACTCCACTTTTTAAAAAAGGAGGGAGAGAGAAACCGGGGAATTATAGACCGGTTAGCCTAACGTCGGTGGTGGGGAAACTGCTGGAGTCGGTTATCAAGGATGTGATAACAGCACATTTGGGAAGCGGTGAAATGATCGGACAAAGTCAGCATGGATTTGTGAAAGGAAAATCATGTCTGACGAATCTCATAGAATTTTTTGAGGATGTAACTAGTAGAGTGGATAGGGGAGAACCAGTGGATGTGGTATATTTGGATTTTCAAAAGGCTTTTGACAAGGTCCCACACAGGAGATTAGTGTGCAAACTTAAAGCACACGGTATTGGGGGTAAGGTATTGGTGTGGGTGGAGAATTGGTTAGCAGACAGGAAGCAAAGAGTGGCAATAAACGGGACCTTTACAGAATGGCAGGCGGTGACTAGTGGGGTACCGCAAGGCTCAGTGCTGGGACCCCAGTTGTTTACAATATATATTAATGACTTGGATGAGGGAATTAAATGCAGCATCTCCAAGTTTGCGGATGACACGAAGCTGGGTGGCAGTGTTAGCTGTGAGGAGGATGCTAAGAGGATGCAGGGTGACTTGGATAGGTTGGGTGAGTGGGCAAATTCATGGCAGATGCAATTTAATGTGGATAAATGTGAGGTTATCCACTTTGGTGGCAAAAATAGGAAAACAGATTATTATCTGAATGGTGGCCGATTAGGAAAAGGGGCGGTGCAACGAGACCTGGGTGTCATTATACACCAGTCATTGAAAGTGGGCATGCAGGTACAGCAGGCGGTGAAAAAGGCGAATGGTATGCTGGCATTTATAGCGAGAGGATTCGAGTACAGGAGCAGGGAGGTACTACTGCAGTTGTACAAGGCCTTGGTGAGACCACACCTGGAGTATTGTGTGCAGTTTTGGTCCCCGAATCTGAGGAAAGACATCCTTGCTATAGAGGGAGTACAAAGAAGGTTCACCAGATTGATTCCTGGGATGGCAGGACTTTCATATGAAGAAAGACTGGATGAACTGGGCTTGTACTGGTTGGAATTTAGAAGATTGAGGGGGAATCTGATTGAAACGTATAAAATCCTAAAGAGATTGGACAGGCTAGATGCAGGAAGATTGTTCCCGATGTTGGGGAAGTCCAGAACGAGGGGCCACAGATTGAGGATAGAGGGGAAGCCTTTTAGGACCGAGATTAGGAAAAACTTCTTCACACAGAGAGTGGTGAATCTGTGGAATTCTCTGCCACAGGAAACAGTTGAGGCCAGTTCATTGGCTATATTTAAGAGGGAGTTAGATATGGCCCTTGTGGCTACGGGGGTTAGGGGGTATGGAGGGAAGGCTGGGGCGGGGTTCTGAGTTGGATGATCAGCCATGATCATAATAAATGGCGGTGCAGGCTTGAAGGGCCGAATGGCCTACTCCTGCACCTATTTTCTATGTTTCTATGTTTCTATACAACAGTATGAAAGGATCTTCCATCAAGCTCAAAGTCAGCTTCTATCCAACTTTTACCAGAATGGACCTCTTGTGCGATAAGATGGACTCTGTAGCCTTCAAAGCTACCTTGTTATGACCTTGCACTTCGTCATTTACCTGCACTGCACTTTTTCAGTAGCTTTTACAATTTCTTGTTTTATTGTTTTATCTTTTTCTAGCTCAATGAACTGTGTAATGATTTGATCTGTATAATAAGTATGCAAGACAAACTTTTCTCTGTATCTTTGTACATGTGACAATAATAATAAGCCAATTAGACCCTATCCTTAAGGATCCTCTCCATTAGCTTCCTTATCATTGATGTGAGACTCACATCCAAGATTATACCTCTTTCCCTTCTTGAATAATGGAAAATCATTAGCCGCTCACCAATCCTTCAGAACTTCACTTGTGTCTAGTTGGACATACAGATCTTTGTGAAGGCCCAATAATCTCATTTTTGCCTCTCTCAATAATGTGGGGTATATCACATCAGGCCATAGGGAGTTGTCCATGTTAATCATTTTTTAAGAAACCTAAAATTACTTTTACTTTAATTAGAGTTAGAGCGTGGTAAAAGCCCTTCGAGCCTCACTGCCCAATAACCCCGATTTTACCCCAGCGTAATCATGGGATAATTTACAATGACCAATTAAGCTACGGATATGCCTTTGGACTGTGGGCAGAAACTGGAGGATCCAGAGAAAACACACACAATCCACGGGGAAGACGTACAGACTCCTTACAGATGATGTCGGAAATGAATTCTGAACTCCGACACCCACAGCTGTAATCACTGATCCCATTATTATCCATGTCTTTTTTAGTAAATACAGATGCAAAGTACTCATTTGGGACCTCACCTACATGCTCCACCTGCAAGCATATGTTCCCTCCTTTATCCATACATCCTCTTGCAACTGACTAAACAGAGACACAATGAAGCTTTAACTGGCAAATATAAAACTCACATAGCAGACACAGTCTAAGAAAATCTCACTCTCCTGACACAATAAGTTAAACTTTCTTAACACAAAGATAACAATAAACAATTACCAATAGTTCAATGGCTATAATTACCTACCTTAATGTCTATGAAGGTTCTCAGTCATCCAAGTCATTGTATATTCAGCAGTAGTGAATCAAAGCAACTGGACAGCACAACAAGTCCAAATGCTTTGATTTACTACTGCTTGATACACCTATCTTAACATTTTGAATATAGTCCGTTTTTTGCAGAATTCGGTATTTATTATGGTGTATCCCAGTTAGCAGAATTCCTTTGAAAATGCAATACTGCTGTCTAAGCTCAAACTGCAGACAACTGAAATACATATACCCCTTTTGTTACAGTGTTGGGGGAGGTTTAGCTCCCTGAATATGCAGCTAACCGGAACATTAGGTGACACACCGGACCTATCCTGAACTATGTATTAAGTGACACTGATAGACTATTATTATTGTACTGATACAGGAAATGACCACTTAAAATTTCCCCATCTCAAATCCGAAGTTTTTAATGAGCAGCAATCAACATGAATATTCATCTATTGTCTTCCGTGTGTAGTATTAATGGTACAGAATCAGAATTTCCTACATCTAAAGATTGGTTTCACCAGCCTAAAGTATCATTGGAGGTTAAATTGTGAACAGGTTTTATATCCTGAAGGCTGATTCTCATTTGAATTAATGCATAATTATGCTGCCCATAATTTTATAACTTCAGAATTATCCCTAACAGTATGTATAAAATGCTTTCAGATGATCTTTTGGACATTTCATGGTCCCTCCTGGCTCTGTTAATTCTCTTCTTGAGTTCTTTGCTAGCTTCTTTATAATCTTCAATGGCTCTGTTTCACTTTAGCTTCCTAAATCTACATACACTTCATTTTTTTATTGACTGTATTCATAAGTTTCAGTATCCAAAGGACCGTTCCCTTGTGATGTTTGTCCTTCCTTCTTACTGGAGCATACCTGTCCTGCATTCTGTGTAAGCTTTCAAATACCTTCCACATGTCAGATGTGGATTTTCCCATAAACAGGTTTTCCTTGTTCCTGCCTAATACTCTTGCAATTTGTCCAGGTCCAATTTGCTACTCTCTAATAAGCTCCATGTTTTTTCAACCTTATCTATAGCTACCTTAAAGCTTAAAGCTGAGATCACTGTTCCTCAACTATTCTACCACTGGAAGTTCAGTCAGCTGACCAGGCTTATTACTCAGTACCAGGTCCAGAATCGCACCACCTTTTGTTAGACTATCTACAAACGTTTGTACATGTTAATGTAAAAAAACAATCCTGGGTTAGTGTATTAAAATCTGCCTTATCTAAAACCTTTTGCATTAAGTAGAGCTCAGTCCATATTAGGGAAATTGAAGTCACCCATGATAGGAACTTTCCTGTTTTTACATTTCCCTAATCTGCTGCATATCTGTTCTCAGTTTCCCATTGTCCATTGAAGGACAATTACCCTACAAAGTAATTGTACCCTACTTATTTTTGAGTTCTACCCATATGGACTCGGGGATGAGTTTTGCATTATGTCCCTTCCGAGCACAGCTGCGATACTGGTGATGACATCTACCTCCCTCGCAATCCCTCTACTTTTTACCATGGTGCTCAGGTTCTATTCCTGCTTTGTAACCAGTTGAAACTCTTTTGAGTAGCACTAACAAAAATTCCCAGCCAGGGCATTGGTTCCCTTACAGCTAAGGTGCAACCTGTCTCTCTTGCGCTGATTGCCCCTGTCCTTGAAAAAGCTTCAATGATTCAGAAATCTGAAACCCTGCCTCCTGCACCAGCTCCTCGGGATAATCATTGACTATCTTTCTATTCTTGCTTTGACAAGGGAGGCACTGGGAATAATCCAGAAATCACTACCTTTGAGGTCCTGTTTTTCAGCCGCTTTCCTAATTCCTTGTACTCACTGTGCAGGGCCTCTTCCCCCTTTCTACCTAAGTTGTTAGACCTAACTGCATGACAACCTTTGGCTGCCCATTCTGTCCTTTGACAATGTATTGCATCCTTGACCATAGAATACAGGAGACAACACACGATCCTGGCGTCTCTATTGCAGAACTATTGAACAAAACTATTGAGTCTCCAATCACTATTGCACTGCCTTCACTTTATCTTTCTTGCTGAGCCTCAGAATTGGTCACAGCATCTCAGACGTCGTTGCTGCATTTCTTCCCTGACAGGTCATCCCCCAGCAATCTTCACAGGCATATATGTTGCAGAGAGGAATGGTGACAGGGGAATACTGCACTGTCTCCCCGCTTGTTTCACCATTCCTGGTGTGGCTACCTTGGTAAATCTCTTGTCTATAATGCTGTCAGCATATGACATATGGTTACAACAGTGCAAAGCAATACCATAATTTGATAAGAACAGACCATGGCATAGTAAAGTCTCAAAGTCTCTCGAAAATCCCATCATCTCACGCAGACGGTAAACCTCCAGCACCACCAACTTGCCAATGCAGCATCCTGGAAGCATCTGACCACAGTCCAACTCCGGGTCCGTCCGAAAATTCCAAGCCTCCGACCACCTCTCCGACACTGAGCACCGAGCACCATCTCTGCCGAGCTCTTCGACCCCGGCCCCGGCAACAAGCAATAGGCAAAGCCGAGGATTTGAGGCCTTCGTCTCCGGAGATTCTCAATCGCACAGTAGCAGCGGCAGCGAAGCGGGCATTTCAGAAATTTCTCCAAGTGTTCCTCCATACTCTCACGGCTGTCTTCATCATGTGAAGTTACACATTCTCAAGCAAAACTTGACAAAGGAAGACTAAACAGGAAAGGAAAACTTGTTAAGCAAAATGGGGAAATAAACAGTGAACGTTTTTGGCCAAGACCCTTCATCAGGATTTATCTCTTTCCATAGATGCTGCCTGACTTGTTGAGTTCCTCCAGTATTTTGTGTGTGTCGCTCATGATTTCCAGCAACTACAGTCACTTGTGCCTCAGCAAAAGAGATTCATCTTAAAAGACACAAGGAAGGTGAAATGGGGTGGTTAAATCAGGGGTGAAATGATTCAGGGTGCCAAAAATGCATAATGGATATTTGACTTCATCAGCAGGGGCATAGAATATAAGAATGCACCATGAGAATGTCTTCTTAGCCTCTCTTCTCTACTCACTTTACACTTATAGTTGTGTGGCTAAGTACAGCTCCAATGTCTTATTTAAGTTTGCCAATGACAGCATTGTCATTGACCGAATCACAACTGGTGATGAATTAGTATATAGAAGGGAGATTGAAAATCTGGCTGAGTGGTGCCACAACATCAACCTCTCATTCGGAGTCAGCAAGACCAAGAAGCTGAATATTGACTTCAGGAGGAGGACACCAGAGGTCAGTGAGCCAGTTGCATCAAGAGATTATAGAGGTGGAGAGAGTCAGCAACTTTAAATTCCTCAGTGTTACCATTTCAGAGGATCTGTTCTGTGTCCAGCACATAAGTGGCATTAGGAAGAAACCACAATGGTGCCTTTACTTTCATAGAAGTTTGCAAAGATTTGGCATGACATCTAAAACTTTGACAAACCTCTGTAGATGTGTGGCGGAGAGTATATTGACTAGTTTCATCACAGTCTGGCATGAAAACACTAATGCCCTTGAATGAAAAATCCTAAAAAAGTGGTAAATGCAGCCTAGTCCATCATGGATTAAGCCCTCCCTACCACTAAGCACGTCTACATGGCGCGCTGTGGCAGGAAAGCAGCATCCATTATCAGGGACCTTCACCACCCAGGTTATGCTGTCTTCTCACTGCTGCCATCTGGAAAAAGGTACAGGAGCCTCAGGCCTCATGCCACCAGGGTCAGACACAGGCTCACCCTTCAGGCTCTTGAGCCAGTAGGGAAAACTTCACCCAGCTTCACTTGCCCCATCACAAAACTGTTCCTTCAACCAATGGCCTCACTTTTAAGGACTTTTCATATTATGTTTTCAATATCTATTGCTTATTCAGTTATGATTATCATTTATTTTATTTTGCATTTGTGCAGTTTGCTGTCTTTTGCGCATTAGCAGATTTTCCACCTTGTTGAGTGCAGTCTTTCATTAATTTTATTACGCTTCTTGGATTTACTGAGTATGACCGCAAGAAAACAAATCTCAGGTTTGTATATGGTGGCATACACTGTATGCACTTTGATAAGAAAATTACTTCAAACTTTGAACCTTCAAATTTGAGCTGGGAAGTCTCAGCTTCATGAAAAGTTGGATATGCCATGGCTGGAATAGAAAGAATGTGATTCTGTGGGAAAGGGCACAGAGCAGATTCAGCAGGATGTTAAAAACAAACTACCTAACGTACTCAGCAGATCTTCAGGCAAGCTGAAGGATATTGTCCCAAATCATCGTTTGCCTCCATAGATGGCTCATCTGCTGAGTTACCCCAGCAGTTTGCTTTATGTTTCAGATTCTAGCATCTGCAGTCTCTTTAAGTCTTCACCAGGATGTTGCCTGAGACGGGACATGAGGTAGTGTTCATGGGTTCATTTTCCATTCAGAATTCTGATGGTGGAGGGGAAGAAGCTATTCCTGAGATGTTGAGTGTTGGTCTTCAGGCTCTTGTACCTCCTCCATGATGGTAGCAATGAGAAGAGGGCAGGTGCTAGGTGACGAGTGTAGATAATGCCGAATGCACCCTTTAGAGCCATCCCCTTTTGAAGATGTCCTCCTGATTAACTGCTAACAAAAGAAAGTCGCTGTCAAGCCTTCTTCATAATTGCATCAACATGTTGTGTCCAGGATAAATCTTCAGAGATTTTGACATCCAGGACCTTGAAACTGTTCACTCTTTCCACTGCTGATCCCTTAATGAGGACTTGAGTGTTTCCCTCGACTTCCCCTTCCTGAAGTCCACAATCCGTTCCTTGGTCTGACTGATATTGAAGGCAAGGTTGTTGCAGCACCACTCAACTAAATGATCCATTCTTGCTCCTGTACACCTCCTAATCACCATCTGATGTTCTTCCAACAACAGTTATGTGACTGGAAAATTTTGAGATTGTGTTTGAGCTGTGCCTACCCACACAGTCCTGGGTGTAGATAGAGTAGAGCAGTGGGCTAAGCACACATCCTTGAAGTACGCCAGTGTTGATTGTCAGCGAAGAGGAGATGCTAGTTCTGATCTGCACTGACTTGTGGTTTCCTGATGAGGGAGTCAAGTATCGAGTTGTAGAGGGAAGCATTTCTATTGTCTAAGTGATCCAAAGCCAGGTGGAGAGCAAATGAGATTGCATCAGCTGTAGACCTGGTAAATGACATCAAGTCCCTGACCTTGCTTAGGCAAGAGATAATTCTGGCCATGAGGTAACTTCCTAAAGCAGTTCATCACAGTAGAGTTGAGAGCAACTGGCAATAGTCATTGAAGGAGCTCACCCTGCTCTTCCTGAACACTCATATGATTGTCTCTCTTTTGAAGCAGCTGTCAACTTCCGACTACAGCAGTAAGAGATTGAACATGTCCTTGAACACTCCTGCCAGTCGGTTGGCACAGGCTTTCGGTGTGCTACCGGATACACCATCATGGCCTGATGCCTTACAAAGGTTCACGCTGTTGAAAGGATTTCTGACATTGGCCTCCAAGACAGAGATTACGGAGTCAGCAGATGCTGCAGGGATTCGCACAGGTGTAGTTTTATTCTCCTTTTCATAGCCTGCATAAAGGATGTTTAGCTCATTTAGGAGAGAAGCATCAGAGTTATTCATGACATGAGGTTTCGCCTTGTTGGAAGTAATGGCCTGCAATCTCTGCTAGAGCTGATGTGAATTGGATTCTTCCTCTAACTTCAATTGACATTGTTTACTCACTCTTAAAATAATCTTACATATGTCATACCTGAACTTCTTGTATAGATTTGGATCACTGCTCTTGAATGCCAGAGATGCAACCCTCAGCAAACTATGAATCTCCTGGTTTGTCCATGGCTATTGGTTTGGTCCAGTGTGTTACTGAAGGCACACACTTATCCGCACGAGTTTTGAAGTCTATGACAACGATGGCATATTGATTCATATTTGAAGATGAATGCCTGAGTAATCATTGCTGGAATGCAATGGATGCTGACGTTAGAGAGGGCAAGAGTCTGATTGGCATGTAATATCCAACATGGTGAAATACTTACAAACGATGCTTGTACAGGCTGGCTCCTTCATTAGCCACTGTAACCATCAGATGCCGGTGCCATTCAGAAAAAGAAACAAGACGATACTGGAGAAGTGTAAACAAAATTTGCCACACACATTAAACGTGACAAAGCAGTAGAGTGTTATGACAAATGCCCCCCTCTGCAAAAGTGGTCACAATCTTACTAATGACTTTGTCACCCATGACATCCAGGTCAGCCACGCATGTGTAGACATTCATCATTCTTCCTCCTGATGAGTACGGTTCTCAATAAAATCTGCAGTGGTTTAATAAGTGGTATTACCTTGACTGGTGTCTCCTGCATTTTGAAATCAAGCACACTGGTGCATATTGATTGGAAACAATTTGATGAATGAGGTGTCCAAAGATCGCAGTTTGTTGCAACTTCAATAGATTTTCCCAACAGACCCATATCACTTACATTTCCTGGTGGCTAACCATTTTAATTCCTCTCTCCATTCCTATTCCATGCCCTCTTCTTCTGCCACGTAAACATCACTGTCAGGGTGAAGAAGCAACCCCTCACATTCTGCCTAGGTAGTTTTAGCCTGATGGTATAAACATCAATTTCTCTTTTTGTATTTTTTCTTCATTTTTTTCTTTTCCTCTACCCATTCTAATCCCCACTCTGGCCTCCAACTTCTTCTCCTCACCATCTATCACCTCCCTCTGGTGCACCTTTCGCTCTTCCTTTTCTTTTAGGGTCTAGTCTCCGCTCCTATTAGATCCCTTCTTCCTCAGCCCTTTACATTCCTGCTTCACCTATAACATTCAAACTTGTCCTCACCCCTCCCCCCCCACCTTTTTATTGTGGCCTCTTCCCCCTTCTTTTCCAGTCTGTTGCAGATTCTCATCCTGAAATATCAAATGTTTATTCATTTTCAAAGAGGCTGCCTCACCTGCTGAGTTCCTCCAGAATTTTGTGTATGTTGCTGTTACTTATGTGGTGCTGGTTGATCACTTGTTGACTTGATCCGACCTGGTAGAGACAAGTGACAGACCTTCACACCATTTACAGCTTGGAAATTGTCATGAAGTATTAATTATATGGTAGGTCAAATTTGAAGACAGAATATAATATTAATGGTAAGACTCTTGACAGTGTGGAGGATTTGAAAGATCTTGAGGGTCGTGTCCAAAGGACACTCAAAGCTGCTGCGCAGGGTGACAGTGTTGTTAAGAAGCTGTATGGCGTGTTGGCATTCATCAACTATGGGACTGAGTTTAAAAGCTGTGAGGTAATGTTACAGCTTATAAGACCTTGGTCACCTCGCTACAGAAAGGATGTGGATGCTAAAGAGAGAGTGTAGAGGAGATTTACAAGGATGTTGCCTGGATTGGAGGGTGTCCCTTATGAGAATGAATTGAGTGAACTTGACCTTTTCTTCTTGTAGTGACAGAGGATGAGAGGTGACCTGATAGAGGTGTATAAGATGGCGAGGGGCATTGATTGTGGGAATAGCCAGAGGCCTTGTCCCAGGGCTGAAATGGCTAACATGAGGAGGCATAGTTTTAAGGTGCTTGGAAATAGGTACCGAAGGGATTTCAGGGGTAGGTTCTTCACCCAGGTGGTGAAAGCCGATACAATAGGGTCTTCTAAGAGCTCTTAGATAGGTACGTGGAGCTTAGAAAAATAGAGGGCTATGCACTAGGGAAATTCGATGCAGTTTCTAGAGTAAGTTACATGTTTGGCACAACATTGTGGGCCGAAGGGTCTTTAATGTGCTGTAGATTTCTAGTGTTCTATGTTCATTCTAACCCCATGTCATTGCTGATAACTTGACATCTGATCACATGACATTTAGTCATATAATTCCTCCAAATATTGTCACGGTTACATAACCATAGTTGGTACACTGTAGTTTGCCTTTACTGCTTATGGCATCATGCCATTGTTTTTCAATGTGGTTTTCAACATCTACCACACATGTGGTGAACATGTAGATAACACAAAAAGTCCCAGTTTTCACTTGGCCAGTCACTTTCTTCTGTCAACATCCCTACCGACCAACTTGTCAGTGCTGCTGCAGACCTACCACAGATATTGGTCTCCATGGTCACCATTATCCACTTTTTAGAATCCATGATCAAATATTCATACACTTTGACTGTCATGTCCTGGTTCTTCTCTCCCTTGCCTGTCAAATCCCTCTCTCTTTGCAAATAACTAGTTTATGCCTTCTCAGGATCTGTCTCCATCAGAAACCCATTTCTTTCTCTCTATTTCTCTCTCTTCTTTCTATCTAAACTCCATCATCCCTCTCTCCACTCCCTATTTCCCTAGACTGCCTTGACCCTAATGTGGAACTTAGATCTTGGCAATAGCTAAACTCGATGACACTGCTCATTAGCAGAGCATTATCATATGCAATGGACAGGCTCAGAAAGCCCTTTGAGATGAGACACCCTGCAGTCTGTTATCAACTGTGCCCTACCGTTAAATCAGTTTCCAAATCAAAATTAACCTTACTGTGTAAAGTGGCGCATTTACGTTTGATCTTCTGAAGCTTGTTTCTTGAGCAATGCTTGTTCAAGGCTTTAAATTATCATTGAAAAGGAATAAACAGTCAATGTTTTGGGCTGAGATGCTTCATTAGGACTGGAAAGGAAGGGGAGAAGAAGCCAGAATACGAACATGGAAGGAGGGGAAGGAGTACAAGCTAAAAGGTGATAGGTGAAGCCATGTGGGTGGTGCAGCGGGGATGAAATTGGAAGCTGGAAAAAGTAATAGGTTGAAGAAAAAGGACTATGATAGGAGAGAAGAGTGGAACATGATGGGAAGGGGGAGGAGAAGGGGCATCACAGGGAGGTGATAGGCAGGTATGGAAGGAGAAGAGAAAAGGTGAGAGAGGAACCAGAGTGGACAATGAAAGTGGGAAAGGGGAGGTGGAAAAATGACTGGAAGTTAGAGATATTGATGTTTAAGCCATCACTTTGGAGGCTATCCAGACAGAACATGAGGAGTCACTCTTTCTATTTGAGAGTGACCCCACTGTGGCAGCAGAGGAGGCCATAAAGTTGGGTGAGTGGGCAAATTCATGGCAGATGCAATTTAATGTGGATAAATGTGAAGTTATCCACTTTGGTGGCAAAAATAGGAAAACAGATTATTATCTGAATGGTGGCCGATTAGGAAAAGGGGAGGTGCAACGAGACCTGGGTGTCATTATACACCAGTCATTGAAAGTGGGCATGCAGGTACAGCAGGTGGTGAAAAAGGCGAATGGTATGCTGGCATTTATAGCAAGAGGATTCGAGTACAGGAGCAGGGAGGTACTACTGCAGTTGTACAAGGCCTTGGTGAGACCACACCTGGAGTATTGTGTGCAGTTTTGGTCCCCGAATCTGACGAAAGACATCCTTGCCATAGAGGGTGTACAAAGAAGGTTCACCAGATTGATTCCTGAGATGGCAGGACTTTCATATGAAGAAAGACTGGATGAACTGGGCTTGTACTCATTGGAATTTAGAAGATTGAGGGGGGATCTGATTGAAACGTATAAGATCCTAAAGGGATTGGACAGGCTAGATGCAGGAAGATTGTTCCCGATGTTGGGGAAGTCCAGAACGAGGGGCCACAGTTTGAGGATAGAGGGGAAGCCTTTTAGGACCGAGATTAGGAAAAACTTCTTCACACAGAGAGTGGTAAATCTGTGGAATTCTCTGCCACAGGAAACAGTTGAGGCCAGTTCATTGGCTATATTTAAGAGGGAGTTAGATATGGCCCTTGTGGCTACGGGGGTCAGGGGGTATGGAGGGAAGGCTGGGGTGGGGTTCTGAGTTGGATGATCAGCCATGATCATAATAAATGGCAGTGCAGGCTCGAAGGGCCGAATGGCCTACTCCTGCACCTATTTTCTATATTTCTATGTTTCTATGTCAGAATGGGAATGGGGATTGGAATTAAAATGGTTAGCCACCGGGAAATCCTGCTTGTTGTGGATGGAGCGAAGGTGCTCAACATAGTGGTCTCCCAAGCTACACCAGGTCTCACCAATGTAGAGGAGGCCGCATTGGGACCACTGGATACAGCGGACAACCCTAACAGATTCGTAGATGACGGGTCTCCTCACCTGGAAGGACAGTTTAGAACTCTGAATATAGAGGTGAGGGAAGAGGTGAATGGGCAGGCGTAGCACTGTTTCCACATGCAGGTTTAAGTGCCTTCCCTCAGCACTTATCTCTGCAAGTTGAAGAAGTGTTACACCCACCCATTCAGCTCCTCCCTCACCTCTTCTTTTCTCCTTACCTGTCTATCACCTCCCCTGTTGCCCTTTCACCTTCCCTTTCTCCGATGATCCACTCCCCTCTCCTATCAGGTTTCTTCTTCCTCAGCCCTTTACCTTTTCCACCTCACTTCATCCCCACTCACCACCCAGCCAGCTTCACCTATCACCCTCTACCTCATACTCCTTCCCCCTCACCCACCTTATTGTGACTTCCTCCCACTTCTTTCCATGTCCTGATGAAGGGTCCTGGCCTGAAATGTGGACTATATATTCATTTCCATACAAGTTGCCTGAACTGTTGAGTTTCTCCAGCATTTTGTATGTGTTACTCTGGGTTTCTGCCATCTGCAGAATCTCTTCTGTTTCAATGATCTTTGTCTGTAATTTCAACATGTGCCATACCTTCTACCGTATATCATGTGCAGTACGTATATGTGAGTGATGTGTTCAAAGACTAGGTTTGTATGACTATATCATTCAACATAAATACATAGGTCTGCCTGCAGGTCTTGTGTGACTATAGGCTTAAGGAAAGCTGCCTGTCTTTGTGAGAAAGTTGTAAGTAGGTGCTTCTGTGAGGATATAATAGACATGTGAGACAGTGAAGGGGTTGACAACGTGAGGAGAATGTAAGTGGCTGTATAAGATTGATAAAGTTGTGTATATTAAGCAATTTTGCATTAGAAGTAGGTTAGGACTGAATGCTAAGTGCTGCTAGAATGATACATATCAACATATATCTTTGTAAGACAATGCAAAGTAATCTATTTGATGTTCTGCATTGATAGTAAGCAGGTTTTATTCTTGTTATTCTGCTTTTGGATGTTAGAGAGATTTAATTCAGTTCTGTACGACTCTGTGCAAATTCACCATGTGTTGCTGTCTGAATGTCAACTAAACAACACACATAGTCCTCTGCATCCACTGATTGGGTATCTGCAGATATTCATGCTTGCAAATGCAGCCCCGGTCCCATTTCTGATTTTGTTTTTAGCAAATACACATATGTACATGTACTGAGAAACAACCACAGTCTATGAAACTTGGTAATCAGTTTCCAGGCCAATTGTGTCAAGTGACTTACTGCTGTGAGATGTTTGACATTTTGGTTACCACACTGCACCTTATGATTTCAAGCTGAGCTTATCAGTTTCAATGTAATCACTTGCAGTTTGTTTGGTAATATAAATTACTTATAGAAAATTAAACATCTCAGACCATAAGACCATAAGACATAGATGCAGAATTTGGCCTTTCAGCCAATCAAGTCTGCTCCACTATTTGATCATGATTGATCCATTTCCCTCTCAATCCCATTCTCCTGCCTTCTCCCTGCAATATTTCATGCCCTGACTTATCAAGAATCTGTCAACCGCTGCCTTATATATACCTAATGACCTGGCCTCCACAACTACCTGTGGCAACAAAATCTACAGATTTCTTCTGGATAAAGAAATTCCTCCTCATCTTATCTTAAGGCATTTATTAATTTGTGCTGACATTTTTGGAGCATAATAGAACAGGTTTATTTTTATTTGGGGTTTTATTGGGTACAAAAGGGAAAGACTTAATGGCATACGTGTTTTTGGTGTCTGTGTGAATCGATACCCTATCACTGCTGGATAATAAGGACATAGTGTAAATGTGAAAGACTGGAGAAAAAGTGATTTATCTTCATCTTCATTCCCCCTTCACTGCTGTCTTTCAAGGTGCTGCTTCATTCACGATTTTGTGCCGTACTTATTCGGTGATTCGGTGACATCACCCGTCTCGGATCCACATGAAAGCATCCTTCCATCACACTCACACCTGTTTCTTTCAGCATTTGTCTGGATGGCCAACACTAATTTTAAAGTTGCCAGTCTTCAGATAAATCTGCCGATGACTAGGTTCCTTTTCAAGAGAAAGCAATTTACTGCACTTATTCTAATTTATCTTTTAATAAATCTACCCCCAGCTTTTTAACTTAAGCCCTGACCGTTCCCGATATGAAATCACAAATTCCCTTACTTGACTCCAAGCCCTACCCACTGCCAAGCTTAGACCATGTTTCAGTACATCAGCTGTGCAACATCACTTTGTTGTTGTATTTTCATCACTTTTTCTACAATATCATTTTCCATGCTTAGTTTTATCTTTGAAGGCTTTTATTAAGTATTCTTTCTTTGATCCTCACCAGTTTCTATAAAAGCACCATATGCACGTGCACCCCAGCTTCTTGTGGAATTGTTCTCTCTTGTCCTCCTTCCCATCATACAGAAGATACAAAAGCCTGAAAACATGTAATACTATGTGCAGGAATACCTTCTATCTCACTTTTATAAGACTACTGAATGGCCCTCTTATACAATAAGATAGACTCTTGCCCCCGCAATTTGCTTTGTCATGGCCCCACACACTATTTTCAGTCTCCACTGCATTTTCTCTATAACTATACTGTTATATTAAAAATAAAATAAAAAGGCATCCATTAGTCTTGCGAGACCATGAAGCTGTGCCTGGAAAGTCTTCACTCTCCAGGGCGCAGGCCTGGGCAGGGTTGTATGGAAGGCCAGCAGTTGCCCATGCTATAAGTCTCCCCTCTCCACGACACCAATGTTGTCCAAGGGAAGGGCAGTAGGACACATACAACTTGGCACCAGTGTCGTCGCAGAGCAATGTGTGATTAAGTGCCTTGCTCAAGGACACAACACATTGCCTCAGCTGGGGCTCGAACTCACGACCTTCAGGTCACTAGTCCAATGCCTTAACCACTTGACTACGTGCCCACTCGGTGTTATATTATGCATTCTGTTATTGCTTTTCCCTTGAATTACCTCAACCTACTAATGAGGTGAAATAATTTGTATGGATGGCGTGGAAAAATAACAAGCCAAATATGAAGGAAATCCAGCTCGTCTTCCACTGAGCAAACACTGGAGAGCAGCACCCGAAGGGAAGGGCCAGCCCTCAGTCCAGCATGGACACTGTGATACATCATCTACAGCATCTATGGCTACAACCAGAGCCATGCAGCTCCTCCACTAATGGTCTCACCAATAAAGCGGTGTATCAGACTTACAGTGTCCTACGTTACCAATTTCCAATAAGGTCTTACGAGCACAGGAAAAACATTCAAGACATCAATCAAAGTTAGAATGCACAGTGCCTTTGTGCACTAACTTCAATGACTTTCTATAGCATGGTCCACCCCAAGCCCAGCTCCTCCTGCACCTTCGCTATCAAGCAACTCACTGATGGGTTAGACCAGCAGTTCTTGAAGTTCTTAATATCCAGCAGTGTCTTGCAATCATAAAAAAGACAATAATACCTTTGGTTGGACTTGGAGAGGCTGCTGTGACATGGCATATCACCATCTTACCAAAGATTTTCTAATCTATGTCCAAGACCTGTCCAACTTTCTTCTAAATGTCATTAATGTACCTGCCGCTACCACTTCCTGTGGCAACTCATTCCACACAGATACCACAACTTGTGTAAAAAAAATTGCCTTTTGAGTTCCTTTAATTCTTTCCCCCTCACCATAAACCTATGTCAGCTAGTTATTGATTCTCCAACCCTCGTAAAAAGACTGACTGCGTTCACCCTCTCTACTCCCTTCATGATTTTATATGCCTCTATGTGATTACCTTTCACAAAATAAAATAATTATTGAGTCTCTCCCTATATCTCAGTCTCTTAAGCCCTCGGTAACATTGGTAAATTTTCTTTGCACTCTTTCATGTGTAATGTCATCCTTCTCAGTGACCAAAATTAAGGACAATCGTCCAAAAGCCCTTTTATTATTCTATATATCTGCAACATGACCTCCCACCCTTTCTTCCAATGCCCAAACTTATCAAGACCAGCATGCTAAAAGACTTCTTCACAACTCTGTCAATCCATGACTCCACTTTCAATAAACCATGTACTTGCACCCGAATGTAGGCCTGTTCACAACACAGCTATTCTGTTCACTGTGAAAATCCTACCTGAATTTGATTTTTCAAAATGCAATGTTTCACACTCCCCTGAATTAAACTTCATTTGCCATTCCTTGGCCCACTTACTTAGCTGATCAAGATCCCTCTGTACTTGCTTGATAACATTCTTCATTGTCCGCCATATCACCTGTTTTAGTTTTATCTGCAACTATGTTAGTAACTATGCCTTATGCATTCTTACTTGAATCATTGGTACAGATGATAGACAACACTAGATCCTGGACTAACCCCTGAAGCACACCTCTGGTCATGGGCCTTCAGTACAATTAACAACCTTCTACCATTACTCTCTGCAATTTTGTATCCAATTGGACAGCTCTTCAGGCAATCTATCCTTCCAGGGCAGCCTACCATGTGGAACCTTAAAGAAGTCCATATAAAGCATGTCTACCTTCCTATCCGCATCAAACTTTTTGTCACGCCATCAAAATATTGAAGTAGATGAGACATGAACTCTCATGCACAAAGCCATGTTGACTTTCCTTAATCAACTCCTGTCTTTCCAGTATATCATATCAGTTTGGAAAAGTATTTCTCTGTCTTGAATCTTGCTGCTATCTATTTCAGGCTAATTCTCAGGAAGCACAAGATCACACCTTTATGTGCAGAGTCAACCCTGGCCTGGATCAGAGGTGGTAGCAGGGCTCAAAGAGTGAACTCAATGCGGTGATTCACTCTCAAAGATTGGTCCCTCAAAGACAGGATAAAATAGTCCAAAATCAACATGGTTTCCTTAAGAGAAGATCTTGTCTGACGATTCTATTAGAATTCTTTGAATTTGAATTTGAATCAGAGTCCTTCTGTTTATTTTTGAGTCATTTGCAGATTTGAGTCATCCACTCACTTCCTTCCTCTGAAACACTGATACCTGGAACCTGAAGCTGCATACTCTATTTAACATTGACTCCTGAATAAGGATTGGTGTGTGTTCTCCTGACTTCATCTTCTTGAAGCCCACGATTGACTCTAGTCTTGCCAACTCAGAGTGCAATGATGTTACTACAACAGTACTCAACCAGCCAATCTATCTCATCATTGTAAACCTCCCCATTGCCATCTGTGAATCTGCCAACAGCAGTGGTGTCATTTGTAAAGAGGTGTGGTCTCATTCCTGATTGTTGTGATACCTCACTCTCATCAGTTTTTAGATGAGTAGCAACAACAGACACAGAAGGAGACGATTCAACCCATCTGGTCCACATGAGCTCCTCAGCAGACTAATCCCACCAGTGCCAAGTCTCCCTTTTATATTTCCATGTTGCCTTCCCAAATGCCCACCAGCTCCTTTTTGAATCCTTTGCCACTTATTAGGATTGGGTAATCAACAGGAACTAGTTAAGTGACCGACACATCTTGGGAATGTGGGAGGAAATTAGAGCACCCAGGGAAACCCAAATGGTTACAGGATGTATGTGCAATCAGCACACAGGCACCACCAAGATCAGGATTGAACTAGGTTTCCAGAAATCTGAGGCAGCAGCAGTACCCAGTCTATCACTGTGCTCTCCATTGTCTGAGGTCGAAGGAGACAATGTTATTTCCTGCTGGGGGATGACAGGGACAAACGGATGATGGAATAACCTTGCCTAAAGCTAACATGGACTTGATTGGCTGAATAATCTCCTGTGTCATGATAAGTATGTGAAGGCAAGTAGAAATATGGAACATATTCTCTCTGGAGCTACAGATGCAGGAGCAAGTGACAATTGCCTGATGGAGATAAACATATTTTTATACGGTGGTTAAAAAATGGTATATTGCAAATTGGATTAATGCTGTCACATGTACTGGAATGCAGTGAAAAGTTTTTTACATTCTGTTTCATTACAGCAGTGCATTGAGGTAGTGCAAGATAAAACAATAACAAGTTAAAATAAAGTGCTATAGTTACAGAGAAAGTACTGTGACTATAAAAAGTATTCACACCCCTTGGAAGGTTTCAAGTTTTATTGTTTTACAACATTGAATTGCAGGGGATTTAATTTGGCTTTTTGGACACTGATCAACAGAAAAAGACTCTTTTGCGTCAAAATGAAAACAAATTTCTACAAATTGGTCTAAATTTATTACAATTATTAAACACAATTTAATTGATTGCAGAAATACTCAACCCCTTCAAGTCAGTATTTAGTAGATGCATCTTTGACAGCAATTGCAGCCTTGAGTCTCTATGAATAGATCCCAATTAACTTTGCACATCTGAACACGACAATTTTTCCCCATTCTTCTTTACAAAACTGCTTAAGCTCTGTCAGATTGCATGGGGATCATGAGTGAAGAGCCATTTTCAAGTCCAGCTACAAATTCTCCAATGGATTGAGGTTTGAACTCTGACTTGGCCACTATAGCAAATTAACTTTGTTGTTTTTAAGCCATTCCCATTTAGCTTTGGCTTTACGCTTGGGGACATTGTCTTGCTGGAAAACAACTCTTCTTCCAAGTTGCAGATCTCTTGCAGACTGTATCAGGTTTTCCAACAAGGTTTCCCTTGTCCATTTTCATAGTCACATCCTCAAAAAATTCCAGAAGATTAGTCAAGCACGATTAGCCCTTCGTAAATCCATGCTGACTCGGACCGATCCTGTTACTGCTATCCAGATGTGTCGTAATTTCATCTTTTATAATTAACTCCAGCATCTTTCCCACCACCTTGAGATTCCTTGAAAAATAAGTCACAGATAGATAAGGCTGTAAAGAAAGGTTTTGGCACATTAGCCTTCATAACTCAAGGTATTAGTTTTGGAGTTGGGATTTCATATTCAAGTGTGTAAGATATTGGTGTGTCCTCATCTGGAGTATTGTATGTAGTTCTGTCACCTACCTACAGGAAAAGTATCAACAAGGTTGAAATAATACAGAGAAAATTTACAAGCATATTGATGGGACTTGAGTGACTGAGTTACAGGGAGAGGTTGAATAGCTTAGGTCGTTAGTCCCTGGAGCATAGGAGAATGAGGGAAGATTTGATAGAGGTGTACTAAATCATGAGGGATATAGATAGGGTAAATGCAAGCAGGCTTTTTCCACTGAGGTTAGGTGAAACTAGCACTAGATGTCATGGATTAAAGTTGAAATATGAAATAGTTAAAGGAAACATGAGAGAGAGCTTCTTCTCTCAGGGGGTTGTGAGAGTGTAGAATGAACTGCCAGCAGATATGGTGGATACCCGATGTAGATTGGGAGACTACTTCACCGAGCACCTACGCTCCATCCACCAGAAAAATGGCACCTACGCTCCATCTACCAGGCCTTGTCGAGGGAAGTGCCTTTTGAGATAAGTGCGAGTCTTTGGCTCAGGAGTGTTCGGCGAGGAGGCTGAGGGAAGAGACTACGCCACAGTTGGAGAGGGTGAGAAGTGGAGAAGAGATGACCGCTAGGCTGATTTAGTGTGCTGCGTGCATGATGTGGGAGGTCAGGGACACTGATAATGCCTCTGGATCCTACAGCTGAGGAAAATATGTCCAGTTTCAGCTTCTGAAGGACCGTGTTGCAGCACTGGAGAGGCAACTGGATGACGTTAGGTTAATCTGGGAGAACGAGAGTTTTCTGGACAGGACCTACAGTGAGGTCGTTACACCCAAGATACAGGAAGAGAGTAGGAGGACGACGATGAGCAAGAAAAGGATGCTTGAAGTACAGGAGACCCCGGGAGATGTGCCTCTCGTAAACAGGTTCTCCCTCTTGGAAGCTGTTGGGACAGAAGACAGTGCCAGTCTGAGAGGCGGACGGGTCTGCGAGTCAACAATTGGTGCTGAGGCAAACCCGAGGAGACAGACGTCAGGCAGAGCCATGGTAGTAGGGGACTCCATAGTGAGAGGTACAGAAAGGGGTTTCTGTGGCAACAGGCGAGATTTAAGGATGGTGTGTTGCCTCCCTGGTGCCAGGATCCAGGACGTCAAGGACCGATTGCAAGGAATCCTCAAGGGTGAAGGAGAACATCCAGAATTGGTGGTGCATGTCGGCACAAATGACGTGGGGAAGAAGAGGAAAGACATTCTACAGTGCGACTTCAGAGAACTCGGAAGAAGGCTGAAAAGCAGGACTTCCAGGGTGGTTATCTCCGGTTTGCTTCCAGTTCCCCGTGCTGGAGTGGTCAAGAACAGGGAGATAATGGATCTGAATGTGTGGCTGAGGAAATGGTGTAGGAATCAAGAACTTACATTCTTGGACCACTGGGGTATGTTTTGGGGTAAGGATGAATTGTACAAAGGGACGGGTTGCACTTTAATAAGCGGGGCACCAGCATTCTGGCAGGCAGGTTTGCCTCTGCAACACGGGTAGTGGGGGGGAGGGGATGAACTGGAAATATAAGGATGGAGATAAAGGGAAAGTGAGAATAAGAAAAGTTAAGAATGACAGCAGAATCAACAGAGCGGAAAGCTCAAGAAGGGATCGTACAGTATGGCCAAGTGATATAGGAACTGATATGGGAGGTGAGGGGAGTAATGAATTAAAAGTATTATATATGAATGCACGGAGTGTAAGAAATAAATTTGATGAGCTTGAAGCACATTTGGAAATTGGTAAGTATGATGTTGTGGGAATAACAGAGACATGGCTTCAAGTGGACAGGGCCTGGGAAATGAAAATTCAAGGGTATACGTCCTATCGAAAGGACAGACTGATGGGCAGAGGGAGTGGGATGGCTCTGTTGGTGAGGAGTGATATTCAGTCCCTTGCGAGGGGGGACATAGAATCAGGAGACGTAGAGTCAGTATGGATAGAACTGAGAAGTTCTAAGGGTAGAAAGACCCTAATGGGAGTTATCTACAGGCCCCCAAACAGTAGTCTGGATGTAGGGTGTAAATTGAGTCAAGAGTTAAAATTGGCATGTCGCAAAGGTAATGCTACAGTTGTTATGGGGGACTTCAACATGCGGGTAGACTGGAGGAATCAGGTTGGTACTGGACCCCAAGAAAGGGAGTTTGTGGAGTCCCTCCGAGATGGATTCTTAGAACAGCTTGTACTGGAGCCTACCAGAGAGAACGCAATTCTCAGATTTAGTGTTGTGCAATGAACCGGATTTGATCAGGGACCTCGAGATAAAGGAGCCATTAGGAGGTAGTGACCATAATATGATAAGTTTTAATCTACAATTTGAGAGGGAGAAGGAAAACTCGGAAGTGTCAGTATTACAGTTGAACAAAGGGAACTATGGTGCTATGAGGGAGGAGCTGGCCAAAGTTCAATGGAACAATACCCTAGCAGGGATGACAGTGGAACAGCAATGGCAAGTGTTTCTGGGAATAATGCGGAAGGTGCAGGATCAGTTCATTCCAAAGAGGAAGAAAGATCCTAAGGAGAGTAAGAGGAAGCCATGACTGACAAGGGAAGTAATGGACAGCATAAAAATAAAAGAGAAGAAGTATAACATAGCAAAGACGAGTGGGAAGCCGGAGGATTGGGAAACTTTTAAAGAGCAACAGAAGGTAATAAAAAGGCAATACGCGGAGAAAAAATGAGATACGAAGGTAAACTAGCCAAGAATATAAAGGAGGATACTAAAAGCTTCTTTAGGTATGTGAAAAGTAAAAAAATAGTTAAGACCAAATTTGGGCCCTTGAAGACAGAAGCGGGTGAATTTATTATGGGGAACAAGGAAATGGCAGACGAGTTGAACAGGTAATTTGGATCTGTCTTCACTAGGGAAGACACAAACAATCTCCCAGATGTCATAGTGGCCAAAAGACCTAGGGTAATGGATGAATTGAAGGAAATTTATATTAGGCAGCAAATAGTGTTGGATAGGCTGTTGGGTCTGAAGGCTGATAAGTCTCCAGGACCTGATGGTCTGCATCTCAAGGTACTTAAGGAGGTGGCTTTAGAAATCATGGACGCATTGGTAATCATTTCCCAATGTTCTACAGATTCAGGTTCAGTTCCTATGGATTGGAGGGTGGCTAATGTTGTCCCTCTCTTCAAGAAGGGAGGAAGAGAGAAAATGGGGAATTATAGACCGGTTAGCCTGACGTCGGTGGTGGGAAAGATGCTGGAGTCAATTATAAAAGATGAAATTACGACACATCTGGATAGTAGTAACAGGATTGGTCCGAGCCAGCATTGATATACGAAGGGGAAATCGTGCTTGACTAATCTTCTGGAATTTTTTGAGGAAGTAACTATGAAAATGGACAAGGGAGAGCCAGTGGATGTAGTGTACCTGGACCTTCAGAAAGCCTTTGATAAAGTCCCACATAGGAGATTAGTGGGCAAAATTAGGGCACATGGTATTGGGAGCAGAGTACTGACATGGATTGAAAATTGGCTGGCTGACAGAAAACAAAGAGCAGCGATTAACGGGTCCCTTTCGGAATGGCAGGCGGTGACCAGTGGGGTACCGCAGGGTTCAGTGCTGGGGCCACAGCTGTTTACAATATATATTAATGATTTAGATGAGGGAATTAAAAGTAAAATTAGCAAATTTGCTGATGACACAAAGCTGGGAGGCAGTGTGAAATGTGAGGAGGATGTTATGAGAATGCAGGGTGACTTGGACAGGCTGGGTGAGTGGGCAGATGCATGGCAGATGCAGTTTAATGTGGATAAATGTGAGGTTATCCACTTTGGTGGTAAGAACGGGAAGGCAGATTATTATCTAAATGGAGTCAAGTTAGGAAAAGGGGAAGCACAACGAGATCTAGGTGTTCTTGTACATCAGTCACTGAAAGCAAGTATGCAAGTACAGCAGGCAGTGAAAAAAACTAATGGTATGCTGGCCTTCATAACAAGGGGAATTGAGTATAAGAGCAAAGAGGTCCTTCTGCAGCTGTACAGGGCCCTGGTGAGACCACACCTGGAGTATTGTGTGCAGTTTTGGTCTCCAAATTTGAGGAAGGACATTCTTGCTATTGAGGGAGTGCAGCGTAGGTTCACAAGATTAATCCCTGGGATGGCGGGACTCTCATATGTCGAAAGATTGGAGCGACTGGGCTTGTATACTCTGGAATTTAGAAGGCTGAGAGGGGATCTTATTGAAACATATAAGATTATTAAAGGACTGGACACGCTGCAGGCAGGAAGCATGTTCCCGCTGATGGGTGAGTCCAGAACCAGAGGCCACAGTTTAAGAATTAGGGGTAGGCCATTTAGAACTGAGTTGAGGAAAAACTTTTTCACCCAGAGAGTGGTGGATATGTGGAATGCTCTGCCCCAGAAGGCTGTGGAGGCCAAGTCTTTGAATGCTTTCAAGAAAGAGATGGATAGAGCTCTTAAAGATAGTGGAATCAAAGGTTATGGGGATAGGGCAGGAACTGGATACTGATAGTGGATGATCAGCCATGATCACAGTGAATGGCGGTGCTGGCTCAAAGGGCCGAATGACCTACTCCTGCACCTATTGTCTATTGTCTAAAAAGTGGAATCTCCCGGAGGCCACCCATTTTAATTCCGCTTCCCATTCCCATTCCGACATGTCAGTCTATGGCTTCCTCTACTGCCATGATGAGGCCACACTCAGGTTGGAGGAGCCAAACGTTATAAACGTCTGGGTAGCCCCCAACCTAATGGCGTGATCACCGATTTCTCAAAATTCTGGTAATGCCCTGCCCCTTCTCCTTCACCATTTCCCATTCCCATTTCCCTCTCTCTCCTTATTTCCTTATCTACCCATCACCTCGCTGTGCTGATCCTCCCCCTTCCCTTTCTTTGATGGCCGTCTGTATGTACTCTCCTATCAGATTCCTGCTCCTCCAGCCTTTTTATCTTTTTTACTAATCAACTTCCCAGATCTTTACTTCACTCCTCCCACCTCCAGCTTTCACTGATCACCTTGTACTTCTTCCTCCCTTCCCCTCACCTTCCAGCTCTGACTCCTCACCTTTTTTCTTCTAGTCCTGATAAAGGGTCTAGGCCCAAAATCTCAGCTGTTTATTCTTTTCCATAAATGCTGCCAGGCCTGCAGGGAGAGTTCCTCCAGCATTTTATATGCGTTGCTTGGATTTCCAGCAGCTGCAGATTTTCTCTTGTTTGTGGTAGATATTTGAGAGAAATTTGGATAAGTATAGGGATGGGAGGGGTATGGAGGGATTTGGTCCGGGTGTAGGGTGGTGGAATGAGGCAGAATAATAGTTTGGAAAGGACTGGAAGGGTCAATGGGCCTCTTTGTGTGATGTAGTGCTCTATGACTCTGTGACCAACCTGTACATTTAATTTAAGCTCTTACAAGAAAAGTCTCCATTACGATGCTAGTGCAATAAAGTGTTGATGCAATATGTCAGTAGGCCATTTTTTGATTCGATGAAAATCATTAATTTCTCAAAAAAGGTAGATAAACAGATATTATATTGGCACAGACAGCTAAATTTGAAGTGGAATTTCAGGACAACATTCAAAATTCATACAAAATACAAATTAGGAACAGATGTATGTGACATAGTCACTCCAGCCTTTTCTATCATTTATTAAGATCGTGCCTGATCTGTTTGTAATTGCAGTTGTGCATCTCTGCCTATCCCTTTTCCTTTCTTATGAAGTACCTGCCTTAAAAATATTCAAATTCACTTGATACAATTTCATAATGATGAGCAATAAACTTGGAACTAGATCAGGAAAAGTGGAGGTGTGGCAGTGGGGATTCTTTGAAAAGATGAGTTATGTAAGGTACAAAGGAGTAGCTCACTTCAGATTGAGCTGAATATATCCCTCGTAGACTGAATGAAAGCAGGTAATGATTTTGGAGTATCACAGGCAAGTCCAGGGCAAATGGAGAAGGTGAAGGTCATGAATTATATGCAGCTGATGGAGAAATAGTGGGTTTCTTCCTGTCCTCACTTTGTGTTTTAAATTAATCTTACTTATAATATGCACAAGTAAGGCTCTGAACAATAAATGAGACAGACAGCCTCTGAAAATGCATTAAACTACAGTCAGTGCTGAGTTTCCGAAAAGGTGAATTAGCACACATGTGCTGTAAGATTTGTGGAGAATTGAATCTTGTAAACTGGAAATATCAATTACAGGTGTGTTTTCTCCGGAATCCAATTGTCTGTTGATGCTGAGGCCCTCACAGTATCTATCTTCATCCATGGGAACTTTCATTTTTAGAATCAGATCCATCCAATAACCGCTGGGGAAGGATGTAATTTGAATTGTAGCGCTATGTAGTGAATATTAACCCAAATGCTGGATCTTTAGGACAGATGACAGAAGTAACTTTTTGCCTACAGAGTCTCAGGCTATAAAATTCAAGTCTGGAGAGAGTGATTGAGTCAGGAAATTGGTAACACTCCAGATTCACCAGCTGAATAAAGGAGTGTGGTTGAATATTTAAAATGGAACAAATGTAGTTGGAATATATTGTTTGTGGGGATTACCCATTTAAATAGATCCACTGAGGGGTACTTAAGGGCCATTTAGACAGACTCATGAACAGACAGGGAATCGAGAGATATGGACCATATGCAAGCAGATGTGCAGCTGAAAGTTGCATCATGGCTGGCACGGACCTTGTGGGCCAAAAGGCCGTTTATTTGCTGTAATGTTCTGTGCTGCATATTCTGTTTCACTGGGCCAAACAGGTTGTTTCCATCTTGTTGCTTCTATAACAGCCAAGAGAAAAACTGATACTAAGACAAGTTTAAGTCTGGAGTGTGTTACTTGTCTCCGAAACAGGAGAGAATTCAAAGGACTTTGTCTGGCCCTTTGAGCTGCGCCACCCAACAAACCCCGCCAACCCTGATTGACCCTGATCCAATCACAGGAAGACTTACAATGACCAGGTAACCTACCTGGTATGTTTTTGGACTATAGGAGGAAATTAGAGGACCTGGAGAAAACTCATAACTCATCAGGGGTGATTGATAAGTTCGTGGCCTAAGGTAGAAGGAGATTAATTATTAACTTCAAACTTTCTGCACAATCACTCAAAGAGTTGACCTGCATCTGCATGTAACGAGAGCTGTATAACTCACCTCCTTCTGCCTTAGGCCAGAAACTTATCAATCACCCATCTGTGCATACTTTTTGGAGGTCCAAGATCTGTATGCTCCATGACCGCTGGACTAAGTGACTAAATGTAGGAGGGGACTATGTTGAAAAATAAATGTGCTAGGTTTTCTAAAACTCCTACCTTAGGCCACAAACATATCAATCACCCCTCGTATAAACCTGGTTCATCTATAAATGCCATATCAGTGCTGTTGAACAGCATCCTGTACTATAGTGATCTCAGGGATACAAAATTATTCCTTTATAAGTTAAACATTGTATTTGTGCCAACAAACAATCTTCTGGAAGATCTCAGCTGGTCAAGCAGCACCTGTGGAAGAAAAGAAATTATTAACATTTAGGGTCACAACTTGCATCAGGGACATTGATATTACATTTGTGACTTAGCACTTTTCTTCAGATAAGGAAATGAGGAAATGAGCTAGGTAAAGCTATTGGCATGCCAATAGCTCATATTTTGAGGAACTACTTGGAGAAGTAATATATATTATTTTTAAGGTATAGTTGCAGAATTAGGCCATTTGGCCCATCGAGTCTGCTCCGCCATTTCATCACGGCTGATCCAATTTTCTTTTCGGTCCCAATCTCCTGCCTTTTCCCTGTATCCCTTCAATGTCTGCCTTAAATATACATAAACACCTGGCCTCCACGGCTGCCTGTGTCAAAGAAGCATATGAGAAGCATATTTGTTAAGCATATGACGAGTGTTTTATGTCTCCACATCTGTATGTGATGGTGTTCAAAAGGATTGTGGGATGGGGGGGGGGGGATCTCATTGAAATCTATTGAATACTGAAAGACCTGAACAAAGTCTATGTTGAGAGTGTGTTTGCATTGAGTAGGAGAGCTAGGATCTGAAGGCACATCCTCAGAGTTAAGAGACATCCCTTCAAAAATGAGTTAAGGAGGAATTTATCCAGACACAGAAAGGTGGATACGAATGGTAATTCATTGCCATTGAGGGCAGTGCAGGGCAAGACAGGTGATGTATTCAAGGCAGAGAATAATGGATTTTTTGCTTCTTAAGAGGGTTAAGGGTTACAGGGAGAAGGTTTAGAATAGTGTGGAAAAGTAATCAGTCATGAATGAGTAACAGAGCTGATTCAGTTGGCTGAATGGCCTAATTCTGTTCCCATATCTTATTGATTTCGGGTGCATATTTCATTAAGGTGGCAGTTTCCCATAAAAGAAGGTACATGAAATGTGTAGAATCAGTAAACCCCATCTCGAGCACTTCAGCTCTGCGTTTTGAACTGGAGGCACCACTGAATAAAACTAGCCATGGCACACAAGGCTTTAGTGTCCTGAGTACGTTGGATGAGTATACAAATGAATTTCACACTGCTACTTTCCTGCTTTGTATGCATCACTGAAGGGAGTCATAAAGTATTCCTGTCTGGGACTAATACAGCTGAAATCCACAGTCACAGCCATGGATATTTCAGTACGTAACATAGTTCTAAGATGTTTAAAAATTCTATCGATCCTCAAAATCAGTACATCGTTCAAGAGAGTGAACCTTTGCAAAGATCATGTCTTGATGGTGTACCTGGTAGGACACTGAAAACGCGCCAACCAACTGGCGGGAGTGTTCATGGTCATTGTCAAACTCTCAATGCGGCAGTTGGAGGTTCCTGTCTGATTTTAAAAGGCAACAATTATACCAGTGCACAGGAAGAGCAGGGTGAGCTGCCCCAATGACTATCCCCCAAATGCACTCACATCTACTGCAATGAAATGCTTTGAGAGGGTGGTCACGGCCAGAATCAACTCCTGCCTAAGTAAGGATCTGGACCCATGACAATTTGCTTATTGTCGCAATAGGTCTGTAATAGCTGCAATCTCACTAGCTCTCCATTTGGCCTTGAATCAACACTCAGGTTTCAACACCGTCAAAACCTCATTACTAAACTTCAAAACCTGGGCCTCTGTACCTGCCCCTGCAACTGGATCCTTGACTCACTCATCTGGTGACCAAAGTCAGTGCGAATTGGAAAAGACATCTTCTCTTCGCTGACAATCAACACGGGTGCACCTCAAGGATATGAGCTTAACCCACTGCTCTGTTTTCTATGCCCAAGAGTGTGTGGCTTGGCACAGCTCAAGTGCCATCTATAAATTTGCTAATGGTACAACGATTGTTGGCAGGATTTCAGATGGTGATGAGGAGGTGTGGACAGGAGTGAGACAGATCAGATGGTTGAGTGATGTAACAACAACAACCTCGGATTCAACGTCAGTAAGACTAAGGAATTCATTGTGGACTGGGAAGCTGAGGGAACACACATGTCCTCATCGGGCGATCGGCAGTGGAAAGGATGAGCAGTTTCAAGCTCCTGGGTGTCAACAAGTCATGATCTATCTTGGGCCCAACATATTAATGCAATTATAAAGAAGGCATGACAGTGGCCATCTTTCATTAGAACTTTTGAGGAGACCTAATCTGTCACTAAGGACTAGCAAATTTCTATAGACGTACCATGGAGAGCATTCTAGCTGGTCAGATCCCCGTCCGGTATGGAGGGGCCACCACACAGGATCAGAAAAAAACTTCAGAAATTTTCAAGCTCAGCCAGCTCCATCATAGACACGAGCCTCCCCAGCATCAAGGACATCTACAAAAGGTGAAAAAAAGGCTGCAGCTATCATTAAGGATCCCCATCACCAAGGACAAGCTCTCTTTTCATTGCCGCCATCAAGGAGGGGGTAAAGGAGCCTGAAGACACAGACTCAATATTTCAGAAACAGCTTCTTCCCCTCCACTCTCAGATTCCTGAATGAACAATGCCACATGTACATTATCTCACTATTTATTTCTGCTGTCATTTTGCACTATTTATTTAATCTAATTATATATTTACATGTCTAGTAATTGATAGTATTTTATTATTATATATTGCATTGTAATACTGCCAAAAAATGAAAAATCTCATTACATACTGTATGCCAATGACGTTAAACCTGATTCTGATTCTGTTGGGAATCATGTTTCTGGATCTTGGACCAACATATGTGACATTTTCTCCAGGATTCATTCTAGCCTATTTCCAGCTCAGAACCCCTTACCTAATCATCTGCAGTAAGAAGCAGCTCCCTTCCAACTCAGCAGCCCTGAACAGAGAACAAGAAATAGGGGCTACGTCAGCTCTGAATAATTGTCATCTTAAAATGGAAAAGCTTTATGTGATTTGAACTTCACCAAGGCTAACGGCCAGCAAATATTTTTATGGAGGGCAAGTTGAAGGGCGCATGGGAAGAACTAAAACGTACTTGGAGAACATTTTGTTCAAATGAGCAATAATAATGCATCTTGAGAAGTATGTGCTTGAGTGGGCAGGATTGATGAGTATCTAGGTATAGTGAATGCTGACTAAACAAGCAGGAGGTTAAGTGGGGCAAATAGAGAATGGGAAGTGGGAACAAAAATTAATAAATTATCCTGAAGTAAGAAGGTCGGAGGTGGAGCATTAGAAAGGACATGAGAAGCTTCTGGCATGATGAAGCTGAAAGTAAGAGAGGAAGGGGAGTGGTGTTTTTGATTGGGGAGAATAGCACGACAGTGCTGAGGGGATATACCTGGGTTAAGGCCCAGTGAGATTATATAGGTAGGGCTCAGAGGCAAGGAGTGGGTGATCACTTGGATGGGATTGTACTGTACTTTAGGCCCCCTAACAGTTAGCAGGGATTCGAGAGCAAGTATGTAGGGAGATCGCAGATGCTGTTGGAATAATAAGGTTGTAATAATAGGTGATTTTAACTTCCTTGGTTCGTACTTCCATAGTGTTTATGGTTTGGACGGGACAGAATTCTTTACAAGTAAGTTTTCTAAGGCAGTATTAGAATGGCCTATCAAGTGGGGCAAAAGTTGAAATCCTCTTGGGAAATGGGGCCTGGGCAACTGACTGATGTGTCAATGGGGGAGCACTTTGACCATAATTCTATTAGTCCGGAATTAATTATGTCCATTCATCAGTTTTATGATGAATTGTTTTTATCACATAGCTGTCCTTGAGCCTGGTGGTATATGCTTTCATATTCAATTTTTTCATTGGAACATAAGAGAATGATGGATGACCTTACAGAGGAGTATAAAATCATGAGGGGCATAGAAAGGGCCTTCAAATTCCTCCCTGTGGAAACCCTGCCCTATGACCAATGTGAAGGAGCACCTGAGAAAGGCAAAGGAATGCAAAAATAATTGATAGAAGAAGCAGAACATTTCCTGTTCTATCTACCATCCAACCATCCCAGCAACACCGTCTCAGTGCACATCAGCATCTTCAGTCCACCTCCTCCCCAGAGTATACAGAACTAGCATGGAGTTAACATGCATTGGTTTTAGTGGGTACATTTGAATGTGACTTGCTTTGCACCTGAAAAATTAATACATTTTCTCTCAAGCTTATTTTAACAAGGTGTTCACAAGCAGAAAGAATCTCCTAACAAGGTGTGCTGTTTTTTTCCCATATTTCTGTTAATTGCATTTCAGCAATTTAATAACAGCTACAGCCGAGATAGTTAGTTACCTGAGGGAAAGGTGACATGTGAAAAGGAGACTAGGCAACGCAGCTAACCTTGGACCAAAGAATATGCCTGATAAAAAATCGATAAAAGTAGCAGAACATTTCCTGTTCTATCCACCATACAACCATCCCAGAAATAAAATTATTATTTTTCTTGTAGTTTAATTGTTCCAATGCGGCATATTAAAATAAATGAAATACACTTTATTGTAATGTCATTTATAACAGTCTATTTATTTGAGAAACGTGTGCTTTACTGGTTGAGCCAATAGTCAGTTGCCCATCCCTTGTTGCCTTTGAGAAGCTGATGGTGAGCTACCCTAACTTGAGGTGTGTGTGTGTACCACAATGTTGTTAGTTCAGATGGTACAAATTACAGCTACTGTGTGCCAATGGTGGAGTGAGTGAAAGGTTGTGGGTGGGGTACTCACCAAGTAGACTGCAGTCCAGCTGCTTGAATGTTGTTGAAGCTGCGTTCATCCAGGTAAGTAGAAAGCATTCCATTACCACCTCTGACCTGAGCCTAGTACATGCTGGGCAGATTTTGAGAAGATAGGAGGTGAGTTACTCTCCATAAGATTCCTAGTCACTGATCTGTCCTTGTAGCCACATTTTCAACTCCAGGTCAATAATACTGGATGTTGATAGTGGGGACTTCAGTGATGGTAATTCCATTGCCTATCAGCAGGTGACAGCCAGATTTCCTCTTGCTGGACATCATCATTGCCTGACACTTGAGTGGGACAGGTATTACACTGATCAGCCCAAGCCTGGATATTGACCAGGTCTTCATACATTTGGTTATGGATTGCTTTATTGTCTGAGGAGTCACGGATTGCGCTGAGTATTGTGTAATCATCAGTAAATCTTTCTGTTTCTGACCTTATGACTGAAGGAAGGTTATTGATGAAGCACCGGAAGATGGCTGGGCCAACGACACTACACTAAGGAACTTCTGCAGAGATGCCCTGTAGCTGAGATAACTAACCTCCAATCAGCACCATCATCTTCCTTTGCAATAGATATGATTCCAACTGGCTTTAAGAAATTCATTCCAATTCCAAATTGAAGTGTTTTGTCCCTTCTTTTTCTTCCTCACAGGTGGAATTTCACTTGTTTCCTCGACGAAGGAAGCTGGCAATGTGAGCTTTCTTTTATAGTGGTTGTTGTACAGGATGTCTCACACCAGCTTCACAGTGTAGCTTCTGGCCCAATGGCACCGAAAAACAAGATTTCTGGATTTGAGTCCAGCACTGTTGAAAACTCAGTGCATGCACACACACACACACACACACACACACACACACACACGCACACATGCAAGATGCGCATATAAATACCTACCCAGTCAATTGAAATGGGAAAAAGGTACCTGATAACTAATTAATTCTTGTCACATTCACTGATATACAGTGAAAAGATTTGTTTTCATGATTATTCAATACATAATTTTATGATGCTGGATTAGGATGTAAAATCATTATTTTTCTTGTAGGTTAACTTTTCCTATGCTTGCATGTATTTTTATCACCTACATGAGTGTAATTGTTCAAAAAGTATTCAGTAATTGTATCACAGCTGATTCCATTCTTTTCTAGAAGTTTCTTTGCAGCTTGTGTCAGGGCAATTGAACCTGACTATTTCACAGGCTATCTCTTGTCACTGGAACGTACTTTGTCTCCCTAGTGAGCTAGCTGATGATCACGATTCTTTGTTCTTTGTTCTTTCTCCTTTCTTTATTTAGTTCTTCATTCTTATTATACTTAAGAATGTAATCGATGGCTATGAACAACAGGTTTTATTGACTTCATTCCTGTCTTTTGAAGAGCCTTTGGATCAATATCACCAAAAGCACAGTGTATTCAGACAATAAGGAGCAAGGTCATGATAAGGTAGATTGAGAGATCAAGTAAAGAGTATTTTCATTTTACAAGAGGTCCATCCAATTATTTTATGTTAACAACGAGATGAAAGCTGCCCTTGAGCATAGTGATGTATGTCTCCAAACCTTGACCTAATGGAAGGAGGGAGAAGAGGGAATGACCAAGGATGGAGGGGTCTCTGATTATGTTGGCTTCTTTGCCAAGGCAGCAAAAAGTGTCGACAAATCAGTAGAGAGCAGCATGACTTTTAGGACAAACTGGGCTCCAATGTCTTGTGGCCCTGGGTAGAGCAGTTGCCAGGTCATGCAGTAATATTTCTGGATAAGGTGATTTCTATAGTACATATATAAAAATTGGTGAGGGTCAATGAGGACCAACTGAATTTCCTTAGCTTTCTGAGGAAGTTGGTGAGCTTTCTTGGCTGTGGCATCAACGCGGCTAGACCAGGACAGTCTATTGGTGATGTATACATCAGGAATTTGAAGCTAGAAACACTCAGCATGTTGAGCTACATTGTTGAAAGAGAAATTGTTGCTGTTTCAAATTGAAATCCTTTCATCAAAACATTGGTCTGAGTTCTGAGTAAATGTTTTTGACCTAAACGCTTAACTGTTTCTCTTTCCACAGGTGTTGCCTAATCTACCCAGTATCTCCAGTGATGCATTTCAGATTTCCATCACCTGCACCGTTTATAAAAATAAAATTATACTGCTACACATACCCAGATGCAGAGGCACAGACCCACATTCACCTAGAACACATGTACAGAACCACACTCAGTCACAGACATATTCTAACCCTCATGCACTGAACACACCCCCAACTTTAGACTCTTTCTGCAACTGTTTTCCTGTCCTCCTTGCCCTACTGAATCTCCAAGACACCGCAGAGCTCATCCCTCTTGGCACCCGGACCCATCATGCATTCTGCCCTCTGCTCTCTCCTTTCCCCACTCTGTAGCCTTTCCTCCACAGCCACTCCAGACTCTAGTCCCTTGTTCTCTCATTCTCTCCAACAGGGTAGGATCCTGTGATTGCTAGAGATGCTGGAATCTGGACCAAGAAAAGACCTGCAGGAGTAACTCAGCAAGTCAGACAGTATCTGTGAGGGAAAGGAATTGTTGATTGATGAAGGTTTGTTTTGTATTTGAAGGCTGCAGCTCAACAAGACCACCATCAGATGGCGCACCTCCCCCAGAACCAATTGTTTGTGACCTCATCGTCACCATCCAACCAGGAGCAGGGAACCCTGTTCCAGTGAGATGGGAAAGGGTTGGCATGTCTGGACAGAATTCCGGGCAGAAGGAGGTGGATTCACTGCCCTAGAGGGGAAGTCTCACTTGATCTGATCTTCTCTCCACATACACACTGCCCCAAAATTGCAGGGACCCCAACTTCCACTGCCCAGAATCCCCACTTCCATTGATCCTGGTGCTCCAGAACCCCTGACCCGAAATTCTGACAATTCTTACTACTTTTCATCCATGCACCACAGAAAGCATTCTACTTGGATGCATTATGGGTTGTTATGGCAACTGTTCTAAATGCAACTGCAGGAAAATGCAGACAGTTGTGGACATACAATATATAGCTGAACACATCATGGAAACCAACCTCCCCTCGATGCCCTTTGTCTATACATCTCACTGTTTCCGTTAAGCAGTCAGCATAATCAAATACCTTACACACCCAGAACATTCTCTCTTTTCCTCTATTTTATTGAGCCGAAGATACAAAAGCCTGAAACCAGACTCAAGGACACAATTTACTCTGCTGTAATAAGACTACTATCTGGTTTATTGGCACCATAAGATAGGCCCTTGACCACTCAGTCTACTACAGTATGATCTTGCATCTTATTGTTTACCTGTACTATATTTTCACTGTAACCGCTACACTTTATTCTGCATTGCTATTGTTTTATCTTGTGTTACCTCAATGTACTGTTGATCTGTATGAAAACTATTCAAGATGAGCTTTTCACTGTACGTCAGTACATGTGACAATAACAAGCCTAATCTAATCCAATTTCACTGTTACAGTGAAGCCAAATGCAAGCCAAATGAATGTTACTTCATATTCCACTTGCATTGTCTACAACTCAATGGTATGAATTCCTCCAGTTTCAATTAACCCACATTCTGTGTTCCTTCCCCACTCCTACTAGTCCACCCCGTGTCTTCCTCCTCTTGTTCGCCTTTTCATCTCTCCCTCCTCTCCCCATCCTTGCCATTAGCCAGTTTGCTACCCCCCTCCATTTGGCCAGCATCCCTCACTTTCCTGTTTTCACTAATCACATTACAAATGCTCTTTCTACCTTCTCCCTCCTACCCATCCCCCTCCAACTGGATCTATCTGCCCCCTTTTTCCCACTCTCATTCTCCATCTGTTACCCACCTACCTCTGTCTTAAAAGTCTTCCGTCACCCTCCCTGCCATGGATTCAGCTGGCTGTCATCCCCCACCTTACCTGGTTACACCTGTCACCAATCTACTGCTGTCCCAGCCTGTGATGGCATTGGGTTCACTGTCCGCAAAGTCCTAAACTCAAAAAGAGATTTAAAGCCCTACCCAGGATAGGTATCCATAGGTACTCTCACTATAGGGAGGCCATACTGTATCCACCTACTCTTCAATGATTAACTTACTTCCCTGCGGTTAGGTCTATCTGCCAATGCCCACTATTTGAGTGGTAGGTTCCCTCCTCCCTACCAAGGAAGGGATACTTCCAGCTAACAAAGTAATTTAAGCAGCTTATTTTATTTTTAATGATACACATTTAAATGTAGACAAATAGTATCTGGAATGTGCTACCTGAGGTGGTGGAGAGGTAGATTTATCAGGGACTTTTAAGAGACATTTAGATAAGCACATGAATGTGAGGGGAATGGAAGGATATGTAGACCGTGTTAAGCAGAATGGATCGGTTTAGTTGGCCATTTAATTACTAACTTCACAATCAGAATCAAGTTTATTATCACTAGCATGTGTGGTGAAATTTGTTAACTTAAGCAGCAGCAGTTCGATGCAATGCATAAAAAGAAAAAAAAGATAAATAAATAAATTACAGCATATGTATATTGAGTAGATTAACAATTGCGCAAAAATAGAAACATATATTTAAAAAGTAAACTAGTATTCATGGTTTCAATGTCCATTTAGGAATCAGATGGCAGAGGAGAAGAAGCTGTTCCTGTAGTTTAATTGGTATGACACAAAATTGTGGGCTAAATAGCCTGTTCCCATACTGTACTGTTCTATATCCAATGTATCTGGACATGCCATGATTGCAAAATTATTAGCCTACTTATAAAGAGCCTCTCTGTGTCTTGTGTCTCCATGCAGGAAGATTACAGAAGAATGTAAAAGCAATAATGAAGGATTTTAGATTCTCCAGTTTTGACAGGGATTGGCTTTGTGCAAAGGGCTTGAAATGCATCAAAGAAAGTTTTTTTTTTAAAGTTAGTAGGTCGAGAATCCTAGCAGGAAGGGGGATAAACAAGAAGTATGAGTTTAATTGTACTATATTTTAGGAGTTCACTTTGAAGGTTTTTAAGGCAATCTGTATATAACTAGTCAGTGTTGGATCAGTGACTAAACAGCCAGGAAAAGTGATGGTTTGACCACAAATGCTAATTATAAATAAATTACTAAATTAGAATATTTCTGCCTGAGTCAAAGTAATTATGTACATCACAAATTAATCCAGAGTTAAACTGGTGAACTCTCATATTCTCCATTGTGATGCTGAGGCTTGTAACACAATATATGCCCCACAGACTATTTAGGGTGAAGGGGTGCTAAACCAGACCAGGAAAATACAGAGAAACTCAGAAGTTAATTTTTTTTTGTGTCCTGCATTTCTTCAACCACCCCCCAGCACCTCCCCACCCCACCCCCAGGTCAGCCACTTTAATCTGTCTTTGACTTTTTATATCATGCATCATGATACTCAAACCTGATCTGTCAATCAGGTAACACATCTGTTTCCTTTAAAATCTTGTTTCTCTTTGTTTGCTACATTCAAAAGACAAAGTGAAGGATAGAAAGCTTCAGAGAGCATTGTGAATGAAGTCTGGCACATCCCTCAGTTGGACAAAAGTTAATATTAACTTCTAGAACACATGGATTAGCCAATAGAAATTTGAATCCCACAGGCTCCAGATGAAAGAGTTTCTGACAATGAACATTGGTGAGGAGAAGTACAATTAATGGAGCAATCATCTGGTTTCCTAAACAATACGTTCCAATCAATATTATCTAAATGGTTTCTTCAAAAGAATGGAGTATATTACATATGAGGGAATATTGCTATTGAAGTTGGTGATGAATGCTCAGTGGTGAAGGAGAACTACAGGACTGCAGACCCTAGGAAAGACGGGAAGCATGTGTAGCCAGGCGACAATGCTCCACCAGCAGGACACGTGCTAGTCAAGAACTGTATCGTACCCTGAAACCTGGATTTAATAAAATCGTAAATCATATCTTAATTAAATTAATTAAAGCCTGCATACCTTTGAGCAATTTTCCCTCAGTAGGTTCATGTGAAGTGTACTGTTAGACGCTCATACACGATTGTGTAGCAGTTAGTGCAATGCTATTACACCGCAGGGTGTTCCAGAGTTCAGAGTTGAATTGTGGCACCGTCTGTAATAAGTTTGCACATCCTCTTCGTGAGCGCTTGCGTTTCCTCCCACAGTCCAAAGGCGTACTGGTTAATACAGTAGGTTAAGTGGGTATGTAAATTATTCTGTGATTAGGCTAGTGTTAAATAGGTGGCTTGCTGGGCAATGTGGCCCATTGGGCTGGAAGGGTCTGTTGTACACTTCATCTCTGAATAAATAATTCATGATCTAGAGGTACAAGAGACTGCAGAACACACAAATGCTGGAGGAACTCTCTGGTTCAGGCAGCACCTATGGATGGAAAGTACAGTAGATGTTTCAACTGCGCCTCTTCCTATAGATGCTGCCTGGCCTGCTGCGTTCACCAGCAACTTTGATGTGTGTTGCTTGAATTTCCAGCATCTGCAGAATTCCTGTTGTTTGTAGATGTTTCAAGTTGAGACTCCATATCTGGATAGAATAGTGGTCTGTTGTAACATGATAGGACAATGTGGTAGAGTAAGATAATGTTCTATTGGAAAAGTGAATCACACATTGATAGAAAACAAAGCTGAGGATGATGGTAGATTAAAATTAAATATGATACATGAAGCCAGAAGAGTGAGAAACCAAGGAGGTAATAAGAATATAACTAATATTAGTAAAGTAAATGTGCAGGAATATGAACGGCCAAAGATTCATAGGACTCCATAGCCCAGATTGTAGACTTCTGAAAGAAGACGAAGCTTTTGCCTCTATGGTGACTTTACACAAAATGTTCCAGCTTCAGGAACTGTGCAAAAAAGATTGGAAGACTAATACCTTAATATTCAATTCATCTTAAGATATATTTCTGCAGATATTGACACTTCAAGGATTGACGGTGGATATGCAATGGCAGGCATTTAAAGGTTGCATGGATGAACTACAACAATTGTTCATCCCAGTTTGGCAAAAGAATAAATCAAGGAAGGTAGTGCACCCGTGGCTGACAAGAGAAATTAGGGATAGTATCAATTCCAAAGAAGTAGCATACAAATTAGCCAGAGAAAGTGGCTCACCTGAGGACTGGGAGAAATTCAGAGTTCAGCAGAGGAGGACAAAGGGCTTAATTAGGAAGGGGAAAAAAGATTATGAGAGAAAACTGGCAGAGAACATAAAAACGGACTGTAAAAGCTTTTATAGATATGTAAAAAGGAAAAGACTGATAAAGACAAATGTAGGTCCCCTGCAAACAGAAACAGGTGAATTGATTATGGGGAGCAAGGACATGGCAGACCAATTGAATAATTACTTTGGTTCTGTCTTCACTAAGGAGGACATAAATAATCTTCCAGAAATAGTAAGGGACAGAGGGTCCAGTGAGATGGAGGAACTGAGCGAAATACATGTTAGTAGGGAAGTGGTGTTAGGTAAATTGAAGGGATTGAAGGCAGATAAATCCCCAGGGCCAGATGGTCTGCATCCCAGAGTGCTTAAGGAAGTGGCCCAAGAAATAGTGGATGCATTAGTGATAATTTTTCAAAACTCGTTAGATTCTGGACTAGTTCCTGAGGATTGGAGGGTGGCTAATGTAACCCCACTTTTTAAAAAAGGAGGGAGAGAGAAACCGGGGAATTACAGGCCGGTTAGCCTAACGTCGGTGGTGGGGAAACTGCTGGAGTCAGTTATCAAGGATGTGATAACAGCACATTTGGAAAGCGGTGAAATGATCGGACAAAGTCAGCATGGATTTGTGAAAGGAAAATCATGTCTGACGAATCTCATAGAATTTTTTGAGGATGTAACTAGTAGAGTGGATAGGGGAGAACCAGTGGATGTGGTATATTTGGATTTTCAAAAGGCTTTTGACAAGGTCCCACATAGGAGATTAGTGTGCAAACTTAAAGCACACGGTATTGGGGGTAAGGTATTGGTGTGGGTGGAGAATTGGTTAGCAGACAGGAAGCAAAGAGTGGGAATAAACGGGACCTTTTCAGAATGGCAGGCGGTGACTAGTGGGGTACCGCAAGGCTCAGTGCTGGGACCCCAGTTGTTTACAATATATATTAATGACTTGGATGAGGGAATTAAATGCAGCATCTCCAAGTTTGCGGATGACACGAAGCTGGGTGGCAGTGTTAGCAGTGAGGAGGATGCTAAGAGGATGCAGGGTGACTTGGATAGGTTGGGTGAGTGGGCAAACTCATGGCAGATGCAATTTAATGTGGATAAATGTGAAGTTATCCACTTTGGTGGCAAAAATAGGAAAACAGATTATTATCTGAATGGTGGCCGATTAGGAAAAGGGGAGGTGCAACGAGACCTGGGTGTCATTATACACCAGTCATTGAAAGTGGGCATGCAGGTACAGCAGGCGGTGAAAAAGGCGAACGGTATGCTGGCATTTATAGCGAGAGGATTCGAGTACAGGAGCAGGGAGGTACTACTGCAGTTGTACAAGGCCTTGGTGAGACCACACCTGGAGTATTGTGTGCAGTTTTGGTCCCCTAATCTGAGGAAAGACATCTTTGCCATAGAGGGAGTACAAAGAAGGTTCACCAGATTGATTCCTGGGATGGCAGGTCTTTCATATGAAGAAAGACTGGATGAACTGGGCTTGTACTAGTTGGAATTTAGAAGATTGAGGGGGGATCTGATTGAAACGTATAAGATCCTAAAGGGATTGGACAGGCTAGATGCAGGAAGATTGTTCCCGATGTTGGGGAGGTCTAGAACGAGGGGTCACAGTTTGAGGATAGAGGGGAAGCCTTTTAGGACCGAGGTTAGGAAAAACTTCTTCACACAGAGAGTGGTGAATCTGTGGAATTCTCTGCCACAGCAAACTGTTGAGGCCAGTTCATTAGCTATGTTTAAAAGGAAGTTAGATATGGCCCTTGTGGCTACAGGGGTCAGGGGGTATGGAGGGAAGGCTGGGTTCTGAGTTGGATGATCAGCCATGATCATAATAAATGGCGGTGCAGGCTCGAAGGGCCGAATGGCCTACTCCTGCACCTATTTTCTATGTTTCTATGTTTCTATGTTTCTAAAACAGAAATAGGCAGCAGGTCAGACAGATTCAGGGAGAGAGAAACTGTTAACATTTCAGGTTGAAACAGTTTCATCAGACTCAGTAAAAGATTAGAAATGGATACGCAAAAGGTAGAGAGGACCAGAAGGAAAGAATGAACTGCTGTGTGAGACAGTGGTGAAGCCCCAAAACGGTTCTGTCTAGACTATGTACACCTAGATCCCAAGCTCATGTGGGTCATTTGGTTAACTGGTAAATTGTCCCTGGAGTAGATGGGTGGAAGAATCTTGGGATGAAGGGGGTTGTGGTGGGAAGTTATTCAAAATGTGGGGAGAAAGAAATTGGTATTAACATAGGATTACTATTAATGGTTGCTTGATGGTCACTACATAGGGCTGTCCCTGTGCTTTATAAGAAATTATTGTCTGTGGGAAAGGGCCAGAGAGGAAGAGATTAAGTAAAATGGTGATGAAGAATTGAGACCTCTTTGGGACATATCCTGAACTGTGAAGAATTGACAGTTTTGTTTTATCCTTTGGGTGAAGAGGTTAAAATTGGGAGGAATCAGCTTGATATCAGCCATTGCCCACTTACAGCAAAGGCAAAAAGTTTGTTTTTTATCCTTTATGTGTCATGGATGCTCAGTCATCAAGCAGCTGCAAGAATGACTTGATAGATATTTATGTATTTTTGTAGTTTGATAGATAATGACACATCAGTGTAGCTGTTAGATATTTAAGCATGAACAAATCAGTAACAGCTATAGATTCTGGGTTCTCTGACTGATGTGTGATTTGTTGAACAAGCTAACCAGGAGTCGTGATACCATCACCCACAGTGACCTCATCAGCTCTCCTTGTACCTCTCCTAAATACTCAATTTTAGTTTGCCACATCCTTTCTCCAAACCTTCTCAGACTTAACATAGAACATGAAGGAGTAAAGGATAGAAACAGACCCTCCTGCCCACCAAACGAGTTAAGTTAATGGAGTCTGCGGAAGGAATCAAACAGATTAGGAGAACGGGCAAAGAAGTGGCAGATGGAATACAGTGTAAGGAAGTGTATGGTCATTCACTTTTGTAGAAGGAATAAAGGCATAGACTATTTTCTGTAAGTGGAGAAAATTCAGAAATTAGAGGTACAAAGGGACTAGGGAATCCCCATGCAGTATTATTTAAAGGTTAATTTGCAGATTGAGTCAGTGATAAGAAAGGCAATAAAATGTTAGCATTCATTTTCAAATGATTAGAATATAAAAGAAAGAATGTAATGCTGAGGCTTTTTAAAGCATTGGTCAGCCTGCACTTAGAAACATAGAAAATAGGTGCAGGAGTAGGCCATTTGGCCATTCGAGCCTGCACTGCCATTCAGTATGATCATGGCTGATCATCCAACTCAGAACCCTGAACCTGCCTTCTCTCCACATCCCCTGATCCCTTTAGCCACAAGGACCATATCTAACTCCTTCTTAAATATGGCCAATGAACTGGCCTCAACTGTTTCCTGTGGCAGAGAATTCCACAGATTCACCACTCTCGGCGAGAAGAAGTTTTTCCTCATCTCGGTCCTAAAAGGCTTCGCCGTTATCCTTGAACTGTGACCCCTTGTTCTGGACTTCCTCAACATCGGGAACAATTTTCCTGCATCTAGCCTGTCCAATTCCTTTAGAATTTTATACGTTTCAATAAGATCCCCCCTCAATCTTCTAAATTCCAGTGAGTATAAGCCTAGTCGATCCAATCTTTCATCATATGAAAGTCCTGCCATCCCAGGAATCAATCTGGTGAACCTTCTTTGTACTCCCTCTATGGTAAGAATGTCTTTCCTCAGATTAGGGGACCAAAACTGCACAAAATATTCCAGGTGTGGTCTCACCAAGGCCTTGTACAACTGCAGTAGTACCTCCCTGCTCCTATACTCGAATCCTCTTGCTTTGAATGCCAGAATACCATTCACCTTTTTCACCATCTGCTGCACCTGCATGCCCACTTTCAATGACAGGTGTACAATGACACCCAGGTCTCGTTGCACCTCCCATTTTCCTAATCGGCCACCATTCAGATAATAATCTGTTTTCATGTTCTTGCCACCAAAGTGGATAACCTCACATTTATCCACATTAAGTTGCATCTGCCATGAATTTGCCCACTCACCTAACCTATCTAAGTCACCCTGCATCCTCTTAGCATCCTCCTCACAGCTAAAACTGCCGCCCAGCTTCGTGTCATCTGCAAACTTGGAGATGCTGCATTTAATTCCCTCGTCTAAGTCATTAATATATATTGTAAACAACTGGGGTCCCAGCACTGAGCCTTGCGGTACCCCACTAGTCACTGCCTGCCATTCTGAAAAGGTCCCATTTATTCCCACTCTTTGCTTCCTGTCTGCCAACTAATTCTCTATCCACATCAATACCATACCCCCAATACTTGAAATACTGTGAGAAGTTTTGGGCCTCTTGTTATAAAGGATGTGCTGGCATTGGAGAAGTTGCATAGGATGTTCCTAAGAATACCCCCGGAAATAAAAGGGTTGACATATGAGGAGTGTCTGATGGTTCTGAACCTGTAGAAAAATTGAGAAACTTATCGAATATTGAAAAGCCTAGATAGGGTGGATGCGAAGAGCATGTTTCTTATAGTGGGGGGAGTCTAGGGCCAGTGAGTACAGCATCAGTATACAAAGATGTCCCTTTCCAACAGATATGTGGAGGAATTTCTTTAGACAAAGGATTGTAAACCTGTGGAATTCATTGCTATGGAGACCAAGTCACATTTAAAGTGGGGGTTAATAATTTTTTGATTATTAAGGACATCATAGTTACAAGGAGAAGGCAGGAGAATGGGGTTGAGAGGGATAGTGAATAATCCATGATGGAACAGTGGAACAAACTCAATGGGCTAAATGTCCTAATTGTGCTCCAATGTCTTATGGGCTTAAAGACACTAGGTCTCTCTGCCTGCACATGGTCTAAATCCCTTCATTCTCTGCACAGACATGAACCTATCTAGAAGCACTCCTCTTGAATCTAGCAATTAACACCCCTGGCAGAGCGTTCCAGGCCCTCACAACTCTGTGCAAAAAACATTCCCCTTTGAGCTTACTTCTACTTATTCCTCTCATAATCTGATAAACTTCCATTAGGTCACCACTTAGCCTCCACCACTCCAGAAAAAAACACCCAAGTTTGTCCAATTTCTCCTTATTGCACATGCTGCCTACTCTCAGAAGCATCCTGACAGAACCTCTTCTGCATCCTCTCCAAAGCCTTTACATCCTTCCTATAATGGGAGGACCACCTAATGCATATTATCTTTATTATTTATTTGTGCGTATATTTAAATATTGAAACACACAGGGAAATGCATCATTCGCCTCAAATCAGATCAGCGGGGGTAGCACACAAGTGTCACCATTCTTCCAGTGAGAACATCAGATGCCCACGCTTGCTAATCCTAACCGTATGTCTTTGGAATGTGGAAGGAAACCGGAGTACCTGGAGGAATATATATACCTCCTACAGACAGCATTGGGAATCGAGCCACTACCGACAATTGCTGGTACTGTGAAGTGACTGCATTACCCACTACACTAGCATGCTGCCCATAGATCCTACAGATGCAGCTTGTGTTTTCCTAAATGACATTTCATACAACCCTTTAGAAATAAACTTGATAATCTGACCACACAAAAGTTAAAAAAGTTGGTCAGTAATTACTTTTTTTTTAAAAAATCACTTTCAAATTTCTTCATAGCCCAGCAATCTTCAGCTGCATTTGCATTCATTTCCAGATTTTGGTCATTTAATTTGTCATTTTCAAGACATTATTATTATTTGTCTATTGCTACATATGACATAAATACTATTAAACCAAATTTATTTTAGTCTTTCACTTCAATATTGTTCAGAAGATGCGCCTCCCACTCTAATTGTCATTGGGATATTGGCGAACTACTACAATCTGCTACTACCTGTACTCATTTTTTTTGCTTGTCTTTACAGCTCATGTTGGTCCGCAAATGTCATAGTGGAAGGCATGCCGATCTAAACTGAACCGCTGCATTCACCAGCAACTTTTATGTGTGTTGCTTGAAATTCCAGTATCTGCAGATTTCCTCGTGTTTGCAATGATAACAGTGTTTCCCATCACAGAACTCAGTCCTCATAAAGAAGACACAGCCATTACCACATCTGGTAGTGAACGCACAGAATATGCACTCAGTGGCCAACCTGTACGTCTGCTCACTGTTGCAAATATTTAAATCAGCCAATCATGTGGCCACAGCACAATGCAACAAATCATGGAGACGTGGTCAAGAGGTTCTTTTGTTATTCAGACCAAACATCAGAATGTGGAAGAAATGTGATCTAAGTCATTCAGCTCATGGAGAGATTGTTGGTGCCAGACAGGGTGGTTTGAGTATCTGCTGATTTTCTGGAGTTTTTGCACACAGTAGTCTCTAGGGTTTACAGAGAATACTGCAAAAAACAAAAATAAAACACCATTGAGCAGCAGTTCTGTGGGTAAAAAATGCCTTGTTCATGAGAGAGGTCAGAGGAGGATGGCCAGACTGGCTCAAGCTGACAAGAAACTCAAATCACCGCATGTTACAAAAGAGTATCCTTGAATGGACAACACATCAAATCTTGAAGTGGATAGGCTACAGCAGCAAAGGACCACAAACATACGGAAGTGGAATCAGTGGCCAATTAATTGGCTATTGTGAAATCTGCATCCTGCACTGCATAGACCTCCATCATGTTCTTCAACACCACTTCCATAGCAATAGAAATCACACATGTTTACGAAATGTGAGCTCCTATGTATTAAAAACCTTAGTCTCAAAGTGTTCGTCAGTAAACCCATAGGCAGCTTGATCCCTGGGGGGAAGGAGATTGAGGAAATATAGTACAGTGACAAGTCCCTAAACTCAAGAAAGTTCACAGGTGTTGAACTGAAGCCATCAAAAATGTAGCTTTTTAAAAATTCTGAGGGTTTCATAGATCATAGAGCATGGCCCGTGGGGCCATTGAGTCTGTGCTCTCCAACAATTACTAATCTTACATTAATCCCACTATTTTTACTCTTCCCACAATCCCCTTGTAATGTATAGACCTATTTCTTTTAGAGCAATGACTCCCCTAGCACTATATATGATCTATTGTCTACATATGCGTATTGAACTGCTATCTACACATGTCCTTTGTTCTCTCTCTATCTCACTGCAGTATGAACACACCAGTTAAAACCATCTACCACATGCATGCTATTATTTTATATATAAGGGAAGCCTGAATACACTGTATACTACACAGTGAAAGATGCAATTAGCAAATTTAACGTGAAATTAACATGGCAATAGTTTCAGTCCAGAAAGTTGATGAATTTGATAGTAGTGCTAATGAAGGCTGGGAGTTGTATATCGAGAGGGCTGAACTTATTACAAGGCGAATGACATGGCTGAGCAGAAGAAAGACCACATGCTTTCTAGCTTTATAGGTGCAAGAACATACAGTCTCTTAAGCAAATTAGTAACCTGAAAAGCCAGCAAGCAAGACATTTGATGAAATTGTTACAATTTTACAAAATCACTTGAGCCCTAAACCACTGCTAATAGCTGAGTGATCTAGATTTTAGAAAAGGAACCAGTCAAAGGATGAAGCATTTTTGAATACATTGCAGAACTGCACAAACTTTCCCAGTACTGTGACTTTAGAGATGGACTTTCTGATGTATTAAGGGACAGGCTTGTATGTGGCATTCATAACAAAGCACTCAAAAGATGCTACAAGTATAAAGAGACCTAACCTTAGAAATCATTGACCAGTGCAATATCGTTAGAGACCACAGCAAAGGATGCAGCAGAACTACAGAAAAGGAGGCTAGTAGGTGAAATGCACAAAATATCCCTGAAAAGTTCAAAAAGCCAAAAATGTTATCGATGAGCCAAATCCTCCCATGATGCAAGTGACTGTTGGTTCAAAGAAACTGTTTGTAGGATGTGTCACAGATAAGGTCGCACACAAAGTTTCAAACACAAAACTAAGCAAATGCATAAAGTGACCAAATGTGAAACAGAATCAGATGATACAGAGTCTGATAAATGTGAGCTGTTATACCTGGAACGGCATCGTATTAGAAGCAGATCACAAAATCATATGGATCACAATAGATGTGTCTGGTGTAAAGCTGAAAATGGAACTGGACACAGGGTCAGATTTGTCTATAATTTCAGAGGCTGACTACAACAGACTGTTTTCTAAGATACCATTAGAGAATATCTCAGTGATGTTAAAGTCATATATAGGTGATAAAGTATCTCCCAACGGCAAACTGAAATGTGACATATGAGGACCAAATACAGCAGTTAGAGCTTTATGCGTTGAAAAGTAGAGGACCTTTTCAGATCTGAATGGTTGAGAAAAATCCAATTAGACTGGCACAAAATCAAAGCTCTTAGTGTGACATCAAGATGCAATGGCATCCCAAATGGTAGTACTAACCAGAGACTGGCACAGCTGCTTAATGCTAATCAGAAGGTGTTTGAGAAGGGGATTGGTAAACTCAATGACATGAAGTCCAGAACTGAACTGGATGAAGCAGCAAGACCAGGATTCCACAAAGCACATCCAGTGCCTTATGCACTATGTCCTAAAGTGAATACTGAACCTCAGAGCTTGGAGTTGTTTGGGATTCTCTTCAAGGTTGAGTGGAGCAATTGGGCCATGCCCATAGTCTCAGTGATCAAGTAAGGAAAGACTGAAGCCATTCACATATGTGGGGTGAACATTGAAATGGTGAACCTCTCCACAACGGATCACAGAGAACGTTGTCTTTGACAAGATGCCTGCCAAACCTGATGCCACTCCATAGGTCCAGAGGTGCTACCCTGAAAAAATAGAGCACACCCAAAAGACAGAGTCTTTCGAACAGTGAAGTTAGTTATGGACTGTTATTGTCTGTGAAAGGGTAATTGAACATTTTGTACATATATAGTTTTATGTTACATTAATCTAAAGGGGGAGAAAGTGTGATGTATGGATCTATTTCTTTTAGAGCAATGACTCCCATTAGCACTACATGATCTGTTGTCTATGCATGCACATCATTCTCTCTCTGTCTCTCTCTCTCTCTCTCTCTCTGCAATGTAACTACATCCGTTAAACCTACCTCCCACATGTGTGCTTTTTTAAAATTGATATGTAGTTGCACAATATTAACACCCTTTAACTGGCTCCAAATTATAACAGTCACATACACACAAGGGGCAGTTGTCTATAGCCAGTTCACTTACAAGCTCGGAGGTCTTTTAATATTTCCCCAAAGGAAGCCCGCATGGTCATAGGGAGCAAATGCAGGCTGAACACAGACAGCATCCAAGGTTAGAATGTTGGGATAAATTGGCCTCATGATAGTTTAGATACTTCATTCAATGATACACTGATCTTGATATGAGCTCCTTATAAGTGAACTCATGTGTGTAATTAGTAAATTCTATGTCTACAATAGCAGTTCCTCATTCTGCCCAACCCATCAACAGTTTTGTTAAGTTTGATATCACATCTTCCAGCCTCTTCTATTAAATTGTTAGCAAGTAATTCTGAATTGCAATCAGATTTGCTGGAATTGAAGGTTTCAAAATGAGCAGGTTATTAGCAATCTGTCATCCAGCTGTCTTACTCTGGCTTCTTCCCCCTTCCTTCCCAGTTCCAATGAAGGTTCTCAGCCCGAAATGTTGACTGTTTATTCCTCTCTATAGATGTTGCCTGACCTGATGAGTTCCTCCTGCATGTTGTATGTGTTACTCTGCAGTACCTCTTATGTTCAGGGTTATCTAATCCCTATCCATTTTATACACTTTCTGCGTGCTACACACGTAGGGTCAACAAGCTCACTTGGGATAAGAAAATGGGTGTCAACACCAATCACACACCAGACACTCAACTTACTGCATCGGGTGATGTATCTCATACAATCATATCAAAAAAAAAGATAGAATTTGTGTTTCAATCATCTCTTTCATACCCTAGGGCATCCTAGAGTATATTACAGTCACTGAAGTAAATTTGAAATGTAGTGACTGGTGTATGGCAAAAAAGTCAACCTGGATATAGCAAGCTCACACGCTCCACATTAACTAGATGTCTTTAGCTAACACAAGTTGCTGCATGTATGCTGGTCAGAGCACAAGGGAGAACTTCCATCAAAAGAATGCTATCAACTGGGGTATTGAGAATAGTAATTTGGATATTATGTTGCAGTCATTGGTGAGGCCATATGTGGGGAACTGCACAGTTTTGTTCACACTATACGCCTTTTTCGCTGCCGCTGTTAATGTGTGATCCAGGATCTCCGGAGGGGAAGGCCCTGAATCCTCGGCTTTGCTTATTGCTCAGCCGCTGGGGTGGGGTTGAAGCGCTCGGCAGAGATGGTGCTCGGTGCTCGGTGTCGAAGGCTGGTTGGAGGCTCGAAGTTTTTGGACGGATTCGGTCGGCTGTGGTCGGGTATTTCCAATGCATCGACAGTTGTTGGTGCCTGGAGGATTATGGCAGGGCGAGTTTCTCCCTTCTGCCACCTGCTATCGGGGACTATAGGGAGTCGATCAGAACTTAGAGACTTTTTTTTTATTGTTCCCATGGCGTGCTCTTTATCAAATTATGGTATTGTTTTGCACTGCTGTAACTATGTTATATTTATGTGGTCTTGTCAGTGTTAGTCTTTGGTTTGTCCTTTTTTTTGTGATATCACTCTGGAGGAACATTGTATCATTTTATAATGCATGCATTTCTAAATGACAATAAACGAAGACTGAGTGTCCTCATAATCTAAAAAAATTAGGAAAAACATGTTGCACAAGATCCAGCAATTCCTCTTTGTCTACCCTGCTTGTTACTCCCTCAAAGTAATACAACAGATTTGTCAGACACGATTTCCCCTCAAGGAAACCCATTCTTACTTTGACCTATTTTTTATGCTTCCCTCCCTTCTTGAAAAGTGGAGTGACGTTTGCAATTTTCCAGTCCATTCCAGAATCTAGTGAATCTTGAAAAATCATTACCAATGCTTTCACAATCTCTTCAGCTTCATCTTTCAGAACCCTGGGGTGTGGGCTATCTTGTCTCAGTGGTTATCTATTCTTCAGACCTTGCAGCTTCCCAAGCACCTTCTACTTAGCAACTGTGTATGTTTTCACAAATATAATGGTGAAAGTGTTTTATGTTGAAGAATATGTAGCAACTCATTTATTGAACACTAAAAACTGAACTCAATGCTTGGTAGATGTCTTTTGTATAACTTCCTCATCACGTCAGACCAGCCTCTTAAAGTGAACTCCAACCCGATGTCAGCAGTGGCCCCTCCAGAATGTACTAAAACTGGCATTGTGAGCCTGTCCTGGAACTTGGATTAGCAACATGGATCGGGTCCTCTGCCCATTGGTGAAGGAACACCTGGTGCCTCTGGCACGTCCAAAGGTGTGTTGACACACTCATGGTCATATCATGACACTCAGGGCATGGTAGTAGAATCTTCCAAATCTTGATGGGTCAGTTTAAGGTGATCTGCTGAAACATACTCAGGTTTACTCCTCTTATCTATGATAATCTTTTCTCTCCGATACAAAGTGGGGAAGGACCATTATTGTAAGTGGGCCAAAGGGGACGTTGGTGTGCATCATGGCAAAAGAAAAAAATAAGGTGGTACGTATGTCAACAGGAAGCCAAGAGATATTACAGGAAAGATAATTGCATGGATAGATGATTAACTGACTGACAGGAAACAAAGCGTGGGAATAAATGGGACCTTTGCGGGTTGGCTGCTGGAGACTAGTGATGTTCTGTATGGGTCAATGTTGGCAACAGATCTTTTCATGTCATATGTCAATGATTCAGATGACAGAATTGATGGTTTTGTGGCCAAATCTGTGGATGATATGAAGATAGGTGAGGGGTACGTAGTGTTGCAGAAGCATGGAGTCTGCAGAAGGATGTAGACAGATTGGGAGAATGGGCAAAAAAGTGACATGGATTGTAGTGTTGGTAAGTCAAAGGTTACGATCTTCGCTAGAAGGAATAAAGACATAGATTATTTTCTCAACAAATAGGCATCCATTAGTCTCATGAGACCATGGATTTGCGCCTTGGAAGATTTCCAGGGTGCAGGCCTGGGCAAGGTTGTATGGAAGACCGACAGTTACCCATGCTGCAAGTCTTCCCTCTCCACGCCACTGATGTTGTCCAAGGGAAGGGAACTAGGACTCATACAGCTTCGTACCGGTGTCGTCGCAGAGCAATGTGTGGTTAAGTGCCTTGCTCAAGGACACACACGCTGCCTCAGCCAAGGCTCGAGCTAGCGACCTTCAAATCACTAGACAAATGCCTTAATCACTTGGCCACGCGCCAACACTTTCAAAAAGAGAATATTCAAAAATCAGAGGTGGAAAGCAACTTGGATGTCATTGTACAGGGTTCCCCAAAGGTTAACTTGCAGGTTGAGGTGGTGATAAGACAGTCAAGTGCAATGTTTGCATCTATTTTGGGAGTATTAGAATATAAGAGCAAGGATGTAACGCTGAAGCTTTATAAGACATTGCTCAGGCCACACTTGGAGATTTATGAGCACTTTTGAGCCCCTTATCTAAGAAGTTCTGACATTGGAGCAAATCCAGATGAGGTTCACAAGAATGATTCCAGGAATGAAAGTGTTAACATATGAGGTGTCTGGGTCTGTACTCACTGGAGTTTTGAAGAGTGAGAGCGGACCTGATGGAAACCTATTGAATATTCAAAAGCCCGGATGGAATAGATGTGGGGAGGATGTTTCCTATAGTTCGAGGGTCTAGAACCAGAGCACACGGCCTCAAAGTAGAGGGATATCCATTTAGAACAGAGATGGGGAAGAATTTCTTCAGCCAGAGGGTAGTTAACCAATGGAATTTATTGCAACAGGCAGCTGTAGAGCCCAAGTCACTGAGTATATTAAATGCAGAAGTTAATAGTTTCTTGGTTATTCAAGGTGTCAAAGGTTATGGGGAGAAGGCAGGAGAATGGAATTGAAAGGGATAATAAATCAGCCATAATAGAACTGTGGAGCAGAACTGATGGGCCAAATGGCTTAATTCTGCTCCAATGTCGTATCCCTAATTCCCTTCTTGAACAAGGGAACAATATTAGTTTGCTGCCAGTCCCCCAGTGCCACACTTGTGACTAGCAAAGATACAATGAGCTTGGTCTATGTCCCAGCAACCTCATCTCTCACTTCTCAATATCCTAGTTTACATCACAGCAGACCCAAGGGACTTATTCACCTTAATGTTTTTTAAGACTCCTAATACCATATCTTTCATAATCTTGATATAATCTTATACTCTGCTGTCATCTCGGGACAGTCGGGAGCCGGAGGAGAAGCAGCGCGCCTGTCTGATGCATTATCCCCTAATGTTACTACTTTGCTGCATGGTCCTCTCCAATCCTTATTCATAGCTATCTTAAAGCTCAGTAACCTACCAAGTCTTATACCCAAGTACAAGGTCCACTACAGCCTCTCCTCTAGTTGGAATATGCATGTGCTGCTTCAAGAAACCCTCTTGGATAAATCTAACAAATTCAATCCCATCTAAACCATTTGTTTTGAGGAGTTCCTTATTTATGTTGGAAAAATTGACGTCACCCAGGATGATAACCCTATTGATTTTCCCCTGCATACCTGGTACTCGGTACCCCGTGACTATCTGGGGGTCTGTTTTATAAGCCCATCGTAGTGATAGCACCTTCCTTATATTTGAGTTTTATTCATATAGACTCAGTCAATGAACTCTGAGTGAAGATGTGATGTTGACTCTGACTAGTCACGCAACCCGTCTCCCTCTTTTGCTTTTCTAAAACATTGAACCTCTGAAACACTAAACTGCCAGTCATGTCCTTCTCTCAACTAAGTCTCCATAATTGCTACATCATCATTCACTGGGCTTACCCATGCCCTAAGTTTATCATCCTTACCCTGAATACTCTTCGCAATGAAGTAAATCCATCTGTCATGTAGCTTGTATACACTGGCCCCTGACTTGTCTGTTGCTCCTTATGACATTAGATTAGATTGGATTAGATTAGATCAGATTATGAGGACACTCAGTCCTCATTTATTGTCATTTAGAAATGCATGCATTAAAAAATGATACAACATTCCTCCAGAATTATATCACAAGAAAAACACAAGGACAAACCAATACTAAAGCTTACAAAACCACATAATTATAACATATAGTTACAACAGTGCTAAAGCAATACATAATTTGATAAAGAGCAGACAATGGACACTGTAAAAAAAAAGTCTCTAAGTCACAATAGCCTCATCATCTCACGCAGGCGGCAGAAGGGAGAAACTCTCCCTGCCATGAACCTCCAAGCGCCGCTAACTTGCCGATGCAGAACCATTGGAAGCACCCGACCGCAGCGGACTCTAAGTCCGTCTGAAAACTTCGAGCCTCTGACCAGCCTCTTTGACACAGCCTGTCCGAGCACCATCCTCTGCCGGGCGCTTCGACCCCGGCCCGGCCGCCGAGCAACAAGCAAAGCCGAGGAGTCGGGGCCTTCTCCTCCGGAAATTCTGGACCACTCAGTAGCAGCAGCAGCAAAGCAGGCATTTCAGAAATTTCACCAGATGTTCCTCTGTGCTCTCACGCCCTTCTCCATCAAATAAGGATTGTACATGGCACCCTACTTGACAAATAACAGACATCACCACTGTAGTGACCGATGCGAGCTGCGTCGCGCCACGATCTTCTCCTCCTCCTCCATATTACTTATCTTTATTCCCTCCATTTTGTGACCTGGTGCTTGGTTCCCATTCTCCAGCTAATCTAGTTTAATCCTACCCAGGTAGCAGCATTGAACCTTTCTGCTAGGATTTTCGTTTCTCTCCACTTACAGTGTAATTCACCCTCCTGTATGGGTCACCCCTGCCCCAGAAGAGATGCTAATGATCCAGAAACCCAAAAACCCATGCCCCCAGCACCAGCTGCTCAGCCACATTCTAATTTTCTGCTCCTACCCTCACTGGTACATGACCCTGAGAGGAATCCAGAGATTACTGCCCTTGAGGTCCTGCTGTGAATTTTCTTTTCCTAACACCCTATATTCATTCGTGCCTCTTTCTATTTATGTCATGGGTACCAATAAATTCACAAGGTTAGTTCAAACTTTGTGTTCCATCTTTTCAAGTGAAGCTTGAACCCATGACTTGATGAAGATCAAGTCAAGGGCACCACAATGTTATTAGAGCTCGGGGTATCAGAGTTTGCAGTTCAGTTCTGGTGCCATCTGTAAGGAGTTTGTATGTTCTACCTGTGGAATGTGTGGGTTTTCTACGGATCCTCTGGTTCTCTCCTGCAGTCCAAAGACATACCGGTTAGTAGGTTAATTGGTCATTGTAAATTGTCCGGAGATTAATTTAGGGTCAAATCAGGGGGTTTTGGGCAGTGCGGCTCGAAGATCCAGAAGAATCTACTCCATGCTGCATCTCTAAATAAAATAAAGATACTTGGATGCTTAAGGTAAATCCTGATTCTGAAATGTGATGTTTTCAGGTTTTGGACAATTAATACATGCCTTTAACATCAAGCCTCTCCTTCTGCAGCACATGGAAAGAACCATCTGTGAAGTTACTATCTGAGATATTCCTGCATTATTGGTATCATTTGCTTCCCAACACAAAGACAGAACTGCAAAACAATATGTAGACACTGATGTCTACTATAAGCCTACTGACTCTCACAGCTATCTGGACTATTCCTCTTCTCACCCTGTCTCTTGCAAAAATGCCATCCCCTTCTCGCAATTCCTCCGTCTCCGCCGCATCTGCTCTCAGGATGAGGCTTTTCATTCTAAGACGAGGGAGATGTCTTCCTTTTTTAAAGAAAGGGGCTTCCCTTCCTCCACTATCAACTCTGCTCTTAAACGCATCTCCCCCATTTCACGTACATCTTCTCTCACTCCATCCTCCCACCACCCCACTAGGAATAGGGTTCCCCTGGTCCTCACCTACCACCCCACCAACCTCCGGGTCCAACATATTACTCTCCGTGACTTCCGCCACCTCCAACGGGAACCCACCACTAAGCACATCTTTCCCTCCCCCCTCTCTGCATTCCGCAGGGATCGCTCCCTACGCGACTCCCTTGTCCATTCGTCCCCCCCCCATCCCTCCCCACTGATCTCCCTCCTGGCACTTATCCATGTAAGCGGAACAAGTGCTACACATGCCCTTACACTTCCTCCCTTACCACCATTCAGGGCCCCGAACAGTTCTTCCAGGTGAGGCAACACTTCACCTGTGAGTCGGCTGGGGTGATATACTGCGTCCGGTCCTCCCAATGTGGCCTTTTATATATTGGCGAGACCCGACGCAGACTTGGAGACCGCTTTGCTGAACACCTACGCTCTGTCCGCCAGAGAAAGCAAGATCTCCCAGTGGCCACACATCTTAATTCCACATCCCATTCTCATTCTGACATGTCTATCCACAGCCTCCGCTACTGTAAAGATGAAGCCACACTCAGGTTGGAGGAACAACACCTTATATTCCATCTGGGTAGCCTCCAACCTGATGGCATGAACATCGACTTCTCTAACTTCCGCTAATGCCCCACCTCCCCCTCATACCTAATCTGTTACTTATTTTTATACACACATTCTTTCTCTCACTCTCCTTTTTCTCCCTCTGTCCCTCTGAATATACCCCTTGCCCATCCTCTGGGTCCCCCCACCCTTGTCTTTCTTCCTGGATCTCCTGTCTCATGATCCTCTCGTATCCCTTTTGCCTATCACCTGTCCAGCTCTTGGCTCCATCCCTCCCCCTCCTGTCTTCTCCTATGATTTTGGATCTCCCCCTCCCCCTCCAGCTTTCAAATCCCTTACTCACTCTTCCTTCAGTTAGTCCTGACGAAGGGTCTCGGCCTGAAACGTCGACTGCACCTCTTCCTAGAGATGCTGCCTGGCCTGCTGCGTTCACCAGAAACTTTGATGTGTGTTGCTTGAATTTCCAGCATCTGCAGAATTCCTGTTGGTTATGTAGACATACTAACCTTTATTGAAAGACCAGGTAGAGGTAAACAGGGATCAGGTATGATGTCTTTTAGGAGTCATGGGAGAAGCAGCCAGATAATAAAGTTCAAATTCAGGGTTACTGTTGTCATAGGCATACATTCACACAACGTATCAATTGTATGAAAATTTGTCTTTGCAGCAGGAACACATTACGTGGCAAGGGCAACATAATCTCACGTAAACTTACATTAACATAAATTATACATGATTGCTGTGCAAAACAAACATGATGGTAGTGCAAGATTGATAGATAGAGAGAGAAAAAGAGAGAAAGTTAATACTTTGGACAAGGAAATCTGTGCAAAGCCCACCATTGTCTGCAGAGAGATTCAGCTCTCAACGCAGTGTAAAAAGTTATTTTGGGAGTCTGGATTCTGAACAAAGGTGTTCTTTCCTATGGCGTTACATTGCCATTCTAAATAGGTAAATTGTAAAAATCAACCTTCCTACAACAAAAAAGTTGAAACTGTATTTAATTTCCTACTGCTGCCTTTGTGCTTAAAAGTATAAAAGCTCAATATACTTAAATTCAGGGAGATTGTGCTGAGAGATTCTGAGAGAGCCTTCCATCAGATTTCCTCCTGAATGTTTGCCTGCGCTGAATAATGGACAATTACATCTGCAACTACAGAGGCTTATTCACAATCACAACACCCTGTAAAGAGTCACTCAACATTTCACTCCACAATACAGGAATATCTGAGCAGTCATATTGTGCAAATGACAGCGAAAGACTAGTCTATGTCTACCCCGAGGTTGTCCGAAATTGTAACTAAATTGAGAAATAACTTGAATGGCGAACAGTCAGCGAGAATTGGAGGAGCAAATCTGCAGAAAGATAGCAGACAACTGCAGGAAACATAATGTTGTGGTATTAGGGGATTTTAATTTTCCACATATTGATTGGGATTCTCATACTGTTAAAGGTCTAGACGGGTTAGTGTTTATAAAATATGTTTAGGAAAGTTTTCTAAATCAATATATAGAGGTATCAACTAGAGAGGATGCAATATTAGATGTCCTATTAGAAACGAGTTAGGACAGGTGACGGAAATGTGTGTAGGGGAACACTTTGGCTCCAGTGATCATAACACCATTAGTTTCAACCTGATCATGGATAGAGGTAGATCTGGTCCTCGGCTTGAGGTTCTAAGCTGGAAAAAGGCCAAATTTGAAGAAATGAGAAAGGATCTAAAAAGTGTGGATTGAGACAGGTTGTTCTCTGGCAAGGATGTGATTGGTAAGTGGGAGGATTTCAAAAGAGAAATTTTGAGAATGCAGAGTTTGTATGTTCCAGTCAGGATTAAAGGCAAAGTGAATAAGAATACAGAACCTTGGTTCTCAAGGGATATTGGAACTCTGATAAAGAAGAAGGGAGAGATGTATGACATGTATAGGAAACAGGGAGCAAATAAGGTGCTTGAGGAGTATAAAAAGTGCAAAAAATACTTAAGAAAGAAATCAGGAGGGCTAAAAGAAGACATTAGATTGCTTTGGCAGTCAAGGTGAAGGATAATCCGAAGAGCTTCTACAGGTATATTAAGAGCAAAAGGATAGTAAAGGATAAAAATCTGGTCTTCTTGAAGATCAGAGTAGTCAGCTATGTATGGAACCAAAAGAAATGCGGGAGATCTTAAATGGATTTTTTCCATCTGTATTTACTAAAGAAACTGGCATGGAGTCAATGGAAATAAGGCAAACAAGTAGTGACGTCATGGAACCTATACAGATTGAGGAGGAGGAGGTGCTTGCTATCTTGAGGCAAATCACAGTAGATAAATCCCCAGGTCCTGACTGAGTTTTCCCTCGGACCTTGAAGCAGACTAATGTTGAAATTGCAGGGGCCCTAGCAGATATATTTAAAATGTCAGTATCTACAGGTGAGGTGCCGGATGATTGGAGGATAGCTCATGTTGTTCCGTTATTTAAAAAAGGCTCTAAAAGTACTCTGGGAAATTATAGGCCGGTAAGTTTGATGTTGGTAGTAGGTAAATTATTGGAAGAAGTACTGAGAGATAGGATCTACAAGTATTTGGATAGACAGGGACTTACGAGGGAGATTCAATATGGCTTTGTGCGTGGTAGGTCATGTTTGACCAATCTATTGGAGCTTTTCGAGGAGGTTACCAGGAAAGTGGATAAAGGGAAGGCAGTGGATGTTGTCTACATGGACTTCAGTAAGGCCATTGACAAGGTCCCACATGGGAGGTAAGTTAGGAAAATTCAGTCGCTAGGTATACATGGAGAGGTGGTAAATTGGATTAGACATTGGCTCAATGGAAGAAGCCAGAGAGTGGTAGTGGAAGATTGCTTCTCTGAGGGGAGTCCTGTGACTAGTGATGTGCCACAGGGATCAGTGCTGGGTCCATTGTTATTTGTTATCTATATCAATGATCTGGATGATAATGTGGTAAATTGGATCAGCAAATTTGCTGATGATACAATGATTGGAGGTGCAGTGGACAGTGAGGAAGGTTTTCAAAGCCTGCAGAGGGATTTGGACCAGCTGGAAAAATGGGCTGATAAATGGCAGATGGAGTTTAATACAGACAAGTGTGAGGTTTTGCACTTTGGAAGGACAAACCAAGGTAGAGCATACAAGGTAAATGGTGGGGCACTGAGGAGCGCAGTAGAACAGAGGGATCTGGGAATACAGATACAACATTCCCTAAAAGTGGCATCACAGGTAGATAGGATCGTAAAGAGAGCTTTTGGTACATTGGACTTTATAAATGAAAGTATTGAGTATAAGAGTTGGAATGTTATGGTAAGGTTGTATAAGGCATTGGTGAGGCCGAATCTGGAGTATTGTGTTCAGTTTTGGTCACCAAATTACAGGAAGGATATAAATAAGGTTGAAAGAGTGCAGAGAAGGTTTACAAGGATGTTGCCAGGACTTGAGAAACTGAGTCACAGAGAAAGGTTGAATAGGTTAGGACTTTATTCCCTGGAGCGTAGAAGAATGAGGGGAGACTTGATAGAGGTATATAAAATTATGATGGGTATAGATAGAGTGAATGTAAGCAGGCATTTTTCACTGAGGCTAGGGGAGAAAAAAACCAGAGGACATGGGTTAAGGGTTAAGGGGGAAAAGTTTAAAGGGAACGTTGGGGGGGCTTCTTCACACAGAGAGTGGTGGGAGTGTGGAATGAGCTGCCAGATGGAGTGGTAAATGCGGGCTTACTTTTAACATTTAAGAAAAACTTGGACAGATACATGGATGAGAGGTGTATGGAGGGATATGTTCCGGTGCACGTCAGTGGGACTAGGCGGAAAAATGGTTCGGCACAGCCAAGCTGGACCAAAACGCCTGTTTCTGTGCTGTAATGTTCTATGGTTCTGTGGTTCTATGGTTCTATTGAATGATAATCCTATCATCGACTGTTGTATGTTACAATCTATTTCCAAAGTTCAGCTTCACCAATTCCATTTGATCCCTGTAGTCAGAATTTTTATGTCACCGACACACAGTAAATCCTAATTCAGGAACTGAAAAAAGCTTGGAGAAACTGAAAACTTCTCAGTCACTGGAGCTCAGATTGGAGAATGGAATCAATTGAATTATTGGTGCTCAATGTGACATCAAACTTGACAGAGACTTCAACACACCAAGGTACATCTCTTGTCAGATTTCAGAAAATGTATACTTCCCAGCTCTGTGTTGAGGGCAATTGTTCCCTTTGAATGGGCTGAAGTGAAGCAAAATGTGTACAAAGTGAAATACAAAGTGAATATTATTCTGGCGTTGAAAAACTTATCATATGGAGAACATTTGCTGGATTTGGGCCTTTATTCACTGGAATTTCGAAAAATGGGAGGATCTCATTGAAACCTTTCGAATGTTGAATGATAGGGTGGATGTAGAGAGGATGTAGAATGGATGTAGAAGGCACAACCTCAGAATAGAGGGACATCCATTTACAGTAGAGATGAGAAGGAATTTCTTTAGCCAGAAGATGGTGTGTTCATGGAATTCATAGCCACAGATTGATGTAGAAGTCCAGTCATTGGGTGCATTTGAGGTGGAGGTTGACAGATTTTTGATAAGTCAGGGGGTGAAAGGTTGCGGAGAGAAGGCAGGAGACTGGGATTAAGAAAGAAATGGATCAGCCATTATCATAGTTATAGTCATAGTCATACTTGGGTGAGATGAGCGTGAATATTCAAGAAATCGAGGAGATGTTGGTGAGGGCAGCATCAATGGTGGAGGAAGGGAACCCCTGTTCTTTGAAGAAGGAGGACATCTCTGAAGTCTTGGAGAGGAAGGCCACGTCCTGGGGACAGATGTGGTGGAACTGAGAAAGGAGAATAGTTTAATTACTTGTTTTGCTTCCATATGCTGTTTGGAAATTTTAACCCTGAACTTGGAGATTCTCACCATGGAGCCCCATGGTGTCTGTGAAGTACTACAACGTCAGGTCCCTGCAGCAACCATCTTGCAGATTAGTTTTGTAGCAGTTCTATTGGTCACTGTCTTAACAAACTTCCAAAGAATGCTTTGAGAGGACATGGAGAGCTTCTGATAAAGGATATCTTGGATGTCCTGGAGTTGAAGGCCTCATCATAAGATCAGGTGAGGCAGAGTTGGAGGATCTGAGGAAAGGGAATGGTATCATTGCAAGTCAACGGGTGAGAAGTGTGGGAGATGGTGTGATAGAGTCAATGGTTTATAGTAGATTTGGTAGTGAGTTATGTAGAGTTCTGTTCAGCTTCTGCATTTTTGGATAGACTCCTTTGCTCGCTGCAGTTAATAGGTCTCAAAATTATGTTGCTCATGTAGCACACGTTGCAGGAGGTTGAGAGGAGGTCAGCTGGACGATGAATGAAGCCTGTATTCTCCTGAGCCACCTGCTACTGTCTGACAAAGGGGCACACAGTGAGAGCACCTCTCTCAATTTTGCACAACGTGATCTCAGAACACTTCCTAACCAGACGTTCCTTGCCCAGAGGGGAACAAAAGGTCACTGGGTTGTTGCCTTAAATCTTTCTCTGCAACACTTCTGATGTAATGAATCCTCCCACAAGAATTAGGGGCTAAATATCCAGGAACAATAGACAAGATACTGAAAATTCAGTTAATGGCCAATAATGAGGCACAATAGTGCAACATTCCAGAGCCCCTATCCACCAGAATCATCATCAAACAAACCTGTAAAGTATTGAAAGTGAATTTTATGTGCCTAGAGCACTTCAGAGGAGCCCTGGCAGGATCTGGTCCATGGCCTAGACATGTAGTGCTGCAGTGTAGTTGGGACATGTGCCTCAGTGATTAATGCCCTCAGCACTGACCTCTCTTCTCCCCAAAATATGGCTCTAAATTCTACAATTGATGGGATTTGAACCCACAACCTTTAAACTCAGATGTCATGAAGTCATAGACTCATACAGCACAGAATCAGGCTATTGGAGGCACCTGCCAACAAGAACCCACCTATGCCAAACCTACACTAATCTTATTTGATTTATTCCACACTCACATGTACTTCTCCTTGATTCGCCAACCAGAATGGGTGTCATGGTAGTGTAGAAGTTAATGCTTCAGGGTTCAATTTCTGCACCACCCTCTGGTTTCCTCCCACAGTCCAAAGTCATACCGGGCAGGTTAATAGGTCATTGTAAGTTGTCCTGTGATTAGGTTAGGGTTAATCAGGGCCTGCTGGGGCTGTGTGGCTCGAAGGGCTGGAAGAGCTTCCTTCACGCTGTACCACTGAATAAAATCAGATTTTATCACCATGCAATGATATACTAGGAGCAGACTATGATGATCATTAACCTACCAGCCTTACACTTCACTGAGCAATGGTGGTTGTGGAGCAGATTACAGTGATAGCAGGAGGTGGCCTCTGTGATTTGCCTGTTCATGCCAGTGTGGCTGAACTTCCTCCACTGGAGCTTACATAGGAGGACACTTATCATCACTTTTTGATATACTGCTCCTTAAGCAGTTGACGTTTTGGCACGAGACCTTTCAGCAGGAAAAGAAAGGAAGGGGAAGGGGAAAGCCAAAAACTAATTGCTGGTTTCTCCTGAATTGACAAACAATCTCATTGCTCACAAATGTAATCTTCCTCTGTGCTTCTGGTTCCAACATGAGTATCACTGTGTATCATTAAATCACTTTTGAGAAAATAGTAGTTGACATTGAAATGTATGCACAGTTGCAATCTTGCACAAGCTAATGGACATCTCTGCAGGGATCACAGGTGAACGGTTTAATTCAGAGAGGCAGGGACATGAAAACACCTTCATAATATAATTTCATCCTCCAGATTACATTGCAAATGCAAAATCGGTTTCTGAGAATGATTGCTTGTCTGAGTAGATGGAAAAAAAATGATTAAATACTCCTCGAACATTTAACTTTTCCAAAAAGCAGTCAAAAGGGAGTGATCAAGCTAAGCTGTGGATTGGTTGGACCAGCAACCCAGAGAATTTGAGCACATACCTTATAGGTTGAGTTTTGAATTTTTAAAAATCACCTGGTGATGAAAATCTTGAACTAATACAGTAAAACTGACTATAAAACTGCTGGATTAGTGTAAGCAGTCAATTGCCTCATTTAGCCAGATATCTGCCATCCTAACAAAGGCTAGTCTGTACGTTCCTACCCTTCCATACCCGCGTGGTTAACTCAAAACCTTTGAAAAATCCACTCAAGGGACATCATAAGGAAATTAGGAAGGACAAATTAACACGGCATCTGACCGTGAGATAGATTAGTCATGCCAATCTGCATCGGGGGATCAGGGGATCAGTGGTGGAGAGAACCAGCAGCCTTAAATTCCTCGGATGACGTGACCTGGGCCAGCACATAGGTGCAATCACAATCAAGGTGTGCCAGCATCTTCATTTTCTTAAAAGATTCGAGAGTTTCAGCTGAACATTAAACATATAACAAACTTCTACCGATGTACTCTTGAAAGTATACTCACCGCGGGGGGATGGGAAACAGAGTGCCAAAATTGTTAATGGTGAGGTTATGGAGACTGATGTTAGGACCTCAGACAAAGTCAGGAATCAAAAGGTTGAGTATGATGCGACTAGCGTCCTGAGTTATGTGGATTTCAATGCAAGGGGTATCATAGGAAAGGCAGATGAGCTCAGGGCATGCATCAACACTTTGTAGCCATTAGTGAGACTTGGTTGCAGGAGGGGCAGGACTGGCAACTCAATATCCTGCGGTTCTGTTATTTTAGAAATGACAGAGCAGGAGGAATAAAAGGAGGAGGGGAGGTGTTACTAGTCAGGGAAAATGTCACAACAGTCCTCTTTCAGATCATACTGGAGTACTTGTCTAGTGGTGTGTTATAAGTGGAACTGAGAAATAAGAAAGGTATGATCACATTAATGGAGTTATATTACAGACCACCCAACAGTCCCAGTGAGTTCGAGAAACAAACTTGTATAGAGATTGCATACTGTTGCAAGAAATATAAGGTTGTTATAGCGGGTGATTTTAAAGTTCCACATATTGACTGGGAATCCCATATCATAAGACGACTAGATAGGATGGAGTTTGTTAAATCTGTTCAGGAAAGTTGCCTTCATCAGTACCCAGAAGTCCTAATGAGAGAGTGTATGATATGCCACCAGGGAATGAGACAGGGCAGGTGACAAAAATTTGTGTAGGGGACACTTTGCATCTAGTGACCATAATGCCATCAGTTTCAAAGTAAATATACAAAAAGATAAATCTGGTCCATGGGTGGAGATTCTAAATTGAAGAAAGGCCAATTTCAAAGGTATTGGAAACGATCTGACAAGTGTAGATTGTGACAGCTTGTTCTTTGGCAAAGGTGCACATGGAAAGTGGAAGGGCTTCAAATATGACATTTTGAGAGTACAAAGCTTGCATTTGCTTGTAAGAATAAAAGGTACAGATAACAAGTGTAGAATCTTGGTTTTCAAGAGATATTGAGGCCCTGGTTCTGAGAAAAAAGGAGATACCTAGCAGGTAGAGGCAAGTAGGAACAAATGAGGTGCTTATAGAGTACAAAAATGCAAGCACTTAAAAAGTAATCAAGTGAGCAGAAAGAAGATATAAAGTTGCTCTAGCAGACAAGGGGAAGGAGAATCCTAAGGAAGTCTACAAATATGTTAAGAACAAAAATGTTGCAAGGGACAAAATTGTTCCTCTGGAAGATCAGAATGGTAATCCACGTGTGCAGCCAAAAGGGATGGGCAGATCTTAAATACATTTTTTTGCATCTGTATTTATTCAGGAGACAGACACAGAGTCTGTAGAAGTGAGGCAAATCAGCCTCAATTCATGGGTGGTGTTTAGTGACCCTGAAGCAAATCAGGGTGGATAAATCCCCAGGGCCTAACAAGGAGTTCCCCCAGACTCTACAGGAGGCAAGTGTAGTAATTGCTGGGGCCCTAGCAGAGATATTTAAATCATCCTTTGTGACAGGTGAGGTACCAGAGGACTGGAGGATAGCCAATGATGTTCCGTTGTTTAAGAAGGGATCTGAACATAAACAAGGAAGTGATAGGCTGGTGTGCCTGACATCAGCTGTGGGAAAGTTATTGGAAGGTATTCCAAGGGACTGGATATATAAGTATTTGGATAGACATGATCTGATTAAGAATAGTCAGCATGGCTTTGTGCACGGTAGGTCATGTCAAACCAACCTTATAGAGTTTTTCATGGAAGTTACCAGAAAAGTGGATGAAAGCAAGGCAATGGATATTAGCAAGGCATTTGACAGGATCCCGCATGGCAGGTTGGTCAATAAAGCTCAGTCACTCAGCATTCAAGATGATGTAATAAATTGGATTTGTGGGAGAAGCCAACGTGGTAGTAGATGGTTATCTCTCTGACTGATGACCTGTGACTAGTAGTGTGCTGCAGGAATCAGTGCTGTTGTTTGTCATCTATATCAATGATTGGGATGATAATGTGGCTAATTGCATCAGCAAATTTGTGGATGACACCAAGAATGAGGCATAGTGGACACTGAGGAAGGCTATCATGGCTTGCAGAGAGATCTGCATCAACTGGAAAAATGGACTGAAAATGGCAGATGGAATTTAATGCAGACAAGTGCGAGGTTTTACATTTCAGTAGGACCAACCAGGGTAGGTCTTACACAGTGAATGGAGGGGCACTGAGAAGTGTGGTAGAACAAAGTAATCTGGGAATACAGGTCCATAATTCATTGAAAATGATGTCACAGGTAGATAGGGTCATAAAGAAAGCTTTTGGCACATTGGCCTTCATGAATCAATGTATTGAGTACAGGAGATGGGATGCTATGGTAAAGTTGTATAAGACATTGTTGAGACCTAATTTGGAGTATTGTGTGCAGTTTTGGTCACCTACCTCTCTCCCTCTCTCTGGCTATCCATCCCATAGGATGATGATGGTTCCTTTCAGTCAGTTAGTGGGTTGGTACCCCACTCCTCAGAAAGGAACAGCGTGTGCGTGAATGGATTTTAGGTGAGTAGGGGTTTGCACAGGTCCAGACCCACCCTCTCAACATCCCCTCCCAGATCCAGCAGCATGGTGGGGTTCAAGATGGCTGGGGGCAGTTCTGTTGCAGTGGATGGCCAGACCAAGCTTCGATGCAAGGGATGCCCTTTCCGCACTTCACGGCACGTGTTTGCTAGATTGCTGTTGACCCTACGAGAGGGTTCATCCACCCATTGACAGGTCTTGTTTTTCGTCCTGCAGGGTGTCTAGCCACCCTCGTCAAGCCTGGTGGGGGAGCCGGTTTAGTCGCCAACCACCCGACCATGCGACAGATAGTACTAGGTTACATGGTACCAGTAGCACTCAGACGAGTGACCTGACCAGAAGTCACCTACCTATAGAAAAGATGTTAACAAGGTTGAAAGAATGGAAAGAAAATTTACAAGATGTTGCCAGGTCTGGAGGGCCTGAGCTATATGGAAAGGTATAATGTTAGGACTTATTCCTTACAATGTGGAAGATTGAGAGCAGATTTGATAGAGGTATACAAAATCATGACGGTATAGATAGGGTAAATGGAAACAGGCTTTTTCCGCTGAGGTTGGGTGGGACTACAACCAGAGGCTGTGGATTAAGGGTGAAAGGTGAAAAGTTTAAGGGGAACATGAGGAGAAAGGTCTGCACTCAGAGGGTTGTGAGGTTGTGGAATGAGCGGCCTTCACAAGTGGTGCATACAAGCTCGATTTCAACGTTTAAGTTTAAATAGGTACATGGATGGCAGAAGTATGGAGGGCTTTGGTCTGAGTGCAGTTCGATAGGAGTAGGTGGTTTAAATGGTTTTGGCAATGGGCTGGATGGCCTGTTTCTGTGCTGTACCTCTCTTTGACTCTATTGGTACAGCAATTCAAATGCACAGTAAGAAACTGCAGAGAGCAGTGAACTTTTCCCAATAGATCATGGGCACATCCCTCCCCACCAACAGTAATATTTACAGGAGGTATTGCCTTGAAGGCACCATCCATCATAAGATCTCCACCATCAGGTCAATGCCATTTTCTTACAACTACCATCAGACAGGAGGTATAGAAGCCAGAAGTTTCATTTCACCAGGCTACTTTTCTTCAACCATTCAGTTATTGAACCAACCTTCACAACCTTAATTGCTCCCTCAGTATTATGATACAGTCCTCAACATTATGGCCACTTTGTTCATTTTGCAATAAAATGGAGTATTGCTTTGCTCTAATTGTGTCCTTTCTTGTGAAAATCGTATTTCATTTATTTTTAATTTATGCTCTTGCTCTCCTTGTGATGTTATTTTGCTTATCTGATGTTGTGCACCTGTAATGCTGCTGCAAGTAGGTTTCTCATTGCACCTGTCCATACTCGTATTTTTTGCATACAGCAATACAGCTTTGACTTTGACACTGAAGGCAAAAGCTTGGTCAGAAATAAGGAACTTACTGAAGGTGGAGACACAGAGATGGAGGTGCTCAGGGATGTAAGATCAGATGTGGGTCTGGCAATCAAATACAAAGCCAGCAGTCAAGCCACAATAGCAAAGATCCATATAAGATCGTAAATTGTTTAACGTGCTGTGCACATTTCATCAGTATACTTGATAGATCAGAAGATATGCTTCATTTGTATATTAAACTCAATGGAATTTCTGCTCAGATTTTGGGTTTGTGCTTTACAGCATATTTATTCTCCAAATTCCTGATGCAAATTTCATCAACTTTTGTGATTTAGAAATAAAAACTAAGTTAAGAGTCTGTTTCTACATGTCATAAGTTCTTCTAAGAAGTTTAAATAATTTACTTTTTGTTTCCTTTACTCTCCTTTACTCTGAATCCACTTACATTTACTTTCAAGTTCCAATCAATATTTTCATTCAGCTCTCATCTTGCTGAACTGGGCTGGAAGTGGATTTGGCCTCAAAGGGCCTTAAGAAGTGTGTTCTTGGAGTTACTTAATGCTCACTCAGCATTTCACTGTGTGTATCAGAGCTGATCTAAATAATCTACAGTATCATCAGTCCTTAGATCAGTTCTTGAGTCTCATTCTGTGATGGATATTCACAGTCCAAGGCCAGGGGACCTTTTTGTCAAGCTCAGCTCTTTAACAGCAGCTGATACTTCTGGAGATCAAAGAATTATTTCTGAGTAAGTTAAATTTCCAACCAAAAATCTTTGTTCTGCTTCTTGTCATAATCAGGAGCCAGTCTTCAGTTCTTAATGTAAATGACAAGCAATAATCAGTCTGAAGTTAAAAGTACAGCTTTGTAAACAGATGGTGCTGGCCCTAGAGTACAGAATGCTGGCTCATAGCATAGAGGTGACTACTCGAGACATACAGTGTAAGTCGTAGTCATAGTCATACTTTATTGATCCCGAGGGAAATTGGTTTTCGTTACAGTTGCACCTTAAGTAATTCAATAGTGATAAAAACATAAATAATTAAATAGTAATATGTAAATTACACCAGGAAATAAGTCCAGGACCAGCCTATTGGCTCAGGGTGTCTGACCCTCCAAGGGAGGAGTTGTAAAGTTTGATGGCCACAGGCAGGAATGACTTCCTATGACGCTCTGTGTTGCATCTCAGTGGAATGAGTCTCTGGCTGAATGTACTCCTGTGCCCAACCAGTACCTTATGTTGTGGATGGGAGACATTGTCCAAGATGGCATGCAACTTAGACAGCATCCTCTTTTCAGACACCACTGTGAGAGACTCCAGTTCCATCCCCACACAACATCACTGGCCTTACGAATGAGTTTGTTGATTCTGTTGGTGTCTGCTACCCTCAGCCTGCTGCCCCAGCACACAACAGCAAACATGATCGCACTGGCCACCACAGACTCGTAGAACATCCTCAGCATCGACTGACAGATGTTAAAGGACCTCAGTCTCCTCAGGAAATAGAGACGGCTCTAACCCTTCTTGTAGACAGCCTCAGTGTTCTTTGATCAGTCCAGTTTATTGTCAATTTGTATCCCCAGGTATTTGTAATCCTCCACCATGTGCAATGGGTTATGGGTTAAGGCAAATGGATTATGTTAACAATGCTGGCTAAGTTATTTAGTTCTCGCCCAGAAGCATTTAGAACAACTGCATGAAAAATCATTTGAAAAATTATCACATGCATGAAGTCAACCAAGTGGCAAAAAGAACAATACAAATGTAAGAGAGCAGTCAGGCTTGTTCGATATAGTCAATAAACAAAAAGAATGAAAGAAAGATGGAGTGAACTGGAATCCATTCTTCTGCCTTCTAAATTGTTCATAATTTGGAAATCTTTTATAAGACAAAAATCCTATGTGAGTTCTAAATGTGTTTTAAGAATTGCATTTAAGTCAAACATGTATCACCGAAAAATAAATGAACTGTGTTTAAACTACTTTGTTAGTTGAAAGTATCTCCTCTTTGGTAGAGAGGAGGAACGCACTGCTCACTTGCCATGGGAGATAAACAGAGAAGTGAGCTCATCTTTGCTGGCTACAGTATAACCTCCCTTTAGTGAGTGTACCCATAGCTATCTATATTGGAAGAGAAGATTAAAACTTCGTTGCCATTGACCTCTCACCTAAATACTTCTTCAATATAAATTTGCTGAAACGATTATTTGAGAATCTGCTCAACACCAGGAAATAACCACGAGGGAAACGGTTAGCATTCCCTGTGTAGAAAATTGTAAAATTTACTGAAAACTATTGCACAACTGAAGTGGCAGATACAATATGGATTTTCATGAGTGGCTTCAGGCCTTTAAGTGAAACAAATTGCTTCAGTCTCTCTGTCCATGGGACAAACTGGAAAGGATGACTAAGATAGTAGATCACTATCATCTACAGTATCTACTTGTTAATCTGAACAAGGTTTTATTAAATAGAATCATAATATTCTTAAAGTAAATTAAAGTATCCATTTTGTTTGGCACCACTTCTGATCAAAATTCACTTCCATTGCTGTGCCATTGCCACAAAACAACAAATTACATGACATTTCCTGCAACGGCAACCTGGCCCAAGCTACTCAGCCGAGGAAACGTCAGAGGTAGTCAGTATGAGAGGAAGCAGAAATGTGTCAAGAGCGCTGGGGCACGCGGAAGGCTGAGAGCTAACCCAACTAGACCAGCGGTACCTCTGCTTTTCCTGGATAATGAAATGGACAGAGAATGATTGCACAGACAGAGATGAGAAACCGTTGCATTCTGATCTAAAGCATGCTTAAACAACAATGTGCCTGAATCAGCATTCTGCACAGACAGGAACTCCCTGTCGGAGAAATCCAAAGGGGGTGGAATCTATATGTACTGTGCATTAACAAAAGTTTGTGCACAAACTTGACTGTAGCTAGCAGTCACTGTTCTGGGCATATACAGCATCTTACAATTAAATGACGGCCGTATTACCTCTTCAGGGAGTTCGCTGTTGTGTTCATCACTGCTGTCCACATCCTCCCCTGCACAATCGCCAAGAACACACTGGCAGAGCTTTATAGTTTTATCAGCTCTCTACAAAACAAGCATTCTTAATTGTTCTTCATAATTGCTGGAGACATCAATTCTGTTAATTTTCAGGACATTTTACCCGAGTTCCACCAACACATCACCATGGCCACTAGGGGAACAAACAGACTGGAAAGTGTTCATACAAACAAACGCGGTACTTACAAAGCCATCCCTCACCCTTATCTTGCCCTCTCTAACCATATCTCCACAATGTTAATCCCACCACACCAACTACTGCTGAAACCTGTCAAGAGGACCATCACTGTATGGCCTAATAAGGCAATCTCTATGCCTCAGGACTGTTTTGAACAGACCAACTGGCAGATGTTCAAGGAGGACACCAGAAACGGAGTATACACAAACCTCAAGGAATATGCCTCATCTGCCAGCAGTTACATCAGTAAGTGTGTAGGACATGTTGGTACCTCAAGAATGGTCATCTTGACCAGCCATAAGCCTTGGCTGACCAACAGGTTCACATCCTATTAAAAGCACAGGATGCTGCCTCCAAGTTCAGTGATAGAACTGCTTTCAGAGCAGCTTAGAAAAACTTCATCTTAGGCATCAAGAGAACAAAGACTGCCTACACACAAAAAACTCAAGAACACTTCCCTCCCCATCATCCTCAATACTAGTGCCACCCAGGACTGTAGGCACTCTGCTCAACATTAACTGCACGGTCAAACACCTGAGCCATCACATCGTCAAGTTCGCTGACAACACAATGGTGATGGGGCTCATCACTAACAACAATGAGCTGGTCTGCAGAGAGGAGGGGGAAGACCTTGATGCTTGGTACTAGGCAAATAACCTCTTCCTTAATGTCAGTAAGACAAAGAAGATGGTTATCAACTTGAAGAGAACTCACACCACTCACACTCCCCTTTACATCGGCAGCACAGCAGTTGAAACTGGAAACTCCAGAGAGTGCACATCACATATAACCTCTCATGGTCTCAGAATATATCCTACACAGTCAAGAAAGCTTAACAATACACCCACTTTCTGAAGAGAACTTGACTTCGTACATCCATACTTACTGAATTCTACAGATACGCAGTAGGGAGCATCCTAACAAACTGCATCATTGCTTGGTACAGAAACTTACACTGTGGTGAAGAGGAAGGCTCTACAACAGGTAGTCAAAACTGCCCAATGCATCACTGGCACCAGCTAACCCACTGTCAAGGGTATATATACTGAAAGGTGCTGGAAAAGGGCAGTAACATTATGAAGGGTCATGGACTATTTGCCCCACTCATTTCAGGGAGGAGTTTATGTAGTGTCCATGCCAGGACCACTAGACACGAAAACAATTACTTTCCCCAAACAGTAAGACTGATCAAACCTTCACCCACTAACTCCACCACTACTTTATTATTTCCCATCAAACACCTTATGTGCAGCCTAGCATCACTTCATGGACATACAATCAATCTATGTTTATAAACTCTCTTATGTAATTATATTTATTGGGAGTTTTATTATTATCATCATCGTGTTCCTTATTCTTTATTTTTTTTATCTGAATCAGATCCAGAGTAACAATTATTCCATTCTCCTTATACATGTGTACAGAAAATGACATTAAACAATTTTGAGTATGTATGCCAGTGATATTAAACCTGACTCTGTATGGATGGCATGCAAAACCAAAGATTTTTTTTTATGTCGCTTGGCACCTGTGACAATGGCAATGATAAATCAGTAACCAGAACACACTCAGACCGAATAAAGGCATAGAGAAGAAAATTAAAACAAAATTATTAGGAAGTTTTATGCCACTATGAGGTCACCCTCAGGGTGGAGGAGAACATCTTATATTCCATCTGGGTGGCCTCAAATCTGAAGGCATGAATATCAATTTTTGCTTCTAGTAAAAAAGTCCCTCCCATTCCCTTTTCTTCTATTCTCCACTCTAGCCTCTTACCTCTTCACACCTGCTTATCACCTCCCTCAGTGCCCATCCTCTTTCCCTTTTTCCACTCTAGTCCCCTCTTCTCTGCCATCAGATTCCTTCATCTCCAGCCCTTTACCCGTTTGACTTCACTTATCTCCAAGCTAGTCTTCTTTCCCTACCCACCACCTTTTTATTCTGGTGTCTACCACCTTCCTTTCCAGTCCTGAAGAAGGGTATTAGCCCAAAACATCAAATGTTTGTTCGCTTCCATAGATGCTTCCAGACATGCTGAGTTCCTTTAGTATTTTCTGTGTGTTTATTAGGTAGCATGGATTAAAATTCAAAGCATTGTTTGGCTCAAGAGCAGAGGAGGGCAAAAAGATTCACTCAAGCTCCAGAATATTGAGACCAAGTATTTGAAGCTGAAAGGTGGGTCAAACAGAATGCAGCATATAGGGCAGCAGGGAGAGTGTAGAGTGATGGTGCAAAGTCTTAAAAGTGTGCATGCAAGTATTAAATCTGGGTTGTTGGAGAACTGAAGCTAATATAGGTCAGTGAGGACAAGGGTGATGGTGACTGTGGCAGTTAAGTTTGAGCAATTTGCAGAGAGGTTAGGAAGTCAGCGTCACAGTCAACGTAAAAAGTCATATTCTGAAGTACATGAAGGCACATGTGCAATGAAGAATTTACATGCAACAACAACATGTTACGGGACGGCATGGTAGCAAAGTAGTTAGCACAATGATTTACGGTACAGGCAACCTGGGTTCAATTCCCACTGCTGCCTGTAAGGAGTTTGTACATTTTCCTCCAGTTTCCTCCTACATTCCAAAGATGTACCAGTTGGTAGGTTAATTAGTCATTATAAATTGTCCGATGATCAGGCTCGGACTAAATTGGGGATTGCTGGGCATTGTGGCTCAAAGGGCGAGAAGGTCTACCCCATGCTGTATGTCAATTAAATAAATAAATCACAGGCTCATGGCATTAGATAAGCAACATTTAAAAGAGAAACATAAAGCAAAGTACAATATAGTGCAAAGTGATCAAAGTGGTCATGATGTTGCTATACTGAGGCAATGAATAGGGTTGAGCCGTTTGCTTCAGTAACTAAATGTCTGAAGGGAAGCCACTGTACTTGAATCTAGTGGTGTGAGACTTCAGGTTTATGCACTTTCTGTGAGATGGCATCTGCTAAAAGATGACATGGCCAAGATGGTGAGGATCTTTGAAGATAGACATTGCCTTTTGTGATAGTACCTCCTTTAGAATATCGAAGACAATTTGAGTGTTACCAGTGAACCTGTTACATACTGCTGGAAATTCTTACCTCCCTGACTGATCGGGTATTCCATGATGTTCACACGTGGCTGAAGTCCCTTCACTATCAATAGTACATGTGCAGGGAATATGATGAAATCTCTCACTGACCTGAAAAGTGCATCTGTATAAATACACACCTACTGTTTCCTTAAACAATAATACTGGTCTCACTGGTACTCTGTGGAAGCAGTAAGCCAACCTGGATTCTGTGGCAAATCATTGCAAACCTGTCAGCAGAACCACTTAAATACCATCATCGTCAAGATATACACTACCCTGTCATTTGTAAATCATAATGTAGAAATGATGCTCTTTGTTTTCTTTATAATTCTGATTCCAGTTGCCCTGCAGATAATTTTGATGAATACATTGTCTCCATTTTTATCTTCAGTTAGATTGGTAAATTAGTTTATGATTTTCACATGTATTGACCCACAGGTTACTTTATCACATCAGCATATCGAGGTAGTATGATTATGATTATGAGGACACGCAGTCCTCTTTTATTGTCACTTAGTAATGCATGCATTAAGAAATGATACAATGTTTTTCCAGAATGATATCACGGAAACACATGGCAAACCAACTTAAAAACTAACAAAACCCACATAATTATAACATAGAGTTACAACAGTGCAAAGTAATACCGTAATTTGATAAGAACAGACCATGGCACGGTAAAAGTCTCAAAGTCTCTCGAAAGTCCCATCATCTCACTCAGATGGTAAACCTCCAGCGCCGCCAACTTGCCGATGCAGCATACTGGAAGCATCCGACCACAGTCCGACTCTGAGTCCGTCCGAAAACTCCGAGCCTCTGACCAGCTCTCCGACACCGAGCATCGAGCACCATCTCTGCCGAGCGCTTTGATCCCAGCCCCAGCAACAGGCAATAGGCAAAGCCAAGGATTTGGGGCCTTCGTCTCCAGAGATTCTCGATCGCACAGTAGCAGCGACAGCAAAGCAAGCATTTCAGAAGTTACCCCACATGTTCCTCCGTGCTTCTCACGGCCGTCTCCATCAAATCTAGATTGTGCACGGCCCCCTAGTTACACATACGATATTCATTTGGAACGGCCACACGCGCTGCCTCACAATCTACCTTGTCATTGCTTTGGACCTTAATGTCTGCCTGCACACTGCACTTTCTCTGCAACTGGTACACTATACTCTGCATTCTATTACTGTTTTTCCCCTATGTATGAACATAGAATTCTCCAACTTCTGGTAATTCCCTCCCCCTCCCTTCCTCTATCCCTATTTCACATCACCTCCCTCATAGTTCCGCCTCCTTCTACCACTGCGCATTGTTCTCCTGCCAATCACCTCCCTGCTTCCCCTCCCCCACCCCTTTGTCTTTCAAATTACTGTTTCTTTCAACTACCAGCATTCTTCAAACCCTCCCCAAAGTTCTTCCTTCAGTCCTGACGAAGGTTTTCGGCCCGAAACGTCGACTAATCTTTTCAACTGATGCTGACTGACCTGCTGAGTTCCTCCAGCGCATTGTGGGTGTTCCTTTGACAACAGCATCTGCAGATTATTTTGCGTTTAAGATTGTGAGGTCAAGAGTCTATTTTATCATACAAGAAGTCAATTTTATGCTTAAAACAATGGATAGAAGCTGTCTTTCTGTCTGGTGAGAGGCGCCTTCTGCATTTTATATCTTCTGCCCAGTAGGAGGGGAAGAAGAGAAAATGTCTAGTGTGGGAGAAGGCTTGAATTATATTGGCTGCTTTACCAGGGCAACAAGAAGTATAAGCAAAGCTCTTGCATGGGAGGCTTGTTTTCACGATGTGCCAAGTTGCGTTCGCAACTTTCTGCAGTTTCTTGCACTCAGGGGCAGACCAATGCCATACAAGCTCTGGATCATCTGGAGATGTTGCTTTCTGTGGTGCATCTATAAAAAAGTCGCAAGGATCAACAAGGGCATGCCAAATTTCCTTGGCCTACTAAGGAAGAAGAAACATTAATGCAATTTCTTGGCCATGGCATCTAGATGGTTGATAATTATGCTGAAGAACTTGAAGCACTTAATCATCTCCTCCTCAACAACATTGATGTAAACAGGCATACACACAGACCCACTTCCTAAGTCTATGAGCAGCTCTTTTGTTTATCTTTCTGCGTTTAAATCAAAATTGATTTCCCCCAGTGTTTTGTGCCTGAGCTTTCGTAGTTTTATTAACCAATCTCAATAAGGTTATCTAAATCTCAATAAAGTTATCTAACTTTAATATAGGTGGGAGGAGAAGATGGTGGCGCGATGCACCGCGCGCAACTCTCCAGTGAAATGATATCGTATTTGTAAGTAGGATACTGTGCACAATGGAGACAGACATGAGAAGCAGAGAAACATCTAGAGAAACTTCTGAGATGCCCGGTTCACTGCTGCTGCTACTGTGCGATCAAGGATCTCCGGAGGGGAAGGCCCCAAAATCCCCAGCTTTGCCTATTGCCTGTTGCTGGGGCTGGGGTTGAAGCGCTCGGCAGAGATGGTGCTCGGTGCTCGGTGTCAGAGGGCTGGTCAGAGGCTCGAAGTTTTCAGATGGACTCAAGAGTCGGCTGTGATCGGGTGCTTCCAGGGTGCTGCATCAGCAAGTTTGCGGTGCTGGAAGCTCATGGCAGGGAGAGTCTTTCTTCCTTCTACCGTCTGCGTGAGATGATGGGACTTTCAAGAGAATTTGAGACTATTTTTTACCGTGCCCGTGGTCTGTTCTTTATCAAATTATGGTATTGCTATGCAGTTTTGTAACTATATGTTATATGTAACTATATGTGCTGCTATTGTGACTCCCGTCTCCCCTTCCCCCACCAATACGCTGCAATCCCGTCTCCTTCAGATCCCATCGTCAGCTCCTGGGTACTCAGAGGCTCCACCTTCCTCTCACCCCAACCCTCCCCTCTCCAGTGACACCCCCAGCCTCCCCCCTCCCGCCTCTGATCCCAGCTCTCAAGATTCCAGCCTTGAACTCCAGGCCGGGTCTTTATGTGCTGCTGTTGTGACTCCCGTCTCCCCTTCCCCTACCACCACTCCACAGCCCCATCTTCCTCAGATCCCACCGTCAGCTCCTGGGCCCTCGGAGGCTCCATCTTCCTCTCACCGCAACCCTCCCCTCTCCATTGACACATCCAGCCTCCCCCTCCCCCCTCTGATCCCAGCTCTCATCCGTGCCGGGTCTTTACCATCCCCTCCGACCTACAACTGTCGGAGGCAGAACGCTCTGTTCTCAGTAAGGGCCTCACCTTTGTCCCCCTTCGCCCACACCTCAGCGAGTTCCATGTTCGCCATGATGCGGAACTTTTCTTCTGCCGTCTCCGTCTCCCAGCCTACTTCTTCGGCAAGGACTCTTCCACCCCCAACGATGACCCCTTCTCCCGTCTTCAACCCTCCTCTTCTTCATGGACACCCCGCTCTGGTCTTCTGCCTGCTCTGGATCTCTTTATCGCTAACTGCCAACGAGAAATCAACCGTCTCGACTTCACCGTACCTTGTCCCCATTCCAACCTCACTCCTTCGGAACGCTCTGCTCTCCACTCCCTCCACACTAATCCTAACCTTATTATTAAACCCACTGATAAGGGGGGTGCTGTTGTAGTCTTGCGTACTGACCTCTAACTTGCCGAGGCACAGCGACAACTCACGGATACCTCCTCTTATTTACCCCTCGATCGTGACCCCACTAAGGAGCACCAGGCCATTGTCTCCCACACCATCACCGACTTTATCCACTCAGGGGATCTCCCATCCACTGCTACCAACCTTATAGTTCCCACACCCCGCACTTCCCGTTTCTACCTCCTACCAAGATCCACAAACCTGCCTGTCCTGGCCGACCTATTGTCTCAGCTTGCTCCTGCCCCACCGAACTCATTTCTGCATACCTCAACACGGTTTTATCCCCCCTTGTTCAATCCCTTCGACCTATGTTCGTGACACTTCTCACGCTTTTAAACTTTTCGATGATTTTAAGTTCCCTGGAGCCCACCACTTTATTTTCAGCATGGATGTCCAGTCCCTATATACTTCCATCCCCCATCAGGAAGGTCTCAAAGCTCTACGCTTCTTTTTGGATTCCAGACCTAATCAGTTCCCCTCTACCACCACTCTGCTCCGTCTAGCGGAATTAGTCCTTACTCTTAATAATTTCTCCTTTGGCTCCTCCCACTTCCTCTAAACTAAAGGTGTAGCTATGGGCACCCGTATGGGTCATTGCTATGCCTGCCTTTTTGTTGGCTTTGTGGAACAATCTATGTTCCGTGCCTATTCTAGTATCTGTCCCCCACTTTTCCTTCGCTACATCGACGACTGCATTGGCACTGCTTCCTGCACACATGCAGAACTCGTTGACTTTATTAACTTTGCCTCCAACTTTCACCCTGCCCTCAAGTTTACCTGGTCCATTTCCGACACCTCCCTCCCCTTTCTAGATCTTTCTGTCTCTGTCTCTGGAGACAGCTTATCCACTGATGTCTACTATAAGCCTACTGACTCTCACAGCTATCTGGACTATTCCTCTTCTCACGCTGTCTCTTGCAAAAACACCATCCCCTTCTCGCAAATCCTCCGTCTCTGCCGCATCTGCTCTCAGGATGAGGCTTTTCATTCTAGGACGAGGGAGATGTCTTCCTTTTTTAAAGAAAGGGACTTCCCTTCCTCCACTATCAATTCTGTTCTTAAACGCATCTCCCCCATTTCACGTATATCTGCTCTCACTCCATCCTCCCGCCACCCCACTAGGAATAGGGTTCCCCTGGTCCTCACCTACCACCCCACCAGCCTCTGGGTCCAACATATTATTCTCCGTAACTTCCGCCACCTCCAACGGGATGCCACCACTAAGCACATCTTTCCCTCCCCCCTTCTCTCTGCATTCCGCAGGGATCGCTCCCTATGCAACTCCCTTGTCCATTCATCCCCCCCCATCCCTCCCCACTGATCTCCCTCCTGGCACTTATCCATGTAAGCGGAACAAGTGCTACACATGCCCTTACACTTCCTCCCTTACCACCATTCAGGGCCCCAAACAATCCTTCCAGGTGAGGCAACACTTCACCTGTGAGTCGGCTGGGGTGATATACTGCATCCGGTGCTCCCGATGTGGCCTTTTATATATTGGCGAGACCCGACGCAGACTGGGAGACCGCTTTGCTGAACATCTACGCTCTGTCCGCCAGAGAAAGCAGGATCTCCCAGTGGCCATACATTTTAATTCCACATCCCATTCCCATTCTGACATGTCTATCCACGGCCTCCTCTACTGTAAAGATGAAACCACACTCAGGTTGGAGGAACAACACCTTATATTCCATCTGGGTAGCCTCCAACCTGATGGCATGAATATCGACTTCTCTAACTTTCGCTAAGGCCCCACTTCCCCCTCGTACCCCATCTGTTACTTATTTTTATGCACACATTCTTTCTCTCACTCTCCTTTTTCTCCCTCTTTCCCTCTGAATATACCTCTTGCCCATCCTCTGGGTTCCCCCCCTTGTCTTTCTTCCCGGACCTCCTGTCCCATGATCCTCTCGTATCCCCTTTTGCCTATCACCTGTCCAGCTCTTGGCTCCATCCCTCCCCCTCCTGTCTTCTCCTCTCATTTTGGATCTCCCCCTCCCCCTCCAACTTTCAAATCCCTTACTCACTCTTCCTTCAGTTAGTCCTGACGAAGAGTCTCGGCCTGAAACGTCGACTGCACCTCTTCCTAGAGATGCTGCCTGGCCTGCTGCGCTCACCAGCAACTTTGATGTGTGTTGCTTGAATTTCCAGCATCTGCAGAATTCCTGTTGTTTATGTTATAATTATGTGGTTTTTGTCAGTTTTTCAGTCTTGGTTTGTCTTGTGTTTCTGTGATATCATTCTGGAGGAACATTGTATAATTTCTGAATGCATGTATTATTAAATGACAATAAAAGAGGACTGCGTGTCCTCATAATCTAATCTAAATACCTCAGGTACTTGGGCACGTGACCAAGTGGTTAAGGCATTGGACTAGCTACCCGAAGGTCATGAGTTCGAGCCGCAGCCGAGGGAGCGTGTTCTGTCCTTGAGCATTGCTCTGCGACGACACTGGTGCCAAGCTGTATGGGTCCTAATGCCCTTCCCTTGGACAACATTGGTGACGTGGAGAGGGGAGACTTGCAGCATGGGCAACTGCTGGTCTTCCATACAACCTCGCCCAGGCCTGTGCCCTGGACAGTGAAGACTTTCCAGGTGCAGATCCATGGTCTCACAAGACTAATGGATGCCTTTACTTACCTCAGGTAAGAACTTATCCAGTTTTCTCTCCATTACAGAACAAATGAAGGATGTAGAATAGTACAGCACAGTAGAGACCTTCAGCCCCAGATATTTTCCTTACCTTTTTACTTACTGCATGATCAATCTAACCCTTCCCAGTAGAATGATCTCTGTGCACAGTGGAGGTCTGCTAATGAAGTTCCCCATTTTGCTGCAGGCATCCTGTAATGGAGCAGGAGACAGTTAGAAGAGGGTATAGTCTCATCAGTCAACAGGTAGATATCAACAGGTGGAAAATAAAGAAAGACCATATCAGTCAATGACTAGCGTTTGAATCAGTCAATCACATTTGAACAGTGGCCAATCAAAGAACGAGTGTGAGAGAAGGAATGTTTCACTTAGGTCAGTGAGTATGCATTAATAAACAGCACTTTACAGAAATTTTGGCTTTTGAGCAGTGGCCAATCAAAGCTCAGGAATGAGAGAAGGAGTGACTGACTCAGGTCCATGAGCATGCTCTAAAAAGCAGCACTTCACAGGAGTTTCAGGGTTTGAACAGCAGCCAATCAGAGATCTTGATTCATTAGCAGGTACAAATGAAAATAAGGCTGGGGCAAGTGGAAAAGCCTTTGTTGGAGTGGACATTGATGGAGTGGATAGTGGTCCTGGTGAAGGAAAAGAAGAAGGCGCCTAGCAGGTATAGACATGTTAAAACAAATAGGGTACTTGAGAAGTTCAAGAAATGCAACAGAACACTTAAAGAAATTAAAAGGTCTAAAAGAAGGCATGAGGTTTCTCCAGCCTACAAGGTGAAAGAGAATCTTAAATGCTTCTACAGATATGTTAAGAGCAAAACGTTTGCAAGGAATGAAATTGACCCTCTCGAAGATCACAATGGTAATCTGTGCATGGAGTCAAAAGAGATGGGGGAGATCTTAAATAGATTTTTTCCATCTATATTTACTTGGAAGATGGACAAGGGGGTGAATAGAAGTGAGACAAAGAAACAGCAAGCTCATGGATCTATACAGATTATAGAGGAGGAGATGTTTTCTGTCTTCAGGAAAATCAGAGTGGACAAATCCCCAGGGCCTAACAAGGTGTTTCCTCAGACCCTATGGGGATCAAATGCAGAAATTTTTGGGGCTGTAGCAGAGATATGTAAAACATCCTTAGTGACTGGTGAGGTGCTGCAGGATTGGAGGATAGCTAATGTTTTTCTGCTGTTTGAGAAAGGCTCTAAGAATAAACCAGGAAATTATAGGCTGGTGAGCCTGACACCAGTAGTGGGAAAGTAACTGGAAGGTATTCTAATGGACTGGGTATATGAGTATTTGGATACAAAGGGATTGATTAAGGATAGTCAGCGTGGATTTGTGCAATGTGGCTTGTATCTAACCAATCTTTTAGAGACTTTTTAAAGACGTTACCAGGAAAGTTGATGAAGGCAAGGCAGCAGATATTGTTCACATGGACTTTAACAAGTTATTTGACAAGGTCCCACATGGGGTAGGTCAGAAAGGTTTCATCATTTGACATTTAAGTTGAGGTAGTAAACTGGATTAGACATCGGTTTTGTGGGAGAAGCCACAGTGGTAGTAGATGGTTGCCCCTCTGACTGGAGGTCTGTGACTAGTGGAGTGTAACAGGGGTTGATGCTGGCTCCCTTTTTGTTTGTCAGCTATACCAATGATCCTGATGATAATGTGTTTAAATGGATCAGTAAATTTGTGGATGACAACAAGATTGGGAGTGAAGTGTACAGTAAAGAAGTCTATCACAGCTTGTAGTAGGAAAAACTGGGAAAATGGGCAAAAAAATGGCAATATACGCAAAACACTGCAGGAACTCAGCAGGCCAGGTAGCATCCATGAAAAAGAGTACAACAGTGTCTTTCTGAAGGGTCTTGGCCAAAAACACTGACTGCACTCTTTTCTTAGATGCTGCCTGGCTTGCTGAGTTCCTCTAGCATTTTGTGTGTGTTGCTCAGATTTCAGTATCCGCAGATTGTCTCGTTAGTGAAAAACTTGCAGATGGAATTTAATGCAGATAAGTATGAGATGTTGCACTTTGTGAGGATCTACCAGGGTAGATCTTGCACAGTGAATGGTAGGGTACTGAGGAGTGTAGTAAGGCAAAGGAATCTGGGAATACTGGTACATCATTCATTGAAAGTGGCATCACAGGTAGATAGGGCTATAAAGAAAGCTTTTGGCACATTAGCCTTCATAGATACAAGTATTAAGTACAGGAGCTGTTAAGTTATGACAGAAACATAGAAACATAGAAAATAGGTGCAGGAGTAGGCCATTCGGCCCTTCGAGCCTGTACCGCCAATCAGTATGATCATGGCTGATCATCCAACTCAGAACCCTGTACCTGTCTTCTCTCCATACCCCCTGAATCTAACTCCCTCTTAAACATAGCCAATGAACTGGCCTCAACAGTTTCCTGTGCAGAGAATTCCACAGATTCACCATTCTCTGTGTGAAAAAGTTTTTCCTCATCTCAGTCTTAAAAGGCTTCCCCTTTATCCTCAAACTGTGACCCCTCGTTCTGGACTTCCCCAACATCGGGAACAATCTTCCTGCACCTAGCCTGTCCAATCCCTTTAGGATTTTATGCGTTTCAATCAGATCCCCTCTCAATCTTCTAAATTCTAATGAGTATAAGCCTAGTTAATCCAGTCTTTCATCATATGAAAGTCCTGCCATCCCAGGAATCAATCTGGTGAACCTTCTTTGTACTCCCTCTATGGCAAGAATGTCTTTCCTCAGATTAGGGGACCAAAACTGCACACAATACTCCAGGTGTGGTCTCACCAAGGCCTTGTACAACTGCAGTAGTACCTCCCTGCTCCTGTACTCAAATCCTTTTGCTATGAATGCCAGCATACCATTCGCCTTTTTCACCACCTGCTGTACCTGCATGCCCACTTTCAATGACTGGTGTATAATGACACCCAGGTCTCGTTGCACCTCCCCTTTTCAGATAACCACCATTCAGATAATAATCTGTTTTCCTGTTTTTGCCACCAAAGTGGATAACCTCACATTTATCCACATTAAATTGCATCTGCCATGAATTTGCCCACTCACCTAACCTATCCAAGTCACCCTGCATCCTCTTAGCATCCTCCTCACACTAATATTGGCACCCAGCTTCATGTCATCCGCAAACTTGGAGATGCTGCATTTAATTCCCTCATCTAAGTCATTAATACATATTGTAAACAACTGGGGTCCCAGCACTGAGCCTTGCGGTACCCCACTAGTCACTGCCTGCCATTCTGAAAAGGTCCCGTTTATTCCGACGCTTTGCTTCCCGTCTGCCAACCAATTCTCTATCCACATAAATACCGTACCCCCAATGCCATGTGCTTTAAGATTGCACACCAATCTCCTGTGTGGGACCTTGTCAAAAGCCTTTTGAAAATCCAAATATACCACATCCACTGGTTCTCCCCATCCACTCTACTAGTTACATCCTCAAAAAATTCTATGAGATTCGTCAGACATGATTTTCCTTTCACAAATCCATGCTGACTTTGTCCGATGATTTCACTGCTTTCCAAATGTGCTGTTATCACATCTTTGATAACTGACTCTAGCAGTTTCCCCACCACCAATGTTAGGCTAACCGGTCTATAATTCCCCGGTTTCTCTCTCCTTCCTTTTTTAAAAAGCGGGGTTACATTAGCTACCCTCCAATCCTCAGGAACTAGTCCAGAATCTAAAGAGTTTTGAAAAATTATCACTAATGCATCCATTATTTCTTGGGCTACTTCCTTAAGCACTCTGGGATGCAGACCATCTGGCCCTGGGGATTTATCTACCTTTAATCCCTTCAATTTACCTAACACCACTTCCCTACTAACATGTATTTCCCTCAGTTCCTCCATCTCACTAGACCCTCAGTCCCCTACTATTTCTGGAAGATTATTTATGTCCTTCTTAGTGAAGACAGAAGCAAAGCAGTTATTCAATTAGTCTGCCATGTCCTTGTTCCCCATAATCAATTCACCTGTTTCTGTCTGTAGGGGACCTACATTTGTCTTAACCAATCTTTTTCTTTTCACATATTTATAAAAGCTTTTACAGTCAGTTTTTATGTTCGCTGCCAGTTTTCTCTCATAATCTTTTTTCCCTTTCCTAATTAAGCCCTTTGTCCTCCTTTGCTGGACTCAGGTGAGCCACTTTTTCTGGCTAATTTGTATATTTCTTCTTTGAAATTGATACTATCCCTAATTTCCCTTGTCAGCCACGGGTGCACCACCTGCCCCGATTTATTCTTTTGAAGAAGTTGTATAAGACATTGGTGAGGCATAATTTGGAGTATTGTGTGACATCACATGGCCAAAAGATCCAGCATTGGTCAATCCTAAAATGAAAAACATCCCAGTCCAACAGCTCTATGCAGGGAGCCTGAACACTGAAGGCACTATAGATCAGGCAAATTCTAATGTATACATAGTGTCATAGAGTTATCCAGCAAGGAAACAGCTCTGCGGCTGACTGGTCCATAGCAATCAAGATTTTTATCTAAGCTAGTCCCATTTGACCCATATTCCTCTAAACCTTTCTAATCCATGTAGCTGTCCAAGCGATTTTTATATATTGTTAATGCATCTGCCTCAAGTATTTCTTCTGGCAACTTAGTGAAGAACCAATATCACTTTCCCAGAGCTGAAATGTCTAATACCAGAGTGTGCCGTTTAAAGTGAGAGGGAATAAGTTCAAAGGAGATGTTCAGATAAGTTTTGTTTCACAGTGTGTGGTGTATGCCTGGAATGTACTACTGGAGACATAGTGGAGGCAAATACAACAGGGGTGACCAACAGGCTCTTAGGTAGGTTCATGAATGTGCAGGATATCACGGAATATCAACACTGTGGGCTGAAGGGATTACTTTGGTTGGGCAATTTATTATTAATTGAATTAGTTTAGCATGATTTCATAGATGAAATGTGTGTTCCTGTGCTATACAGTTCTTTTTTTTGTAATTGATTTTTTATTGAAGTTCATCATCAAACAAAACTTTCCATAAGATGTATTTCAGATACTGTACATACAGTATCATACAGTTATATTTGTCACAAATCTCCACATAATATTCATGAGGTATACACTTATAGAAAGGAGAGGAAAGAAAGAACAATCAAAAGAAGAAAACTATGTACAAATTAGTGAGTGATTTTTTTCCACAACATATTTATTGATTTGTGAGAATAAAATCAGGCCTATGAGGTGTTATGTAGTTAAACCATTTTTCCCAGTATGAATCAAATTGTTCCAACTTATGATTAATAGATGCTGTTATCTTCTCCATTTTGCAAATGCCCATTTTAATTTCCATCCATACATTTAAAGTTCGGCTCTCCTGTGATAACCATTTCTTGGTAAGGCTCTTTTTACCAGCCACCAGCAGTATATTCATTAAATATTTATCTCTTTTCAACCATTCTTGAGGTATATACCCACAATATATGGTCTTACTTTCTAAGTTTATTTCACATTTAAAGATGTCTTGTAGGGCATTGTGTATCCCACTCCAATAGTCTTTGATAACGAGGCATTCCCAGAAAATATGATAATGGTTTGCATTTTGATTTCCACAATTTCTCCAGCAAACAGGGAGGTTGCTATCATAATGGGATTTCTGAGAGGGTGTAGTAAAATATCTTATCAAGTTTTTCCACCTGAACTCCCTCCATTTCTGTGAACTGGTACACTTCCATTGATATCTCCATATCATTGTCCATTCTTCCTCAGATATTATTATCCCTCCTTCCTCTCCCATTTTGTTTTAATGTATGAAGTCGAATGTGTTTTAAGATTTGTCAAACCCTTATACACGCTTGAAATTATTCTACTGCCGTTGCCTGAATTCTATGCTTTTCTAAATAGCTCTATCAAACATGTACATGCCTTGGTTACATTTTTAACTGTCCTATTAATATACTGTCACATCTGTTAATATCGATAAAAGCCTTGTTTTTCTCATAAGTGTTTCTCTTTGAGCATTTCAAAACTGAACAGTGTTCCTTCTTTCATTATATTGCAAATAGCTGTTATTCCTTTAGCTGTCCAGTTCTTAAATCTAGCATCCAGTTTGTTCGGCATAAAATCCGAGTCATATGCACATCATTTAAGAATTACAATGTCTCTCTCTAGTTTATATTCTTTTATAACAGTTTTCCATATTTTAAGAGTCCATATCACCTATGGGTTATCAATAGTATTTATGTAACTTGTAGGTTGTTATCAGCCAAAATTGCCTGTATAGGGATGGAAAGTATCCTCACCTCAATGTTCTTCCCTTGGGCGTCATATAATGGGTTGCACCAGCATATCACAGCACTCAATTGTGCTGCAAAATAATAATCTCTAGGAGAAGGTACGTCCCATCCCCTCTTTTCCTTGGCTAATTGCAAAGATATGAGGCAAACTCTAGGCCTTTTACCTTGCCATATATATCTTGATAGCATCTTGTTCCATTTATTGAATTGATTTTGGTTAATCTCTATTGGTAAAGTCTGAAAGAGATATAGTAGTTTGGGCAGTATATTCACTTTAATAGATTAAATCCTTGAAATGAGACCAAGAAAAGGAATTAGGTTCCATCTTGTTATATCTTCCTTAATGTTTTTATATATAGGCTGATAATTGCATTCTGATAATTTTGCCAAATCTTTTGGCATAATGATGCCCAAATATTTGACAGGCTCTGTTTGCCATGCCCAAGGATATCTACTTTCAATTTCTTTTGGTGGGCTATAGTTATATGAAAGTTGTTGGGTTTTATCTATGTTGATCTTGTATCCTGATAATTGGCCATATTGTTCAAAGGATTGCATCAATTTAGTGCTATACTGTTCTACATTCTTTATTTCCTTCAGAGTTCTCTTTGTGTAATGGTAGCTTATAGTGTTGAAACACGTCTCTACAAAATGTTTCAAATTTACTGAGAGGATAGTATCCTCTCAGTGTTCTATCCTGATCCAAGAACTCCTTCACTGTGGCCCCTTTGCACTTGCATTCACATAGCCAACATGAGACTCATAAACAAATACCCTGTTCAAAGATTTGACAAGGGAAGTGGTTGCTAGGTGGACAAAAGAGAAGGGACAAGGATGTACTCAAAGCATCCTTGTGGAAATCTATTGTCCCCACTGATTCTGGGATTCTCTATCCCACAACCACTCCAGGTGGAGAAGGAATATCAGGAAGATACTGAGAACAGCAATCCTTGCTTCAGAAGCACAGAGAGCCTCTGTATAAGGAACAGATAAAGTACATCACCACACAAACTCACCACCCCAATAGTCAACACTGACTCTACTTGTGGCAGGGACTGTGGTTCTCACATTGGACTCAGCCATCTCAGAACACACAAACCAGAAGTGGAAGCATATCGTCCTTGATCCAAAGGTAAGCTTGGAATGGCCTTGTTACATTAGCACAAATTCCAGTACAAATCTGCAGCTTCACTGTGTCCATAGAGACTTTTCTGGAACTCACGCCTAGGCATTGATCCTCACCCAATTAAATCAGCGATGTGAATTAAAACAAACAGCTGTTGGTTAAAACAAACAGAATTATCAAACTATTCCAGGCTAAAGTGCTTTAATAGTAAATGACACTGTCATTTCTGTTATAATTAACTTCTCATCCAAAACCTGACCTAGATTATGAATAGAAAGGCAACTGATTACAATACTCTTGAATGAGAAATTCCGTCATCATCATTCCTCTACATAGATCAAATAAAACTTGCTGAGCAGAGCAACATATTATGTCAGAATATTTTCTTCCATTTTTGCTGCTTTGGAAGTGCCAACTATATGTCCACCACCAGTACAATTAATCCTCCTACTCTCACTAGAAACCAAAAATAAACTACTGATGTTAGATACCAGAGATTAAATCAGAAACTTCTGGAAACTCTCACTGGGTTGGGCAGCATATGTGGAGAAAGACGTGGAACTCTATTTCTTTCTCCACGGTTTCCAGGATTTTCTGTTTTTATTCTTCACTTTAATTCAGAATTAAGTTCCTCCTAACCAAATTAGAAACCATCAGTCAGTGTTTACATGAGGGGAGACCACCATTCTGCTCAGTGAGAACCATCTCTTGCATAAAAAGTTTCTCAGCAAAGTCTGAATCTGCTTATGGAAGTAGTTAAGCTATCTATCTATCTGAACTTTCAACTGATTCCTGATTGGAGGTTCCATGGCTCTCATCATAAGGTGGATGGGTGGGTTTTTAAGTACTCAAAAGATGCCATAATTGTTGTCATTGTGGTTAGAGCAGAAGATTGCTAAAGGATATAGCAGGATATACATCAATTGCAGAAAAGGGTGGAGAAATGGCACATGGCTTTTAATCGGGCCAAATGTAAGATGTTGCATTTTGGTAGATCAGTGTAAATGGACAGTGTACAGTTAATAGCAGGAACTTTAACAGTTTTTATATGCAGAAGGACCATGGGATGCAAATATATGGGTCCCTGAAAGGGTGGTAACAAAGGCACATGGCATGTTTGCCTTATTAGTCAAGGCAATGTATTCAAGGGACAGGAAGTTACGTTACTGCTTTGTAAAACTCTAGTTAGGTTGCATCTAGATTTTTTCTTCATTCATTTCTGGTTGTTCAGTTATGTGGAGCCTTTAGAGATGGTGCAGATGAGGTTTATTAGGACGCTGCCTGGATCAGAACATATCTACTATATGGAGAGACTGTATGAACTTGGGTTATTTCCTCTGTAATGGTGGAGGCTGTGGGGAGACCTGATAGAAGGTTATAAAATTATGAGGGACATAGATAGAGTAGATAGCTGGTAACAGGCATAGTTTGTGGTGTACATTGGCACCAATGACATAGGTAGAAAAGGGGAAGAGGTCCTGCACAGAGAGTACAGACAGGTAGAAAAGACGCTGAAGAATAGGACCTCCAAGGTAATAATTTACAATGTGCCCTCAGTGCCACGTGCTAGTCAGGGCAGGAATTGGATGACAGTACAGATGCATGACTGGCTAAGGATCTGGTGCAAGAGGCAGGGTTTCAGAGTTTTGGATCACCTCTGTGGAAGGAAGAACTGTACAAAGGGGACAGTTTACACATGAACCCAAGGGGGCCCAATATCCTTGCAAGCTTGTTTGCTAGTGCTGTTGAGGAAGATTTATACTAATTTGGCAGTGGGGTGGGAACCTGAGTGATAGAACTGAAGGTATACAAGTAGATGCAGTGTGAAGTGAGACAGTGAGAAAAGACAGGCAGATGATGGGGAAAAATTGCAGTCAGTGGAATGAGTTGCTTTACAACATGGGAGCAAAATTGAAAAGGATGATAACTTTAGGTCTGAAGGTGATTTATTTAAATGCACGCATTATACCGAAAAAAGGTAAATGATTTTGTATCAGTTAGAGATTGGGAGGTATGACATCGTGGACATCACTCAGACATGGCTGAAAGGTCATAGTTGGGAGCTTTACATCCAAGGATACACATTGTACTAAAAGGTCAACAGGTAGGCAGAGGGGATAGAGTGGCTGTGTTGGTAAAAAAAAATCAAACCCTTAGAAAGAGGTGACATAGGATCAGAAGATCTAGAATCCTTGTAGGTAGAGTTCAGAAACTACAAATGTAAAAAGACTCTGATGAGAATTATATACAGTCCTCTGAACAGTGGCCATGTTGTGGGATATAAATTACAATGAGAGAATTACAAAGGCATGGAAAAAGGGCTATATTATGATAGTCATGGGGGATTTCAATATGCAGCTAGATTAGGAAAATCAGGTTGGTGCTGGAACTAAGAGGGGAAATTTGTAGAATGCCTATAAGATAGCCTTTTAGAGCAGCTTGTGATTGAGCTCACTAATGGCTAGACAATTCTGGGTTGGGTGTTGTGTAATGAACGAGATTTGATTAGGGAGCTTAAGGTAAAAGAACCCTTTGGAGGCAGTGATCATAGCATGATAGAATTTACCCTGCAGTTTAAGAAGGAGAAAATAAAGCCAGGTGTATTAATATATCAGTGGAATAAAGGGAATTACAGAGGCATGAGAGAGAAGCTGGGCAAAGTTGATTGGAAGTGGACACTAGCAGTGATGATGGCAGAACAATAATTGCTAGAGTTTCTGGGAGTAATTCAGTAGATGGAGGATAGATGATGAGGTATTCTAAAGGGAGGATGAGTCAACCAAAGCTAACAAAGGAAGTAAAAGACAGCATTAAAGAGAAAGGGAAGGCATACAATACAGCAAAAATTTGTGGGAATTTAAAGGATTAGGAAGCTTTTAGAACCATCAGGTAACTAATAAAGCCATAAGGAAGGAAAAGATGAAATCTGAAAGTAAGCTAGCCAATAATATAAAAGATAACACCCAAAGGTTTTTCATACATGTAAAGAATAAGAGATGCAAGAGTGGATATTAGACCACAGGAAAAAGATGTTGGAGAGGGAGTGATGGGGGACAAAGCAATGTTGGATGAACTCAATAAGTATTTTGTGTCAGTCTTCACTGTGGAAGGCACTTGCAATATGCCAGAAATTCAAGAGTATCAAGGGGTAGAAGTGTGTGTAGTTGCTATTACTAAGGACAAGGTGCTTGAGAAACTGAAAGATCTGAAGGCAGATAAGTTACCTGGACCAAACAGATTATACCTCATGGTTCTGAAAGAGGTAGTGAAGAGGTTATGGAGGTATGAATACTGATCTTTCAAGAATCACTAGATTATGGATTGGTTCCTGAGGAATGGAAATTTACAAATGTCAGTCCATTCTTTAAGAAGGGACTTAGACAGAAGAAAGAAAAAGGAAATTAAAGGCTTATTGAAGAAAGTATGTTTGAGCTCATTATGAAGAATGGTGTTTCAGGGTATTTGGAGATAAATGATAAAATAGACCATATACTGCTTTAGTTATTGGGTAATCTATTATTTTTTGTGCTAGGGAGGGATTGGGTATGTTTGGGGTTTGCGAGTTTTTGTCATAAGGGGGGCGCTGGTGGTGGATCCAAATGCAAGACACAGACACTGAAGTACTAGGAACAGGACTAGGACTAGGGATAGGGATGTGACTGGATGCAAACCAGGAGCTGGGACAAGAACACAGACTTGGGCTGGGACTTTTGCTAGGAAAGCGGAACCAGGATAAGGAACTGGGAACTAGGAGCCTGGTCTTGGACTCCGAGCCAGAGACTGGAGGAGGAAACGGAACCTGGGCCTTGACTCGGGCTTGGACCCCGGATCTAGGCGAGGACAAGACATGGCTACAGGACTGGACGTGGCTAGGCTACAGGACTGGATGTGGAACTCCTGCACAGGACGAGAACACAAAGTCGTGGCTTGGACTAGGCAAGGTACTTGGACGTGTCTTGGACTAGACAAGGTACTCCTGGGCTGGGCGAGGCACAAGGACAGGACAAGACCCCAAAGCCTTGACTTGGTCTTGGGAGACAGGAACGCAGAACACAGAGCCTTGGTCTTGGGAGACAGGAACGCAGAACACAGAGCCTTGGTCTTGGGAGACAGGAACGCAGAACACAGAGCCTTGGTCTTGGGAGACAGGAATGCAGAACACAGACCCTTGGTCTTGGGAGACAGGAATGCAGAACACAGAGCCAAGACCCCTCCTCGGGAACAGGACTTGGGACCAGGTCTCTACATAGAGTCAGGACCCCTCCTAGGGAGCAGGACGTAGGGCCAGGACTCGTACACAGAACACAGAGAGACAGCTCCCAACCAAGGTAGCAGCAAACAGTCAGACCTACCTAGCGAAGATGTGGACACAGAGACAGTTTCCAACACAAGGTAGCAGCAAACAGCCGGATGTACCTAATGAAGACATGGACACAGATGGTTCCAAACAACGATACAGAGTTTCTTATCTAGACACAGCAAGGCTCCAGTCTTGCTCCAGCAGTAGAACTTGACAGCAATACAGGCGAGGACGCAGGCAAGTCTTCAAGCAGGGGTTGCAGGTGAGTCTTCAGGCAGGGGTTGCAGGTGAGTCTTCAGGCAGGAGTTGCAGGTGAGTCTTCAGGCAGGAGTTGCAGGTGAGTCTTCAGGCAGGGGTTGCAGGTGAGTCTTCAGGCAGGGGTTGCAGGTGAGTCTTCAGGCAGGGGTTGCAGGTGAGTCTTCAAGCAGAGGTTGCAGACAAGGCTTCAGGCAGAGGAAGGGAACAGAACAGTCCAGCAAATGAAGCTAAACCCAGGAGCTATTTATGTAGCCAGCCCAAAATCAGAATCATGTGCCTCAATTAAGGCACACAACAGGACAATGGAAAACCAGAAAACCTGCAATACGGATCGATGGACCGTACCATGAACCGGAATGCGGACTTCACGGACCGGACCATGACAGTTTTTGTTTCTTTTTCTTTTCGTGTGGGGCGAGTGATGTCTTTCTATCAACTACTTATATGGTTTCCTGTATTCTGTGGCTATCTGGAGAAGAGTTGTATTCTGCATGCACTTTGATAATAAAATGAATTTTTGAACCTTTGGATATTTGAAGTCAGCATGGTTTCCTTAAGGGGAAAGCTTGCATGACAAATCTGTTGGAACTCCTTAAGTAATTAACAAGCATGATAGACAAAGGAGAGACAGTGGATGTTGTTTGCTTGGATTTTCAGAAGGCCTTTGAAAAGGTGCCGCACAAGAGGCTACTTAACAAGAAAAGAGTTCATAGTATTGTAGAAAGATACTCGCAAGGATAGAAGATCGGCTGGCTGACAGGAAGCAGTGTGGGAATAAGGGGACCTTTTCTGTTTGGCTGCCAGTGACTATGGGTGTTCTGCAGGGGTCGTTATAGGTATAGCCACTTTTCGTGTCATATGTTAATGATTTAGATGATAGAATTAATGGTTTTGTGATCAAGTTTGTGAACAATACGAAAACACAGAGAGAGACAAGTAGTGTTGAGGAAGCAGGGAGTCCGCATAAGGACTTAGATACATTGGGGAATGGTGAAAGAAATATAGTGTTGGGAAATGTATGGTCATGAACTTTGTTAGAAGGAATAAAGGCGTAGATTATTTTCTAAATAGAGAGACTTTTTAAAAATTGAAGATGCAAAGGGACTTGGGAGCCCTTGTGCAGGATTCCTTACAGGTTAACTTACACCTTGAGTTAGTGGTAAGGAAGTGAATTGCAAAGTTAGCATTCATCTCGAGAAGTCTAGAACATAAGAGCAAGGATTTAATGCTGAGACATTATAAGGCAGCGGTCAGACCACACTTGGAGTATTGTGAGCAGTTTTATGCCTCCTATCTGAGAAAACGCGTGCTGCCATTGAGGAGGTTCCAGAGGAGGTTCACGAGAATGACTCCAGGAATGAAAGGGGTAATGTATGAGAGTGTTTGATGGCTCTGGTCATGACTCGCCAGAGTTTAGATGAATGGCGGGGGGGGGTGGTTGGGGGTGCAGATCTCATTGAAACTCATGGAATACTGAAAGGCTTAGATAAAGTGGAAGTGGAGAGGATGTTTCGAATAGTGCCTGAATTTAGAACCAGAGGGCACAGGCTCAGAATTGAGGGACATCCATTTATAACAGAGATGAGGAGGAATTTCTTCCGCCAGTGTGTGGTGAATCTGTGGAATTCATTACCACGGATGGCTATGGAGGCCAAGTCATTGAGTATACTTAAAGTGGAGGTTGATGTGTTCTTCATTAGACAGGGCATCAAAGTTTACAGAGAAATTCTAGGAGAATGGGGTTGACAGGGATAATAAAACAGCCATCATGGAATGGCAGAGTAGACCTGATGGGCCAAATGATTTTGTCTCGCAGTCAAAATATCTAATCGTAGTGGGCAAGCATTTAAGGTAAGAGGGGTAAGTCTAAAGAAGATGTGCTTGGGAAAATTTTCTTACAGGGAGTGATGAGTAGCTGGAATGTACTGCCAGGGTTGGTAACAGAGGCAAATCCAATAGAGATATTGAAGAATCTCTTAGATAGGCACACAGATATAGAAAGAATGGAGGGATATGAACTTATGTAGGCAGGTAGGAGTAGTTTAGTCAGATGCTTAGTTCGATTCACACAACATATGGGACCAAGGTCCTGTCCTGTGTACATTTTTCTACATGTGTATTCAATGCTTTAATACCCAGCAAAAGGCATAAATCCCAGATAATTAAAAATACTTGGTGTTACTTGCAGAGAAACAAAATATTTGAAACTAAATTGGGCATCTTCTCCTTGAGACTCAGGAGTATTAAATCACAGGGTAAGGTCATAATATATTAATCTGAATCAAGGTTTCTGTAATACACTCATGCCCTGAGGCCATGTGGTTTGCCAGATCACCAGTCATGATATTATTGTGAGCTTCCCATCAAGGGGACCTTGAGTGCTGACGAGACCAGAGGCAATGGAACTGAGGCCCATCCCCGGGCAGTGCTAATTTTATCCTGACACTTGCAATGCCAGCTTTTCAACTTTTTCACATTTCAATTTTATAAGATACAGAAACAGAAGGAAAATTAGCTTGAACAATAAAAATTGTAAAGCTGTAAACAAAAAAAAACTTGAAAGATTAAATTTTACTTTAAGTCTGCAATTTATTAAACAAGACAATGTCAGAACATTAAACCATTTTTCCTCGCCAGCCTTTTTAATAGGCATCACCCACCAACGGTCCAGATACAAGGTGTCTGTGGGTCCTGACAGAGGAAATAATAGAATGAGCTGACTACACATGGACGACAGTGTAGTCTGTAATTATACCTGAGAAAACACAGTAACTGGAACCTAAAATACATTGGTACACACCTGCAACTGGCAAGACCAAACCATTGGGTGATACCATCATGTGTTAAGGCATCCGTTAGTCTTGCGAGACCATGGATCTGCGCCTGGAAAGTCTTCACTCTCCAGGGCGCAGGTCTGAGCAAGGTTGTATGGAAGATCAGCAGTTGCCCATGCTGCAAGTCTCCCCTCTCCACGACACCGATGTTGTCCAAGGGAAGGGCATTAGGACCCATACAGCTTGGCACCGGTGTCGTCACAGAGCAATGTGTGATTAAGTGCCTTGCTCAAGGATGCAACACGTTCCCTCGGCTGAGGCTCGAACTCACGACCTTCAGGTCGCTAGTCCAATGCCTTAACCACTTGGCCACGTGCCCACAAACCATCATGTGACTGAATAATAATTCATCATTAACATTCAGCACTATCTGAATGTCAGATAGTGGAGAGCACCCCTGTGGCCATCCTCCTCAACAATAACTCCATTTTGTGTACTTTTGGAGGAGTACAATCTACCTGGAGGAAGTAATGGCGGCCGTGCCTCTGGCACCGAGTCTGGCTCTGTGGATCAGGAAGGGGATGGCAGCAGTAAAAGGGGACTCTATAATTAGGGGGATAGATAGTTGATTCTGTGGACATGGAAAAGAAACACAGATGGTAGTTTGCCTCCCAGGTGCCAGGGTTCATGATGCTTCTGAATGTGTCCACAATATCCTGAAACGGGAGGGTCCTGAGCCAGAAGTGGTGAGACATAATGGTACCAACGATATAGTTAGAAAAAAGGAGGAGGCCCTGAAAAAATAATACAGAGAGTTATGGAGGAAGCTGAGAAGCAGGACCTCAAGGGTAGTAATCTCAGGAATGCTGCCTGTGCCATGTGACAGTGAGGATCGGAATAGAAAGAGGTGGCAGATAAATGTGTGGCTGGAGAATTGGAGCAGGGTCAAGGATTCAGATTTCTGATTTCTGGATCATTGGGACCTCTTCTGGGGCAGGTATGATCTGTAAAAAAAAAGGGATGGGTTGCACTTGAATCTCAGAGGGACAAATATTCTTGTGGGCAGGTTTACTAGAGGTGTTGAGAGTGGTTTAAGCTAACATGGCAGGGGGAAGAGAACCAGTATGATAGAGCTGAGTATGAGCCATAAGGTTTACAAGTCGATGATGGATGTAACATGAATATCGCTGGCTCTGGCTATCTAGCCCATAGGATGATGATGGTTCCTTTCAGTCAGTTAGTGGGGTGGTACACCACTCCTCAGAAAGGAAAAGCGTGTGCGTGAGTGGAATTTAGGTGAGTAGGTGGTTGCACAGGTTCAGACCCACCCTCTCGAGATCCCCTCCCGGATCCAGCAGCATGGTGGGGTTCAAGACGGCTGGGGGAGGTTCTGTTGCGGTGAATGGCCAGACCAAGCTTCGATGCAAGGGATGCCCTTTCCGCGCTTCACGGCACGTGTTTGCTAGATGGCCGTTGATTCTACCAGAGGGTTCATCCACCCTTTGACAGGTCTTGTTTTTCGTCCTGCTGGGTGTCTAATCACCTTCCTCACCAGGCAAGCCTGGTGGGAGAGCCGGTTTAGTCGCCAACCACCTGACCATGCGACAGGTAGTACTGGGTTCCATGGTACCAGTAGCACTCAGACGAGGGACCTAACCAGAACCTGAACCTGAAGGACAAGCCAGTGACTGGGTACAAATACAAACAGAGCAGAGTTAAATTGTACCACAGAGGCAAAATTCAGAAGGACAAAGAATGCAAGACTGAAGGTGTTGTATTTAAATGCGCGTAGCATTTGGAATAAGGTGGACAAAATTGTGGCGCAATTAGAGATTGGTTGGTATGACACTGTGGGTATTATTAAGCTCTGTGGGTATTATTAAGCTGTGGCTGAAAGAAGGCCATAGTTGGGAGTTTAACATCAAAGGATATTCTTTATATCAAAAGGAAAGGCAGGAAAGCATAGGCGGTGGTGTGGCTCTCTTGGTAAGAGATGGAATTATATCTTTAGAAAGAGGTGACATAGGGTCAGAGAATGTTAAATCTTTGTGGGTGGAGTTAAGAAACTGAAAGGGTTAAAAAAAAAACCATTATGAGAATCGTATATAGTTCTCGAAACAGTAGCCAAGATGTGGGGTTGAGTTTGAAAAGGGAGCTGGAAAAAACATATAATAAGGATAATGACACAATTGTAATGGGGACTTCAACATGCAAGGGGATTGGGAAAATTCGGTTGGTGTTGGATTGCGAAAGGGAATTTGTTGAATAAATACAAGATAGCTTTTTAGAGCAGTTTGTGCTTGAATCTACAAAGGGAAAGGCTGTCTTAGATTGGGTGTTGTGTTATAACCCAGATCTTATTAGCAAGCTTAATGTAAAAGAACCCTGAGGAGCCACTAATCATAATATGATTGAATTCATAATGCAATTTGAGAGGAAGAAGCATATGTCACATGTATCAGTATTATGAGGGAATAAAGGGAATTACAGAGGCATGAGAGAGGAGCTTGACCAGATGAATTGAAGGAAGATACTGGCGGAGGTGACATGAGAGCAGAGATGACGGAGGTTTCTGGGAATAGTTCACAAGGTGCAGGTAAGGTGAGTCCTACAGAGGAAGTTCTCAAATGGCAGGGGTGGCCCACTGTGGTGGAAAAAGGAAGTTAAGGACTCGATAAAAGTCAAGGAAAGGGCATATAAGGTAAGAAAAGGAGTGGAAACAAGCAGGGTGAACAAAGGAGAGGCAGTGGCCGTCATTTACTTAGATTTTGAAAAGGTGTCTGATAAGGTGCAACAATAAGGTGCTTAACAAGATAAAACCCTATGGCGTTACAGGAAAGATACTGGCATGGATAAGGAATGGCTGACAGGCAGGATGCAGCGAATGGGAATAAAGTGGGCATTTTCTGGTTGGCTGGCAGCGACTAGTGGTGTTCCTCAAGGGGCTGTGTTGGGACAGCTACTGCTCACATTTTTTGTCAGTAATTTAGATAATGGAATTAATGGCTTTGTGGCAAAGTTTGTGGATGATACAAAGGTAGCTGGAGGATTAGGTGGGGCTGAGGAAGCAATGCGATTGCAACAGGACTTAGTCAAAATGGAAGAATAGGCAAAAAAGTGGAAGATGGAATACAGTGTTGAGAAATGTTTCTTAATGCATGTCGGTAAAAGGAACGATAGTGCAAACTATTATCTAAATGGGGTGAAGGTTCAAACATCAGCAGTGCAGGGGGACCTAGCAGGTTGAGTCTGTGGTAAAGAAGGCAAATGCAATGTTGACATTTATTTCAAGGGGAATCGAACATAAAAACAAGGAGATAATACTGAGCTTTATAAGACACTAGTCAGGCTGCACTTGGAGTTTTGTCAACAGTTTTGGGACCCATATCTCAGAAGGAATGTGTAGTCGTTGGAGAGAATCCGGAGGAGGTTCAAGAGCATGATTCCAGGAATGAAGGGGTTAACATGTGAGGAGCGTTTGGCAGCTTTGAGCCTGTACTCACTGCAATTTAGAAGAATGTGGGGTGAGGGGGTTCTCATTGAAACCTACCGAATGTTGAAAGGACTGGATAGGGTAGGTGTACAGAGGATGTTTCCTATGGTGGGGGTATCCAAAGCTTGAGATCACAGCCTCAAAATGAGGGCCGATCTGTAAGAACAGAAGTAAGGAGGAATTTTTAAGCTAGAGAGTAGTGAAGCTGTGGAATTCTCTGCCACGGACTGCGATGGAGGCTAAGTCCTTGGGTATATTTAAGGTGGATTTTCCTGATTGGTTAGGGCATCAAAGGATATGGCGAGAAGGCAAGTCTACTGGGTTGGGTGGGATCTGGGATCAGCCATGATGGAATGGCAGAGCAGACTCAATGGGCTGAATGGCCTAATTCTGCTCCTATGTCTTATGGTCCTATCACATGTAATCTCAAGAATATGACCTATGATGCCGTCTCTGTACATGCTCATGCCCAAGTGCTGAAGCCTGGAGCAAACACAAGCATTCTAGTGCTGGGAGGAGGAACAGGACTGAGCCATGTGTATTTTTAAGCTCACTCCACCATTCAGTGGAATTATGGCTGAACTGAGTTTGGCCTCAAGTCCCACACAGTCCACAAAGCACTGAATCATATCATCATGCATCACACATGGAAACCATTCCTGCTATCACGAGGTACCAGCAAATTAATCCCACTCTGCTTCTCCTTCATTTTATGAAGCATGTTTTCAATTTTTATGTACATTTCCAATTTCCATTGAGATTTAATATTACATTTGCTTCCATCATCCTCTGAGGCAAAGTGTTCCAGCTGGTAATAACTCAGTGTGCAAAGTAATTTTTGCTCAGTGCCTCTCTAGTTCTTTTGCACCATTGACCTGAAATCATAATCCTCGAGTTACCAGTGGATTAGAAGCAGATTCTCCATCCTCCCTCTCTTAAAACTCATAACATTAAAAGCATCTATTACATTTCCCATTTGAAGAAAGAACAGTACTCCTCTAAGTCCAGCACTACTTAGAAGAAATATTGATCCATTTTGAGTTTTCAAAATCCTGCGGAATTACTATCTCGTCTGGCAAAGCACTGCACATGTTCAGAAGGTACTCTGTCCTGCCTTCACTGAATGTCTTCAACCCTTCAGTAGTCTTCAATTTGTCATCATCCTTGCCCAGTGATCAGTGGCCTGTCAACAGAGGAAAGGTTTTTAGTGTCATAGAGTCACAGAATCACAGAGGCATAGAGCATGGGAAAAAAAGCCCTTTAGCCCAACTGATCCACGTCAACCAAATACCCATCCAAGCTAGTTGTATTTGCCCTTGTTTGGCCTAAATCTTTCTAAATCTTTCCTCTCCATGTACCTGTCTACGTGTCCTTTAAATTACATTACAGTACCTGTCTCAACCATTTCCTCTGAAGGCTCATTCCGTATACTGACCACCCTCTGGGTGGAAAAGTTAACTCTTGGATTTCTCTTCCATCTTTCCTCTCTTACCCTAAACTTATGCCCCATAGTTTTTGATTCCCCAAACTTAGAAAAATCACTCTGCGTGCATTCTCCCTATCTATGCTTCTCATGATTTTATCCACCGTTATACGATCACCTCTCAGTCTCCTCCTCTAAGCATTGCATTACAGTTTCTGTAGTAACAAAATTTTGCAGTGGGAGCTCCACAGAAGAACTTTGTTTTGTCTCCAGGTTACCTGTATTGAAATTTTTCAGGCAGCTTAGAATTCAATACATCAAAAGACAATAGCCAGGAATTTTAACGCAAACAACAGGAATTCTGCAGATGCTGGAAATTCAAGCAACATACATCAAAGTTGCTGGTGAACGCAGCAGGCCAAGCAGCATCTTTAGGAAGAGGCGCAGTCGACGTTTCAGGCCGAGACCCTTCGTCAGGACTAACTGAAGGAAGAGTGAGTAAGGGATTTGAAAGCTGGAGGGGGAGGGGGAGATGCAAAATGATAGGAGAAGACAGGAGGGGGGAGGGATAGAACCGAGAGCTGGACAGGTGATAGGCAAAAGGGGATACGAGAGGATCATGGGACAGGAGGTCCGGGAAGAAAGACAAGGGGGGGGGTGACCCAGAGGATGGGCAAGAGGTATATTCAGAGGGACAGAGGGAGAAAAAGGAGAGTGAGAGAAAGAATGTGTGCATAAAAATGAGTAACAGATGGGGTACGAGGGGGAGGTGGGGCCTTAGCGGAAGTTAGAGAAGTCGATGTTCATGCCATCAGGTTGGAGGCTACCCAGATGGAATATAAGGTGTTGTTCGTCCAACCTGAGTGTGGCTTCATCTTTACAGTAGAGGAGGCCGTGGATAGACATGTCAGAATGGGAATAGGATGTGGAATTAAAATGTGTGGCCACTGGGAGATCCTGCTTTCTCTGGCGGACAGAGCGTAGATGTTCAGCAAAGCGGTCTCCCAGTCTGCGTCGGGTCTCACCAATATATAAAAGGCCACATCGGGAGCACCGGACGCAGTATATCACCCCATTCGACTACAGGTGAAGTGATGCCTCACCTGGAAGGACTGTTTGGGGCCCTGAATGGTGGTAAGGGAGGAAGTGTAAGGGCATGTGTAGCACTTGTTCCGCTTACACGGATAAGTGCCAGGAGGGAGATCAGTGGGGAGGGATGGGGGGGACGAATGGACAAGGGAGTTGTGTAGGGAGCGATCCATGCGGAATGCAGAGAGAGGGGGGAAGGGAAAGATGTGCTTAGTGGTGGGATCCCGTTGGAGGTGGCGGAAGTTACGGAGAATAATATGTTGGACCCGGAGGCTGGTGGGGTGGTAGGTGAGGACCAGGGGAACCCTATTCCTAGTGGGGTGGTGGGAGGATGGAGTGAGAGCAGATGTATGTGAAATGGGGGAGATGCGTTTAAGAGCAGAGTTGATAGTGGAGGAAGGGAAGCCCCTTTCTTTAAAAAATGAAGACATCTCCCTCGTCCTAGAATGAAAAGCCTCATCCTGAGAGCAGATGCGGCGGAGACGGAGGAATTGCGAGAAGGGGATGGCGTTTTTGCAAGAGACAGGGTGAGAAGAGGAATAGTCCAGATAGCTATGAGAGTCAGTAGGCTTATAGTAGACATCAGTGGATAAGCTGTCTCCAGAGACAGAGACAGAAAGATCTAGAAAGGGGAGGGAGGTGTCGGAAATGGGGCCCCACCTCCCCCTCGTACCCTATCTGTTACTCATTTTTATGCACACATTCTTTCTCTCACTCTCCTTTTTCTCCCTCTGTCCCTCTGAATATACCTCTTGCCCATCCTCTGGGTCACCCCCCCCCGTCTTTCTTCCCGGACCTCCTGTCCCATGATCCTCTTGTATCCCCTTTTGCCTATCACCTGTCCAGCTCTCGGCTCTATTCCTCCCCCTCCTGTCTTCTCCTATCATTTTGCATCTCCCCCTCCCCCTCCAGCTTTCAAATCCCTTACTCACTCTTCCTTCAGTTAGTCCTGACGAAGGGTCTCGGCCTGAAACGTCGACTGCGCCTCTTCCTATAGATGCTGCTTGGCCTGCTGCGTTCACCAGCAACTTTGATGTATGTAGCCAGGAATTTTGTGGTGTTTCTGAGGAAGGTTTTCTACATATTCCAGGGGCAGCAGTATCCTTCTATTGCCTTTCTGGTGACCTCTACTATTGCTTCTTTTGCCTAATCATCAATTAATATCAGGATGTTGCTGGCGACTCTTACTACTTTCCTCAGGCAATTACATCTCAATGTTTTCCAAATGTTGGCTGTTTCACTGAAGAGGACAATGTCCAGTCTGAAAGAAATGGATATTGTAAAGAATTGCCCTTGGATGTTGTGTTCAGGATTTGTAATACCTTGAGTTACTTGCCTCCATTTCATTCCCAAAAGACTAAGGTAGATAAAACTTAAGGATTTAGATTTAGGGAAAAGGGTAAGAGATTTAGAGGGCAAACAACAAAAAAGATTCTGCAGATTGTAGAAATCTTGAGCAAAACACACGCAGTGCTGGAGGAATGCAACAAGTCAGGCTGTATCTAATGCAGATTTTCAACCAGAATTGTTGACTGTTTATTACCATCCACAGATGCTGCCTAACTTGCTGAGTTCCTCTGGTACTTTGTGTGCATTGCTCAATAGAGCGGAGAAATACTCCAAGAGCAATCAGGATGGTGTTGGTGAAAGTCCTCCATAAATGTAATGTCTGGCATGTTCCGTAAAGGAATTCAGCTTTTTTGTTCTGAGCCATATCCCTCCTAATCTATGAGATACAGCCTTTTACCTCAAACAATCCAGGTGTCCAAAAGCCGCTGGACTGTGAGGGAGGGTTGTCCCGCAACAATTCTGGAAGGCGGCGGAAGTTTGGGAATTGGATTTGCATGGTGTGGATTTGCATGGTGCTCAGGAATAGGAAATGATAGGTAACTGCATTGGTATGGTATGCTGCAGGATTTTGAACAGACTGATATAATGGACCTGATGTCCTTAGAAATGTAGGATCAAGGGCAAGTAGGAATGAGGCGAGGCTGAAGCAGATCTTGAGAGTGTGCTCTGGGTTCTTTATTTTGTGCACAGACATCACACGCTAATATTCCCGGACACTTTTAGTCATGCCTGGCCACCAGTAACGTCTCCTGACAAACTCCAGGATGCAAGCCACCCCTGGGATGCCGGGTCAGGTTTGAAGCACGTCCCTCTTTGAGCACCTCCGAGCAAGCAGGTTCAGGAACAAAGGTACGTCCTGGAGGACCAATACCGGCATCTGTCCCATATTGCTCGGACTCAAGTCCATGTTCCCCCGGATGGGTGCCACCACACTACAGCTGGGAATTATAGTTGAAGGGTTCTTTTCCCCATTAGGTGCTTTGAACTGTCAAGAGAGGATATCTAGTTTTTGATCCTGGGCGGTAAGTTGAGTCTATTAAGGAATAGGGATCAACATACCTGGCTGGAATTCAGCTTCTTCGCATTCTGGATGTAGGCTAGGTTTTTATGGTAGCCCCTATCGCAAACTGATGTTTGGACCCCTCCAACCAGTGCCTTCACTCCTCCAGAGCCAATTTAATGGCCAACAATTGCCGATTCCCGATGTCATAGTTTGGCTCCATGAGGGAAAGGTGTATTGAGTGGAGGCAGTGGGATGTACATTGTGGTCTGAGACAGGTTGTTGTGACAAGATGGCCCCGACTTCCATTTCTGATGCATCAACCTCCATCCACCACAAAAGTTAAGTCCGTGTCCAGTAAAACCATCATAGGTGTAGATGTAAACATTTCTTTTAACTCTGCAAATGTCGCCTGAGCCTCCGGGGTCCAGCAGAAGGGTCCAGAGGATTTCTTGATGAGATCGGTGATTGGCATCGCCACTGACCTGAAATTGCAGATGAACCACCTGTAAAAGTAGGCAAAACCTAGAAACCATTGGAGTTGTTTCACAAAGGTGGGGTGCTACCAATTCTGTATGGGATTCATTTGTGGGCTGTGTTTTAGATACAACAAGCCCAAGGAAGGAGACTATGGATACATGGAATGTGCACTTCTCAAGCTTGAGGAACAGCCGATTCTCAAGAAGCCATTGTAAACCTGCCGGATGTGTTAGACGCGTTCTCGCCTGCTGGACGTGTTGGATGTGTTCTTGAGTGGACCAGGAGAAAAAGAGTATAGCGTTTAGGGAGAAGAAGACAAAATGGTGTAGCATCTCTTGGAGTATGTCATTGTTGAAGTCTTGAAATACTGCTGGAGTGTTTGCCAACCCAGAAGGCATGATCTGGTATTCGCAGTAACCTGTAGTTGTGTTGAATGCTATTTTCCATTTGTCTCCCTCACAAATGTGGATTAGGTTGTAGGTGCTATGGAGGTCCAATTTGGTATATTCTGTAGCTCCCTGAAGAATTTCAAAGGCTGTGTTCATGAGAGGGAGAGGGTACCATTTTTATCAGTGAGCTTATTTAGCCCCCTTAGTCAATGCAGAGCCTTATTCCACCATCCTTCTTAGTGAGGAAGAAAATCCCAACACCAGTGGATGGCTGAATAAGCCCAGATGCCAGAATATGTTGGAAATAGTCCTCCATGGCTTTTCTCTCTAGGGTCTATAGAGAGTAGAGCCGTTCCCAAGAAGGACAAATACCTGGTAGCAGATTGATGGCCCAGTCGTAGTCTCAATGAGGTAGTAGAATGGTGGCCTTTTTCTTGCTGAACACCTCCAGCAGGCCTGCATATTCTTGAGGTACTCCAGACAAATCAGATGCACTGGGATTAGAGGTGGAAGGTTCAAAAGCTACTTCAGGAGGCATCTCGGAGGTAGTCTCGGAAGTAAATTGAGGAGGTGACTCGGTAGGTGCTTTAGACCGCTCTTGGAGGTATTTCTTTTTGTATGGGTTTGACCAGCCCAGAATGACGCCAGTAGTTCTCACTTTGTGGGGTGACAGTCATCATGCTGTTCAATCCTGAGCTTGAACGAGGATGTTTGGTGGTTGACTTGTCCTGGCACCTAAAGTCTCCCATCCAGGGCCGTGGTAACAAGCCATTGGTTGAGATGCAAAAAGAGGATTTTCAATCTTATGGCCAGTCTGAGGTCCAAAAAAGAAACCCTGCTTCACCGGAGCCAATAAAGGCTTCTGGAGAATGCTTTTGATCTCCCCATGGAAGATTCACAGGGAGCACCATTCCAGAGGGAGCAGAACTGGGAGTGAAGCTAGCAACTGTCACAGCCCTCCCTACACTGGACTGTCCTGAGAGTTTCCTGGCAGCTTGGGACAAGAGGTCCAATGATATCTGGCCTCTCCACAGTAAATGCAGAACCTCTCCCCCATTCTTCTCTCTCTTTCAGCTCAAGAAAGCCTGGTCCGACCTACTTGCATAGGCTTCTCAAAGATTGGGATAAGCGGCGGTCAAGGAGGAGTCCTAACCTGAGGAATGGGAAATAGTCAGGGGGAGAGTCTCTTCAGAATAATAACTTTCGTCTGTCCTTTCTCCTTTCTGTTAATTGGTCATCGAGGCTCTGTACCCAGCTCCAATTTCAGTTTAACACCAGGCACGTTGTAGCACCTGTGTAGTGTTTGTCTTACCTCATGTGACTGGCCGCCACACTTTTTATGGGAAAATCAAATTATATCGTACTACATTAGGAGCTAGTGGGCCCTTCAGAAGCTCTAGGTGTCGGAAGGAGGCAGTGAATAGAAAACACACACTTCTGGAAGTATAAAAATAACAATATATACAAAATATTTACATGAGAAAGAACAATTCAGAATTCCAACATTCTTGTTAGATTCCAAATCACAGATGTCAAATGAAAATCAAGTTCCTCTTTCGTTCGAATCAGTGAGATTCATTAAAATAACTTTTATTACTCCAATTTCTCTAACTAATTAGATAGTATTATTCTCTATTTTACTGTTTACAAACCAACCTTTCCTCCCTACTTAACCCCAGTTATTGAGGAAACTATTTTTTTTAGATTATGAGGACACGCAGTCCTCTTTTATTGTCATTTAGTAATGCATGCGTTAAGAAATGATATAATATTTCCTCCGGTGTGATATTCACAAAATACAGGACAGACCAAGATTGAAAAAACTAACAAAACCACATAATTATAACATATAGTTACAACAGTGCAACAATACCATAACCTGATGAAGAACAGTCCATGGCACAGTAAAAAGTTTAAAGTCTCTCAAATGTCCCACATCTCACGCAAACGGGAGAAGGAAGAAAAACTCTCCCTACCACGCCTGACCACAGTCCGACTCTGAATCATCCGAAAACTTCGAGCCTCCGATCAGCCCTCCAACACCGAGTACTGAGCACCATCTCTATCCGAACGATTCGACCTCAATCTCAGTTGCCAACAGCAGGAAAAGCCGGGGATTTTGAGGCCTTCCCTCTGGAAGATTCTCGATCGCGCAGTAACAACAGCAGCGAACCTGCGTTTCAGAAGTTTCTCCAGATGTTCCTCTGTGCTTTCATGTCTGTCTCCATCAAGTCAGAACTGTTCACGGCCCCTATTTAACGGATACGATATCATTTTCACCGGAGGGCTGCACACACGCAGCGAGCTGCTCTCTCTCTCTTCCTGCCTCCTATTAATTCCTATTCTGAAGTATTATGGTTAACTTCAGTTTCAGTTAATAAGTCTACAAATTCAAATTCAACATCAAAAATATATATAGTTTAACTACTTTCATGCTAAGTTCTCCATCATCACAACTTTTAAACAAAGTAAATCTCATTTAGTAACTTACCAAAGTCTATACAAAAATAATCAGTTCTTCCAGAAAATCAAATTCCGATCCTTCAAATGAGAAATAAGCAGATACATCCAACTGCATTAAATCATCTACATCTTGAAACATTTTGTTCATGTGCTGGTTCTTCAATTTTGGGTGGTTCACCATCTTGTTTCTTGGTTTGTTGGATGAAATAGTTAGTCATCCATAAAAAGTCAATTCACAACACTTATACAAAAAAACCTGACCAAATCCTTTAGTAAGATTTAACAGAACTAATTCCAACTTACGTGGTAGAGATCTTGGACACTCGTCTCTGTCAATATTGTCTTGTTAATGTTGCTGCTTGATATAGCCGTTGCTTCAATAAATCTTTTATTGCTAGTGTTTCTCCTCAGGTTTCACTCTGAGGTTTTCAAATAAGGCGGGTAGAGATACTCACTATTAATTCCACTTTTAACAGTTTATATCTTTAGTTTCTAATAGTTTGCTGCGTTTCTCTCGCTTGTCTGTACCTGCATCAGCTATGCCTCATTTTCACATAGCTTTTTTCTCCAAATTCTTTTTTTAAAGAAGATTTAGAAAACCTCATTTTCATCCCTCCACAGGTGGAGCTTTCTAATATTATATCTTTGGGTTTAATTAACCTGGATTACACCATCTATCATGATCCATATGATTTTTTGATGTGATTTGCTTCACTAATGCTATGCACTTCTAGGCAAGACCTTTGTCAAATTCTATGTTGACTGATTCTGTTTCACATTTAGTCACTTTATGCACTTGTTTAGTTTTGTGTTTGAAATTTTTCACTCTGCGTGTTTTTTTCTCTTCTGTTATGCTTTTTGTTTGACTTGCACACACTCTCCATGTGAACTTGTCTGTGACACTTCCCGCAATTTTTTTTTTCTTTGAACCAACAGTCATTTGCACCATGGGAGGATTTGCCATTTTGATAACATTTTTGGATTTTTGCACCATTCATGGACATTTTGTGTATTTCACAGTCTAATTTCTTTTCCAGTAGTTCTGCTGCATCTGCTGTGGTCTCCGACAATGTTGCAGTGGTCAATGCCCATTCTAAATGTAGGTCTTTTTCTAATAGTAGCCTCTTTTGAGTGTTTGGATTATGCATGCCACATACAAACCTATCGCTTAATGCATCAGAAAGTCCATCTCTAAAGTCACAGTGTTGGGAATGTTTGTGCAGTTCTGCAACATATTCAGCAATGCTTTCACCCTTTGACTGGTTCCTTTAGTTGAATCTAAATATCTCAGCTATTACTAGTGTTTTCAGGTTCAAGTGATCTTGTAAGATTGCAATAACTTTGTTGAATGTCTTGCTTCCTAGCATTTCAGGAGTTTTTAAGTTGCGTAAAAGCCCACTTGTTTTAGCACTCATTAAGCTATGAAGTGTGGACACTTTATTTTCCCCATCTACGTTGGCATTACAATAAAGTTCAACCCTCTCGATATGTGATTCCCAGTCCTCATTAGCACTATCAAATTCATCATCTTTCCTGACTAAGGCCATCGTCACGTTATTTTCACTTTAACTTTGTTTGTTGTGCATCTTTCACTGTGAACCATAAACTCTTACTTATACGTCCCTTTGTTTGAGTCTGTGACTTTGTGACTACCTTCTCTGTGCTGATTAACTGCTTCTTTTCACTGTCAATCTGCCTTCCTCCAAAGTCTGTCGTCATGTAACTGTCATCGCAGTTGGTGATATTCGCTGACATTCAGGTTCGAACTCGTCACCAATTTGGTGTTTCTATACAAATACATATCAATTAAATAAAGGCACCATATGGGAGGTAAGGTTAACTTGTGTATTCACATTGCAGAGAGAGAGAGAGCAGATCAATGTGCACGCACAGACAACAGATCAATGCACATAAGTAAATTATCAGTCTATCAGTAGTGCTAAAGGTAATCATTGCTCTACAAGAAATAGATCCATACATTACAATGGTGAACACAAGTGCAGAGTGAGGTCTAGAATTAACTCAGATTCAGACTCAAAATAAATACGATGACACCAACAAAATCACAAACAGTAGTACTAGAAATGGAACTCCTACAATTGAGTACTGAGTGCTAAGCACAAGGCCTTTAAGTGCATACCATCCATGAGCGAATGTGACAGGCAATAAGAGACAGCAGCAGCTAATCATACTCTGTGGAAATGGAGTGCTGAAACTTGGGTGCCTGCCATTGTTCAGTTGTGTCCAAGACAGCATTTAAGAATTCTCTGGATGAGCACTTCAATTGCCAAGGTATTGAAGGCTACAGACCAAGTGATGGAAGATGAGGTAAATACAGATGCTTGTCCACTAGTCAGTGTGGATGTGGTGTGCTGAATGGCATCTTCCTGTGCTCTGTGATTCCATGGTTACTGCACTTCCATTTGTTTATTGAGATACAGTGTGGAATAAGCCCTTCGAGCCATGCTACCCAGCAATGCTCCGGCTTAATCTGAGCCTAATCACGGGACAACTTAGTGACCAATTAGCCTATCAACCAGTACGCCTGTGAACTATGGGAGGAACCAGAGCACCGGGAGGAAAGCCATGTGGTCACAGGAAGAACGTAAAATCTTCTTACAGGCAGCAGCAGGAACTGAACCCAGGTCACCTGTACTGTAAAGCATTGTTCTGACCACAACACTAACATGCTGCCTATCAAAATTAAATTGTAATCAAAACAGGAATAAGAGATCAAATGTAATATGAAAATACACAGCACACAGCAGAACCCTTGAAAGCACTGATATTTAGAGTGAGCATGGGGTCAGGTCCATAACACTTGAAAGTGGCCACAGAAGTTGAAAGGATGGCAGAAAAAGGCATATGGCATGCTTAGACCATAAGACCATAAGATATAGCAGCAGAATTAGGCTATTTGGCCCATTGAGTCTGCTTCACCATTTCGTTATGGCTGATTCAATTTTCCTCTTAGCCCCAATCTCCAGCCTTCTCCCTGTATCCCTTCATGCCCTGATCAGTCAAGAATCTATCAACCTCTGCCTTAAATATACATAAAGATCTGGCCTCCACAGCTGCCATGGCAAAGAATTCCACAGAATCACCACTAACTGGCTAAAGAAATTCCTCCTCATCTCCATTCTAAAAGAACACCCCTCTATTCTGAGGTTGTGTTCTCTGGTCTTAGACTCTCCCATCATCAGAAACATCCTCTCCACATCCACTCTATCAAAGCCTTTCACCATTTGATAGATTTCAGTGAGGTCACCCCTCATTCTTCTGAATTCTAGTCTTAGTATGCTTCATATGTTTGTCAATACTGGTTGGATTTTTGAATATAAGTGGAAATAAGTCACATTGCTACTATCTTAAACGTTTGTTGGGTCTCAGTTGGAGTGTTGTGTGTGATTATGGTTGTCCCATTACAGGAAAGATGTAGAAGATTTGGAGAGGCTGCAGAAGAGGTTTACTAGGATGTGGACTGGATGAAAATGCAGCTATATAGAGTGATTGGAGAATCTTGGGCTGCTTTCTCTGGGGTTTTAAAGGCTGAGAGGAGATCTGATAGAAGTGTATAAATTTTTGAGAAGCACAGATAGGGTAGACCGAATCTTTTTGCCAGGGAAGAAGTATCAAGGATGAGGGGGCATGCATTGAAATGGAGGGACATGGAACAGATTCAGAATCCGAATCAGTTTTATTATCATTGACATATGGCAAAAATTTTGCAGTTTTGTGATAACAGTACAGTGCAGGACATGAAAATTATCATGAGTTACAACAAATAGATAGAAGATAGGTCGTGTTCAAGCAGTGTTCAGAAATCTGAAAGCAGATATGCAGGCAGAAGAGATTTAGTTTAATTCAGGATCATGTTTGAATCAGATCAGAATCAGAAACAGATTGAGGTCTAATGCATGGGATAAAAGACCTGTTCCTGTGGTGTACTGTTCTATGTTCTATGTCCTGACAATATTGTACTAGCGGTAGCGAGATCAGAACAAGAGTGATGGGATTATAAGGCCTTGTAGCATACATTGGGAAGTGAGGTTGGGAAGACTGAGATAATGGTGGCAGATACATTGCAATGCTTAAATATGCGTGGATAGGAAAGGCACAGAAAGACATGGGCCCAATGTATGCAAATGATATTGGTTGGTATGGATGAGGTGGGTTCAAATATATGATTATGATTCTATGAACAAGATGAGGACTATCATCAAGAAGAGCTGATGTATAGGAGGAACCAGTCAGGAAAGAAAAAGTAGAAGAATATGTGATTCTGCTGCAGATTGCTGAGGTATGTGGAGATCAGGGAATGGAACTGTGCATAAAGGATTTAATTCTGCTCTCTTCGTATGAAAGGGTTACAGAGAAAGTTTATTCAGGAATTAGATTCACTAATCATCTTTGCACAGTGTGACACCATGCTTGAAGAAAGCATAGATCAAAGAGAAGATGACCATACCGCCCATCATTGTTCCCAAGCCACCGATAAATGAACAGCAATGTTCTCTACACCTCTCAATACAAGAGGAAGGACAGATGCCATATTTGGTCAGCAGATATCCTCCCCTGCCCTGACGGCTTTGTTCAGTCTGGGCCAACCTGTGTTAGAAGCAGAAAGTTAAACGGAGTATCAGTGACACAGCGACTGAAAAATACTCGACAGTTCTGCATTACATTTAGTTCCTTCAGGATTATGTCACATGTTATTCCCTGATGTAGAATGCAAAAAAAAATTGCACTGATCAGCCTGAAGATTGACAGTGATTGGTGGTGTGGGCGTTGGGAGGTTGACAAGGTGCCATTGTGTTTGCTCTTTATTTTGTGAGCATCATGTGGTAACACACATGGTCAATACAAGTGCAGTGTGACTTTCATAGAACCTTGATGCATGAAATAAGGCTTCAAAGGACTAAAGTTAAGAGGGAGAGAATTCCCCTCCTAATACTTTGTTGGGGTGGAGGATATAAGTAATTGGTTCTATTAAATGCTCTCCCTGGATCTAAGTCCGTGGTAAATTCTAAAATTAATATATTGGTTGTATTTTTTGAGGTTCAGAAATCTGAAGGCACAAGCTCAGTGATTCAGTAACAGCTTCTCCTCTGCCATCGGATTTCTAAATGGACATTGAACCCATGAATACTTTTTAAAATTTCTGTTTTTGTACTACTTATTTCAACAACTATTTAAGATGCTTATATATAATTACTGTAATTCAGTTTTTTTCCATATATATCATGTATTGCATTGTACTGTTGCCGCAAAGTTAACAAATCTCATGACAGATGCCAGTGATATTAAACCTGCTTCTGATCCTAAAATGTTCAGCTCTCTTTGTAAGCTCCATTGGCTATAAAAGATCTCATCGTCACTTCACCAGAGATGAAATTCTTGTGCCCTGGTCAATGTTCATGCCTCAAACTGCAATGCCAACATTTTTTTGGTCACAGTGACCAAGAATGGATCTTTGTGGGAGAGTGCATATTGTTAACACTTTATACATTATTGTTGCCAAACAATTGATACTAGAACGTACAATCATCATAGTGATATTTGATTCTGCGCTTCCCGCTCCCTGGATTACAAATATTAAATATTAAAAATAGTAAAAATTAGTAAATATTAAAAATCTAAATTATAAATCATAAATAGAAAATAGAAAATGGAAAGTGAGGTAATGCAAAAAAACCGAGAGGCAGGTCCGGATATTTGGAGGGTACGGCCAAGATCTGGGTCAGAATCCGTTCAGCAGTCTTATTACAGTTGGAAAGAAGCTGTTCCCAAATCTGGCCGTACGAGTCTTCAAGCTCCTGAGCCTTCTCCCGGAGGGAAGAGGGATGAAAATTGTGTTGGCTGGGTGTGTCGTGTCCTTGATTATCCTGGCAGCACTGCTTCGACAGCGTGCGGTGTAAAGTGAGTCCACGGACGGAAGATTGGTTTGTGTGATGTGCTGCACCATCTTCACGACCTTCTGCAGCTTCTTTCGGTCTTGGACAGGACAGCTTCCATACCAGGTTGTGATGCACCCTAGAAGAATGCTTTCTATGGTGCATCTATAAAAATTAGTGAGGGTTTTAGGGGACAGGCCAAATTTCTTTAGTTTTCTCAGGAAGTAAAGGTGCTGATGGGCCCTCTTGGCACTGAACTCTGCTTGGTTGGACCAAGTAAGGTCATTTGTGATATTGACCCCGAGGAACTTAAAGCTTTTGACCTGTTCCACTTGCGCACCACCGATGTAAGTTGGGTCGTGTAGCCCGCTACTCCTTCTGAAGTCAACAACCAATTTCTTCGTCTTGCTGACGTTGAGGGATGGGTTACTATCTTTGCACCATGCCACCAGGTTCTTAATTTCCTCTCTGTACCCAAACTCATCATTACCTGAGATACGGCCTACAATTGTTGTGTCATCAGCAAACTTATATATTGAGTTTGATGGAAACTTGGCTACAGAATCATGGGTGTACAGTGAGTACAGCAAGGGGGCTGAATACACAGCCTTGTGGGGCACCGGTGCTCAGAGTGATTGTAGAGGAGAGCTTGTCCCCTATTTTTACAGCCTGGGTCCTGTCTGTGAGGAAGTTGAAGATCCAGCTGTAGATCTGAGTGCTAAGGCCCAGGTTCTGGAGCTTAGGAATCAGTTTATTTGGAATTATGGTATTAAAGACAGAGCTGTAGTCAATGAAAAGGAGCCTTACGTATGTGTTTATATTCTCCAGGTGTTCTAAGGAGGGATGTAGGGCCAGAAAGATGGCATCTGCCGTTGACCTCTTGCTCCGATAGACGAATTGCAAAGCGTCGAGGTTGACCGGTAGGCTGTGGTTGATGTGTGCCATAACCAATCTCTCGAAGCACTTCATAGCAATTGATGTCAGAGCCACAGGTCGATAGTCATTCAGGCATGCCACCTTGCTCTTCTTTGGCACCGGGATTATCGTTGCCTTCTTAAAACACGAGGGGATCTTAGACTGAAGCAAGGAGTAGTTGAAGATGTCAGCAAACACTCCAGCTAGCTCGCTTGCACAGGCCCGGAGAGCCTGTCCCAGGACGCCATCTGGGCCCGTCGCCTTCCTTGGATTTATCTTCAGGAAGGCCCTTCTAACGTCCTCCTTGGTGACAATGAATCTCCATGCCACCAAGTCCGGTTCATCTGGAGGGAGTGGGACGCTCCTCTTCTGTTCGAATCCTGCGTAGAATACGTTAAGTTCATTAACTTGGCTCGATATTGCCTCTTGGCGCCCTTAATGGCTTTCTGGAGTTCACGCCTGGATTCCATGTAGCGACTGGTATCCCTGGACCTAAAAGCTGCAGCTCTAGCCTTTAAAAGGGACTTGACCTCATAATTCATCCAAGGTTTCCGGTTAGGTAATACCCGGATCGTCTTGCGAGACACACAGTCCTCCGTGCATTTCCAAAAAAAGTCCGTGACAGCTGAGGCATACTCATCGAGGTTAGCTGCCGAGTCCTTGAATACTAACCAGTCCACCGATTCAAAGCAGTGACGGAGGACCTCATCTGTTTCCTCCATCCAACGTGATACTACTTTTGACACCGTGACCTCCCACTTCAGTTTCTGTTTGTAAGCCGGGAGGAAGAGTACGGCCTGATGGTCCAATTTTCTGAAGTGAGGTCATGGGATGGAACGGTAGGCATCCTTGACTGCTGAGTAGCAGTGGTTAAGTATATTCAGGCCTCTAGTGGGGCAGGAGACATGTTGGCATAACTTTGGCAGCGCCTTTCTGAGGTTGGCCTGGATCTGCATCTCCCTGCAGTGGGTGAGTCTCCCTTTAAGATCATCCACCTTGTTCTCTATGATTTGCACATTAGCTAGTAAGATGGTGGGCATAGGGACCCTGAAGCCCCTCAGCTTCAATCTGACCAGCAGCCCAGCTCTTTTCCCACGCTTCCTCGGTAAATAGTGCATCTTTCCAGGTTTCCATCGATGCAGTGTGTTATTGTCAGCTCTTTGAGGTTGGTGGACGTGTCCCGCAGGGATTGATCAGCTGTTCGCGTCGTCGGGCACTCCGGGTCAGGCCAAGTGACGGTGGAGGCTCCACTGCCACTTCTAGCTGCCGGGGGCCCGAGCTGTCGATTGCGTCGGGCCCCAAAGCCGATGCTTAATCCTGGATGGCCGGGATCCTGGCTGAAAGAAGTCTGTAAGCCGAGTCACGGATACGGAGGCCTCCGCTCCAGCCGAGCCTCGGCCTCGATTTCCGAGATTGGCGGCAGAGGCCTCACTTCCGGCAGCTGTGGTTGGCTACCAACGGGGCTTTATGGTGGTCGCTCCAGGGAAGCGTCTGGGGCACCTTGAGGTCTCCGCCGTCACTTCTGTGTGGTCATCTGCTCCGGAGATGTGCTGGTCGGAATGGGCCATGTCTCCAAGCGCTCCGGCATGGTAGCAGGCCGCAGGTCTCTGGGAATGTGGTGGGCCTCACTGGTCGAGTCCAGGTGCGGTCTGGAGTTTAAGAAGCAATTCTGGCATGGTGGACTCCAGCTGGGTCAGTAGCTTTGCCAGGGTGTTGTTGATCTTGGTAGGTGTAGCAGATTGTAGGTTTAGAAGGGTTTCTCAGGTATAGGATAGTGTAGAGGGCAGTTTGCTCGGGAGAGCACGCGTGAAGTCGCTAGTTACCGGCGCCATCTTTCTTTACAAATATCACCATTTTCATACTTAAACAGTAAACAATCCCACTAGGGGATCAGCTGTACTGGATTGGGTATTGTGTAATGAACCGGAGGTGATAGAGAGATTGCGGTGAAGGAACCCTTAGGAGACAGTGATCATAACATGATTGAGATCACTGTGAAATTTGAAAAAGAGAATCCGAAATCTGATGTGTCATTCTTTCAGTGGAGTAAAGGAAATTATAGTGGCATGAGAGAGGAACTGGCCAAAGTTGACTGGAAAGGGACACTGGCGGGAAAGACAGCAGAGCAGCAGTGGCCGGTGTTTATGCGAGAAGTGAGGAAGGTGCAAGACAGGTATATTCCAAAAAAGAAGAAATTTTCAAATGGAAAAAAGATGCATCCGTGGCTGACAGGAGAAGTCAAAGCCAAAGTTAAAGCAAAGGAGAGGGCATACAAGGAAGCAAAAATTAGTGGGAAGACAGAGGATTGGGAAGTTTTTAAAAGCTTACAAAAGGAAATTAAGAAGGAAAAGATTATTAAGATGGTCATTAAGAGGGAAAAGATTAACTATGAAAGGAAGCTAACAAATAATATCAAAGAGGATACTAAAAGCTTTTTCAAGTATATAAAGAGTAAAAGACAGGTGAAAGTAGATATAGGACTGATAGAAAATGATGCTGGAGAAATTGTAATGGGAGATAAGGAGATGGTGGAGGAACTGAACAAGTATTTTGCATCAGTCTTCACTGAGGAAGACATCAGCAGGATACCGGACACTCAAGGGTGGCAGGGAAGAGAAGTGTGCGCAGTCACAATTATGACAGAGAAAGTACTCAGGAAGCTGAATAGTCTAAAGGTCGATAAATCTCCTGGACCAGATGGAATGCACCCTCGTATCCTGAAGGAAGTAGCTGTGGAGATTGCGGAGGCATTAGCGATGATCTTTCAAAAGTCGATAGATTCTGGCATGGTTCTGGAGGACTGGAAGATTGCAAATGTCACTCCGCTATTTAAGAAGGGGGCAAGGAAGCAAAAAGGAAATTACAGACCTGTTAGCTTGACATCGGTGGTTGGGAAGTTGTTGGAGTCGATTGTCAAGGATGAGGTTGCAGAGTACCTGGAGGCATATGACAAGATAGGCAAAACTCAGCATGGATTCCTTAAAGGAAAATCCTGCCTGACAAACCTATTACAATTTTTTGAGGAAATTACAAGTAGGCTAAACAAGGGAGATGCAGTGGATGTTGTATATTTGGATTTTCAGAAGGCCTTTGATAAGGTGCCACACATGAGGCTACTTAACAAGATAAGAGCCCATGGAATTATGGGAAAGTTACATACATGGATATAGCATTGGCTGATTGGCAGGAAACAGAGAGTGGGAATAAAGGAATCCTATTCTGGTTGGCTGCCGGTTACCAGTGGTGTTCCACAGGGGTCCGTGTTGGGGCCGCTTCTTTTTACATTGTACATCAACGATTTGGATTATGTGGCTTTGTGGCTAAGTTTGCTGATGATACGAAGGTAGGTGGAGGGGCCGGTAGTGCTGAGGAAACAGACAGTCTGCAGAGAGAATTGGATAGATTGGAAGAATGGGCAAAGAAGTGGCAAATGAAATACAATGTTGGAAAGTGTATGGTTATGCACTTTGGCAAATAAACGGGCAGGCTATTATTTAAATGGGGCGAGAATTCAAAGTTCTGAGATGCAATGGGACTTGGGAGTCCTCGTACAGGATTCCCTTAAAGTTAACCTCCAGGTTGAGTCGGTAGTGAAGAAGGCAATGCAATGTTGGCATTCATTTCTAGAGGAATAGAGTATAGGAGCAGGGATGTGATGTTGAGGCTCTATAAGGCGCTGGTGAGACCTCACTTGGAGTACTGTAGGCAGTTTTGGTCTCCTTATTTAAAAAGGATGTGCTGACGTTGGAGGTGGTACAGAGAAGATTCACTAGAATGATTCCAGGAATGAGAGGGTTAACATATGAGGAACATTTGTCCGCTCTTGGACTGTACTCCTTGGAGTTTAGAAGAATGAGGGGGACTTCATAGAAACATTTTGAATTTTGAAAGGCATGGACAGAATGGATGTGGCGAAGTTGTTTCCCATGATGGGGGAGTCTAGTACGAGAGGGCATGACTTAAGGATTGAAGGGTGCCCTTTCAGAACAGAAATGTGAAGAAATTTTTTTAGCCAGAGGGTGGTGAATCTATGGACTTTGTTGCCACGGGCGGCAGTAGAGGTCAAGTCATTGGGTGTATTTAAGGCAGAGATTGATAGGTATGTGAGTAGCCAGGGCATCAAGGGTTATGGTGAAAAGGTGGGGGAGTGGAACTAAATGGGAGAATGAATCAGCTCATGATAAAATGGCGGAACAGACTCAATGGGCCGAATGGCCGACTTCTGCTCCTTTGTCCTATGGTCCTATGGTCCTAGAGTAAGTAAATAATTGGCTGCAGAACTCCAGGGAAAACTTAAAAGTGATGGGAGACACAATGTAAATGCATATACTTCTTTAAATTCCTGCAACCTATTTAGCTTTCTCAATCATATTAAAGCAGAATCTAATGTAGGCACACAAAGGCACCGTCTGCCTCAATACTGCAACCCTTGTTGGCATATCTCTATTGATGTTCCATTATTGGTCCAGATTTTCCCCCAAACTTGTACAATTTAATAGCATTTCGACAACATGCCGTATGAAAGCATAAGTCAAGGTGCAGTAATTGACAATATCATAATTTTCTGTGTGTTCTTCCCACTCACTCTGGTGCTGAGACAGTGAGAAATTATCATAGTTCCTGCCTCATTAATACTAATGGCTGTGTTGAGTTCCTTGAATTAATGATAAGTTTATCACTACTAACACTGGCCTATAAAACAGTGGCAATACTGACACCTCGGTGACCTGGAAGTGGGTTAATTAATGGATCCAAGTAGTCTATCAGCAATTCATTTCTCTATATCTTAAATAAAAACTGCAGGAAATGGTTTTTGTCACCTGCAGGGAGATTTATAGGCATTTCATTATCTTAGTAAATTAGTCACCATTTCTTACTATTCTGATATGATTTAATAAATGGTTTTTAAAATGTGACTTATTGTTGCAAAGCTCCAAACAACAGTGCATGGTGAAAATCAGGGAAAAAACTGCAGATGCTGGTTGTACATCCTCCCCATCATTCAGGACATCTTCAAGAAGTGCAATATCAGTCACAAAGAACTGACACGATGCAGCGCATACCCTCTCCTTGTTATTACCACTGAGTGGGAGGTACAGGAAGCTAAAGACCCATACTCAACCATTTAGGAACATCTTCTTCCCCTCTGCCATCAGATTTATGAACATTCATAGAACATAGAATAGTACAGCACATTACAGGCTCTTAGACCCACAATGTTGTGCTGACCATCAAACCCTGCCTGCCATTTAACCCCCCACCTTAAATTCCTCCATATACCTGTTTAGTAGTCTCTTAAACTTCACTAGTGTATCTGCCTCCACCACTGACTCAGGCAGTGCATTCCACGCACCAACTACTCTCTGAGTAAAAAACCTTCCTCTAATATCCCCCTTGAACTTCCCACCCCTTACCTCAAAGCCATGTCTTCTTGTATTGAGCAGTGGTGCCCTGGGAAAGAGGCGCTGGCTATCCACTCTATCTATTCCTCTTATTATCTTGTACACCTCTATCATGTCTCCTCTCATCCTCCTTCTCTCGAAAGAGTATGGCCCTAGCTCCCTTAATCTCTGATCATAATGCATACTTTCTAAACCAGGCAGCATCCTGGTAAATCTCCTCTGTACCCTTTCCAATGCTTCCACGTCCTCCTTATAGTCCATTAAACTGTGAACACTATCTTATTATTCCATTTTTACACTATTCACGTAATTCATAATTTATCAAGGATCAAGGACTAACTTTCTTTGTCATATGCATTTGCGAGTATTAGGAATTTGTTGTGGTGTGTTGGCACAACATGCAACAAAAAAGCAACTACATTCAACAATTATACTGAATAAATAAACACATGAAAATAAAGTTAGAGTTTAAAGTATAGATATGGAATAATGTGCATAAATAGCTAAATAATAGCATGTATTTACAATGCAAAGAGCAGTTTAAATGTGTTTTAAAGCATTTGCTGCGCAGTACAGTGTCTGAGGTAATGGTTGGAGAGGGTTGGGGGTTACCAGAGTGGTTCATATAGTTACTTTTATGTCTTTGGACTGTACTACTGCTACAATGTAACATATTTCACTGTTTAAGTCTGTGGTAATACACCTGATTCTGATTCTACATTTTTACACCCTGGGGAATGCATCATTGCTAAATCAATGGCAGTGGTTGGTTCTACAACCCCATCAATCTCATAGAGAAAACTCGAGTCTGTTGCACTGTTTCCTCCTCATTCATGAATCATCACTGGTCTCTGTCCTGCCTCACATTGGGTTCAAACTTTACTCTGAGATTATGAGCTCTTGTTCTGAGTAACTCCATGAACAATGCCACATTATTCCTTTTCATGCGTGGTTAATTTGTTTTAGTAATTTATTGGTCTTTTATGCCATTGCACTGCACTGGTGCTGCAGAATAACAAATTTCATGTCAACTAACTTAGTGATAACTAATTAACTAATTTGATTCTGAAATGTAAAATAAAACAGCAAATACTGGAAAAACTGAGCAGGTCAGGCCGCTTAAGCAGAAAGAGAAACAATCAATATTGGAGAGATGATACCCTTCAACAGAACATCCAGAATTTCCGATGAAGAATCTTCAATCTGACATGTGAGCTTTTTGTTCCTCTCACCGATCTGACATCAGTGTGTCTGTCTGTGGAAGTAAAGGGAATTCCGATTCAGGCAAAGTAGGTTTCCACTTTCAATAAAAGCAGCATCCACAAGGAGAGCAGCAAATCATAAACACAGGAGTTTCTGCAGATACTGGAAATCTAAGGGAACAAAGAAAAAATACTGAAGGAACTCAGTGGATCAAGCAGCACCTATGGAACGAAATGGACAGCTGGTTTTTCAGGTTGAGACTCTTCATCTATGACTATAACTATCTGGACTGAAAGAAAGAGGAAAGATAGCCAGTATAAAGAGGTAGTGGGAAGGAGTGAAGCAAGGGGATTTGTTAGTTAGCAGAATGGGCAGGAGGTTCTGTGGGTGAGAACAAGTTGTCTGGATGGTATTTTGCCTCCTGGATGCCAGGGTCTGGGATATCTCAGATCAAGTCCTCTCAGCATTCTTAAATAAGAGGGTGAACAGCCAGAAATTGTGGTCCATGTAGGTACCAATGACGTGGGTAGGATAAGCGATGAGGCTCTGCATAGTGAGTTCAGGGAGTTAGGTGCTAAGTTAAAGGGCAGGACCTCCAAGGTTGTGATCTCAGGAATGCTACCTGTGCCACATGTAAATGAGGCCAGAACTAGGAAGATTATACAGTTTAACACATGGGTAAGGAGTTACATAGAAACATAGAAACATAGAAAATAGGTGCAGGAGTAGGCCATTCGGCCCTTCGAGCCTGCACCGCCATTTATTATGATCATGGCTGATCATCCAACTCAGAACCCAGCCTTCCCTCCATACCCCCTGACCCCTGTAGCCACAAGGGCCATATCTAACTTCCTTTTAAACATAGCTAATGAACTGGCCTCAACAGTTTGCTGTGGCAGAGAATTCCACAGATTCACCACTCTCTGTGTGAAGAAGTTTTTCCTAACCTCGGTCCTAAAAGGCTTCCCCTCTATCCTCAAACTGTGGCCCCTCGTTCTGGACTTCCCCAACATCGGGAACAATCTTCCTGCATCTAGCCTGTCCAATCCCTTTAGGATCTTATACGGGCTCTCTTCCAGGGTAGGTGGGAACTGCACAGAAGGAACAGTTTACACCTGATCTGGAGGGGGACTAATACCCTGACATGAAGGTTTGTTAATGCTACAGAGTGGGATTTAAATTAAAGTTGCTGGGGGATGTGAACCAGAGCATCAGAGTAAATAGTGGAGAAGTTGTGGAGCCAGATGTTGGTAAGACCTCAGACAAAGTTAGGAATCAAAAGGTTGAGCATGGTGTGACTAATGTCCTGAGCTGCATATACTTCAATGAAAGAAGTATCACAGGAAAGGCAGATGATAGTGCTGAAGGTAAGGTAGCTGGTTTACAACAGAGGCAATGTGCAGTGAGCAGAGGATTTTGATAGGGCAAAATTGTTGTCAACAGGAAGGATTGCAACATAAAAGGAGGACAAAATCGAAAATGGTGAATACAGGAATGAAAGTGCTATATTTGAATGCACACGGTATATGGAATAAGGTGGATGAACTTGCAGCACAGTTGCAGATTGGCAGGTTTGATGGTATAAGCATCACTGAATCATGGCTGAAAGATTATAGCTGGGAACTTAAGTATCAAAAGGATAGACAGGAAGGAAGAGAGGGTGATGTTGCTCTGCTGGTAAAAAATGAAATCAAATCATTAGGAAGAGGTGACATAGGGTCAGAAGCTGTTGAATCATTGGGGATAGAACTAAGGAACTGCAAGGGAAAAAGATCTCGATGGGAGTTGCATGCAGACTCCCAAACAATAGCAAGGATGTGCTCTACAAATTACAACAGAAGATGGGAAATGTATGCCAAAAGGGCATACTATAGTCATGGGAGGTTACATTATGCAGGTAGATTGGGAAAATCAGGTTGGTGCTAGATTCCAGGAGGGGGGCCTTTCTGAGTGCCTATGAGATGACTTTTTAGAGCAGTTCGTGCTTGAGCCCACCAGGGAATCAGTTATTCTGGATTGGATGTTGTGCAATGAACCAGCATTGATTAGAGAGCTTAAGGTAAAAGAACCCTGAGAGTTGAGTGGTCATAATATGATAGAATTCACCCTGATACTTGAGAAGGAAATGCTAAAGTCAGATGTATCACTATAACAATGAAGTAAAGTGAATTATTGAGGCATGAGAGGGGAGGTGGCCAGAGTTGATTGGAGAAGAACACTGGCAGGGATGACAGCACAGCAGTAATGGCTGGAATTTCTGGAAGCAATTTGGAAGGCACAGCATACATACATCACAAAGAGGAAGAGGTATACTAACGGGAACATGACACAACCATGGCTATCAAGAGATATCTAAGCCAGCGTAAAAGCCAAAGAGATGGCCAATGATATTAAACAGGATACTGAAAGTTTCTTCAGTAAAGGAGAATTGCGTATTGATATCAAGCCACTGGAAACTGATGCCACTGAGGCAGTACTGGGGAACAACTAAATGGTGGATGAACGGAATAAGTATTTTGAATCAGGCTTCACTATGGAAGACACTAGCAGTGCGGTGGAAGCTCCAAGTGTCAGGGGTCAGGAAATGTGAAAAGTTACTATTTTGAAGAAAGGGTTCTTTGGAAACTGAAATTTCTGAATGTCGTTGAGTCACCTGGACCAGATGGTTTACACTCCAGAGTTCTGAAAGAGATGGCTGAAAATATTGCGGAGGCATTAGTCATGATCTTCAAAAAACACTAGATTCTGGAATGCTTCCGGAAGACTGGAATATTGAAATCTCACTCCACTCTTCAAGAAGGCAGAGAGGCAGAAGAAAGGAAACTATAGGCAATTCATCTGACCTCAGTGGTTGGAAAGATGTTGGAGTTGATTATTAAGGATGAGGTCACAGGGTACTTGGATACACATGATAAAATAGGCCATAGTCAGCATGGTTTCCTGAAGGGAAAATCTTGCCTGACAAATCTGTTGGAATTCTTTGAAGAAATAACAAGCAGGATAGACAAAGGCGAATTGGTTGATGTTGTACTTGGATTTTCAGAAGGCCTTTGATAAGGTCCCACACATGAGGCTGCTTGACAATTTAAGAGCCCATGGTTTTATAGGAAAGGTTCTGTCATGATTGGCAGGAAACAAAGAGTGACATCTGGTGACTAGTGATGTTCCACAGGGGTCTGTGTTCGGACCGATTCTTTTTATGTTATATGTCAATTTAAATGATGGAATTGATGGCATAGTTGCAAAGTTTGCAGCTGATATGAAGATGGGTGGATAGTCAGGTAGCTTTGAGGAAGTAGAGAGGCGACAGAAGGACTTAGACAGATTAGGAGAATGGGCAAAGAAATGCCAGATAGAAGACAGTGTCAGGGAGTGTATGGTCATGCACTTTAATAGAAGAAGTGAAATGGTGACTATTTTCTAAGTGAAAAGAAAATGCAAAAAACTGAGGCACAAAAGGACTTGAGAGTCCTTGTACAGGATTCACTGAAGATTAATTTACAGGTTGAGTCTGTGGTGAGGAAGGTAAATGTAATGTTAGCATTAATTTCAAGAGGATTAAAAAATAAAAGCAAGGATGTAATGTTTGGACTTTATAAAGCACTTCTGAAGCCTCAGTTGAGTATTGTGAGCAGTTTTGAGCCCCTTATCTTTGAAAGGGTGTTCTGAAACTGTAAAGACTTCAAAGGAGGTTCTCTAAAATCATTCCAGGATTTAATGACTTGTCATGAGAAGCTCTTTTGATGGCCCTGGGACTGTATTCACTAGATTTCAGAAGATTGAGGGGTGAACTCATTGAAACCTATTGAATGGTGAAAGACCTTGATAGAGTGGATGTGGAGAAGACATTTTCTCTGATGGGAGAGTCTAAGACCAGAGGTCACAGCCTCAGAATAGGAGAGGAAAATAGAACATGGAATAAAGTTACAGAGGTGCGAGGGGAACCAGTAGGAGAGGTGTGAGGGTGATGCACAGATGAGGGCTTCAGAAAGGTAAGTGAAACTGTGATGGGGCTGGTGGATCAGGAGAAGAGAGAACAGAAAAAGGGGAAAAAGAAACAGAGAGTAAGCAGTTACCAGAAGTCTGATCATTCAGTGTTCATGTCATGAGATTGGAGAATGTCCAGGAGCAATATAAGGAGCATCTATGGAGGTTCTGTTCCTATAATGTGTGTTTAGCTTTGACCTGGCAGTGGATGAAGTTGGAGACAAACACATCAGCATGGGAATGGAAGCGAAATGGGAGGCAAGCTCTTAAATATATGGCCAGCATACTTTTCCTAGCTCCTAAAAATCAATAGGGATCATATCAGACATAAAATGAAACAGGATATTATCCTGCATCATTCTGTCCTGCATCTTCCATTGATGAAGTTGAGATGAGAGATTATAGTTTAGGGGACACCTATCCTTAAGGTACAAGGAGATGAGAACCCCCCAATTTAGTGGGCATGGAGGAAAATGTGTTTTTTCCTCCTGGCCCTATAAGCTACCAAGTAAACGCAGTACCCTGTTTGATGCCAGCTCACACACCAGCACTAAATTCTTCTTAATTACCTTTGCCAATCTGATACCCCTCTCGTAACTTTGGGGCACCAGGAACTTGGGTTTACTGTTCTACCTCACTTATTGAGCGCTTGCATTTGGAATAGTGCCGCTCAATAGTGATTGTGAAAATATGGCTTGCATGCATTGGGTCACCTCACAATGAATGAGGCATTTTAGTGTTAACCATTGACTACCTGACCATTACAGTTCCATCTCTATTGTAGTGATATTCTGATCAATGGAAAGAAAAATCAGCCTTTATAAGACCATAAGACATAGAAGCAGATTTAGGCTATTCAGTCCATCAAAACTGCACTACCATTCCATCATGGCTGATAAATTATCCCTCTCAACCTCTTTCTCCTGCCTTCTCCCCCCCATAACCTTTGATGCCCTGACTATTCAAGAACTTATCAATCTCCCCTTTAAATATACCCAATGACTTGGCCTCCACTACCATTTGTAGCAATAAATTTCCACCCTCTGGCTAAAAAAAAGTGCTCCTCATCTGTTCTAAAGGGACACCCTCGTATTCTGAGACTGTGCCCCACGATAGGAAATATACTCTCCACATCCACTCTGTCCAGGCATTTCAACACTCAATAGGTTTCAATGAGATCTCCCCCCCCCCCGCCGCACTATTCTTCTAAATTTCAAAGAGTACATTCCTCATACGTTAACACTTTAATTCCTGGGATGATTCTCATGGACCTACTGTGGACCTTCTCTAATGCCAGCACATCCTTTCTTCGAAAAGGGGCCCAAAATTGTTCACAGTGTTCCAAGTGAGGTTCACCAGTGCCTTATAAAGCCTCAGCATAACACCCTAGCTTTTTATATTCTAGTCCTCCTGAAATGAAGCTAAAATTGCATTTGCACCAACCTGTAAATTTGCCTTTAGGGAATCCTGCGCAAGGACTCCCAAAACCCTTTGCACCTCTAGTTACTGAACTTTCATCCCATTTACAAAATGTCTGTGGCTTTATTCCTTCTACCCAACTATATGTAAGATCATGTTCCCTTCTTGCTGCTGCTATCAGGAAGAAGATCCAGGAGCCTCAGGACTCACAACGTCAAGTTCAGGAACAGTTATTACCCCTCAACCATCAGGCTCTTCAACCGGAGAGTAGAACTTCGCTCACTCTATCACGGAACTGCACTACGGATTCACTTTCAAGGACCCTTCATCGCATGTTCTCAATATTTATCGCTTATTTATTTGTTATTTTTTCATTCGTCTGTATTTCCAAAGTTTGTTGCCTTCTGCACACTGCATACTGCTTTCTTCCTCCCTGTTGGGTGCAGTCTTTCAATGATTCTTTATGGTTATTGGATTTACTGAGTATGCCCACACCAAAATGAATCTCAGGCCTGTATATGGTGACATATACGTTCTTTGATATTAAATTTACTCTGAAATTTGAATTAAATTCAGAAGGTTGCGAAAATGTTACGTACCCTATTCTATTAAGTTGGCTGAAATGCCAAGTGAATTTGTGTGTTAAGATACTGCTGATGGAATAGACATTTTGTCTTTTCACAATGGAACAGAACCACCTGACACTGCTCAAAGTAACAAAACCTCCCAAAAAGCATTTCAGAAAATTCCAATTCCTCTCCGTTACATAATACAAAGCTTACTCATGTACTTCTCAGCTTGTTGTATTTCAGTTAATATCGTATCTGATATTGATCATTGTTTATAATCAATAGCAGATTTGCTACTTGTTTAGAATGTGAAATAAGAAGTCAGCTTATACTATTCAAATTCCACAGAAGTCACTGATAATCATCGTGTTAGATTTGCATTGGTTTCACAATACAAGTATAATTAAACTAAAATTCACATCTGAAGCCAAAATGTACAACATTTTAATAAATGCCTTTCACGTCATTGGTTCGCAACTTTCAGAATTACAGAGGGAGGTGGATTAGCTATTTTGTGCAAGGAAGATCCCAGAAACACCTGTGAGCTCAACCCCTCAACTCCCCCTGCATTCTCCTCTGTCCTGGCGCTGACCCAGTCAGTGCGCAATGTGCTGGCGTACTTATCACTGAGCTAAACTAGTGACACAAGGCTGCCTCCTTCCACTTTCGAGACATCTGCTGACCTCACCCATCTCAGCCCTTCCTTGCCACCCCGTAACCCTGAATTAATTACTCCACCCTCCCAGCTTGGAACATTCAGCAGTCTGAGCTCATCTGTAAGTCTGCTGCCGACATAATAATTCACCCCTTGTACTCGCCATCCATCATCCCAATGCTCACTGATTACACTGGCTATAGTCCAAGAACAGGATGATTAGAAAATTATCACTGGTCTTCCAAACCCCGCTCATACGCTGCATTCCCTGTTCTGTAATTCAGAGGGACATGTTCTCCTGCTCTTGGTCTCTTGTAGATACTTTTGTTTAACCGCACAGCATTGGCATCAGGCTGTGAAATCCTAAACCAGGTTTCACTCCTCCAACATGTCTCATCCAAACACGCACACTGACATCTTGAACCATCCTGTAAACATAACAACCCTCCCAACACCACACACCCATTCCGCATCTCCTAATCTTCAGACCACACCTCCCCTACACACACACCTCATTCTCACTCACTCCCAACCCCTACATGCACACCATCTCCCACACACACTCCATCCCATCCAGAGCACACGTCCCATCCTCACACTCCCCCAGAGCTCACACGTACCGTACATACTACCTGTCACACACACCCCATCCCACACATGTCCATAATCACCTACACACACACCAATCCCCACGCATACCCATTCCCACAAACACACTACCTGCAACCGCCACACACATCTCCTAAACACCATCAAAGAGAAAAGGAATACTTCTCCAAGGTCAGAATCTCTTAAAGAGACATTGCAATGAAGCAGTAAAATGGAGACACAAGAGACAGTTCATCTGGGCTGAGAGGGAGATGTGAGATCGTCAGTATAAAGAGGTCTGAGGAGCGGAGGGGACAACAGCTAGCAAGTAGTTGTTGGATCCCCAGATAAAGAAAGGTAGCAACAAGTGATTGCAGTCTCACCTTACAGACCAAGATATGTAGGTCTTGATTGTATTGAATGTTGAGGCAAACTTGAAGGGATAAATGTTTCTCTGGCATTTTATGTCAATATGCAGAGAGCTTGTTTGAACAATGCAATACAGGAGCTGGAAACCATTGGAATATATATTTTCCCATCTGCAATATTATAACCAGAAAGTACATAATTCCATTGAAATTATTTTCCTCTTATTTATCCTTGTTTATGTGCGTACGAGAGAGGACAATCCAAATGTTTACAAACTGAAAGCTATGGATAAACCAGAAAGCTACTCTCTGCTGAAGTCAAGGACGGCAGCTTGCAGATCAGGTGACACTGACCTTTACAAGAAATCGAGATACAACCTCTGTAAACTATCAGGGATTTCAAGACATGATATCTGTCCACAATTGACTCCTAGAACAGCCGCTTGTGGTGGCAAGGCTTACATACTACAATGAGCTACAAAGCGAATTTGGCCAGTGTCATTGAGAACAGTGCATCACTTCCTGATGAGCTTAACATATTCCCTGTACATTTTGAACAGAAGGGAAACAAAATGTCACCACCCACTCTGAGAGTCTCTCATGCACTTGTACCCTTACTCACTGTTGCAGAAGTCAGATCTGTCTTCCATGGAAAGCATCTGGCCTTGATACTGTCCCAGGCCATGTTCTTAGATTCTATGCAGATTAACTGGAGGGGGTAGTTGCAGGCATTCTTAACCTTTCCTTTCATCAATCTGAGTTTTCCACTAAGAAGACCACTATCATCCTGGTATCCAAAAAAAACAAATTAATCTACCTTAATGCTATGGACTGGTGGTTCTGACAATCATGAAGGGCCTTGGCACACATTAACTTCAGACTCCCAGACAACTTTGACCTACTTCAATGCATTTCTTCCAAAACAGGAGGATGGCATCTCCCTCGACCTACACAAATCTCTAAAGTATCTGGATAGAGAATGTAGACACAGCTAACCACATCGGAAAAATCAGCCTCCTGTCCATGGACTCTGTCTACAATTCTCACTGCCTCAGTAAAGTAGACAGCTTCCTCAAAAATCCCACTCAGCCTGAACATTCTTTCCTCTCCCCCATCCCATTGGGCAGAAGATACAAAAGCCTGAAAGAATATATTGTACCAGCTGGATGAAGGACAGCTTCTATACTGCTGTTATAATATAGGTTTTAAAAATAAAAGTGGCAGAAACATTTTATGTTTCAGAAAAACTGTAACAAATCATTTATTGTACTCCAAAAACTGAACACAACGTGTGGTAAAAGTCCTTTACGTAATTACGTTATCATGTCAAACCAGTCCCTTAAGGTGAACCCCAACTCACCGTTGGTCGTTGTGAGTTATGTACATTTCCACCCATTACATTACCCTACATAGGCCCCCCAGAATTCACTAAAACTGGCATTGTGAGCTTGTCCGAAGATCAGACGAGCTGCTCAGCTCGGGTCCTATGTTTGATGGGTGGAGGAACAGCTGGTGTCTCTGGCTCGTCCAGAGATGCATTGACATACTAATTGCCACATCATGATAGCAGGGGCATGGTAATCAAATCTTCCAAGTATTGGTGGCCTGGTTTAAGGTGATCTACCAAAATCTATTCCAGTTTACCCCTCTTGTCTATGATATAAGTCATTTCTCTCCATTGCGAAATGGGGAAGGAGGCCTAAGTGAATGTTGGTGTGCATCATGGCGGATGAAAGCAAGCAAGATGGAATGTGAATCAACAGGACCCCGAGAGTGCTGCGCGCCATGATTGGAGGTAGGAATAGGTGCAAAGGAATTGAATTTACTGAGGAGGGTGCAATGCTTTTGAGAGGCCGACTAGGCGGTTGTGGTGTCAGGAGTAAAATCACCTGGTATACCAACTCAGTTCAGTTTTCGTTTATTGTCATTTAGAAATGCATGCATTAAAAAATGATACAACATTCTTCCAGAATGATATCACAAGAAAACACAGGACAAACCAAGACTAAAACTGACAAAACCACATAATTATAACGTATAGTTACAACAGTGCAAAGCAATACCATAATTTGATAAAAAGCAGACCATGGGCACGGTAAAAAAAAAGTCTCAAAGCCCCGATAGACTCATCATCTCACGCAGGCGGCAGAAGGGAGAAATGCTCCCTGCCATGAACCTCCAAGCGCCGACAACTCGCCGATGCAGCACCATTGGAAGCACCTGACCGCAGCGGACTCTGAGTCCGTCCGAAAACTTCGAGCCTCTGACCAGCCTCTCCGACACAGCCTGTCCGAGCACCATCTTCTGCCGAGCGCTTTGACCCTGCCCCAGCCGCTGAGCAACAAGCAAAGCCGAGGACTCGAGGCCTTCTCCTCCGGAGATTCTGGACCACATAGTAGCAGCAGCAGCAGCGAAGCAGGCATTTCCGAAGTTTCTCCAGCTGTTCCTCCATGTTCTCACATCCGTCTCCATCAAATCAGGATTGTGCATGGCACCCTACTTGACAAATAACAGACATCACCAATGGAGTGGCCGCTGTGAGCTGTGTCACGCTGCCATCTTCCCGCCATCAAAAACAGGCGACTGTTGGAAATGTTCTGAGCCCCAGCAGGACCCACGGAGATAATCATGCCAACACTCATCGGTCAGGGAAGCCCTCAGAGCAGCCTTTAAAGAGCAGTGAAACCACTCACATAGGCCATTGGATTGCAGGTGATATGCCCTGGTGTGATGTAGTGTAAAGCCCAGGTTCTGGGCCATCGCAGCCTAGAGGTCCGATATGAATTGTGTACCGTGGTCAGAGCAAATATCAGATGGGGCGCCAAACCGAGCAACCCAGGTGCTGATGAATGCCTGAGCCACATCTGCCGCCATCATTGATGATGGGGGATGTCCTCTGGCCACCTGGTAGTACAGTCCACCATGGTAAGGAGGTGTGTGAAACTGTGAAGGAGAGGGGGAAATGGGAAGATGTCCAAACAATCTCCACAGTGGCATGATGAAACCATCACTCAGGTACCTCAAAAGGTGCCAATGACGCCTGAACATGAGGGTTAATTTTTGTCCACTGGCATTCCACACAGGCAGTAGCACAATCACGCTCGTCCTTTATAAGGCTATGCCACGCAAACTTCAGTGCAATTGATTTCTGTGAGGCCTTCTATTAAAGATGCGAGAGGCCTTGTATGAAGTCAAAAATCAGTATGCCTCCAGCTTGCAGGTACTATGGGATGAGGGCAATTGTCTGAGACATCACGCGGAAGAGAAACCCCAGACTCCCCGAACATAATGTTAACCACAGGCCCCTGACTACTGTTCAGTAAGCCTGGACCACTGGGTCAGTAGCTTGGTTGGTTGCCATGCCAACATCGTCAGCCCCTATGTCTATGGCCTCAATGGCTAACCATGAGAGGCAATCAGCCATGGCATTATTTTTCCCCTCAATATGTCATATATTTGTTGTAAATTCTGATATTTAGGCCAGTTGGCGTTTCTGCCGTGCACACCAAGGATCTGATATTTTAGCATTCACCTGCATGAAGGGTTTGTGGTCAATGAACATTGTGAAATGGTGACCCTCTTGCAGAAAATGAAAATTGTTGACAGTCAGATAGAAACAGAGCAACTGGCTGAAGAAGGAAAGTTGCTGCCACACACCTCCAACCAAGTGTTCGTGCACAGCACCCACAGCAGAGTCAGAAGCATCAGTAGTAATGGCTGTGGGTGCACTGGGGAGTAGATGTGCCAGATGGATCACGTAGGAAAGTGTCATCAAATGCTCTGGTCATGTCCGCTGACCAGTAAGCACGTGATTAGGGCATGTATTGCCTTTAAGCGCATTATACAGGGGGAGCATAAGTTCAGGAGCTCAAGGAATTCAGTGGTGCTGGAAATTCACCATAGCTAAAAACTCCTATAGGTTTTAGTAGTGTGGGGTGGTGGGAAATCCATAATAGTGGCTACTTGTGATGAGACGAATTTCGCACCTTCTGTGGAGATGCAAAGGCTGAGAAAGTCAATGGTTGACAACTCAAACTGTCATTTAGGGGGTTAACAGTCAACCAGTGTTGGTTTAAGCACTCGAAAAGTGTGTGGTGATGAGATACATTTTCGTATTTGGATGCACTGGTGATACGTATGTTATCCAGGTAAACAAAAGGAAAACCTAAGTCTTTTAATACAGAGTCCATCAGCTGTTCGCAAGTCTGTGTTGCATTTTTCAGTCCAAACAGCTTGCGCAGAAACTCAAAGATGATAAATAGGGTTAGATATCACAGCTGTTTTGGGAATGTTCTCTGACCACACAGGCACCTGATGGTATCCCCAAACTAGATCGACTTCAGAAAAAAAATAACTTTCCAGCCAAACATGCCAAAAAGTCTTAGATGTGTGGGACTGGGTAATGATCGGGGTGGTGGTCTCGTTAAGGTGTTGGCAATCATCACAAAGGTGGCAACCACCAATGCACGTATGGACCATATGGAGGGGGTGAAGCCCAGGGGCTACTTGACCGGCGTACAATACCAAGTCTTTCCATGTTGGAAACTTGGCCTTTATGGTTGCCATCTTTTATGGATCCAGGTTATGTGCACAGGCATGGGCTGGATGGCCAATTGTGGAAATGTGACTGTAGTGGAGAATGTGGGCTTGAGGAGCTTTGAGAATTCACCCAGCATTTGAGTGAACTCACGTACGGTGGCGCGTATGCTTAATAGAGTTATTGTAGGGAACTTACTGGGGCAGCAGGGTAACAACACAAAATTCATGACATCCACAAGCCAGCAGTTCTCAAGATCAACTATTCATCCTTGGGCACACAGGAAATCTACACCAAGCAGAGGTCTAGCCACTTTAATCCTAACAAAGTCCCATGTGTACCATTGCCCACTGAAGCAGAGTGTCACTCATCGTATCCCCTAAGTCTGGATTCTACTACCATTGGCAGCCCGCAGCAAGGTTTCGTCACTCTTTGCCTTCTCGTCCCTTCTCATCGTTAGGTGATGTTGGCAGCACAGTCACCTTAGTACCCGTGACACACAGGAAGCATCACACTGAAAGGGTGTCTGTAATGAACAATAGGTGAACCTGGCAGCTAGAACTCATGGTGTTCACAGACCACTGAGGTCCTGATGCACTAGCACTGTCAAAGCTCCAAAGCGGTCGGTACTTCCTAGCATTTGTACCAAAGAAAGTGTGGTAAAGATACAGGCCTAGCATCATCTGTTTCCCAAGTGCGGGCATCATTATGTTGGGGGCCTTGCTGATTGGGCTTATGGAGGTAGAGAAAGGAGGAGGAATGATGATAGTATAGACTATCAGCCATTTTAGCAAGTTTCCTATAGTCCTTCATGGGTGCATTAGTGAGGGCTATGCAAACTTGATCGGGCATTTGCTGCATGGAGTTCTTTAAAAATAAAACAAGGTTGGTGATTTACGAGGAGAGACTACACATGGTCCATTAAATCCAATGGTTTAGCAGCAGAGAGGTTGGGAAAGGAGAGTAACTCTTTAGCGCTCTCAGACCTCAACAGTCCAAAAGTCTGTAAAATGTGAGTTTCCAGCTATCAGTACTCATTGTGTTCAGGCGGGTATTCTGTTAGATTCACCACTCTCACAGCCATGGAGCTACTGAGCTATGCTACCACATAGACATATTTGGTGCTGTCAGCAGAAATTTCTCACAGCACAAATTGGGCCTCAGCTTTTACAAGCCAAGTGATGGCGTTTTGTTCCCAAAACTCCAGCAGTTTCAAAGTGACGGCATTCGCTGACATGTTGAATAATTCTGGAATCATCCTAGAGCATTGGGGTCACCATTGTAGGTTCTTGCAAATAAGAGCAGTGGAGGTGTTTTATGTTTAAGAAAGACTGTAACAACTCATTTATTGTACTCAAAAAACTAAACACAAAGCACGGTAAAAGTTCATTATGTATTTACATCATCATGTCAGACCAGCCTCTGACATGGCCGGCTGGTGGCGCAATGTCATCAGCGCCGGACTCTGGAGCGAAGGCTCCCGAGTTCGAATCGAAGTCGGGCTACCCCTTGAGCATGCTTTCCATCCGTGCCAGGTTGAGTGTCGAACTAGCCACTTGGCCTCGTAAAAAAAAAGGTCGAGTCAGGAACGTTCATATCGCGACCCAGTTAATCCGAAAGGAGACCAATCCTGTCATCACACGCCAGACAAGAATGGCTGACTGTCTGGTGCAACACATTAAAAAAAACACTGCCTCTAAAAGTGACTCCCAACTCAATGTCGGTGGCTGTGAATTATGTACGTTTCTACCAATTACATTACTCTACTATAAGACTATTGATTCGAGTATGATAAGCTTTACGCTTGACCTCACAGTCTACTTCATTATGATTTTGCAGCTACTTTTTTCCAACTAATGAAAAATTCATAAATGGACTGTGAGGCTGTCTGTAAATCTGGTGAGGAGAGATATACCATCTGTTGAGTAGAGCATTTTTTACCATGAGGAAGTGTTAAATATTGATGCCACCTTATCAATGAGCTAATGTTTTTATCTCTTTGTTTTCCCTGAATGACTCAGTTACGATCTGAAGTTGGTGTACGTCATCTCATTGTAGATCCCTCCCAAGGACTGTTCCTCCTTCCTCTCAGACATTCCAATAGATCCTCCAGTGTTCTGGAGACACAAGGGAAACTGCAGATGTTGGAACTCTGGAGCAACAAACAAAGCACCAGAGACAGCATCTATGGAGGTAAACGAAGAGTTAACATAATGAGTTATATTCATTTACTTAAAGACACAGTGCAGTAAAGACCCTTCCAGACCAATGAGCAGCATCCCATCTACTTAACACCAGTCTGAGCACAGAACAATATATAATGACCAATTAATTTATTAACCAGTATGTTGTAAAAGATGTAAGAATTCTGCAGGTTGCTCGAGATTGGAAAATGGACATGGACTTGGAAAAAAAGCTTGTGTTTCCCCCAGACATTGCGGCTACAACACTCCAGCCAGACATGGTCCTGAGGTCCACAACAGTCAAGAGAGTACCATGGGAAGATGGTGTTGAAGAAGCTTATGAGAGGAAAAAGACCAAGTACTCTGAACTGGCAACCAAAGCTGCCCAGAATGGCTGGAAGACCAAGATTTTCCCTGTAGAAGTGGGATGCAGGGGATTCGTTGCTACATCTACGACCAGTCTACTGAAGAAGATGGGGGTGAGGGGTCAATCCCTCCAACAGGCAATCAAGTCCTTGTCAAATGCTGCAGAAGAAAGCAGCAATTAGACTTGGATTAAAAGGAAAGACAACAACTGGACTGTAAGATGAAGACAGGAGGGTATGGAACTGAGGGGGGTGTATCTGGGATGCCAGGTAGCACCGTTGAGTCCTCTGGAGACGTTATGGGCTTATCAACGAAACGTCAAAGAAGGAGGGTGCCCACCTGACGACCCTGATGACGTACCTACCCTCCCTCCTTGTCATCACTCCAAACCCACTGCCAACATCAAGAGTGCCGACTTACCATAGGGATTGAAACATCAAGTCCTAGTAGCTCTACCAATTGGACTGTGGGAGGAACCTGGAACACCTGGAGGAAACCCACGCCTTCACAGGGAGAACATACGTTTGTATGCCATCCTGACATATGGCACTGGAATTGAACTCCAAACCCAGGAACACCCTGAGCTGTAATATTGTCTAGCTAATCACTATTATACCATGGAGATGAAGTTGAGAAGCTTCATCCAGACCCAAAGCATCAACTGCCCATTTCCCTCCATAGGAGCTGTCTGACCGGCTATGTTCCTCCAGTGCTGTTGTGTTTAGATCTTGCAGCTTTTCTTTGATTTCACAAGAATCTGCAGAGCATTGTAAACTTGCCAGCTTCATCACAAATACAGCCCTCCCCATTATCAAGGACACTTCAAAAAGGCAGCACTCATCATTAGAGGTCATACTATATTCTACATGCCCTTTTCTTGTCACTAATATTAGGAAGGAGGTGCAGATGCCTAAAGGCCCACACTCATTAATTTAGGAGCAGCTTCTTCCCCTCCACCATCAGATTTCTGAATGGTCCTATGAAACCATGAGCACTATCTCATTAGTCGAATCTATCTACAGTATTTTATAATTTATAGTCACTTCTATGCCTTTGAAATACACTGTTGCTTCAAAATGCAAATTTCACGTCATATAATAGACCTCATTCTGATTCTGATTATACGTTCCTACACCTTGGAAACTGCATCTTTGTTAAATCAATGGGAGTAGTTCGTTCTGCCACCCCATCAATCTCACAGAGTAAAGTGAAGCCTGCTGTACCCCTTCCTCGTGGTTCATGAATCATTACTGCTCCTTCTTCTGCCTCACACTGGGGTCAATCTTTGCTCTAGGATTGCAGGCTACTGTTCTTCTAAATAACTTCACGAGTGGTCCTCTGTTCCTGTCTTCTCTGTAACAGGGTTATTCCCCAGGCAGTGACACTGCATTCCAAAACACTATCAAACACTAAAAGATCAAGCCAATATTTTTTGGGATGGCAAAGGGACAAAACCAGGGTACTGTGATAAACTTGCATCACCCCAGCCCTGGACAAAAGGTTGGTGCATTTCACCCTCAGCTGGGGAACTGCACTGGGGAGAGTGGTGTAGTCTAGGGGATTTATCCTGGACTCCAATTCCTAAGTAGATTCCCCAAACACAGATTTGAATCTTGAGACAGAAGACACGGCAAATGCTGGAATGTGGAACAACAAACGAAATGCTGAGAAACTCAGCAGGTCAGGCAGCATCTGTATAGAGAAATGGACAGTTGATGTTTCAGGCTGAAACACTTTGGACTGAAAGACAGAGGAGAGATAGCTACCATAAAAAAGTGGGGGGGAAGGGTGGTGTAAGAGCTGGCAGGTGATACACAGATGATGGGGTAGATGCTGACAGAGATCAGGGTGATGGGGATCATGGTGATTTTGACAAGGTCTTGCATGGTAAACTGGCCTAGAAGGTTAGATCACATGAAATGTGTGCCCAGGGACCCGAGTTTTTTGGGCACAGAGCTTGAAAAAAGCAACGTAACAAACTTTTAATACCATAAATCAGCAAGTTGTTTAGCTATGCCTCCCCTCTCACAGTGAAATGGGGAAATCTTTTTCCCTTATTAGGGAGAGAGAGAGAACCTGTGGTGTGTTTTGAATTACCGGGTGAACAAGTAGTTTTTGGGTACCGCAAGTCTGTGTTTTTATCGATGCTTTGCTGCACACTTGAGTGCTCGGTGGCGGGCGCCAACGCTTTCTTGCTGGTGGGGGAGGAGGGCTCATTGCTCTGCTGCTGCTTATGCGTGGGGGGGGAGTTGGGGAGGGGCTTTGGGGTTCTCACATTTAACTGTCATTCATTCTTTGGGGCACTCTATTTTCATGGATGTTTGCAAAGAAAAAGAATTTCAAGATGTATATTGTATACATTTCTCTGACATTAAATGTCAACTAATTAATTGGATACAAATTTGGGAGAAGGCAGTGTGGTGGTGGATGTTTTCGTTTGGAATTGGAAATAATGGGTTAGTGGTTTCTCTGCAGGGATTGGTGCTGTATCCACTGTTTCTTCATACGTAATAAAGATTTGGATAAGAATGTAGCTGATATGCTTAGTGTGTTTGCAAATTACATCACAATTAGTGGTGTAATGAAGTAGATCAAATAAAGTTACAGTCTGATCTTAGATCAGCTGGGAAATGGGCAAAAGAGTGGCATGTGAAACGTAACTCAGACAAGTGTGAAGATAGAACATAGAACATTGAAATCTACAGCACATTACAGGCTCTTCAGCCCACAATATTGTGCAAATCATCTGCCAATCAATTACTCTAGAAACTGTCAAGAATTTCCCTGGCGCATAGCCCTCTATTTTTCTAAGCTTCATGTACCTATCTAAGAGGCTCTTAAAAGACCCTGTTGTATCCGCTTCCACTGCTGCTGCCAGCAGTGCATTCCACGCACCCACCACTCTCTGTGTGAAAAACTTAGCCCTGTCATCCCCTCGGTACCTATTTCCAAGCACCTTAAAACTATGACCCTTCGTGTTAGCAATTTCAGCCCTGAGAAAAAGCCTGTGTCTATCCATACGATCAATGCTCCTCATCATTTTATGCACCTTTATCAGGTCACCACTCATCTAGGCCCTGATGCATTTAGGGAGTTAAACCAGAGCAGGGAGACCTAGGAGTACAGGTATATTTCCCTGAAAGTGATGTTACTGAAAGACAAAGTGTAGTCTTTCTACACTTTCTACAGTTAAGGAGACATACAGAATGCTTTACGTTGTCAGTTGAGGCCTTTAAACAGTCTTTTCTGAAACTAGGGGACATAGGTGAGAAGTGATAGTCATAGTCATACTTTATTGATCCCGGGGGAAATTGGTTTTCATTACAGTTTTAAGTGAAAGATTTAAAAAGACTTCTTCAGCAACCTTTTCACACAGGAGGTGATGAGAATATGAAATGAGCTACTAGAGGAAGTCGCTGAGGCAAATACAATAGAATAATTTAAGAAACAATTGGATAGGTACATGGAGGGGTGGGTCTTGGAGAGATTTGGGCCCATTGCAGAAAATAAGGACAAGCTGGGTGAACAATGTGGCTAGCACAGACTGGTTGGGGCAAAGAGTCTGTATTCATGCTGTATGGGTCTATGCTTCTGTTCAGTACAGGGTCGGTATGTCATTTTACAGACATTTGGAACAACGGTTGGACCTCACTTAGAATATTGGATGCAGTTCTGTGCATCATCTTATAGAAAGGATGTCACTTTACTAGATAGAGTGCAGAAAAGATTCACAAGGATGTTACTGGGGAATGGACAGCCTGAATTATCAGGAGAGGCCGGATAGGTTGCAAATGTTTTCTCCGGAGTTTAAGTGACTGAAGGGTGACCTTACAGAGGTTTATAAAATCATGAGGGGAATAGTCACAGTCTTCTTCTCAATGTAGAGGCGTCATAAACTAATTAAGGTAAGAGAAGAAAAGTTAAAAGGAACCTGAGGAATACATTGTTCTTAGAGAGGGTGGGGGGTATTGTTACAACCATTGACTGTGCCATGGCCTGACGGCCTGAGAACAGATTCGGCAATCATGCTTGAGAGTATGCATGTTCCAGCCAATCAGTGTTTCATTGTGGTTGTACTTAACCCTCTTTCTCTCATTACGGTCACGTCAAGACTTGACCAAAAGCAAAGCCATGTATGCACTCCCTGCTACCTTCATCCTTTTTCTGGGAAAGAAGACTACCATTTAGAGTGACGTTGTAAAGGAGCTGTTTTCATTTAGTGTTAAGTTACTGCTTCCTAGCTGCAATGTGTTAGTTTTCAGTTTGAGAGATTTAGTGAACAGCCCTGTTGGCCTGGCATTTATTGTTTTTCCTTTAAGTCTGACAGTTTTTATTAAAAGTCAGCGCACTGTTCATCCCTTTCGGTGTCTGTCCTGCTGCTCTTGGGATATTACTGCACACTTGTGTCATCAAGTCTTGACCACAACATGGAGTCAGCAGATAGAGGACAGCTAACCTTGGCGCTGACTTTCGCTGCCCAGATAGGAGGGAGGCTAAAGACACTAGAGGCTGGTTTGGCTGGTGTGGCCGTGCAGTGTGACAACTATTCGCAGAGCAGCAAGCCCCATCCAGACAGAAGTTCGTTTGTCAGATGCAGGGGAAGTGAAAGGCAACGGGGTCTAGTTGGCTGCAATGGTTTGTGCAGTGCGTCAATTGCTTTCAGAGTGGCAAGCCCAGTCCGAAGAGGAAGAACGGGTGTCAAGACTCGCAGTGAGGGTTCAGAAACTCACCACAGACAGGCAGAGTGAGGTGGCAGCTATTACTGCTCTCATTGCCACAATTCTGAAGCAGCATCATTCAGCCAGGGAAGTCCCACTACCAGCATCTCCTATATCTTTCTCTGTAACAGTCTCATCAGCCTCAGCCACTAATGTCCCTATTCCCCTCGCAGTTTCACCGTCAGAACCTCCACCAGGCAGATACTCTGGTGACCCGGACGGCTGCAGTTGTGCCCAGAGCAAGATATCATGCCAGTGCCCTGCGGGTCTACTGTGCGCACTGCTGTGCCTCACCACACCTGGTCCGACCTCTTGATGGATTTCATCTCTACTCTGCCCCTGTCTGATGGAAACACTACCACTCTGGTGGTTGTGGACCAGTTCTCCAAGGCTAAGCACTTCATTGTTCTCCTTAAGCTCCTGTTGTCTCATGAGACTGCCACACTCACAGTTCAGCATCTGTTCAGACAGCACAGCTTCCCTCAGGACATAGTGTCTGATCGAGGTCCACAGTTCATAACCCATTTTGGAAGGCTTTCTGTTCCCTTGTGGGAGCCACGGCCAGCCTCTCATCTGGTTTCCACCCCCAATCTGACATCCAGACAAAAAGAGTGAATCAGGAGCCGGAGCCAACTCCGCGCTTCTTTGTCTCTTCCGACCCCACGTCCTGGAGCTCCCAATTGATTGGGGAAGATACTGCCCATAATAATATCCAGTTGTCCTCCACTGACACGTTCCCCTTTGAATATTAGAAGGCATTCCAGCCACTGCTCTTCCCTGACCGAGTGACTGATGTGGGAGTACTCGCTGTTGAACTGCTGCTCCAAAACTACAAGTGCACATGGAGATGAGCCAGAGTTTCTCCACTGTGAGCTCAGAAACAACTTACTCGGGAAGCTGATTGACTCCGCCAACAGGTCAGGCCTCTCAAGCCAGAGGAGAAGGTCCGGGCGGCCTCTAGGAATCTTTGCTTAAAACTCAAGAGCTGCAAGTTGGCCCGACACTATGTTAGACCGTTTGTAGTGGACCAGTGTTCCATATCTCCCAGTTTAAACCGATGACTACCTCTCCCTTGCTCCAGTCACCTTCCCCCCCCCCTCCCTGCTTGGTGGAGGGGTTCCTGGTCTATTGTACATGGCGCTTCCTGCCATCTCGCCAGGAATGGCGCAGGCTCCGATATCTTGTGATTAGGAGGGGTATGGCCCTGAGCAATGTTCTTGGGTTCCAGCTCATAACATCCTGGACATGCTTCTCATCTGGCACAGGTCTCTGGCACCTCAAGAGATGTGCTTAGGGAGGAGCCCTGCCACAACCATGGATTCTGCGTGTCCTTGCCGGCAGGCTGAGAAATGTATTTGGCAATCCTGCTTGTGAGGACGCACATTCCAGTCAATCAGTGTTTCATTGTTAAGGTACTTAACTCCCTTCCTCTTGTTCCAGTCTTGCTGAAATTCAACTAAAAGCACAGCACCTTCTACGCTCCTTATTTACCTTCATCCTTATTCCATGAAGGAAGGCTACTGTTCAGATTGACTCTGTAAAGGACTGGTATTCATTAGTCACAGTGTCAATGTTTGAGAGTTTTAGTTAATGGCTCTGTTGGCCTAGCATTCATTGTTTTTCCTTTAATTCGGTGGGTGCCACCGTGGCGTAGCGGTTAGCATGACATTATCACAGCACGGGGTGTCGAACGATGGAGTTTATTTCTGACGTCATTTGTAAGGAGCCTGTATGTCCTCCCCGTGGATTGTGTAGGTTTTCTCCGGGCACTCTGGTTTCCTCCCACAGTCCAACAATGCACCAGTTAGCAGGTTAATTGGTTATTGTAAATTGCCCAGCTTTAGGCTTGAGTTAAATCAGGGATTGCTGGGCCGGAAGGGTCTATTCCGCATTGTACCTCAATAAATTCTTTAAAAAATTGGCACAGTAATTATTAAAACTCAGTGAACTGTTCACCCATTTCTGTGTCTCACCCTCTGCACTTGGGCCATATCTCCACAACTGTGTCAAATATGTGGAATGAACTGCTGGCGGATAGAGTTACAATGTTTAAAAATACATTCAGAAAGGTACAGGGACAGGAAAGTTCAGAGTAATATGGGTCAGAAGCAGGTAAATGAGACATACTCAAGTAGGGATCTTGGTCAGCATGGACAAGAAGGTCTGAAGGGTCTGCTTTCATGCTTCATGACTTTTTAACTCTTTATAACTGTAACTAGCTGTATGCGTATTACTGGGACTACATTACTTTGTAGTGGAAGTTGTCAATATGCCAATATCCAGAAATTGACTAGACATGCTTTCAGAGAATCAAAGGCTCTATAAACTTAAGGTTCGTCCATTGTCATCGATGAAGACCTCGACAACATTACTACTTTTTACGAGGTCGAGTTGCTAGCTCGACACTCAAGCCGGCGCGGAGGGAAAGCGTGCCCAGGAGCAGCTCGACTGGATTCGAACTTGGGAACCTTCGCTCCCGGAGTCTGGCGCTGATATCACTGTGCCACCAGCTGGCTCGATGGTATCGAGATTAGCGCTTGATTCGGATTTAAGTGAGGGAGAGTTGTGCAGCGTCAACCTCACTCTCTCTTCCCAGTTCCCATTTGGATCCAGTGGCGAGACAAGAGTCGAGATGGCTGGAGATGGGACAAGGCGCAGTGGATGACCAAGATGTCTTCTGTGTCTTGTCCTGCTCTATACGTTCCACGACACTTGCAGAGACCGCTTTCTTGACCGTTGGGCCTTCCATTGGTCTCATCTGCTCAATCCACCGGAGTCTGTCTTCACGTGCTGGGATAGGCAACTCCCTATCTCACCGAGGGTTTGAGACCCGTCGGCTACCCTCACCTGGTTTAGCCGGCTTGTCGAAGCCGTTGCCCGGGGTGTGGCCGCTGTCACATGCAAACAGCTACGGGGAGCCACAGGTGAGAGCTGAGTGCCAGGTGGGGACCAAAGGTGGACTAACCGCCCTGAGAAGGACGCGACGTGTTCCCCCACCAGAGGTGCTACCCCTCCCTGATGCCAACTACACCCCTCTATAAACATACAAAACTATGGGAAGAGGCAGGGACAGCTGAAATGCTGAGAGTACCTATGCATTTTCTTCTCTAACCTCCTGTGGTTTTGTTGATCCAGAAATCTATGAAATTCATGATAAGTAATACAAATGTTTCCTTTCTGGAAGCAAAATGTTAACAGTGTGGGGCTGTTGAGTTAAAAACCATTAAAATAACATCTAAACAAACAAGAAGCTGCCACAATTGAAACACTGAAGGTCAAATGTGTTTCATGTCACCATGTAATGAGTTTGTTTTAATAAGGGAAACTAATCCTGGGAAATCTAATAGTCTGTATTTTCGCTCCAGAAATGGAAACTCCACCATAAAAATGAGAATGCAAATCCAATTTATTATCACTAATTTAGAGGATGTGAAATTTGCTGTTGTGTGGCTGCACTGCAGATCAAAGGCATAAATTGGCTATAAATTACAAAAATAAATAAATAATGCAAAAAGAAATAATGAGGTATGTTTGTTGACCATTCAGAAATCAGATGGTGAGGGGAAAAATCTGCTTCGGAACAGCTGAGTATGGGTCTGCAGACTCCTGTACCTCCTCCCCGACTGTAGGGACAAGAAGAGTAGATGTCCTGGCTGGTGAGGGTCTTTAGAGATGGATGCCTTCTTTTTGAGACACTACCTATTGAAGGTGTCCTTGATGGTAAGAAGGCTTGTACCCATGACAGAGGTGACTGAGTCTGAAATTCTCTGTAAACTCCTCCCATCCCGTGCATTGGAGCCACTATACCACCATTAATTGCATTTAAACTTTTTTTAGCCATGTCAAAAAAAAATTGAAATTTTGAAATTACGTTTGACTTTTTGAAACGCAATCCAAACCTATGACATTGTAACACATTAAAAGCCTGTTGAAGAGTTGATACTAATACTTGAAGGCAAAAAACTGGTAGTCTACACCAAAATCCTGTTTGATCATGTCTTTTGACTCGGAGGTGATGCTGTCTAGAAGGTTCCTTGGAAGCCAAGAATGAGACCCAATCAAGGATCAAGGAACAGCTTTAGGTGTTGAATACATTGACATGTATTAGGAATTTGCTGTAATGTATTTGTGCAACATGAAATAGAAAATAACAGCATTCAACAATGATAAGAATGAAGACATATGAAAATAAAGTTAGAGATTAAAGTACAGATATGTGATAAATGTTCACATTATAAACACAAGAAATTCTGCAGATGGCTTAAGTCCAAAGCAACACACATACAATGCTGGAGAACAAAAATTTTGGGGGGGAGGGGAAGGAGGTATGTTTGAAGGTGATGGGTGAAGCCAGGTGATAGGAAAGGTAAAGGGGCTCAAGAGGAAGGAATCTGATAAGAGAAGAGTGGACCATAGGAGAAAGAGCAGGAGGAGGGGCCTCAGGGGAAGGTGATATGAGGTGAGAAGAGGTAAAAGGCCAGAAGAAGAGGGGAGGGGAGGGAGGAAGGAAGCAAAAAATCAATATTTATACCTTAGTTTGGAGGCTTCCCAGACAGAATATGAGGTGTTGCTCCTTTACCCCAAGGATGGCCTCGTCATGGCGCAAGAGAAAGCCCTAGACCAACATATCAGAACAGAAATGGGAATTGGAGTTAAAATGTTTTATTGTCAGGAAGTCCCACTTTTAGTGGATGGAGAGGAGGTGCTCAATGAATTGGTCCGTTATTTTACAATGGAGCTCGCCAGTGTAGAGGAAACCATATTGGGAGACCGGACACAATAGACACATTCGCAGGTGAAGTGTTTCCTCACCTGGAAGGACGATTTGGGCCCTTGAATGGAGGTGGGGGAGGATGTAACTAGGCAGGTGTAGCTTTGGTTGCTTGCAGGGATAAGTGCCAGTAGGGATATTAGTGGGGAGGGATGAATGAAAAAGGGATTCACGGAGGGAGTGATCCTTGTGGAAAGCAGAGAGGGGAGGGAGGTAAAGGTATGTTTGGTCATGTTTACAGTGCAATGCAGTGACTGACGTAATAGATAGAGAGGAGTAGGGTGGCTAACTAGAATGGTTGATCGGATTAACAACCTTCAGGAAGAAACTTTTAAGATGGGGTACAGATTTTGTTTCAATAGCCTTATGGCGTTTTCCGAAAGTGAGCTTTTGGAAAATGCTGTTTGTTATGTGGGGAGTATCCACAATGATTTTCCTTCCAGCTTCTTTTACCTGGACAAATCTTGTGGTTACATCCGTCTTAAAAGATGTTCATCATAAATCAGGTCAGACAGAGTCAGCCTGTTAAAGCCTGGTAAGTATCACTGCAACAAGAAGGAAGGGGCATGTCAAGAGAAAAGACAAGAAAACCAAGAGTGAGGGAGGAAGCAAGTGAAGATTAGAGTGAGAAGGCAAGAACAAAAGACAGAAAGCCATATGATCCTTCTTTATAGTGCTAACTAGAGGGAGGGTTTTTTTTGATAACAGCAGTCTGCAAAACAACAAGGGCAGTCCTGACTTATGGTGTTATGACATCTCAGTCTTATAGATAAAGAATCTACAGACGTACAGGACCAGATATACTGCAAATTACTGAAAATCTACACAAACTTCACAAGCAAGTGATTATAAAAACAAAGAAGCAAGCATAAAGAAAGTTCAAGTGCAAGAAAAATAACCAATTAAAAAAGCAATTTAGACCCAAATCCTACTGTGCCAAAAGAAGAGAAATGCAAAACTTATTTCAGAAATGAAGCTTAAATTATAATTTCTAATGGCTCATGGGGTCTCCTTAAAAGTGACCTGTGTCATTAAAGGTACTGCAGGCATGGAAGGGTGATCCAGTCAATTAACACAAGCTGTGTTTCATTAGTTTATTTGTTGTTTGACTCCAAAGATCATCTTGAGTTTTCAGGTTTATGTTAACAGCATAGAGAGGTAGCGAGAAAAGGTATGGTATTGTCAGCTATCACTTTAAAAATAACTTATCTATCAAGCTCAAGATATCAAGGAAGTCAGTTCTATTAGTAATTCCTTTTACATGTTCAGAAGGTGGTGGAGGAAGACATCAGCCTGACATGACTGAGTTAGATTGATTCTTTTTATAAATGGTAGAATCACTATCATTTGTTACAATTAAAGACATTTTGTCAATCCAATATCTCAAAGAACAAAAATATTAACTCATTTATGTTGTGGTCACATTATGAAAAGATCTGCACATCTTTCTCTCACAGAACTATCTAACTGTCAGAACTAATAGCCAGCTATCTTATCTGTCTGTCTCTTTGTTGTATTCAATGCACTTAATACTTATCTATCTGTCATGTATGTCCAGCATTCTGCCTCATAGCTATTCACAACTATATGGAAAGAAATCTTCATGCGCTGAAAGCTACCAGTCACACCTTTTAATCCAACCAGTATCAAGGAGGGACAAAGAGGGAGATTGACAGTCAAAAAGCTGCAGATATTAGAAATGTGAAATAAAAAATAAACTATGTTGGAAACTCTCTGCAGACTAGGCAAATGGATAACTGGTTTATTATTGTCATGTGTGCAGGGGCATAGCAAAAACATTGTTTCACGTCAGAAGTTTACATACACCTTAGACAAAAACTCAGTTTTTCACAATTCCTGACATTTAATCCTAGAAAACATATCCTGTCTAAGGTCAGTTAGGATCACTACTTTATTCTAAGAATGTGAAATGTCGGAATAATAGTAGAGAGAATGATTTATTTCAGATTTTATTTCTTTCATCACTCTCCCAGTGGGTCAGAAGTTTACATACACTTTGTTCGTATTTGGTAGCATTGCCTTTAAATTGTTTAACTTGGGTCAAACATTTTGGGTAGCCTTCCACAAGCTTCTCACAGTAAGTTTCTGGAATTTTGTTCCATTCCTCCAGACAGAACTGGTGAAACTGAGTCAGCTTTGTAGGCCTCCTTGCTTGCACACGCTTTTTCAGTTTTGCCCATCAATTATCTATCGGATTGAGGTCAGGGCTTTGTGATGGCAACTCCAATACCTTGACATTGTTGTCCTTAAGCAATTTTGCCACAACTTTGGAGGTATGCGTGGGGTCATTGTCCATTTGGAAGACCCATTTGCGACTGAACTTGAACTTCCTGGCTGATGTCTTTAGATGTTGCTTCAGTATATCCACATAATTTTCCTTCCTCATGATGCCATCTATTTTGTGAAGTGCACCAGTCCCTCCTGCAGCAAAGCACCCCCACTACATGATGCTGCCATCCCCATCAGACCAGAGGACATTTCTCCAAAAAGTAAGATCTTTGTTCCCATGTGCACTTGCAAACTGTAGTCTGGCTTTTTATGGCAGTTTTGGAGCAGTGGCTTCTTCCTTGCTGAGCAGCCTTTCAGGTTATGTCGATATAGGACTCGTTTTACTGTGGATATAGATACTTGTCTACCTGTTTCCTCCAGCATCTTCACAAGGTCCTTTGCTGTTGTTCTGGGATTGATTTGCACTTTTCGCGCCAAAGTACGTTCATCTCTAGGAGACAGAATGCGTCTCCTTCCTGAGCGGTATGACGGCTGCGTGGTCCCATGGTGTTTATACTTGCATACTATTGTTTGTACAGATGAATGTGGTACCTTCAGGCCTTTGGAAATTTCTCCCAAGGATGAACCAGACTTGACATCATTTTCTGACCTCAATCTGATAGAAAATTGGTGGGCAGAACTGAAAAAGTGTGTGCATGCAAGGAGGCCTACAAACCTGACTCAGTTACACCAGTTCTGTCTGGAGGAATGGAACAAAATTCCAGCAATTTACTGTGAGAAGCTTGTGGAAGGCTACCCAAAACATTTGACCCAAGTTAAACAATTTAAAGACAATGCTACCAAATACTAACTAAGTGCATATAAACTTCTGACCCACTGGGAAAGTGATGAAAGAAATAAAAACTGAAATAAATCATTCTCTCTACTATTGTTCTGACATTTCACATTCTTAAAATAAAGCAGTTATCCTACTGACCTAAGACAGGGAATATTTTCTAGGAATAAATGTCAGGAATTGTAAAGAACTGAGTTTAAATGTATTTGGCTAAGGTGTATATAAACTTCTGACTTCAACTGTACCATCTATACAGATCATTTTACCACGTCAGTATTTTGTGGTATTAAAAGGGAAAAAAAACAATAACAGAATGGAAACTTAGCAACTGGGATATCTTTGGAATGTGGGAGGAAACTGGAGCACTTGGAGGAAATTCACATGGTCACGGGGAGGATGTACAGTTTGAGAAAGTACAGTGGAAGTGGACAATAAGGTACCTGGCCTTGGTGAGGTAGAGTATGAGGTCAAAAGTTCACCTGGAGGTCCATTCAGTGGCCTGGTGGTACACGCTTGAGCCTTGAGCCTAGTAGTACATGCTTTTGGAGTTCTATGTCTTGATTTATGTATCTATCAATCTATCTATCTATCTATTGATTGATTGATTGAGATACAGCACAGAATAGGCCCTTTGAGCCTCCTGACCCAACAACCCCTGATTTAACTCTAGCCTAATCACAGGACACTTTACAATGAGCTATTAACTTACTAGTTGGTACGTCTTTGGAATATGGGAGGAAACCGGAGCACCTGGAGGAGACCCACGCGGTGACAGGGAGGACGTACAAACTCCTTACAGACAGCAGCAGGTCTTCTGCCTGACAGGAGGGAGGACAAGAAAGAATGCTCGGGGAGAGTGCGCTCTTTGATTGTTTTGGCTAGAAGAGGAAATTGGGAATTTTTAGAGCAGAGTAGGGCAGAGAACAGGAAAGATTGTTGTCATCCTGTTCTCTATAACATGACTTACTGTCTTTACTCAATGCCCCGAATGATGAAGGTAAACTTGCCATATCTCTTCCTTACCACCCTATCCATTTACATTGCCACTTTCAGGGACTTGCACCCTAAGATCACTCTGTACATCAATGCTCCTGAACATCCTGTCATTGACTGCAATTTTTCCTTTACTTTCTGACCTCCCAAAGAAAGACACTTCACAATTATCCAGATTAAACCTCATCTACCATTTCTCTGCTCCTATTTCCATGTAATACAGATGCACATGTACCACCTACATGAACCATCTTTCTGGCTCTACAGATGCTGCTTAATCTACTGAGCATTCGTAGTATTCTCTGTTCTTATTTCATGTTCTGTCCAATCTGCTTGTCTATTGTGTTAGACATCATGATTTAGAGGGTGAACTGCATCGAATCACATAAACATAGATTAACTAAAATGAGTCTTTAGGAAATAAAACCTGTACACAATTTAACTTGCAACTGATGCTTTGTGACTAATGAAGTCAATCAGTGAAGTTTGTACTCATAGACTTCTGGAATAGACAGTAGTATTGAATATTCATATGGATTTTGCTAGCTGGGATGTTCTACCATGGCGAATATGTAATTCCTTTAATTTACTAACTATATTCCAAATGATAATGTTAATTAAATGACTGTAGCAATTAAAACGGTATTTGATCATTTATTGTTTTCTGTGTTGAAGCAGGATAAAGCTTTGGGTAAGGGGAGTGAGATTCTCCTGCATCCTCATGGACTCTATCTCTCCTGAAGGCTTGCTGTGAGTAAAGACTTCCATATTCCCTGTTCCACGTGGTTCAGTTTTAATCAGTCACAACATATCGTTGATTCATAATAATTAGATTAACCTTATTTGTCACGTGTACATCAAAACATCGAAGCATACAGTGAAGTATGTTGTTTTGCATCAATGGCCAACACAGTTTGAGGACGTGCTGGGGTGAGCCCACAAGTGTCGCCATGCTTCCGGTACCAACAGAGCAAACCCACAATTTTCTAATCCTTAAAAACCTGGAGGTCCTTGGAATATGTGAGGAACCGGAGCACCAAGACAAACTCCACACAGACAAGAGGCAAGGGGGGAACATACAATCACCTTAGAGAGAGTTGGGGGGCGGGGAGAACTGGTGCTGTGAAGCACTTAACTAGCTATTGTACTTGCACTCATTCAAGTGCTTAAAATAAAGGGCAATGCAATGTACATTGTAAATGAAGAATGATCCATTTGAGTAATTATCTGACCATACAGTGTTCTCATCAGCAATTAGCATTCATTTCACGTTTTGATTTTTAATTACATCTGTGCATGCAAACATAAATTTCTCCGGCATTCAGATTGTGTACATCATTTTTATATTAGGAGTTCTAAGGTAAATTCAGACTAATCAAATTATACAGTTTCTATTTGAGCAAATCATGAGATATTTTATTCTGTTGGAAAGTTCTTCCATTATGTTGGAGGTTAAAATATCTGCCTGGATAACCTGAGGATAATAAACATAAATATGCACAAGTGAGTTACTTCTACAACAAATAATTAAACAACGCAGGGAGTAAGTTAAGTAGTTTTATGTTTGGAACAGAAGGACTAGGTTAAAACAAAGTAGAAGTACTTGTATTTGATATTCTGAAATTTTCACGGAAGATTACAATGTAATTAGTTTTCAGATGATCAACCAGCTGATCTGTTAATTAACCAACTAATTACTACATTGCATGTGACTGCAGATCTAGGTTGTGAGCTAATTCAGGGTGAGTTAAGGTCATGCCACTGCTTGGCAGCAACTGATACATTAATTGGCTTCTACATGTGAGTGCTCTTTTCCCCTACATTTTCTGTGATGTTCGACAGACATTAAATTAGTCTAGTGGAACAGTGAATCCAGTTTACATACACCTTTTGCATTTATGTCTTACGTGAAACAAACCAAGCTACCTCGGAGATTAAGGGGACTATTGGTAAGGATGTCAAAAGCTTGATCATAGAGGCAGATACTAAAGAGGGAGAAGAGGTGGTTGAATTCAGGGAAGGAATTCCACTGGAGACACGGAGAATCTGAAGGACTCTGCATATGAGGCAGGTGGAGGTCTTGACCCAAAACATTGAATGCTCGTTTCGCTCCATAGATGCTGCCTTATCCTTCAGCAATCTGTGTGTTGCCAAGGAATTCCACTGCATGATGATCAACTTTGGACCATAATAAGGAATGCAGATGAAGCTGTATTCAGAGAAAGTTTGCTATTGGAAGGGAAGGGCAATACAATTCCTTGGGTTTGTTGTGCATCTTTTGTCATCTTCTTCATGAGTGGCCACTTGCACTTCCTTCACATTTTGCACTCTTCTGCATCAGGAACCTAAGCAGTTTAAGGTAAGTTTGGCCTGTTGTTTTGATGTGGCCTCTTCTTGTCACCACCAGTGGTCTATTTGGTGCATAATTTGGGGTCACTTTTCTTTTTGGTGCTGTTGTGGTGTTAAGTCCACACCTGAGACAGGTAATGAAGTCTCAGCAGGAAGATTTCCAGTTAAAGGATCTTCTTGGTGCCATCAGGTGTTGGTTGTTGTTGGCTGATGTATGGAGAACATCTTTAAAAGGTAATGTCTTAGAATGACAGATCTAATATTGAGGACCCACATCATTCAGGACATACCTTTTCTCATTGCTATTGTTCAGCAGGAGGTATATGAGCATGAAGACACACACTCAGAATTTTAGAAACAGCTTCTTCCCCTCAGCCATCAGGTTTCTGAACGAACAATGAATACAGGTGCACCTCTATCTTTGTTCTCTTTTTGCACTTCTTATTTAATGATATATAACTAGATCTATATAGTAACTGGATATCTAGGGATTTACCCCTTAGTAATAATGATCAGTTAGGCACAGAGAGAATCTGTGTTTATTGACAAGTGCCTTTGTTGTCTCAATTGAAGTACATATGAACTTACAGAACCGAATACCTGTGTGCACACCTACTAAGTTTTGTTGACACTCCATTAATAGTCAAAGAATTGAAAAGTTAATTCCTGGGAAAGGTGTCTCTGCTGACCACGTGTTCCTCGTGGTCCTGATTTAATCCCCACATGTCCGCAGGGTACTACACATCTGCAAAGATTGGTCTCTGAAGAGGTGTTGCTGCTTTGCATTCGAGGCCTCTGCTTTTATACACTTTACTTAGCCGTTCAAATGTTACGTTTCCACCTTGTTGGCGCAAGGTTACCTGACTGACCGATGTCACCTCTTTATTGACTCTGGTCCAAGCCAGCCATCTATTTATCGCTCTTTTTCCACAAGTGACAACTGGTAATTGATGGCTTTTGTTCTAAATCAGTTACCAACCTGGTAATCAGCTCAAATCATCCAGGGCAGACCCCACCATTCACAAACCTATGTGTTTTATCGTACCAAAGAAAACCTCATAAATAACTTTTATTGGAAAGTGATCTCTCGTCCAGCAGATTTCCTGGAACATCACTGTCTCTACTTTAAAGCACTGATTCAGCCAAGTAAACCAGTTCACAAAATGGAGGATGTTGAGTAGCTCCACAAATTTGCAACTTCCCTTCCTTTGACCTCATGGCTAGAACAAAGACAATTGGTTTGTCTACTCCCACTGTAATTTTTCATTTGAATTCACTGATTTGTGGATTCCAATTTATTTCTGGTCAGCATATCTATGTCTTCTTGCAAGTTATAGTTCTTTTAAAATTAAGTATTGCAATGTACTGCTGCCGCAAAACAGCAAATTTTCACGATGTATGTCAGAGATAATAAAACTAATTCTGATTCAAGTCTGTTGATACTTGGCTTAATGCTTGGTTTGTCTTTGAATCTCTGAACTTCCCTTCTCTGTGTATTCTTTTATTAACAGTGATAATGTCCCGAAGTACTCACAGAAGTTTGAACATAGAACATAGAACATAGAATAGCACAGCACAGTACAGGCCCTTCGGTCCACAATGTTGTGCCGATGCTCAAATCCTGCCTCCCATATAAGGCCCCACCTTAGATTCCTCCATATACCTGTCTGGTAGTCTCTTAAACTTCACTAGTGTATCTGCCTCCACCACTGACTCAGGCAGTGCATTCCATGCACCAACCAATCTCTGAGTGAAAAACTTTCCTCTAATATTCCCCTTGAACTTCCCACCCCTTTCCTTAAAACCATGTCCTCTTGTATTGAGCAGTGGTGCTCTGGGGAAGAGGCGCTGGCTCTCCACTCTATCTATTCCTCTTATTATCTTGTACACCTCTATCATGTCTCCTCTTATTCTCCTTCTCTCCAAAGAGTAAAGCCCTAGCTCCCTTAATCTCTGATCTTAATGCATACTTTCTAAACCAGGCAGCATCCTGGTAAATCTCTTCTGTACCCTTTCGAATGCTTCCACATCCTTCCTATAGTGAGGTGACCAGAACTGGACACAGTACTCTAAGCGTGGCCTAACCAGAGTTTTATAGATCTGCATCATTACATCGCGACTCTTAAACTCTATCCCTCGACTTATGAAAGCTAACACCCCATAAGCTTTCTTAACTACCCTATCCACCTGTGAGGCAACTTTCAGGGATCTGTGGATGTGTACCCCGAGATCCCTCTGCTCCTCCACACTACCAAGTATCCTGCCATTTACTTTGTACTCTGCCTTAGAGTTTGTCCTTCCAAAGTGTACCACCTCAAACTTCTCCGGGTTGAACTCCATCTGCCACTTCTCAGCCCACTTCTGCATCCTATCAATGTCTCTCTGCAATCTTTGACAATCCTCTACACAATCTACAACACCACCAACCATTGTGTCGTCTGCAAACTTTGCAACACCTTTCTACCCCCACATCCAGGTTGTTAATAAAAATCACGAAAAGTAGAGGTCCCCGAACAGATCCTTGTGGGACACCACTAGTCACAATCCTCCAATCTGAATGTTCTCCCGCCACCACGACCCTCTGCCTTCTGCAGGCAAGCCAATTCTGAATCCACCTGGCCAAACTTCCCTGGATCCCATGCCTTCTAAAGTTCTGAATAAGCCTACCGTGTGGAGCCTTGTCAAATGCCTTACTAAAATCCATATAGATCACATCCACTGCACTACCCTCATCTACATGCCTGGTCACCTCCTCAAAGAACTCTATCAGGCTTGTTAGACACGATCTGCCCTTCACAAAGCCATGCTGACTGTCCCTGATCAGACCATGATTCTGTAAATGCCTATAGATCCTACCTTTAAGAATCTTTTCCAACAGCTTTCCCACCACAGACGTAAGGCTCACTGGTCTATAATTACCTGGACTATCCCTACTACCTTTTTTGAACAAGGGAACAACATTCGCCTCCCTCCAATCCTCCGGTACCATTCCCGTGGACAACGAGGACATAAAGATCCTAGCCAGAGGCTCAGCAATCTCTTCTCTCGCCTCGTGGAGCAGCCTGGGGAATATTCCGTCAGGCCCTGGGGACTTATCTGTCCTAATGTATTTTAACAACTCCAACACCTCCTCTCCCTTAATATCAACATGCTCCAGAACATCAGCCTCACTCGTATTGTCCTCACCATCATCAAGTTCCCTCTCATTGGTGAATACCAAAGAGAAGTATTCATTGAGGACCTCACTCACTTCCACAGCCTCCAGGCACATCTTCCCACCTTTATCTCTAATCGGTCCTATCTTCACTCCTGTCATCCTTTTCTTCTTCACATAACTGAAGAATGCCTCAGGGTTTTCCTTTACCCTACTCGCCAAGGTCTTCTCATGCCCCCTTCTTGCTCTTCTCAGCCCCTTCTTAAGCTCCTTTCTTGCTTCCCTATATTCCTCAATAGACCCATCTGATCCCTGCTTCCTAAACCTCATGTATGCTGCCTTCTTCCACCTGACTAGATTCTTCACCTCGCTTGTCACCCATGGTTCCTTCACCCTACCATTCTTTATCTTCCTCACCGGGACAAATTTATCCCTTACATCCCGCAAGAGATCTCTAAACATCGACCACATGTCCATAGTACATTTCCCTGCAAAAACATCATCCCAATTCACATCTGCAAGTTCTAGCCTTATAGCCTCATAATTTGCCCTTCCCCAATTAAAAATTTTCCTGTCCTCTTTGATTCTATCCTTTTCCATGATAATGCTAAAGGCCAGGGAGCGGTGGTCACTGTCCCCCAGATGCTCACCCACTGAGAGATCCGTGACCTGACCCGGTTCATTACCTAGTACTAGATCTAGTATGGCATTCCCCTTGGTCGGCCTGTCCACATACTGTGACAGGAATCCATCCTGGACACACTTAACAAACTCTGCCCCATCTAAACCCTTGGAACTAATCAGGTGCCAATCAATATTAGGGAAGTTAAAGTCACCCATGATAACAACCCTGTTATTTTGGCACCTTTCCAAAATCTGTCTCCCAATCTGCTCCTCTGTATCTCTGCTGCTACCAGGGGGCCGATAGAATACCCCCAGTAGAGTAACTGCTCCCTTCCTGTTCCTGGCTTCCACCCATATTGACTCAAAAGAGAATCCTTCTACATTACCCACCCTTTCTGTAGCTGTAATTGTAACCCTGACCAGTAATGCCACCCCTCCTCCCCTTTTTCCGCCCTCTCTATCCCTTTTAAAGCACTGAAATCCAGGAATATTGAAAATCCATTCCTGCCCTGGTGCCAGCCAAGTCTCTGTAATGGCCACTACATCATAATTCCATGTATGTATCCAAGCTCTCAGTTCATCACCTTTGTTCCTGATGCTTTTTGCATTGAGGTACGCACACTTTAGCCCTTCTGCCTTACTACCTTTACACCATTTATTCCGCTTCTCTTTCCTCAAAGCCTCTCTGTATGTTAGATCTGGCTTTACTCCATGCACTTCTTTCACTGCTCTATCGCTCTGGGTCCCATCCCCCTCGCAAATTAGTTTAAACCCTCCCGAATCATGCTAGCAAACCTATGATTATGATTACGGAGATTGGAAGATAGGAGACTGGCCAGGTGAATGGAGGAAGTTATACAGGGAATTTTTAGGTTTTGTACGTAGAGGTTGTTAATCACATAGACCACACTAGCATTGCGTTGCATGCATTTGCCACTCACTGTGTAAACTGCATCACAGGCTCATCATATCAGAAAAGCAACATACCCACAAAAGCACATAAACTAAATGTGAATTATACAAAATTACGCAAGAAGTAACTTATTTGGAACAGGAAAAAAAAAACAAAAGTCCATTTTAATGCAAAGTAACCAAAGTGACAATAGAGTTGCTATATCGGGGTGATCACGAGGGGTGTGCAGCTATTCTCAAGAGCTGAACGGTTGATGTGACAACCACGGATTCGGCAGTGCAACAGATATGGCAATTGCACTCGTGAATATGCATGGGTCAGCTAATTATTATTTCATTGTATTTTACTCCATTCTTTTCACCTTCGCGATTGTCAGGACTTGAGCAAAGCACAGCTTGCATTCGGCCTTGCCTGAGAAATTGGACTGTTGAGCCAACTGACTCTGAAGACTAGCAGTATTCATTTTATATTTAGTTGTTCTTTTTCAGCCATAGTGTTGGCTTCATTTTCCATTTGATAGTAATAGCTTGGCCTAGCTTTTATTTGTTTCCTTCCCTCTAACTTCCTTCACATTAAAGTCATGAACTATTGACCCACTTCAGTCAGTCTCTCTCTCTCCCCCCCCCGCCCCCCAATTGGGTCATATCCAAACATAGTGACAGTAACGATTCTTGAACCTAATGATGAGGAACTTCAGGCATCTAAACCTTCAAGAAAATGGGAGGAGAAGATGGCAGTGAGACGCAGCGCGCGCGGCCGTTCCGAATGAATATCGATATGTGTAACTAGGGATGTCGTGCACAATCCGGATTTGATGGGGACAGCCGTGAGAAAGCGCAGAGGAACATCTGGAGTAACTTCTGAAATGCCTGTTTCGCTTCGCTGCCGCTGCTACTGTGCGATCGAGAATCTCCGGAGACGAAGGCCCCAAATCCTCGACTTTGCCCTATCGCCTATTGCCGGGGCCGGGGTTGAAATGCTCGGCAGAGATGGTGCTTGGTGCTTGGGGTCAAATAGGTGGTCGGAGGCTCGGAGTTTTTCGGACGGAATCGGAGTCGGACTGTGGTCGGATGCTTCCGGGATGCTGCATCGGCAAGTTGACGGCGCTGGAGGTTTACCGTCTGTGTGAGACGATGGGACTTACGATAGACTCTGAGACTTTTACTGTGCCATGGTCTGTTCTTATCAAATTACAGTATTGCTTTGCACTGTTGTAACTATATGTTATAATTATGTGGTTTTTGTTAGTTTTTAAGTCGGTTTGTCATGTGTTTTTGTGATATCATTCTGGAAAAACATTTTTATCATTTCTTAATGCATGCATTACTAAATGACGATAAAAGGGGACTACGTGTCCTCATAATCATAAGTTCAAGTTTATTGTCATTCAACCATACAGAAGTATACAGCTGAACAAAACCCCATTCCTCCAGAGGCAAAGGTGCAAAGTACAGAGCGTGCTGTCACACACAGCGCACAGCACGTATAGTAACTGTAGCACATACAGTCGTAAAATAATATTAGCACAAGTGCCTGACTGGCATGGCCTGAAGATTGATGATCCAGTGGATGTTGTCCTGCGGCCACGTTTCTCCAGGAACAAGCCGGCAGCAGTTCCTCAACTTGCTCTGGGTCAGACACGGTGGAAAGAAATCCAGCTTGTCTTCCAGGTCTTCCAGTGGAGAGCAGCACTGACAGGAGAGCCAGCCTGCAAAGGAGAGCCCCCAACTGAGCACGGCTTCCAGCGCCTCTATCGCCCCTCTGTTCTCTCCCATAATGTCTCCAGCGCCTCCTCCCCGGGCGGCTGTACAGGCAGTACGGCGGCATGAGGGTTTGGTGCACACAACAGCTGACACCCACCATCAGTCTCGCCAATAAACTAATGCACCGGACTGGGAGTAGTTTGTATTACCAACATCTATCAGGGCTTTGTGATCACATGGAAAACATTTAAGGCAAACATTTACAGCATTTGTTGGACCCAGAGAGGCCACTGCGACCAAGCCTGCTTCCATCTTACTAGTTGGTACCTTCTGCCAGTGTGAGAAGATGCTCTGGTTTGGATGATGGAGATATTTCATGATGCATGTTGCCTTTATAGCACAGAGCATCCTGCAGCCTCTTTTGATCATAGTGGAGCACATGTAGTTTAACATGTAAGTGAAGTGAAGACAAAACATGTCACACGTTAAAGCATTTTAACAATTAAGTAACAAGACAGATTAGGCCCATGGCCCTAAAAGGCATATGGTCCTCTAGGTAGCTGATGTAAACACTTAAACTCTGCCTAATTGTAAATAAGGTCAGTCGAGTTTATTGTCATGTACACAAATACATGTGTATACAGGTGCATTGAAAACTTATCTGCAGTGACATCACTGGCAACTAACATCGTCAGAAGCATTCATCGAAAACACAAATTAAAAATAAACAACTTTTACAAGAAAGAACACAATTAGTCAAAGAAACAAAGGAATTTGATTTTAGCGAAAAGCAATCAAAGTGGTCATAGTGTTGCTCTACTGCGGTAGTGGTAAGGATTCTGTAGGGTTGGTTCAAGAACCAAATGGCTGAAGGGAAGTAGCTATTCTTGGACCTGGTGGTGAGGGAATTCAGACTTCCGTACCGCCTGCCTGAGATATCTGTGAGAAGATGGCTTGGTCTGGATCGTAGGGATCGTTGATGATGGATATTGCCCCCTGGTGGTATTCCCTCCTGTACAAAACTACAGGATCCTGCAGATGTTGGCAAGTGAAGTGCCTCTAACCTTCCAGTAAGGTGGGTAACGTGGCGTGCATGATGAATCAGTAGTTGGATGAAAAAATATTTGGAGGTATTCTTACAGTTCTACAGCTTAAGTAACTGCTTTAGAGAAATAATGACACCAAGTACATACACAGTTTCAGAGCATGTAATCCAATCAAATCCCTTAGTTGCATTTGTGGCTACAATTCACTGATAGCCATCTGTTCTTTTATATATTACACAATGCCTTATAAATTTTTGATTCTTCATTCAGATATAATTGTTTTACTTTAAAACTGACTGGTGCATAATTTTCAGTTGCTTGTTTCATTTACATTAAAATATTTGTACACTAGCTTTTGTTTTTACACAAAACAGTTTTTAAATTATGGAGGAAACTTAGGCACAGAAAAGCAGATCAGTGCAGCCTGGTAACATTGAGTCTGACTGACAGGTTGGGGCATTTTTCACTGCAGAGACTCATCTAATCAGAAGGTTGTGAGTTCAAATCCTCAAAACAGTGAGGAGAGAGCCTTTTACTAGTGGAAGATCCTTCCGATGGGGTATCAGACATGATAGACAGCAGCAAGGTAAAGGGAGAGGAAAGACCATTGGGTTAATCGCATTTATATCAATGCAAAAGTTTTGACAGGTAAGGTGGATGAATTCAGTTTGCGGTTTGGCGCTGGGGATAGGGATATCATAGTCATAACAGAAACATGACTGAGGATATGGCAGGACTGGCAGTTCAGTATTCCAGGATATAAGATGCTACAGACATGGCAGAAGTTCAGGTAAGATAGGAAGGCAAGGTGTCTTCTTGATATAAGAGGATGTATCATTGGACATTAGAAAGGATGTTCTTGGGGGATTATCCGGTGAGGCTATATGAGTAGAACTTAGAATCAAAAGCTTATCTGTTGGGATTGTACCATAGCTGCTGCCCCCTCCCCAATGGTCAGCAAAATTTAAGGAACAGATGAGACATAGGGACAGATTTAGGCCATACAGCCTATATGTAGAGAGATTGCAACTAGTTGTAGACTAGGGTAGTATCAGTGGGAGATCTTAAATTCCTTAATATTGACAGAGCCAAAAATACTGTAAAGGTTTGGACAAAATGGATTTGTGAAATATGTCCAAGAATGCTTCCTTGGTCAATATATAGACGAACCTACTAGAGAAGGAGCAACACTGAACCTTTTGCTGAGTTAGTGCAAGTGGTAGAAATGTCCATTGGTGACTACACTGGGTTTAGTGCCTGTACAGGACTTGTAATTGTTTTAAAATAGTTATGGAGAAAGATCCAATCAGTTCACAGGTTAAGGTCCTGAAATTTTGGAGTCATTAGGAAGGCTGACTGAGTGAGATTGTTTATAAGGAAAGGAGAATCTGCCAAGTAGGAGGCCTCTATAGGTGTAATGTCCTGGGTCTGCATGTTCCTGTTAGGGTGAAAGGCAAGACTACCGAAGCCCTGACGAAGGGTCTTGGCCCGAAATGTCGACTGTACCTCTTCCTATAGATGTTGCCTGGCCTGCTGCATTCACTAGCATTTTTTATGTGGGTTGCTTGGAGTATTGAGGACAGTTTTAGGCCCCTTATCTAAGAAAGGATATGCTGACGTTGGAGAGGGTCCAGAGGAGGTTCACTAGAATGATTCTAGGAATTAAGGGACTATTACTGTATATGAACAGTGTTTGATGGTTCTAGGCCTGTACTCACTGGAGTTTAGAAGAACAAGGAGGGAGGTCTCTTTGAAACCTATCGAATGTTGGAAGGCGGAGCAAAGTTAAGATGGCACTAAACGGCAACTCCTTTACTTGCATCTTTGGAAACAGCTCTATTTCCACCTTTGCTATCTCTTTTTTTTTTCCTCTTCAAGGTTCCTTTGAAGGCCCTGACCTGGAGGTACACTCTGACTTTGGTCCTTTGCGGGAATTGGACCCGCTCTCAGGGCCTCATGACCGGCTGCTCTTCAATATGCCAAGACTAACGCGCCTTCTGGGTGTCAGATTTCTGTGGCTCTGGAGATGGGCTGATTCAAGGCCGGTGCCTCCCACTGAGGTGTCACGGGAGGACACGGAATATTGGGAGCTAAGTGTCCAGAGCCGATTCTCTGGGTGCAGAGCTTGGAAAAAGCAACACAACAGACTTTTAACATCATAAATCTGCGAGTTGTTTGTTATGTCTCTCGCTGTGAAACAGGGACACCTCTTTTTCCCTTATTATGGAGAAAGAGAGAGCCTGTGGTATGCTGAATTACCGGGCGAACAAGTAGTCTTTGGGGTACTGTAAGTCTGTGTCTTTATTGATGCTTTGCTGCACGTTTGAGTGCGCAGTGGAAGGTGCTGATGCATTTTGGCTGGTGGGGGAGGGGGGATTGTTGCCTTGCTGCTGCCTGTGCATGGGAGGGGGCTTTTGTGGTTTTAACACTTAACTGTCATTCATTCTTGGGGGCACTTCTCTGTTTTCATGGATGTTTGCAAAGAAAAATAATTTCAGGATGCATATTTTGTACTTTTCTCTGACATTAAATGTACCTATTGAACCTATTAAATATTAAATAGAGTGAATGCGGAGAGGATTTTTCTTTTCTTATGTGAGTCTAGGACCGTACCACATTCTCAGACAACAGGTAGGTCCATTTAGAGCAGAGACGAAAAGGAATTTCTTTAGCCAAAGGTTAGAGAATCTGTGGAATTCATTCCCACCATTGGCCCTCGTGGACATCAAGGTAATGGGTACATTTAAAATGAAGGTTGATAGGTGGTTGATTAGTCAGGGTGTCAAATGTTATGAGGAGAAAGCAAGAAAATGGAGTTGAGAGGGATAAATAAATCAGACATGATAGAATGGCAGAGGAGACTCGATGGGATGAATGGCCTAATACAGTTCCTATGTCTTATGGATCTTGAGTGATGAGGGATATTGAGGATCGGATTAAGGGAAAGAAGGAGACATACACTAAGGAAATAGGAATTACCAGGAAGCATTGGAGGACCTTAGGTTGTTAAGTTAGCTACATCCTTAGGTTCTGATCTACTACATTCTTGAACCTTGTGGAAGGCTAGAGAAGAAATTGCAGAGGCCCTTGGAAAGATTTTTGCTTCATCTCTGGCCACTGGTGAGTCTCTGAAGGACTAGAGATGAGTTATTTTTTAGCAAGAACAAGCCAGGAAAATACAGAGCAGTGAGTTTGTGGGGAAATTTCTGGAGGAACAGGATCTAACAACATTTGGAGCACAAGGTTTGATTCAGGACAGTTTCCCATACCGTCATGTCTGAAAAATCTCTTGGATTTCTTCAAGAAGTTGATGGGTAAGGAAATGGACATCATTTATATGGACTTCTAGAGGGCCTTTAACGATGTCCCTCATATCAGGATAGTCTAGAAGCTTTAGATGCATGGCATCAAGGTAGAGATGGCAGATTGGATTCATATTTGGCTCAGCGGTAGGATGCAGGGTGTCAGGGGCAAGGTTATTTTTCAGAATGGAGGTCTGTGTCTAGTAATAATCCTTAGGGCTTGGTGTTGTAATTCATATAAAACATTTGAGAGTGAATGTACAAGTTATGATTAGTAAGCTTGTAGATGATATTAAAATAGGTGGTGTTATCAATAGTGTGGAAGTTATGAAAAGTTATTGGACAATCTTGATCAGGTAGACTTGCGGACTGAGGATTGGTAAATGGTTTTCAATTCAGGTAAGTGTGAAGTGTTGCATTTTAGAAAGTCAAGCCAAGGTAGGACTTATACAGTTAATATGAAGATCCTGTGGATTGCTATTGAACATAGAAACCTTGGATTGGACGTGCATAGTTCACTGAAGGTATCATAGGTAGAACATTCGTGAAGATGACGTTGTGAAGATGAAGTTGGCCTTTATTAGTCAGGGCAATGAGTGTAGAAGTTGGGACGTTGTATTTCAGTTATATAAGACTTGGCAAGGACTCACCTGGCGTATTGTGTACAGTTTTGCTCATCCTGTTATAGGAAAGATGTCACTAAACCAGAATAATTGCAGTATCGATTTACCAGGATGTTTTCTGGATGGGGGCATGAATGACAAGGAAAAGTTGCATGGACTGGGACATTATTCCCTGGAATTGAAGAAATTGAAGGGTGACCTGCTAGGGGAAGATAAGACCATGAGGGACAGAGACGTGGTCTTTCTCCTCAGAAGACATGAGGATATAAGTCTAATAAAGATTTTAAAGGGACTTTGGGGGCAGCTTCTACACAGAAAGGGTAATGCATATTTGGAATCAGGTGCCAGAAATGATTGCTGAGGCAGGTATCTTAGTAACATTGAAAAGTTATCTAAGAACATGCAAAGTTGGGGTTTGGAGGGCTATTGGCTAAATGCAGGCAAGTGAGACGAGCTTGATGGACAACACTGATGGGATGGACAAGTGGGACTGAACTGGTTATTTCCATGCTGTATCAATAACTATATCACTGAAAACTCAAACAGTCCTGAACAGATGTACCGTTGAAAGTATCCTGACTGGATACGTCATGGTCTGACACAACAATTTAAATGTGCAGGAATGGAGGAAGCTGTGGAGGGCAGTGGACTCATCTCAAATCATCAGTGGCACATCCCTCCACACCATTGGTAGTAGCTACAGGAGACACTGCTTCTAGAAGGCTAAGTATATCATCAAAGAAACATTTTGCAGCTCCTATTGGGCAGGAGGTACAGAAGCCAGATGTCCCACACCAGCAAGTTCAAGAACAGCTTCCTCCCTTCAACCACTCGGTTCTTGAATTAACCTGAACTACCCTAATCACTACAGTTTAGCAGCACGATGGCTACTTTGATCATTTTGCACTAAGATGAACGTCATCTTTTTTTGTTGTATTCTTTCCTGTAAAAATTATGTAACTTATGTTGAATTTATGTCTTTCTCTTGTGAATGCTGTTTATTTAATGCTGTGAAAATGCTGCAAGTATGTTTTTCATTGTACCTGTACCTACATGTACTTGCACGTGTACAATAAACTTGACTTTGACTGGCTTCATGGCTGACGGTAGAAACAATATTTCAACACGGGGGACTTCTTCCTGATTCGGACTTGACCATAAAGGGGAAAGAGGAAGTAGATAACTTAGTAAGTGGAGTGCTCAAAGAGCATTATTGGTGAGTTAGAGTTCAATACTCACTTACTTGGTCATTATTAAATGTAGACCTATTACTTCACCCTTTACAAAAGAAACACACTTCCTCAAAAATCTTTAAGGGCGTTCAAGATTGTAGAAAATAATTTAAGTGATCTAATTTATGCTCTGTTGATACAGATATAGGAAGTTATAGAATTATAGAGTATCTGATAATCCCACATGCAAACTTACATGCCAGTCCAGGTAACATACACATAATGCTGGAGGAATTCGAGCAGTCCTGGTGAAGGGCCTCGGCCTGAAATATCAACTCTTTATTCCTTTCCATATAATCTGCCTGACCCGCTGAGTTCCTCCAGCATTTTGATTGTGTTACAATATTTTATTTATTGTTTATTAAACCTTGAAATATACGGTTGCTATGTGCTGATGACTATCTCTTCTGCTAATTGCTTTCTGCCAAACCTGTTATAAAGGAATACCTTTGATGCCATCTCTGTGTTGCTACTGATAGTCCAACATGCTTGAGACCTTCTTTTCTTGGATGTCATCGAAGAAATGAAAGAATTTTTCAAGTGAACTTGGTAAATTTAAAGGGACTGCAGGAGCCAGAGCTCCAGTGAGTCAAAAGAGAGTGTAGTAACATCATCTGGTAAGCCAGTAGGGGAAATCATTGAGAATGCCAAGCAGCTGTATGTCAGATTATTGGAGATTTATGTCATAAGAAGCTTGTAGTATCTTTCTGAGATACTTTAAGATCTGTTTGCCCTGGCACCAATTATCAACTGCCCTCTGCCCCACTTTATGTAAAAGTAGTGTCACATTTTTACTTTCAACCAAGTCTGCAGGTCGAAGCTAAACATTGCCATTCCTAACTCAACAGCACAGACAGAAGTCGACTGGGGGAAAGAAAAGAGCTTATGATTTGTGCTGTGTGTTGTAACATTTACTGAATCTGGTGGATTCAATTTCCTGCAACACTAAACTCTGTTATCGCCAATGTTTTCTGAGCTTGTTCTCAAGTTATTGACTGCAGTGCCATATATGACCACATTTCTATTATTCAATTGGGACTTGATGAGGAAGGAGATGGATTATTCATGCTGGGGTGTGGTAGGACAAAACAGAATTAATGAGTTCCCTAATGCAACAGACATAAAATAGTTGAATGTGTTGACAAGGTGGCTGACCTAAGTTTTGTTTTAGGCTCTGGTTACATGGGTAGACCTGTCTGAGATTTACTAGAGATCATGGTATAATTTTCAGTGTCACATAACACGGGTTTTGCCTTGTATAAAGTTTTTATTTACTTGAAAGGGAGATAAGGGAGACCATGAACAGTACAATAGTAAGATCGATTCAAAAATTTTTAGAGCTTCTCGCTGGGCTGGATTACTCCAGTGCCTTGTAACCTTGATACGCCTTGATTTATGAGTGGAGAATCATATAAAGGAACCTGAGTTTTGTTCTTTTAGTTGAATTAAACGAGTTCAAGTTCAAATTCAATTTCAAGTTTAATTGTCATTCAACCATACCTGAATACAGTCAAATGAAACAGCATTCCTCTCGGGCCAAGGTACCAAATGCCATACCAACAGCACGGCACATCCAGCACATATGGTTCTGATAACTGAATAGCATACCATCACTGAAAAATAAAACAATATAGCCCAAGACCCTGAGTGGCATGCCCTGTAGACTAATGGTGCATGGGATGTTGTTCTGGTCCGGCTTGTCCTCCACTGAGCAAACACTAGAGGGCAGCACCAAGCAAACATCGAAGAGTAGCACCGATGGGAGGACCAGCACCCAACCCATTATAGATTCCAGAATACCCACAGAGGCCTCTGATCTCTCCTACACTGCTTCTCTCTCCTGTTCTAGGCAGCTGCAACAGGTAACACCGCGGCTTGAGCGCCTGGTCCGTGCAACTACCTAGAAAATGCAGTTCTCCTGTCGTTGGTCTCGCTAATGAACCAGTGAACAGGGCATGCAGTGTTCCATATTACCAATATTCAACAGGATCTTGTGATCACGATAAAAAATGTCCAAGACAATCATTTGCACCATTTGTTGGACACACACCACCTCCACACAACAATGGTACACAAGTCCAGATGACAAGTCCAACTCCATTACAATCAAGCAGCATGCTCATGGGCTAGAGCTGCAGCACTTGATGTTCTTAACATCCAGCAGCATCTTTTGATCATAAAAATGATGTAAAGGATGAACAATTACAGTTTGCGTTGGACCCGGAGAGGCCACTACGACTGCCATCTTACCAAAGTTCAAAGTTCATTTATTATCAAAGTTTGCATACATTATACAACCTTGAGATTTGTCTCCTTACAGGTAGCCACAAAGCAAGGAAACCTTAAAAGAAAGACCATCAAGCACCTAATGCGCAGAGAGAGAAAACAAATCGTGCAAGCAATACACAGTATATGCATTTTTCATTTGATCTATCTGCAGACAATCTGTTAGGATCACTGCTCCTTCACTAAAAGGATGGCAACTTTACATTACGTGTTCTGTTGAGAATGATTGGTATGTAGGAGAGCACTGCTAGTCCCTAAGAACTTGGCTGTTTGCTCGTGTGTGAGAAACACACACACTGACTGTCACTGGAAGCAACAGTCCCTAATCTACATATAATCCGACTCTATTTAATTCAGCACAGCCCAGGCACAATGCTTGCTACGTTCTGTGAGTCCTGCTGTCCAACACAGAATACATATGTGTTTACTTTTTGAATCGTACAATGTAGGTGAAATTACTTAGCCCAATTGGTTTGTGCCGGCTCTTTGAGTGAGCTATCCGATTATTACGAACTCCCTCCCTTTATCTCTCATATCTGCAGTTTTAATCCCCTTTTCAAATATTCATCCAACGGGCTAGTGTCAAGTTTCATCCCCAGTAGCTGCGTAACAGAGGACTCTCTGATCTACGGGCTGTTCCCGTGGACGCACACGGAGACTGACATCCGGTGCCGCTGGCGGATTATCAACTCGGTGAAAGATGCTCTTTGGTCGGCCCGAAACTTGATGATCTACTAGCACATGGAGATGTCCGTGGGAGAATGCTGCCGACTGGCACATTCTCGGCTGCAGGAGTACGTGCCGAGGGACGCACTGAAACTCGGTGCAGCCACCGCAAGGGCCCGGTGGGGAAGGACCACGGTTTAGGTTTCTTCACCTGCGGGAGTGGGAGGGGCCGGGTAGCGGGGAGTATACCCCTCAACAGTGATGTGGTAAGGTGAACAACTGGAGTGCCACGTGGGTGGCCATAAGTATGGCTATGTACAGACCATAATGGAAACGTATGTAAAGGATGGAAAGTTATCGAATGGTTTATTGTATATAATTTTATTTTTGAATAAAGTATATTTTGAAATTAGAAAAAATTCATCCAATTGAGTTTTCAGTGTTAACGTTGAATCTATCACAGTGGTTAGGCACTCGATTAACAGCTTCAGCAACCAGGTTCATTCCTGACGGCTGGTGCTGTCTGGGTGGAGTTTGCACACTCTTCTGTGACCGTTTCTGCCAGTTCTCCCTTTTCCTTTAACGTTCCAAAGAATTTGAGCCAGTAGTATCATTGGCCACCCACACATTGTTCCTTGCATGTCGGTAATTTTTTGGTTAGTGGGATTAATCAGAATGAGGGATCGGTGTTGCTGGGTGATTGACATGGATTGCTTGAAGGGCCTGTTCTTTTATAAATCCTTCCATGACTTCTTGACTCCTTAACAAACGTGTTAGTAAATAAAATGTGCCCATTATTTCATTAGCCATTTGAGGAGTCATGAACACGATGGACATACTTAGAGAGGCTTTGGGTCATAGAGGCTTCAGCAACGAGATGTGAAGGCTGTAGGTAAATTTTTGTTTCATTTCTCTTTTATTCTTTTTAATTGCACTGTTAGAGTAGTGGGGATGCCAGGCAGGATTGTGAAATGTTCAGCTGTGGGATCTAGGACGGCAGGAATACCTCCAATATCCCTGACTACTGCACCTGCAAGAAGTGCACCCAGCTGCAGCTTCTTTCAGACTGTGATAATAAATTTGCTTTGAACTTAACAAAGTACATGTATACAGTATGTCACCGTATACAACCCTGAGATTCATTTTTTGCTGGCATACTCTATAAATCCAATAACCATAATAGAAGCAATGAAAGACCACACTAAAAGGGCAGGCAACTAGTGTGCAAAAACAAAAAGAAAGAAAAAAAAGAAATAATAATAATAATAATAAATGAACAATAAATATTGAGAACATGAGATGAAGAGTCCTTGAAAGTGAGTCCATAGGTTGTGGGAACAGTTCAGTGAAGAGGCAAGTAAAGTTGAGTGAAGTTATCCCCTCTAAGTCACCATTAAGATGCTGACTCATGCGAGCAGCTCCAATGGAAATCATTAAATATTCCCATTTTAGATTGCTACAGCTGAAATTCAGTGTTGCAGTCATGGACAATACAGAACACAACATTGTTTTAAGGCAGTTAAAAAAATTTATCGCTACGCAAAGTTGATGAATCTCAGATGACAGTCTTTGGTTGCAAGTATGGTTCCCCTTTAAGACAGCAAAAAAGAGAATACCGCGCTGGATTAAAAGTTTGTTTGAGGAGAAGAGGTTTTTGATTTCCACTACCAACTATCCTAGTGACAAACATACAGTAATGAAAATAAAAGTGAAGACCTCAGAGCAAGATTGCTGTACCAGAGTGACATCAGGTACTGTTGTGTATTTTGTTCCTCGGAGATTTGGCTATCCGCCACCACTCCAGACACAGCGATACTGCTCACTGGCTTCACAGTTCACCACCAAGAGAGGACTGCTGAATCTTTCAAAGACAGAGGAGGTGGAGTATGTTTTATGATTAACTCTTTGTGGTGCACAAACGTAGTGGTTCTGTTCCAGTCCTGCTCAACCGACCTGGAACATCTAGCGATCAGGTGTCATCCATTTTATCTGCCATAGGAGTTGTCAGCCAACTCTTGGTAGTGGTGTACATTCCACCACAGGCCCATGTCAAACGGGCTTGAACTGAGTGATGTAATCAACAGACATGAAACAGCACACCCTGATAACTTCCCCATTATTTTGAAGGATTTTACCCAGGCCAGCTTGAAGAAGTCTGTAAATAATTATCACCAACATATTACATGTGGAGGAAAGACACTGGACCACTGTTATACTACCACTAAGAACGCTGAATGTGCAATCCCATGCCCACACTTAGAAAGTCTGATTACCTGCCTGTACTTCCAATCTCAGAGTATAGGCAGGACTGAAGATCACAGTACCAGAGGGGACCAAGTAGGTATGAACAAGGCAGGTGGAGTTGTACTTACAGGAGTGCTTTAGGTCGGTGGATTGGACAGTACTCAGGAATCCAATTTTGAGTCTGAATAAATACACCACAGTTGTCACTGGCTTCACTAAAACATGTGTGGATGAGTGTGTATCTATAAAAACATACCATACAGCACATACCCAAATCTAAAACAGTGGATGAACCAGGAAATTTGTAAACTGCTGAGGGCTAGTCTAGTGATCCAGGACTATACAAGAAGGGCAAATATGACTTAAGGAGGGCTATCTCAAGAGCAAAACAACAATTCCAATTGAGGTTACAGGTGGAATAGGATGCATGTCAACTCTGGCAGGGTTTGTAGGCTATTACTTCCTACAAAGCAAAACCGAACATCATGAATGTTTGTGATGCTTTACCCCCAGATGAGTTCAAAGCCTTTAACGTATGCTTTGAAAGGGAGAATAAAGCTACAGCTATGAGCTCCCCGCAGCATTCGGTGACCCTGTGATCTCTGTCTTGGAGACCAACATCAGTACATTTTTCAAGAGGGTGAACCTTCAGAAGGTGACAGGCCCCAACGGTGTCCCTAGGGGGGCTCTGAAATCCTGTGCCAACCAACTAGCGGGTGTGTTTAAAGACTCTTTCAATCTCTCATTGCTACAGTCAGAAGCTCCCAGCTGCTTTAAAGAACAACAATCATACCAGTGGCCAAGAAGAGCAGGATGAGCTGCCTTAACAGCTATCGGCCAGCAGCACTCACATCTATTGTGATGAAGTGCTTTGTAAGCTTGGCTGTGACTAAAATCAACTCTTATCTAAAAATAACAACCTACTGCAATTTGCCTAATGCCACAACAGGTCTACAGTGGATGCAATCGCATTGGCTCTTCACGCAGCCTTGAATCGCATGGACAACACTAATACTTATATCAAGCTGCAAGCTGCTATTTATTTACTACAGCTCAACCTTTAACACAATCATTTCCACAGTTCTCAGTAAAAAGCTCCAAATCCTGGGCTTCTTACCTTCCTCTGTAACTGGATCCTCGATTTCCTCACCGGAAGACCACTGTATCGTCTCCACCTCGCTGATAATCAACATTGGCACACCTAAGGATGTGTGCCTACCCCGCTGCTCTGCCCTCTCTGCACCCATGACAGCTCAAACGCCGTCTAGAAACTTACAAATGACGCAAATATTGTTGGCAGCATTTCAGATGGTGACGAGAAGGTGTAAGGAGTGAGCTAGACCAGTAGGTTGGGTGATGTCACCGCAACAAACTTGCACTCAACGTCACTAAGACCAAACAATTGATTGTGGATTTCAGAAAGGGTAAGACGAGGGAACACACACCAGTCTTCATCAAGGGATTAGAAGCGAAAGGGGTGAGCAATTTCAAGGTCCTGGGTGTCAACATCTCTGAGCCCAGCATATCAATACAGTCACAAAGAAGGCATGACAACAGTTAGATTTCATTTGGAGTTTGAGGAGATTTGGCATGTCACCAAAGACATGCACAAATTTCTACAGCTGTACCATGGAGAGCATTCTAACTGGCTGCATCACTGTCTGGTATGGAGAAGGAGGTACTGCACAGGATCAAAAAATGCTGAAGAAAGTTGTAAACTTTCATCATTGTTTCATCATAGGCACTAGTCTCTCCAGCATCAAGGACATCTTCAAGGAGCGATGCCTTAAAAAAATGGTATCCATCATTAAAGACCCCATCAACTACGACATGCCCACTTCTCATTGCTACCATCAGGCAGGAGGCACAGGAGTTAAAGAAACACACTCAACAATTCAGGAACAGCTTCTTCCCCTCTGCCATCAGATTTCCAAATGGACATTGAACCCACCCATGAACACTAACTCACTACTATTTTTTTCTTTTTGCATGGCATATATAATTTAAATTTATATATATATATATATATATATACTTCTTATTGTTTCATTTCATTTTTTAAATCTTTTTATTATTATTGAAAATCAACAACAAAAAATACATTAAAATAATCACGTCAATATGTGTAATAAGAGTTAAACTATCAATCAATGAAGCTAAACATTATATCAATAATAATAATTAAAAAAACAAAATGTTAAAGCTATTTTTTTGGAAAAAAGAAAGAAGGAAAAAAGAACCCCTACTAACTGAAACAAAAAAAAACCCTACTAACAAAAAAAAAACAAGAAAAAAAAACCCATTTGGAGCTCGAACCTGGAGCTATACGCCATACAAGCTTCCATAAAAAAAAGACATCAATCCGCCAACCAAATCCATTTACACAAGAATCATAAGGGGACCATCTTAATTAACTCAAATCAAATTATAGTAGTGGGCAAAAGAGCCCCACCTTTTCTGAAAGTCAATCGAGGATCAAAAGTTCGACTTCTAATTTTTTCCAAACTAAGACATAGCATCACCTGAGAGAATCATTGTATCAAAGTGGGAGCAGAAGCATCTTTTCTTATTGTAATGTAAAGTTCTTAATTTTATTATGTATTTTAAAGTACTACTGCTGCAAAACAACAAACTTCATGGCATATGCCAGTGATTAAATCTGATTCTGGTTCAGGAGCCGGATAGTCGAGGAGTAGTAACTGTTCTTGAAGCTATGGTGTAAGATCTGAGGCACTTGTACCTTTTCTCTGATGGCAGCAGTGAAAAAAGATCATGACCTGGGTGGTGGTGGTCCCTGGTAATGGATGCTGCTTTCCTGTGAAACCACTCCGTGCAGACGTGCTCAATGTGCTCAGTGGTAGGGAGGGTTTTACCCGTGGTGGACTGGACTGTATCCATTACTTTTTGGACAGATTTTCCGTTCAGGGGCATTGGTGTTTCCATACTAGTCTAAGATGCAGCCAGTCAATATACTGTCCACCACACATCTACAGAAGTTTGTCAAAGTCTCAGATATCATGCAGAATCTTCATAAACTCCTAATAAATTGCATCTGGAGCTGAAATAAACACCAGATCACTCATGAGGCTGAGAGGTTGACCAGCACGTGATACAGGGAGGTTGTTATACCCAAGGTACAAGACTCTGGTAACTGGGTGACCATCAAAAGGGGGAAGGGTAATAATCAGCCAGTAGCCATTCCCCTCAACACTGTGCATAACACTTTGGAAGACTCTGCAGGGTAAAGCCACAGTGCTCAGGTATCTGGCGCTGTGTCTTTCACCGTAGCTCAGAAGGGAAGGTGGCAGAAGAGACAAGCTCAATGAATCTGGGGTTGAGAGGGTGAACAGCTTTAAGTTCCTCGGCATAGACATCACCAAGGATCTCATGTGGTTTGTACATACCGGCTATGTGGAGAAAAAAGCACAACAGCGCCTCTTTCACCTCAGACGGTTGAAGAAGTTTGGTATGGGCCCCCAAATCCAAAGAGCTTTCTACGGGGGCACAATTGAGGGCATTCTGACTGGCTGCATCACTGCCTGGTATAGAAACTGTACTTCCCTGAATCGCGGAACTCTGCAGAGATTGATGCGGACAGCCCAGCGCATCTGTAGTTGTGAACTTCCCACTATGCAGGACATTTATGAAGACAGGTGTGTAAAAAGAGCCTGAAGGATCATTGGGGACCTGAGTCACCCCACCCAAATCTATTCCAGCTGTTACCATCTGAGAAACAGCATCGCAGCATAAAAACCAGGGCCAACAGGTTCCGGGACACCTTCTTCAGCCAGGTCATCAGACTGGTTAATTCACACTGATATAATTGTATTTCTATGTTATATTGACAGTCCTGTTGTACATACTATGTATTATCAATTACTATAAATTGCACCTTTCACATTTAGACAGAGACTTAACATAAAGATTTTTACTCCTCATGTATAGGAAGGATGTAAGTGATAAAGACAATTCAACTCAATTCAATGATAGAGAATTCATTGGTTAGGGGAATAGACAGGAGGTTCTGTGGATAAGAGATTCCCAGATGTTATGTTGCCTCCTGGGTGTAAAGGTCTGGGACATCTTGGATCGAGTCCACAGCATTCTTAAGTGGAAGGGTGAGCAGCCAGGGGTCCTGGTCCAAGTTAGTATTAATGACGTATATAGGAAGGCTGATGAGGTTTTGCAAAGTTCGGGAAGTTAGGTGCTAAGTTAAAGGACAGGACATCCAGCATTGCTCTGTCAGATTTGCTACCTATGCCATGTGCTAATGAGGCCAGAAATAGGTTAGTCATAAAGTTTAACATGTGGCTAATGAGATAGTGCAGGTGGAGGGCTTCAGATATCTGGGCTCTCTTCAAAGGAGGTTGGGACATGTACAGAAGGGATGGTTTGCATCTGAATTGAACGAATATCTTTGCAGGAAGGCTTGCTACTTGGGAGACATTAAGCTAGATTTGTAGGAGAATGGGAACCAGACAACCAGAGCAGGTAGTGGAGCGATTGTGGGGAAAGACGTTGCTATGCCTACATGCAAGTCAGGAATTGAAAGATTGAACTGGTGGGACTAATGTTCTGCGTTGTGTATATTTCAATGGAAGCAGTATTGGAGGGAAGGTAGACGAGCTTACGGCATGGATCAGCAGGTGGAATTATGACATTGTAGCCATTAATGAAACTTGGATGCTGGAGCACAGGACCGGCAGCTCTATGTTCCAGGGGTCCATTGCTTTTTACATGATAGAGGGGGATGGATTAACATGAGAGCATTGGGTTAAACTAGGAGTGGTGGTATTATTAGTCAGGACATGGCAGGACAAGACAGAACAGACTGGAGAGCTCGTACACTGAGGCTACGTGGGTGGAACTGAGGAATAAGAAAGGGATCACTAGCTGCAAAGTGTTCCCGTACACAATCTTCAGTCACCTGCCTTGTCTCATTCTCTGATAGCAAATTAAGTATCTCACACTCCCTCATTGGGACTTCTACGTTCTGATCATGGAAATATTCCTGAACACATTTGACAAACTCCATTGCATCTAGTCCTTTTACCCTATGGGATTCCCAGTCAATATGTGGAAAGTTAAAATCACCTTCTATAACAACCTTATGTTTCTTGCAATAGTGTGTGATTTCTCTGCAAATTTCTTCCCCTAAATCCAACAGACTGTCCAGTGGTCTGTAATATAGTCCCATTAACATGGTCATGCTTTTGTTATTTCTCAGTTCCACCCATAATGTCTCACTAGACAAGTTCTCCAGTTTGTCCTGACTGAGCAAGGTCGTGACATTTTACCTGAGTAGTAATACCACCCCTCCTCCTTTAATCCCGCCTGCTTTGTTGTGTCGAAAACAGCAGAACTGCAGAACTACAGAATATTGAGCTGCCAGTCCTACCCCTCCTGCAACCAAGTCTGACTAATGGCTAAAATATTACAATTCCAGGTGTTGATCCATGCCCTGAACTCATTTGCCTTTCCTATGATAATTCTTGCATTGAAATATACACAGCTCCGGACATTCATCACACCATGATCAACTTTTTGGTTCCTGACCTTGTCTGTGGTCTTACCAGCATCTGTCTCCACAACCTCTTCACTAATTGCTCTGGCACTCTGGTTTCCATCCCCTTGCAACTTGAGTTTAAACCCCATCATGCATCATGAGCAAATCTTACCACTAGGGTATTAGTCACATTCCAGTTCAGGTGCAAACTGTCTCTTCTGTACACATCCCAGTTTCCTTGGAAGAGAGCCCAATGATCCAAAAATCTTATGCCCTCCCTCCTACATCAACTGGTTAGTCACATATTAAACTGTACAATCTTCCTAGTTCTGGCCTCACTAGCACGTAGCATGGATAGCAGTTCTGAGATCACAACCCTGGAGGACCTGTCCTTTAACTTAGAACCCAACTTCCTGAGCTCACTTTGTAGAAACTCATCACTCTTTTTACCTATGCCATTGGTACCTTTAAGGACCAGACCTCTGGCTGTTCACCCTCTCACTTAAGAAAGTTGAGGACTCAATCCAAGATGTCCCAGACCCTGGACGTGGGAGGCAACATATCATCCGGGAATCTTGTTCTCATACTTTCTGTTCCCCTGACTAATGAATCCCCTATCACCACAGCTCACTTCTTCTCCTCTGCTTCCCTTCTGAGTTGCAGAATCAGACTGAGTGACGAAGATCTGACAGCTGCGACTTTCCTCTGCTCGTTCATCCCCCCAACAGTACCCAAAGTGGTATACCTGATGTTGAAGGGGTTGGACACAGGGGTTCTCTACACTCACTTTCCCCTTCCTGACTGTCACCCAGTTTTCTGTGTCCTGCACCTTGGGTGTAATTACCTCTCTATATGTCCTAGCTATCACCCCCTCCCGAATAATACAGAGTTTATCCAGTTCTTTCTCCAACTTCTTCATGCAGAATGTTAGAAGCTGAAGCTGGATGCACTTTTCCGGATGACAGAAGTTTGTGTAGGGGGACACTTTGCATCTAGTGATGCAAATCTTGCATTTAGGGATCTCTGCAAGATGGCGCTAGTGAAACATGCAGCATGTCGCAGGCTGCTTAGAAAACTTGTAAATATAATTCTTTTGAGTTACTCTCACTGCAATCTGCAGCCTGTAATTTCTCTTTAAAAAAATCTACTCTTGAACCATCTTAATGTACTAGTTATTTCATGATCTTCTGAAGGATGGCGGACTTAACTCAAGCATGTCGGCATGGTACCTTTAAAGGAACAAAGGTACATTGCCACAGCTGAAAGCAACGGAGGAGGGGAGTTGCTAAGCCAGACTTAAATCCTGAAGAATATTACTTCCTCTACGCAGCATCTTGTTAGCAAATGTACAGTCAATGGAGGACAAGGTTGAGGACCTAATGGCAAGATTGCCGTATCAGAGGGAAATGAGAAATTGCTGTATTCTGTGTATCATGGAGACATGGGTCACTCTGGACATGCAGGAGACACTGGTAAGACCCAAGTGCTTCTCAGTACACCAGACTGCTGATTTTGAGAAGGTAAAAGGTGGGTTATCTCTTTTTTGATAACTCTTCGTGGTGCTCATACACTGTGGGCTCGTTAGGGGCATCATTTAGGCTTGCTTGAAGCACCAGGGGTGGGAACACCCTCAACCTCTGTCACACTATAATTAAAAATATCTACCGTTCCATGCCTGGACCACACTTCTGGAAATCTGATCACTTAACTTTCTTCCTCCTACATGCATGGAGATAGAGGCTATAGAGCAAGGCTCCAGGGATAAAGACAACAAAGAGGTGGCCACAGAAGCCCAGTCTACTGCTTCAGTTCACTAGACTGGGCTGAGTTCAAGGACTCATCAGAGGGTCTGAAAGAATACACAATGGTTGTCATGGATTTTATAAAAATAGTCATAGATGAGTGTGACCCCACAAAATTGTTCAGAGTCTTCTCCATTCAGGAGCCCTGGATGAACCATGAGATCCGCAATCCACTGAGGGCCAGATCCGTGGCACTCAGGTCTGGTGACCAAGTTAAATACAAGAGGTCCATGTACTGTATGATCTCCGGAAAACCATTTCGTATGCAAAGTGACAATTCAGGAACAAACTTCAATCACTCGAAGAGCTATGGCAGGACTTGAATGCTATCACCTCCTACAAAGTTAAACCAAGTGACATAAGTGACAAGAGGGCTCACTTGGAGCATGAAAACATCGAGGTACCTTCATGACCTCCCACAGCCCCGATGACCCTATGATTTCAGAAAACATAAGAGCATCCTTTAGGAAGGTGAACCCACGAAAACCCCCAACTTGATAGTTGCCTGAGTAGTAAAAACCTGGGCTGATTAACTGGCTGGAGTGTTCGCTGAGATCTTTAACCCCTCACCTTGGCAGGCTGAAGTACGTATTTGCTTCAAACAGATGTCAATTATACCAGTGCCAAGAATACAGTAACCTGCCTTGATGACTGTGTTCCAGTAGCACTTACATCCACCGTGATGAACTGGTTTGAGAGATTGGTGAAGAAATATATCAACTCCTACCTGAGAAGTGACTTGGATTCAAATTTTCCCACAATCACAACAGGTCAATAACAGATTCCATTTGATTGTCTCTTCATTCAATCCTGCAACATCTGGACAATGTCTATACATACATCAGGATGCTCTCCATTGACTACAGCTCGGTATTCAATACTATCGCCCCTCAAAACTAATCAATAAGCTTCAAGTCCAGGGCCTCAATAGCTCCTTGTGCAATTGGATCCTTGATCTTCTCACTTGCTGTCACAGTCCCAGCTGTCCCTCCTATTTATTCCTCATGTCCTCCTAATTCTAAGTTTTGTTTCCAGGCTGTTGTTAACCCTCAGGTATCAGGATCTTGAACCAGAGGGGAGAACTTTGCTCAGTTTCATAGAGCTAATCACTGCACTGTTCCCAGAACCATTGAACTTTCTTTCGAGGACTTGTCATCTCATTCATGTTCTTGATATTTATTGCTTGTTTATGCATTTATTTATTTATTTTCTCTTTCTTTTTATATTTGCACCATTTGTTGTTCTTATTTCTGCATTGGTTGTTGACCATCCCATTGGGTATGTTTTTTCATTGAACCTTTTGTACTTCTTATTTACTCTGATTCTTCATAAGAAAATAAATTTCAGCATCGTATATGGAGCCATGTATACACTTTGACAATAAATTTACTTTGAACTTTGAACCTAATGCCATTAGTTTTGAGATAATTATGAAAAAGGATAGGTCTGTCCTCCGGTTGAGATTCGAAATTGGAGAAAAGCCAATTTTGATAGTATCAGAGAGGATCTGGCAAGTGTGGATTTGGACAGGCTGTTTTCTGACAACGGTGTGCTTGGTAAGTGGCAGGCCTATAAAGCTGAAATCTTGAGAGTCCAGGATTTGTACGTTGTCAGAATTAAAGACTCAGACAACAGGTTTAGTGAACCTTAGTTTACAAAAGATATTGAGGCCCTGGAAGAAGCAGGTAAGGTACTTGAGTATAAGAAAAGGAAGAGAACACTTAAGAAGAAATTGGGAGGGCTAAATGAAGTCATCAGGTTCCTCTAACGAATGGTCACAGTTCCAACAATGACTATTTATTCACTTCCATAGATGCTGCCTGACCTGCCGAGATCCTCTAGCATGTTATGTGCATTGCTCTGGATTTCCAACATCTGCAGGATCTCCTGTGATTATAAGATTGCTCTAGCAGCCAACGTGAAGGAAAATCCCAAGGGCTTCTACACATATATTAAGAGCAAATGACAGCAAGGGACAAATTAGTCCTCTGGAAGAACAAAGCGGTCATCTACACGTACAGCCAAAAAAGATGAGGGAGACCTGAAATGAATATTTTTTGTCACTGTATTTACTCGGGAGACAGACACAGAATCTATAGAAGTGAGGCAAAGAGGCAGTGAGGTCATGGGCTGATACAGAGGAAAGGGTGATTGCTGCCTTAAGGAAAATAATATAGATCCAAAAAGTGAACACCATACCTCCCACTCCCACTCCCTCCTCCTGGTCACCTCTCCTACTTCCCCTCCCTCTTCTTTGCTGCCCTTCCCATTCCTTCCTCCTGGATAAATCCCAAGTGCCTGACCCTATTAGAGGCTAGTGCAGAAATTGCAGGGGCTCCAGAAGAGATATTTAAAACATCCTTGCCACGGGTGAGGTGCCTGTTGATTGGAAGATAGCTAGTGCCATTCTGTTGATTAAGAAAGGCTGTAAGAATAAGCCAGGAAATTATAGGCCTGAAATCAGTAGTGGGCAAGTAATTGGAAGGTATTCCAAAGAACCCATTTGTAAGTACTTAGACAGATAGGGACTGATCAGGGATCATGGTTTTCTGTATGGTAGGTCATGCCTAACCAATCTTACTGAGTTTCTGAGAAAGTTATCAGAAAATTTGATGACGGCAAGGCAGTGGATTTTGTCCACATGGTCTTTAGCAAGGCCTTTGACAAGGTCCAGCATGGGAAGTTGTTCAAAAAGGTTCAGTCGTTTGGCGTTCAAGATGAGGCAGTAAATTGGATTAGATATTGGTTTCACGGGAGAAGCCAGAGAGTGGTAGTAAATGGTTGCCTCTCTGGAGTCCTGTAACTAGGGGTGCGCTGCAAGGAATCAGTGCTGTTTGTCATCTATACCAACAACTGGATGCTAACGTGGTAAGCTGGATCAGAAATTTGTGGATAATGCCAAGATTGTGGGTGCAGTGGACAGCGAGGAAGACAATCAAAACTTGCATCGGGATCTAGCCCAGCTGGAAAAATGGGCTGAAAAATTACAGAATGAATTTAATTACAGACAAGTGTAAGGTGTTGCATTTTGGGAGGGCAACACTTTTAGAACTTACATAGCCAGTGATAGGGCACTGATGAGTGTGCTAGAGCAGAGGATTTGGGAAATACACATCAATAATTTCTCAGAAGTGGTATTACAGCATTGTAAAGAAAGTTTTTGTCACATTGGCCTTCATAAATCATAGTACTGAGTACAAGATTTCAGAAATTGATGTTGAAGATTATGTTGAAGTTGTATAAAATATTGGTGAGATTTAATTTGAAGTATTGTATGCAGGTTTGGTGAACTACCTACATGAAAGATGTCAATAAGATTGAAAGAGTGTAGAGAAAATTTACAAGGATATTGCCAGTACTTGAGGACTTGAGTTATAAGGAGGGGTTGTATATGTTACAATTTTATTCTCTAGAATGTAGAAGACTGAGGAGAGATTTGATAGAAGTATACAAAATTATGAGGGTGTATAGATAGAATAAGTGCAAGTACTTTTTCCACTGAAGTTGGGTGAGACTAGAACTAGATGTCATGAGTTAAGGATAAAAGGTGAAATGCTTAACAGGAAAATGAGATGAACTTCTTCACCCAGAGGGTGGTGAGAGTGTGGCATGTGCTGCCAGTGGAAATTTCAACATTTAAGAGAAAGTTGGATAGGTACATGGATGGGAGGGATCAGAAGGGCTAATAAAATAGAAAGTTTAACATGGACTAGATGGGCTGAAGGGCCTGTTCCTGTGCTGTAGTGTTCTATGTCTCTATGACTCTAAGGAGGTCACGAGTCATTGGTTAGGACATGTAATGGACTATATAACCTATATTTCAGAAGTTTAAAATTGTGCAACATTCAACCAAAGAGATGTTAATAAAGATTCAAGCACCATTCCAGAGATTTTGCCTCATAATCTTGGCCCCAGTATTATTCTTCCTGTCCATCTTTAGCCAGGAGCTTCCTCTCACGTGGATGAAGAAGTTCCCTTGCTTTCATTTGAAGACAATCAGGGATGATCCCCGGTCATATTTATCTTTCAGTTACTTGCACTAAATGGATACGTGAATTAGATGTGGAGTGGGATTGCTCTGTGTACCAGATAGCTGCCATGTTTTATTAAATCGCAACTATAATTCCAAATTATGTAACTGAATAACACAATGAAATCATCATGTCACTATGCAAACAGAAAAACATCTGGATTAATTTTTGGAGATATCTTAAAAATTATTATTCCAGCATCACTCCAACTGATGATATTCCTATACCGCCGTAGATTCTATTGAATCTGATGTCAGTCAAGCGAAGAAATGAAGGTGTGATTTAATATTCAGGAAGAGATACATGTCTCCATGTTGGTAAGATTTAGTAGCTTATCATCCACGTCATGCCTGAGGGAACAAGCAAAGGGTAATGGACACCTGTGAGAGAAAAATTACCTGGGAACAATTTGTGAAAATGCTGGCCTCAAGGAACAGTTTCCTGTCAAAATATAAATCTTGATCCCATCAGTGTTTGGCACCAAATGGTAAAACTTTAATGTTACGGCTTCCTGAGAATTAAGCGGTGCTATCAATTTATTTTACATTCTCCTCAGTAAAGAAACAGTCCTAACCTGCAAACTTGATGCAGCTTTCTCTTTTTGCTTCAAGGTAACCAAATTAGAAAGAGGGGGCACTGCTGGATATATCGAAGCAGGGTGTCCAGTGCATCTGCTGACCACTTGAATTTTGCTTCAGATATATGAGGCTGGATTGCATAGAGGATAAGGAAGTAAATTATCTGAAGACAAAGGAATTTTCTGAAGGAAGTGTGACAGGTTTTAAATCAATGCAGATGTTATCAATGTGGATTTGCAACATATTGTGGGCTGGAAATTCAGTACCCCATAAAGGATGTACTAATATGACTCATTGAGGGGGAATCTATAATAGCCCTCCTGTGACATGAGTGCCTATTTTTTTTTGCATGCACACTTCATGTAAGGATTTATTAACCTGGGATCCATATTTATCATGTTTTACATTACGTTAGAGCTTGTTAAGGTTGAGTTACTCTAAAAATTGCATTCACATTTTGAAACTTGCAGAACAGAAGAGTATCATACAATCCAACCCCTGCAGGAGGCTATTAGAGGGCACCAGCAGGTATAACAACAGTAGCAGAACACGGGCAGCCCAAAAGATCCATTGATATTTCCCTTAATTTGGTGTAAGAGATGGAGGCAGGGAGACAAGTCCTGTCAGCAAGTACAGAAAACTAACAAGAGCTGAAAGTGAGTACAAGGCAGGGAATAGATAAACAGAGGGATCTAGGGATCCAAATCCATTGCTCCCTGCAAGTGGTGGCCAGATTGATAGGATAGTAAAGGAGGTGAATGGCATGCATGTCTTTATTAGTTAAGGCATTGAATTCAAAGGGTCAGGAAGTTACGTTGCAATTTTATAAAACTCTGCTTAAACAGCATCTCTATTCAGATTGTTTGTCCCATAATAGGAAGGACATGGGAGCTTTGAACAGTGTGCAGAGTAGGTTTACCAGGATGCATGTGCTATGAGGTAGGTTCAACAAACTTTGCTTGTTTGTTCTGGAGATGCAAAGGCTGAAGGGAGATCAGATATAGGTTTATAATATTACAAGAGCCACAGGTAAAATAGACAGATGGTATCTTTCCCCCAGGCTGAAATTTTGAATATTTAAAGTTGAAAGGGAAAAGTTCAAGGAGATGGGGGCAATTTATATTGTTACGTACCCCGTAACTGGGTTGCCAAACCAGCAGAAATGGATCACTCAGTTGGAGTCTGGAGTACTAGAACTAAGAAAGTTTTATTAAAGAAACAAGCAACACAGTAATCGAAAGGATAATAAATGCAACAGTTCAACAATGATAACCACACATGTGCACAGAATTAAGATAACAGCATCAATCAAGCTCTATCGTTGTCTAGGGGTAAATGACCAATTTCAAAATGACTCAAAGTTCAGTCCAGTTAGTAGTTCAGTTCGCAGTAATCGTTGCCATGGCGATGGACAAGGTGGGGGAAGAGAGACAGAATAGGAACAACTGATCATTCAGAACACTGCTTCACTCACAGACCAGCGAGATGGCTCACAAACAGCTTTTGGGCGGGTCCTTGGTGATGTCACCTGAGGTCACCGACTGTGACTCCTCCTCCAGATGCGGTCAATCCTCTGCAGTGAACCCGGCACCCAGGCAAGGGCGGACACACACCGGGTTCCCGCTGATCGTACCTTTCCACCCTTGTCATTGTCTGGTACTTCTCACCCACTCGTGAGAGGCGCACCGCTTCCAGGGTCTCGTTACCTCGGGTGGCGTGTGTGTCTTAGCGAACCTGTCCCTTTTTATCCCCCTGCTGGGGTATCGCCTGTCCATCACTTCAAACAGCTCAGGGTTCAAAGGGGGAGCCGCTCCAGACAGCTCTCTCTCTCCCACGTCCCTTCATTACACATCTCCAGACGCTGCTCCATTGTTCCTTATCTCTCCTTCCCCTGAGGGCAGGTGGCAGACCAACTGCTGATGTCACTGATGCTAACCCAGGCCAGCAAACATCTTAATTTTATGTGTATTCTCGTAACAATATGTATAATAATAACAGTGTGTTTACAGAGTGGTTTTCATATAGTCAATATAGTTCAAAGTGCTTTACAGTGGAATAAAGTGCAAACATAAAAATAAAAGACAAAAAGTTGTTAGTTAAAAGCACGGTTAAAGAAATAGGTTTTGGCCTGACATTTAAAATGTCAGTTGAATCTGCATTCCTTTTAATTTTAGATAATGCATTCCATAGTTGAGGAGCATAGTTCGAAAAAGCTCCCTTGCCAAATTATCTTTTGAGGGACATTGTTTAAATTTAAGAGACATGCGGAAAAGACCTAAGAGCTCAAGCAGAATTATAAAACAAAAGTGATTCTCTGATGTACTCCAGTCCAAGACTATTGAGAGCTTTAAAACAAGTAATGGAGCAGATAAATCAATTCTAAAAGATGCAGGAAGCCAATTCAGAGCCTTTGGGATGGGAGTGACATATGCTCTTATCCTGGTTTTAGTTGAAAGTCTAGCAGCAGTGTTGTGAATGAGTTGAAGTTTGTCAATAAATTGCTTATGTACATTGTAAAGTGGCCACTAAGTATACGCTCATGGTCTTCTGCTGCTGTACCCTATCTACTTCCAGGTTAAACATGTGCATTCAGAGATGCTCATCTGCACACCATTGCAGTAACACATGGTTATTTGAGTTACTGTCCCTTCCTGTCAGGTCGAACTCATTTTATCATTTTCCTCTGTCCTCTCTCATTAACATACTTTGTCCATAGACCAACTGGATGCATTTTATTCTTGTTTTTTCAACCCATTCTCTGTAAACTCTAGAGACTATTGTGCATGGAAATCCTAAAAGATCACTAGTTTCTGAAATACTCAAACCACCCTATCTGGCACCAACAATCTATGTATGGTCAAAGTCACTTAGGTAACATTTCGACTGTTTGGCCTGAACTATAACTGAACCTCTTGACCATGTCTGAATACTTCTATGCATTGAGTTGCTGCCACATGATTGGCTGATTAGATATTTGCATTAATAAACAGATGTACCTAATAAAGAGCTTGTGTGTATATATGTATATACAGTACACACAGAAAGTACTGGGCACCTGGAATCTATGTGCAGTGAGTTTAATTTTCATCCCTTAATATTTTCTGCCTTATAACATCCCTCTCCTGCCTACCATATCACACACATTCATCATGTCCTTGCGCCATGTGTTTTTTTCAGAAACAGTCTTCCACATCACTTTTCCCTGGCAGAAAAATCTCAATGAAAGAAGACAACGACGCACCACTGCATTGGTCTCCTGCACCCATGAGCAATGCACCATTGCATCAATCTCTTGCATCCAAATAAAAATGCACCATTTCATAGGTCCCTTGCATTTATGAACAATGCACCGTTGCACTGACCCCTTGCATTCACCACAATGCATTGCTGGACAAGCCCTTTGAAGTCAGGTCCTGACAATCTATCGATATAAAATGAGCAATTAGAAACTGGATCTGCACATGGCAAAATTCTCTTGAAAGTGAATATAGGTATGAGAAATGACGTCTAACTCTAACATCTGATCCTAGGGAGGCCGGAAGCCATAGTCTACTATGAGAGTGTTGGCCAGCTGGAGGTTAAAGCTGATGAAACAATGGTGTGGGTCCTGATGCCAGAGATCATTGGCATTTTGAATGGTCCACAGGAGTTTATAATCAGAATTAGGTTTATTATCACAGTGACTTATTTAAAACCTTGTGACAGCAGTAAAGTGCAAGACAAATATTTTCATAATGCTTCCATGGCTCTACAACCCATCAACAGCAATGGCTTCAAGCAGTCTCAGCAGTCCAGTGAACTGCCCGCCAGCAGGTTCTGTCACCACCCAATGCTGAGTGAGGTTTGTGTGCCTATGCACACCCTCCTGATGAGAGCATTTGTTTGTGCTGTAAGTCAGCAGTCCTGGCCCATTGCTGTTTTTGGTAAGACAGCAGAGTTTAAACTGGAACCAGGTAGGAAATGTTTGGCATTGTACTTCATTGCCATAGAATCACAGAATAATACAGCATGGAAACAAGCCCTTTGGTCCTACTCATGAATGGCATCCATGGTAACCACCATGCCAGCTACAGTGCTATCTGCAATACCCAATGTTTAGCCACAGTCTTTGGGGCACACTGTTTAGGAGAGGTATGGTAAAGGTATGGCACATGGATGTTTAGCACTGAGGAAAAGCATGATGGTGATTAGACAAAAGATGTACCGTGATGACCTTGGGTGCTGGGAAATGTGATCAAATCTGTGTGCCCATGATGTGGGGTGTCGATTCACAGAGAAAGGACTGAGTTTGCTATTCCTTCACCAGAGGAACCTGTGATATCCCAAATGCAGCAGGGAAAGCCAGAACACGGTCTTGGGAGCATTCACTGATGTCCAGACACGCAAAGTGACAACCTTTACCAATACACTCGATGGAAAGGTCGCGGCACTGTAACATGATTGGAGCTCTGCCTTCACAAGGAGACAGATCCTTGTCATTACCAGCTACAAATGCCTCTGCCATTAGATATATTGCTCTTTGCACAAACAGATGTGTGATTGCTATTGGAAAATTTTCCAATTCGGAAACTTTTTTGATAAACTTTGGTGTGTCTCCTCCTCACACTCTTTGTCACCCTGCAAGCCTGAAACTAGGGTTTCAAAGCTTACAGCAGCTTTGACCTCCCATCTCCACAAACACAGTCCTAAGGTTCTAACATGATTACTGCTTTCCAGTGCACTGACATCTGCTACAGCCAGCTCTCTAACAAGCCCAGAAGTAATGGATGATCTGCCCGAGAAGCACAGAGATAGGTTTTCCTCACTCTTCAGCCTGCTTCCCTGTGTGCCATCTGCAAACTATAGGTTGCACACTGGATTGATCTTGCAAGGGAAAAGTCAATGAACCATTGCACATCGATTGATCACCCATGGACTGTTCGCATAGCTGAGCAGAGAAACGTGTGGAGTCTAAAGTCACATCATGCGTTCTGATCACTGCCATCACACTGTGTTCAACACATGCTTCAATTGAATCACAAAGAGCATCAAAAACATATGAAATCTCAGACCTTGTAGTTGAGCATAGAACTTCTAACGGTACAGCACAGAAACAAGCCCTTTGTCCCACTATGTCTGCAGTAACCATGACAACGATTTAAACTACTTCCACCTGTATGCACATGTTCTCTTCCACTTCCTTCCCTACCTGCTCAAGCGTCTGTCTACACCTCTTTGAAATATCCCAGTGTGAGATTTTGACTGCACGGCCAAGTCTCTTCAAGGGATGCCAAAAAACAGGAAAATGTTTTCCTTTCACGAGAGTTCTGTGAGACCCTCATTCACTGTTCCTCTTCTGGGGCTTTTACCGCTGTTAGTCCTGATGCATGATTTTGACTCAAAACATCAAGTCTTTTCCTCCCACAGATGCTGCCCAACCTGTTGAGATCCTCCTACAAATTGTTCCAGCTTCCAGCAATCGCAGCCTCCTGTGTCTCTATAATTGTTTCTGTTTCCAACATCTTCAGGGTCAATGCGTTCCAGGCACTGACCTCTCTGGGTAAAACAATTACCTTCCCAAATCTTCTTCAAATCTTCCCCTTCTCAGCTTCAACCCATGACCTTTACTATTTGATTTTTCCACCCAGGGAAAAAAAACTGATAATCTACTCCATCTATGCTTCTCAATTTTATAAACTACTTTCAGTTCTCCCCTTAGTCTCCAATGCTCTGGAGAAAATAATCCGAGTTTTAATTCTCTTCTTATAGCAAATATTCTCCAATCCAGGCGATATACTGGTGAAACTTTCACATCCTCTCCAAAGCCTCCACATCTTATCGGTAATGTGGCAATCAGATCTGCACACAATACCCTAAATGTGTGTAGACCGAAGTTTTATACTGCCAACTTTTAAAGGGAAAGCCCCAACTGATAAAGGCAAGCATGTTATCAGCCTTCTTTACTATTCTATCTACTTATGTTCCCAGTTTCAGGGAGCCACGGAATTAGGTGAATAATCATCTATATGTCAATGTTTCATTTGTTCTGCCACTTACTGTTTACTTTCCTCATACATTTGACCCCCCCCCATGTAACACTTCACACTTAATTGGATTGAACTCCATCTGTTATTTCTCTGCCTATATTTCCAGCTGATCTATAGCCTGCTGTGTCCTCAGACTACCTTCTCACTATCCACAAGCTCACTAATTTTTGTATCGCCTGAAAAACTTAATGAGCCCACCTACATTCTTGTTAAAATGATTTATGCATATATTACAAACAGGGTTCTCAGGATTGGTATCTGCAGAACACCACTAGTTGCAGATATCCTGTCAGAATAACACCCGGCCATCACAGTCCTCTGTCTTATTTGACAAAGTCAATTTGAAATTCAGTCTAGAGTCCCTGCGGATCCCATGTACTATTAATCTATTGAATCAGCCTTCCATGAAGTCTATGTATACAATATCCATTGCCCTACTCTAATTAATTTTCATCATCATCTCTTCACAAAAAAAACTGATCAGGTTTGTAGGACATGACAATCGCCATGCAAAGCCATGCTGGCGAGCCCTAATAAGTCAATGCTATTCTAGGTGTGATGAGATCCTATTCCTAACAATCTCTTCCAATAATTCCCCTCCCAGTGATGGAACACTAAGCATACTATAAATTCCTAGCTTGTCTCTATTTCCCTTCTTAAGCAACAAAACTAAAATATAACAGAGACAGATTGAAATAAATGAATAATTTTAGAAAATCTGTAAAAATTTTTAATATTTAAGTCAATTTAAATAACAATTTCTAAATGATACTGTCACACTTGATTGTTCCTATTCTCTCATGTTTTATCCTCTTGCTCTTCACATACTTGTACAATGCCTTGGGGTTTTCCTTAATCCTGTCCACCAAGGCCTTCTCATGGCCCCTTCTGGCTCTCCTAGTTTTATTCTTAAACTCCTTCCTGCTAGCCTTATAATCTTCTAGATCTCTATCATTACCTAGTTTTTTTGAACTTTTTGTAAGCCCTCCTTTTCTTCTGACTAGATTTTCAACAGGCTTTGTACACCATGGTTCTTGTACCCTACCATCCTTTCCCTGTCTCATTGGAACGTATCTACGCAGAACCCCACGCAAATATCCCCTGAACATTTGCCACATTTCTTCCATACATTTCCTATTTATGCTTCCAAGTTTCTGCCTGATAGCCTCATATTTCCCCTTACTCCAATTAAACGTTTTCCTAACTTGTCTGTTCCTATCCCTCTCCAATGCTATGGTAAAGGAGATAGAATTATGATCACTATTTCCAAAATGCTCACTCTTCCTTCAGTTAGTCCTGACGAAGGGTCTCGGCCTGAAACGTCAACTGCACCTCCTCCTAGAGATGCTGCCTGGCCTGCTGCGTTCACCAGCAACTTTTGTCTGTTGTTCCAAAATGCTCTCCCACTGAGACCTGACACCTGACCAGGTTAATTTCCCAATACCAGATCAAGAACAGCCTCTCCTGTTGTAGGCTTATCTATATATTTTGTCAAGAAACCTTCCTGAACACTCCTAACAAACTCCACCCCATCTAAACCCCTCACTCTAGGGAGATGCCAATCAATATTTGGGAAATTAAAATCTCCCACCAGAGCAACCCTGTCATTATTACACCTTTCCGGAATCTGTCTCTCTATCTGCTCCTCGATCTCCCTGTTACTATTGAGTGATCTATAAAAAAAAACACCCAGCAGAGTTATTGACCCCTTCCTATTCCTAACTTCCACCCACAGAGACTCTGTAGACAACCCCTCCATGACTTCTTCCTTTTCTGCAGCCATGACCCCATCTCTGATCAACAGTGCCACGCCCCACCTCTTTTGCCTCCCTCCCTTTCTGAAATATCTAAAGCCTTGCATTTGAAGTAGCCATTCCTGCCTCTGCACCATCCAAGTCTCTGTAACGGCCACAGCATTATAGCTCCAAGTGCTGATCCAGGCTCTAAGCTTATCCACTTTATTCATAATACTCCTCACATTCAAATAGACACATCACAAACCATCGGTCTGAGTGCGTCCCTTCTCGATCTCCTGCCTATCCTCCCTTTCACACTGTCTCCAAGCTTTCTCTATTGTGAGCCAACCTCCCTTTCCGCAGTCATTTCAAGTTTGGTTCCCACCCCCCAGCAATTCTAGTTTAAACTCTCCCCAGTAGCCTTTGCAAACTTCCCTGCCAGGATATTGGTCTCCCTGGGATTCAAGTACAACTCCTCCTTTTTGTACAGGTCACACCTTCCCCAGAAGAGGTCTCCATGATCCAGAAATCTGAATCCTTGCCCCCTGCTCCAATCCCTCAGCCACACATTTATCCACCTCATTCTATTCCTATACTCACAGTCACATGGCACAGGCAGTAATCCCGAGATTGCTACCTTTGAGGTCCTGCTTCTCAACTTCCTTCCTAACTCCCTGGAGTCTGCTTTCAGGACCTTCTCTCTTTTCCTACCTATGTCATTGGTAGCAATATGTACCATGATCTCTGGCTGTTCTCCTTCCCACTTCAAGATATCGTGGACACGATCAGAAACATCCCAGACCCTGGCACCTGCGAGGCAACCTACCACCCGCATTTCTTTCCTGCATCCACAGAATCACCTGTCTGACCTTCTAACTATAGAGTCCCCTATCACTGCTGCCATCCTGTTCCTTTCCCTACCCTTCTGAGCCACAGGGCCAGTCTCTGTGCCAGAGGCGCGACCGCTGTTGCTTCCCCCAGGTAGGCCATCTCCCCCAACAGTACTCAAACAGGAGTACTTATTGTTAAGGGGTACAGCCACTGGGTTACTCTCTAGCACCTGATCCTTGCCTTTCCCGAAGATGTGTACTGTCATGGGGTGGCACAGTAGTGCAGTGGTTAGCACAATGTTTTACAGTACCAGTGATCTGTGTTCAATTCCCACGCTCTCTGTAAGGAGTTTGTATGTTCTGCCCGTGACCGCATGGGTTTCCTCCAGATGCTCTGGTTTTCTCCCACAGTCCAAAGATGTACTGGTCAGAAGTGTTAATTGGTCATTACAAATTGTTCCGTGATTAGGCTTGGATTAAAAAGGGGGATTGCTGGGTGGCATAGGTCAAAAGGCTAGTGGGCTTATTCCATGCTGTACCTCTACAAGTAAATAAATGTGCAGCAGGATGATTTCAATAACCTCCTTACTCTGCAGCTCTTCAGGATTCAGAAGTGAAATGATCTTGGATACAAACTCTCTGGATGTGTTGTCTCTCTATCGATTCCCTGGTGATGTAAAAAGAAGGTGCTTGTTAATAGAACTGAGCAATTTCACAAAATAAACCCTCTTGTTTGTTGTATGAGAAGAACCTGGGTATTTCTAATACAGTACAATATCCTCAGTGGAGAGATTTAGAAATATTCCAATTCTATATCCCCCTTTGAGGCATTAAGTCATATAGCACAGAACCAGAACTTTCAGCCCAGATGGTACACGCAGACTAAGCTAGTCCTATCTGCCTGCTTTTAGCCCTTATCTCTCTAAATCTTTCCTATCCATTACTGTACCTTTTAGTGTATTTTAAATATTGTTAGAGTACCTGCCCTTATCAACCTCCTCTGGCAGTTGATTATGTATACAGACCACTCTGAGTGAAAACGGTTCCCCTCAAGTTCCCATTAAATTTCTCACCTAAAAACTATGCTCTCTGGTACTTGACTGTGCACATTCACCCTGCCTCTGCCCCTTAGAATTTTATAAATATCTATAACATCATCCTGTATTCTGATAGAAACAGTCTTATGCAGCCTGTTACAGTTGCTCCGTCTACTGGTGTCCAGTGCGATCATGTTTGCTGTTGTGTGCTGGGGCAGCAGGCTGAGGGTAGCAGACACCAACAGAATCAACGAACTCATTCGTAAGGCCAGTGATGTTGTGGGGATGGAACTGGACTCTCTGACAGTGGTGTCTGAAAAGAGGATGCTGTCCAAGTTGCATGCCATCTTGGACAATGTCTCCCATCCACTATATAATGTACTGGGTGGGCACAGGAGTACATTCAGCCAGAGACTCATTCCACCGAGATGCAGCACTGAACGTCAGAGAAGTCATTCCTGCCTGTGGCCATCAAACTTTACAACTCCTCCCTTGGAGGGTCAGACACCCTGAGCCAACAGGCTGGTCCTGGACTTATTTCCTGGCATAATTTACATATTACTATTTAACTTTTTATGGTTTTATTACTATTTAATTATCTATGGTGCAACTGTAACGAAAACCAATTTCCCCTCGGGATCAACAAAGTATGACTATAACTATTAAACTGCTCAAACTCTCTTCATAACACAGACCCGTAAATCCCAGCAACATCCTCAGCATTCTTTCCAGTTTAATAGCATCTTTCCTACAGCAGGGTGACCAAAACTGAATAGTATATTCGAAGTATTCCAGGTTTCATATTCTACAGTCTTATTCCACTTTTGTGGTTTGCATGGACTTTCCCAAATCATTTGACAATGCCCTGCATGCTAAACTGATCCAGAAGGTTAATAGACAAGAATTCTAAGGTCTGTTGCCAACTGGATCGATAACTGGCTGGGGGTGTGGAAACAGGAGGCTGTGGCCTAGAGGTGTTATCTCTGACTGGGGAAGTCTATAACCAGTGATGAACATTGAAAAATCAGTGTAGTAAGCACTGCTGTTTGAATTGAATACAGACAAGTCAATTAATGCAAATATTAACAGGGCATATGCAGTTAATAACAGGGACTTGAGTGTGATGTATAGCAGGGACTTGAGGACAGCTTCATAACTCCTAGTAAATGGTGACACAGGTAGAGAAGGAAGTGAAAAATGCATTACGTGTGGTTGCATTTGCAGGACAAGGCATCAGATGTGAGAGTTGGGATGTCTTGTTGCAGCTGCTGTTACAGAATATTGTTTAGACTGCACTTAGAGAAATGTGTCTGTTTATGGTTGCCACATTAGAGAAAAGATATGGAGGCATTAGACAGAGTGGATAAGTATTCAGCAATATGTTATCTGGAATGGAGAACTGTAGCTATAAGGAGAGATCAGCACTAACTGGTAACACTGCTTGATGTAGAGGGCACTTCTGCACTCAGTGTATGAATAATTGGGTTTGAGTGTGGGAGGACTGTGCTTGCATACCTATCCAATACATCTCTTCGGAATCATTAACCTGCCTCCTCATTTCCTGTATTCTGTTCATGACTAAATATTGTTCTAGTGTTAGTTAGCTCTTTAGTTAAAAGTACACATGATATCTGCAATTGCTTTCTGGTAGTGAAGAACAGTATCTTGCTCCTTGCTGTTACAGTGTGTAACAGTGCAGGTGCAGCTGACTGAACACTGTACTGCTTCACTGCAGCGTCTCAAATTAGAAAGTCAGTGGACTGAGCAATGAGGCTTGTCCATTTTTTTTTAAAAAAAGACATTTTGTGAACATATTAACATCTTCCAAGTTTTCTGTGCTTTCCCCATTCAGCCGCTACCAGAATCTTCTATTTTAATTTAGGAATTAAAGGAGGAGGAGAAGATGGCTGCGCGACGCAGCGCGCGTAGTCTCTCCGGTGAATGATATCTGTTACCTGTCAAGTAGGGTAGCGTGAAGAATTCTGATTTGATGGAGACAGACGTGACAGTACGGAGGAACTTCTGGAGAAACTTCTGAAATGCCCACTTCGCTGCCACTGTGTGGTCCGGAATCTCCGGAGCAGAAGGCCCCGAGTCCTCGGCTTTGCTTGTTTCGGCGGCCGGGGCAAGGTCGAAGGTACTCGGTAGAGGATGGTGCTCGGGAGGCTGTATCGGAGGGGCTGGTCGGGGGCTGGTCGGAGGCTGGAAGTTTTTGGATGGATGGACTCAGTGTCGGCTGTAGTCGGGTGCTTCCAATGCCTCAGCGGTTGTCGGTGCCTGGAGGTTTATGGTAGGGCGTTTCTCCCTTTTGCCACCTGTTATCGGGGACACAGGAGTCAATCAGGACTTGAGACTTTTTTTTAAACCTTGCCCATGGTCTGTTCTTTATCAAATTATGGTATTTCTTTGCACTGCTGTAACTATATGTTACAATTATGTGGTTCTGTCAGAGTTAGTCTTTGGTTTGTCCTGTTTTTCTGTGATATCACTCTGGAGGAACATTGTATCATTTCTTAATACGTGCATGCATTTCTAAATGACAATAAATAAGGACTGAGTGTTCTCATAATCTCAAAAAATCTAAATTTAAAGGGTTCAATTGGGAGACCCTGTGATCATAATCTCTACACTTGCAAATAAATATGGATAAGGACAAGACTGGGTCACAGGGGAAAGTGCTAACTTGGAGAAAGGCTAACGGCAATTATATTTGGCAGGGGCTGAGGAGATTAGTTTGGGATGTTTGTTATTTGGACACATTCACATCTGATATATGAAGGTCACTTGAAGGCCATATCATCAGATTTCAGGACCACCGCGTTCCTGTGGGAATGAAATACAAGATGGAAAGATTCAGGAATGTCGGATGACAAGAGATACACTGAATGTATGTTCATGGTCATCTGCTGTATAGCCCATCAACTTCAAGGTTCGATGTGTTGTGCTCAGAGATGCTTTTCTGCACACCAGTGCTGTGATGTGTGACTATTTGAGTTACTGTTGCATTCCTGTTAGCTTGAACCAGTCCAGCTATTCTTTTCAGACCTCTGTCATTAATACACCAGTTTTGCCCATGGAACTGCCACTTACTGGATTTTTTCTTCTTGTTTTTTGCACCATCCTCTGTAAACTCTAAAAACTGTTGTGCACGAAAGTCCCTGGAGGTCAGCAATTTCTGAGATACTTAAACCACCCTGACAGGCACCAAAAATCATTCTATGGTCAAAGTCACTTCGACTACATTTCTTCCCCATTTTGATGTTTGGTCTGAACAACAATTGAACCTCTCAGTCCTGATGAAGGTTCTCAGCCCGAAATGTACACCATTTATTCTTTTCCAGAGATACTGGCTGGCCTGCTGAATTCCCCCAGCATTTTGTGTGTATTGCTTGGTTTTCCCGCATCTGCAGACCTTCTCTTGTTTGTAACTGAACGTCTTGACTGGATATCTGCATTCTTTTTGTATTGAGATGTTCCCATAGGGTGGTAAGATGCTTTCATGCTCAGATACAGCAGCCACTCCAGGTCCAATAAAAGGTATATTTGTCCATCTTGTATGCAATCACAAGTCACCGCTGGATATGAAGAACATCAAGTACTGCAGACTTTCCAATCAGCGAGTTGCTGGGTAGCAATGAAGCTGGACTTATTGTGTAGCATTATTATGCTGCTGTCTGAAGTTATTGCATACATTGGGTGGTGTGCAGTACAGGTGATCATGCTGGACATTTTTATTTTGGTCACAAGACCCTGTTGGACATTGGTAATGTATAATACCGCAAGATCAGTACACTGGTTCATTGGCAAAAGCAACAGCAGGGGAGATGTGTTGCCTTGACTGTGGAAAGTACTCGGCCTAGAGTGTGGAGTTGCCTGTTGCAGTTGTCCATGGGAGGAGACACCGAGGTGGTGCTGTCCTCTGGTATTCACTCGGTGCTGTCCTCACAGTTGTAGCAGAAGATACCGGTTGCTTCTCTGGTCAAGTGACCCTTTTTGAGAGCATTCGTCTGCATCATAAGCCCTACAGGTGGGTGGGGTTTCACGTGTAGCTGAAACATTAACAGACATCCATCAAGTCGACTCAGCTCAAAAGTTTTCCACCTTATTCCTCAAAAGCTCTATCTCTGTGCCATAAGGGATCACTTTAGCAGCAGAGGCTACCACTGAAGACATTTCTTGGCTTTTGGAAATGTTTCGCTTCCCATCATGTCTTCCTCCTCTCTAACTTCTGAGTAACTCGGTAAAAGTTGGAGGAGGGCGCATCTTGCGGGTCATTCAAATATGTAGAGCAATCATGTCATGTGACAGTGCACCCTTCAGAACTTGCTTCATCTCCAGCTATTTCTCAGATTGGAGAATGCCCCCTTTGTGGCACAATCAATGCAGCAGTTTCTCCAACCTGAAAAGGTAGCCATACAGCTTTTGTGTGCCTAAACTGCATCCTCAGATTGGCTGCACTTCCAGCAGTTCCAAAAGCATCTTCCAGAGCTTGCATGTAGCTAGCTGATGTAGCTAGTGGGTTTTCTGCCTATAGGAGCCTCACCATATCAGCCACCGGCCCCTTTAAACTTTCCACCAGTCTCAGTTTTTTCATATTATATTGGCAGTGCTCATTCATCCATTAACTGAAATGTCTGCTCCATCCGAGCCTCATTCTTCCCCGTTAGGTGTGGGCTTGACTCCAGAAAACCCTCTCAGTCTATGATAACTTAGTTTCTCTGCAGATATTCCTCTGCAGATATTCCTCTGCAGAGGAGGTGATAGAGAGGAGTGGAAGGCAGGTGGTCACGCCGGGGCCACGGGAGGCAGACAAGTGGGTCACGGTTAGGAGAGGGAAGGGGAAAAGGCAGGTGATGAGGAGTACCCCGGCGGCTGTGCCCCTTAACAACAGGTACTCCTGTTTGAGTACTGTTGGGGGGGACAGCTTACCCGGGGGAAGCGACAGTGGCCCTGCCTCCGGCACAGAGTCTGGCCCTGTAGCTCAGAAGGGTAGGGCAAGGAAGAGGAGGGCCGTTGTGATAGGGGACTCGATAGTAAGGGGGTCAGATAGGCGATTCTGTGGACGCAGTCCAGAGACTCGGATGGTAGTTTGCCTCCCTGGTGCCAGGGTCCGGGATATTTCTGATCGTGTCCAAGATATCCTGAAGTGGGAGGGTGAAGAGCCAGAGGTCCTGGTACATATAGGTACCAATGACATAGGTAGGAAAAGGGATGAGGTCCTGAAAGAAGAATATAGGGAGCTAGGAAGGGAGTTGAGAAAAAGGACCGCAAAGGTAGTAATCTCGGGATTACTGCCTGTGCCACGCGACAGTGAGAGTAGGAATGCGATGAGGTGGAGGATAAATGCGTGGCTGAGGGATTGGAGCAGGGGGCAGGGATTCAAGTTTTTGGATCATTGGGACCTCTTTTGGCGTAGGTGTGACCTGTACAAAAAGGACGGGTTACACTTAAATCCTAGGGGGACCAATATCCTGGCAGGGAGATTAGCGGGGGCTACTGAGGTGACTTTAAACTAGAATGGTTGGGGGGTGGGAATCAAATTAAAGCGGCTAGGTGTGAGGAGGTTAGTTCACAACAGAGGGATGGGAACCAGTGCAGAGAGACAGAGGAGTGTAAAGTGAGCGTAGAAGCAAAAAGTACAAAGGGGAAAAGTAAAAGTGGCAGGCCGACAAATCCAGGGCAAGCATTAAAAAGGGCTAAGAGAGTTGTAAAAGAGCGCCTGAAGGCTTTATGTGTCAATGCAAGGAGCATTCGTAATAAGGTGGATGAATTGAAAGTGCAGATTGTTATTAATGATTATGATATAGTTGGGATCACAGAGACATGGCTCCAGGGTGACCAGGGATGGGAGCTCAACGTTCAGGGATATTCAATATTCAGGAGGGATAGACACGAAGGAAGGGGAGGTGGGGTGGCGTTGCTGGTTAAAAAAGAGATTAACGCAATAGAAAGGAAGGACATAAGCCGGGAAGATGTGGAATCGATATGGGTAGAGCTGCGTAACACTAAGGGGCAGAAGACGCTGCTGGGAGTTGTGTACAGGCCACCTAACAGTAGTAGTGAGGTCGGAGATGGTATTAAACAGGAAATTAGAAATGTGTGCAATAAAGGAACAGCAGTTATAATGGGTGACTTCAATCTACATGTAGACTGGGTGAACCAAATTGGTAAAGGTGCTGAGGAAGAGGATTTCTTGGAATGTATGCGGGATGGTTTTTTGAACCAACATGTCGAGGAACCGACTAGAGAGCAGGCTATTCTGGACTGGGTTTTGAGCAATGAGGAAGGGTTAATTAGCGATCTTGTCGTGAGAGGCCCCTTGGGTAAGAGTGACCATAATATGGTGGAATTCTTCATTAACATGGAGAGTGACGTAGTTAATTCAGAAACAAAGGTTCTGAACTTAAAGAGGGGTAACTTTGAAGGTATGAGACATGAATTAGCTAAGATAGACTGGCAAATGACACTTCAAGGATTGACGGTGGATATGCAATGGCAGGCATTTAAAGGTTGCATGGATGAACTACAACAATTGTTCATCCCAGTTTGGCAAAAGAATAAATCAAGGAAGGTAGTGCACCCGTGGCTGACAAGAGAAATTAGGGATAGTATCAATTCCAAAGAAGTAGCATACAAATTAGCCAGAGAAAGTGGCTCACCTGAGGACTGGGAGAAATTCAGAGTTCAGCAGAGGAGGACAAAGGGCTTAATTAGGAAGGGGAAAAAAGATTATGAGAGAAAACTGGCAGAGAACATAAAAACGGACTGTAAAAGCTTTTATAGATATGTAAAAAGGAAAAGACTGATAAAGACAAATGTAGGTCCCCTGCAAACAGAAACAGGTGAATTGATTATGGGGAGCAAGGACATGGCAGACCAATTGAATAATTACTTTGGTTCTGTCTTCACTAAGGAGGACATAAATAATCTTCCAGAAATAGTAAGGGACAGAGGGTCCAGTGAGATGGAGGAACTGAGCGAAATACATGTTAGTAGGGAAGTGGTGTTAGGTAAATTGAAGGGATTGAAGGCAGATAAATCCCCAGGGCCAGATGGTCTGCATCCCAGAGTGCTTAAGGAAGTGGCCCAAGAAATAGTGGATGCATTAGTGATAATTTTTCAAAACTCGTTAGATTCTGGACTAGTTCCTGAGGATTGGAGGGTGGCTAATGTAACCCCACTTTTTAAAAAAGGAGGGAGAGAGAAACCGGGGAATTATAGGCCGGTTAGCCTAACGTCGGTGGTGGGGAAACTGCTGGAGTCAGTTATCAAGGATGTGATAACAGCACATTTGGAAAGCGGTGAAATGATCGGACAAAGTCAGCATGGATTTGTGAAAGGAAAATCATGTCTGACGAATCTCATAGAATTTTTTGAGGATGTAACTAGTAGAGTGGATAGGGGAGAACCAGTGGATGTGGTATATTTGGATTTTCAAAAGGCTTTTGACAAGGTCCCACACAGGAGATTAGTGTGCAAACTTAAAGCACATGGTATTGGGGGTAAGGTATTGGTGTGGGTGGAGAATTGGTTAGCAGACAGGAAGCAAAGAGTGGGAATAAACGGGACCTTTTCAGAATGGCAGGCGGTGACTAGTGGGGTACCGCAAGGCTCAGTGCTGGGACCCCAGTTGTTTACAATATATATTAATGACTTGGATGAGGGAATTAAATGCAGCATCTCCAAGTTTGCGGATGACACGAAGCTGGGTGGCAGTGTTAGCAGTGAGGAGGATGCTAAGAGGATGCAGGGTGACTTGGATAGGTTGGGTGAGTGGGCAAACTCATGGCAGATGCAATTTAATGTGGATAAATGTGAAGTTATCCACTTTGGTGGCAAAAATAGGAAAACAGATTATTATCTGAATGGTGGCCGATTAGGAAAAGGGGAGGTGCAACGAGACCTGGGTGTCATTATACACCAGTCATTGAAAGTGGGCATGCAGGTACAGCAGGCGGTGAAAAAGGCGAACGGTATGCTGGCATTTATAGCGAGAGGATTCGAGTACAGGAGCAGGGAGGTACTACTGCAGTTGTACAAGGCCTTGGTGAGACCACACCTGGAGTATTGTGTGCAGTTTTGGTCCCCTAATCTGAGGAAAGACATCCTTGCCATAGAGGGAGTACAAAGAAGGTTCACCAGATTGATTCCTGGGATGGCAGGTCTTTCATATGAAGAAAGACTGGATGAACTGGGCTTGTACTCGTTGGAATTTAGAAGATTGAGGGGGGATCTGATTGAAACGTATAAGATCCTAAAGGGATTGGACAGGCTAGATGCGGGAAGATTGTTCCCGATGTTGGGGAGGTCTAGAACGAGGGGTCACAGTTTGAGGATAGAGGGGAAGCCTTTTAGGACCGAGGTTAGGAAAAACTTCTTCACACAGAGAGTGGTGAATCTGTGGAATTCTCTGCCACAGCAAACTGTTGAGGCCAGTTCATTAGCTATGTTTAAAAGGAAGTTAGATATGGCCCTTGTGGCTACAGGGGTCACGGGGTATGGAGGGAAGGCTGGGTTCTGAGTTGGATGATCAGCCATGATCATAATAAATGGCGGTGCAGGCTCGAAGGGCCGAATGGCCTACTCCTGCACCTATTTTCTATGTTTCTATGTTTCTATATACTTCTACATTTATCAACTAGTGATGTTATAGCTAAAACCTGTTCAGAATTTCCATGAACTGCTGAAGGACCCATTATACCTTTACATCAGGGAACTCCTTCTCCTCGCTCTTCAGAAACGAGAACAACCTGTTTTTAAAGTCCTCACTCTGAGCTACATGCGTCCCCATTCTAAAAATATGGATTGCCCATAACCCTGCCTCTCTAGGGCCTTCCAACCTATCAGGCAGCACAACGGCAGTTACGTCACTGCTAGTCTAGACTTACATTGCATCCTTACCATCTGATCGTTCAAAATACTGTTCAATCAGCATAACTTTTCCCAGTTATTTTACAGAACTCAGCACTCTCAGTAGCAATTTGTCGGGAATTTGAACATCCACCCCGCTCAGGTCATAAGCATTAACTGCTTTGAACTGCACCAACTCTTTATCCCTGTGGCATCCATAATAAAGTGCCTTAATCACTCTCCCTGAAACTAGTCTAACTACTGGCTTAAGCACACAGATCAGATATTCAGTCTTAAAACAGCAGTCACACAGCATCCAAGATCCTTGGACGATGGCCCCACAGACGTAACCCTCTCACTAGAGCTTGTATACAAAGCTCTGCTCATTAGCTAACTCTGCTAACAGCCACGAGTCAGCAGTGAAAAGCACTTCATAAACAATATACGTCGAGGGTCAGTATGATTTGGGGTTCTATCAAACAGGAGTGTTGGGATGTTCCAAGTAAAGGAACCTCCATTTGAGGGAATACTGTGTAAATACTGCACATACACAATTATTGGCTAGCAAGAAATAACAGATTGAACACCGCATAAAATTATAAAGAAAGCATATTTACCAATTTCAGCTTCATCAAGCAATTAATGGGGAAAAAAGGAAAGAAAAGGACCCATTACAGTTCAACCAGTCCACTGTGCACATAACGATGGGGCTTATACTGGAGTATCCAGGGACGTACCTCTTACTCACATGCTGGACTCATGGTCTGTGCGTAAGCACCCGCCACATTCTGAACTTCCCTTGGAGTCCATATCGAACAAATTGGCTCTCTCTCAGGAGAATTGGCCCTTCCTCCTTGGAGCCACTGATCTGCACAAAGCACTTCTTGCAATGGGGACTCTCCTCCAATGGCATTCTATAGCACCTTCCCTTCTGTTCCACTCCTCAGCTCCCACCAAAAAGACGCCAAACCAGACCACCGTCCTCCATTAAACATTTCACCACAGCTCTCTAGAACCTTCTCTCTCATTCCACAATCCTGATTGGCTGACTCACATTCCTAAATTGGACAACACGAGTCCTCATCTCAGCTGAAGCCAAAACACAATTTCCAGCATGACATATTGCTTTTGCGGAATACTGCTGATATAAACTATTACACAGCTTAGCAGTGGAAATCTTAACCAGGGCATTATACATATATCGTTGAATGATAATTAAACTTGAATTTGATATTTATCAATAAGAAGGCACACAGGTGTTGCTAATGAAGTGTCCACCGAGTGTATTTTAAATTTAGATTAGATTATGAGGACACTCAGTCCTCGTTTATTGTCATTTAGAAAT